>NC_062222.1:57526456-58194581 GCF_902686445.1 Sciurus carolinensis | reverse complement strand
GACTAAAGGTGAAAGGATGGGGAAAAACATACCATACACATGGACTCAGTAAAAAAACAGGGGTCTCCATCCTCATATCAAATAAAGTGAACTTCAAACCTAAGTTAGTGAGAAGGGATAAAGAAGAACATTTCATACTGCTTAAAGGACGCATAATTCAGCAAGTCATAAGAATCATAAATATTTATGCCCCCCAAAATGGAGCATCTGTGTACATCAAACAAATCCTTCTCAATTTTAAGAATCAAATAGACCAAAACACAATAATAGTGGGTGACTTTAACACACCACTAGTATCACTGGATAGATCCTCCAAACAAAAACTAAACAAAGAATCTATAGAACGAAATAATACAGTCAATGATATAGACTTAACAGACATGTATAGAGTATTTCATTCATCATTGAGCAAATATGCTTCATCTCAGCAGCTCATGGATCCTTCTCCAAAACATACCATATGCTGTGCCACAAAGAAGCCATTAGTAAATACAAAAAATTCGAGATACTACCTTGTATTCTATCAGACCAAAATGGAATGCAATTACTCAATGATAAAATAAAAAACAAAACTACTCTTATACCTGTAGACTAAATAATATGTTACTGAATGATATGAATGATACAATGATAACAGAAGATATCAAGGAGGAAATAAAAGTATTCTTAGAGGTAAATGAGAACAATGACACAACATATCAAAATCTCTGGGATACTCCGAAAGCAGCAATAAGAGGAAAGTTCATTGCATTGAGCTCATATATTAAATGAATAAAAAGTCAACAACTAAATGAGCTAACATTACATCTCAAAGCCCTAGAAAAAGAAGAACAGATCAACACCAAAAATAGTAGAAGATAGGAAATAATTAAAATCAGAGCTGAAATCAATGAAATTGAAACAAGAGAAACAATTCAAAAAATTGACAAAATGAAAGTTGGTTTTTAAAAAAAAAGTTGGTTATTTGAAAAAGTAAACAAAATTGATAGACCCTTAGCCACACTAAGAAGAGAAAAAACTCAAAATTACAAGAATTCATGATGAAAAAGGAAACATCACGACAGACACCATTGAAATACATAACAATTAGAAGTTACTTTGAAAATTTATACTCCAACAACATGGAAAATATCAAAGATATGGACAAATTTTTAGAGACATATAATCCTCCCCAACTGAATCAGGAAGACATACACAATTTAAACATATCAATTTCAATCACCAAAATAGAAGAAGTCATCAAAAGCCTACCAACCAAGAAAAACCCAGGACCAGATGGATTCTCAGCTAAATTCTATAGAAGAACTAATACCAATAATCCTGAAAGTATTCAAGGAAATAGAGAAGGAGGGATCCTTCCAAACACATTCTATGATACCATTATCACTCTGTTACCAAAATCAGATAAAGACACATCAAGGAAAGAAAACTTTAGACCAATATCCCTGATGAACACAGATTCAAAATCCTTAAAAAAATTCTGGCAAATCACATACAAAAACATATTAAAAAGATAGTGCACCATGATTAAGTGGGGTTTATCCCAGGGATGCAAGGTTGGTTAAACAACTGGAAATTAATAAATGTAACTCATCACATCAATACACTTAAAGTTAAAAATCATATGATTATTTCAATAGATGTAGAGAAAGTGTTTGATAACACCCCTTCATGCCTAAAACAGTAGAAAAAATAGAGAAAGTAGGACCATACTCAACATTGTAAAGGCCATCTATGCTAAGTCCATGGCCAACATCATTCTAAATGGAGAAAAACTGAAAGCATTTCCTCTAAAAACTGGAACAAGTCAGGGATGCCCTCTTTCACCACTTTTATTAAACATTTTTTCTTGAAACACTGTCCAGAGCAATTAGATAGACAAAAGAAATTAAAAGGATATGAAGAGAAAAAGAACTCAAGCTGTCACTATTTGCTGATGACATGAATCTATTTTTAGAGGATCCAAAAAACTCCACCAGAAAACTTCCAGAACTAAATAAATGTATTTAGCAAGGTAGCAGGATATAAAATCAATACCCATAAATCTATTACATTTCTATTCATAAATGATGAATCCTTTGAAAGAGGAATTAGGAAAACCACTCCAATCACAATAGCCTCAAAAAAAAAATACTTGGGAATCAATCTTACAAAAGAGGTTAAAGATCTCTACAATGAAAACTACATAACACTAAAGAAAGAAATTGAAGAAAATCTTAGAAGATGGAAAGATCTCCCATGTTCTTGGATAGGCAGAATTAATATTGTCAAAATGGCCATTCTACCAAAGGCACTATACAGATTCAATGCAATTCCAATTAAAATCCCAATGACATTCCTCATAGAAATAGAACAAGCAATTATGAACTTCATCTGGAAGAATAAGAGACCTCAAATAGCCAAAACAACTCTGAGCAGGAAAAGTGAAGCAGGAGGTATCATAATACCAGACATTAAACTACACTACAGAGCAATAGTAACAAAAACAGCATGGTATTGGCATCAAAATAGACAGGTAGACCTATGGTACAGAATAGAAGACACAGAAACAAACCCACATAAATATAGTTACCTCATACTAGACAAAGGAGCCAAAAACATACAATGGACAAAAGATAGCCTCTTCAACAAATGGTGCTGGGAAAACTGGAAATTCATATGCAAAAAAAAAAAAAAAAAGAAAGACAGAAATTAAACCTGTCTCTCACCCTGCACAAAACTCAACTCAAAATGGATCAAGGACTTAGGAATTAGACTAGAGACCCTGCACCTAATAGAAGAAAAAATAGGCCCAAATCTTCATCACGTTGGCTTAGGATCAGACTTCCTTAAAAAGACTCTTAAAGCACAAAAAATCAAAGCAAGAATCAATAAATGGGATGGATCCAAACTAAAAATCTTTTTCTCAGCAAAGGATATAATCAAGAATGTGAAAAGAGAGCTTACAGAGTGGGAGAAAATCTTTTCCAAAAGTACTTCAGAAAGAGCACTAATCTCCAAAGTTTAAAATGAACTTACAAAACTTTACACCAAAATCACTTACAAAACTTTACACCAAAACTTTACACCAAAATCAATAAACAAGCCAAGGAACTGGATGACACTTTACAGAAGAAGATATACAGACAATTAATGAAGATATGAAAAAGTGTTCAACATCTCTAGTAATTAGTAAATGCAAATTAAAACAACTATATGATTTCATCTTACTCCAATTAGAATGGCTATTATCAAGAACACAAACAATAATAGATGTTGGCATGAATGTGGGGAAAAAGGCACACTTTTACATTTCTGGTGGAGTTGCAAATTGGTGCAGCCACTCTGGAAAGCAGTGTGGAGATTTCTCAGAAACTTGGAATGAACCCACCTTTTGACCCAGCTATCCCACTCCTTGGTTTATACCAAAGGACTTAAAATTAGCATACTACAGTAACGCAGCCACATCAATGTTTATAGCAGCTCAATTCACAATAACTAGATTGTGGAACCAACCTAGATGCCCTTCAACAGATGAATGGATAAAGAAATTGTGGTATATATACACAATGGAATATTATTCAGTCATAAAGAAGGATAAAATTATGGCATTTGTAGATAAATGGAAGGAACTGGAGAATATCATGCTAAGTGAAATAAGCCAAACCCAAAAAACCAAAGGCCGAGTATTTTCCTTGATAAGTGGATGATGATATATAATGGGGGTGGGGGGTTGGGGGTGAAAGGAGAATTGGAGGAACTTTAGATTTAGAGGGAAATGAAAGGGAGGAGGGGATTATGAAAAATGATGGAATGAGACAGACATTATTACCTTACGTATACATATAATTACATGAATGGTATGAATCTACATTGTGCACAACCATAGAAACAAAAAGATGTACCCCATTTGTGTACAATGCAATTGTAAAAATAAAAAAATAATTAAAAAAATAAAAACAGCTATAAGTGAAAAAAAAAGAAGAGGCTAACAATAGATGGTCTTATGGCAGGTGTGCCTAAAGGGAGAGATCATATCACTATTAGTTGCCTCCTACTAGACACCACCTCTTAAAGGCCCTACTACATTTTAGCATTGATACACTGATGATCAAGCTTCCTATACATGAATTCCTGAGAGATGCACTCAAACCACATTTGAATAATAGAATCATATATTAAAAATAATAAATAATTGTTCATGCTTTTAGAAATAAGATAATTGTATGAGCAAGATCTTAAAAAAATAATAATAATAATCCAATAAATGTTTCTTATTCACGTGGCTCCGGGTCAGTAAGGGCAGATGTAGAGGTGGGAAAGGCCTATCACCAGGTATTCAAGGACCCAGGTTTTCAGTGGTCCTGCCACCTTCTACAAGAGATTTTCCAAGTTGTCCTGAATATATATCCAACTGACAGATGGAGAAAGAGAGAAGGAAGAATACCCACTTCTTAACCACCTCAGCTCAGAAGTCACATTATTTCTATGCAATTCTATGGATAAGAATGAATCACAATATCCAACCTAAACAAGGAGTTTTTTAAAACATAGTCACTAGTGAAATGATACTTTCTAGAGACAACTCTTTACTATAGTAGTCTCTCCTATCTCTAAAACGTACCTCTGATACAATAACATAATAATACTATTAAAAATCAACAATGCTAACATTTTTATTTTTGCCTTTATTTTCTATTTCTTGTCCATATGATTAGAATATATATTTGCCAGGTTATTATCATCATAACGTAAAAATAATTTATATACCTGCTTTCTTTATCTAACATGCTATCCTCAACATTCATATGTCTTCATTAGTTTTATTAAGTTCAGTAATGATATACGTGTTCCTGAAAATCTCATTTTCAAATTTTTCCAATAAAAATAAAAATGCTTATGAGAAAACAGGATTGTAACAGACCTTTGTAAAACTAAAAGAATTAATAACCATTACCTTAACCAACCCCTCTCCTTTCCTCCCCTCCCATCTCCTCTCCTCTTCTCTCCACTCTCTCTCTTTGTTCTACTTTTGTCTGCCACACTCTTTGGCCATGATGCTCTGCCTCACCTTGAGCCCTGCAGAACAGAGCCTCTGAAACTGTGAGTCTCAGATAAACTTTTTGTCCTCTAAAATTGCTCTTTTCAGATCTTTTAGTCACAGCAGTGAAAAAGCTTACTAAAAGAAGTAGTCTCTAAATATTTCCTTCAAACTTAGTATAAGTGTTTTTGATGTTTATAATCTGTTCCACATTTATTTCTAAAATTTGAGATCATAAAGTAATTTTAATTCAGTGTGCCTAAGTGATTACTCATAATTATTTTGTAAATGAAATACTTGGAACACATTGGGCTATATGTGTTTTCTAGTTCACTAAAACATAATTATTTTAAAAGAAAACTATACAATATAATATATATTCAGTCTATATTGGCCTTTCCTCTATATTTGAACACCTGAAAGTTCTAATGCTCCAAGAGCTTAATCCTGGACTCTTTTCCTACTGATACATATGTTCTCCCTAGGGTATCACCTATAATCTTGTGAATTTAATATCTTCATTTAATAATCCTCTTTTTTATTTTCAACCCAGAAAATCCCCCTTAGTTTTGTACACATTTATCCAAATAACTACTTAAAATTCAAATAGAGGGCAAAAGCACTTGCCTAGCACATGTGAGGCACTGGGTTTGATCCTTAGAACCACATAAAAATAAATACAATAAAGGTATTTTAAAAAACTCAAATAGAATGTCACATTTAACATGTCCAAAACAGAATTTATTTCCTAATCTACTTCACTCTGAAAATATCCTCCCACCAGATGTCCCTATTTAAAATAGTAATATCTGTTGCTCAAATATAAACTCTTGAAGTTATCTTTTCCTCATTGCCATATACAATCTGTTGGTAGTTTCTGTTATCTCTACATTCAAATACATTCCAATATTAATAATTTCACTATTTTTTCCAAGCTATCATCTCTTCTCTCCTGCACTAATCTCTACTCTGTCCTATTGCTTGAAATTAATCCCCTGTATCACAATACCAGCATCCTTACTTGAATAACACACTATATAACAACATAGGGTTGAAGTAAAAACAGCAAAAAAAGAGAAAGAAATTAACATTTATGGAGCAATTACAAAATTATAAATACTACCCTAGAAATTTTTCTTTAATTTTTTAATGTAAATTTTATTGATGTATACATATGGAAGAGGTCACATTATTAAGTGTACAGTCCATTTAATTTTTACAAAGTGGACATGGTCATGTAACCAGTAACCATATGAAGAAACAGATCATTCCTATCACCAACAAAGCCTCTCGTACTTCCTTTCAGTCCTTATTCCATTAAAGGTAGTTACTAGGGTAGTTTTGATTTGTATTTCCCTTATTACTAGGGATGTTGAACATTTTTTCATATATCTGTTGATTGCTTGTACATCTTCTTCTGTGAAGTGTCTGTTCATTTCCTTAGCCCATTTGTTGATTGGATTATTTGTATTCTTCATGTAGAGTTTTTTGAGTTCTTTATAGATTCTGGAAATTAGCGCTCTATCTGAAGTATGGTTGACAAAAATATTCTCCCACTCTGTAGGCTCTCTCTTCACATTACTGATAGTTTCCTTTGCTGAGAGAAAGCTTTTTAGTTTGAATCTATCCCAGTTGTTGATTCTTGCTTTTATTTCTTGTGCTATGGGAGTCCTGTTAGCATTAGGTTTAGGGTTAGGTTTAGGGTTAGGGATAAGGAGAGCGGTAAGAATGAAGGAAAGAAGGACTGTATAGAGGGGAAAGAGGGGTGGGAGGGGTGGGGGGGAAGGAAAAAAAAATAATCAAACATCATTGCCCTATGTAAATGTATGATTACACAAATGGTATGCCTTGACTCTATGTACAAATAGAGAAACAACATGTATCCCATTTGTATACAATAATAAAAAATAAATAAATAAATAAAAATAAATAAAATAAAGGTAGTTACTAACCTGACCTCTCATATCATAGATCAGTCTAACCAGGGATTGAATCCAGGGGTGCTTAACCACTGAGCAACATCCCCAGTCCTTTTTATTTTTTATCTTATTTTCCTTCATTTAAAAAAAAAAATCTGTTCTCTTTACTTACACATGAGAGTAGAATGTATTTGGCAAATTATACATACATAGAATAAAACTTATTCTATTTAGGATTCTACTCTCATGGTTGTACATGATATGGAGTTACCCTTGTCATGTATTTAAATGCAATTTCAGAAAGTTATGTTCAATTAATTCTACTGTCTTTCCTATTCCTCTTCCAACTCCCATCATTTCATTTTCCTTTGTCTAAGCCAGTGGATTTCTACTATTCACCTCCCCAACAAACTTTGTTTTGGGTTATCACTCACAAATCAGAGAGAACATTTGGCCTTTTTTTGTTTGGGATTGTTTTATTTCATTGAATAAGATATTCTCCAGTTCTATCCATTTACCAGCAAATGCCATCATTTCATTGTTCCGAATGAAGTAATGTAATACTGAGTAATGAGTAATATTCCATTGCATATATATATACCATATTTTCTTTATCCATTTATCCACTGGAGGACACATAGGTTGTTTTCTTGGCTATTGTGAGTTGAGCTGCTATAAACACCAATGTGGATGCATCACTGTAATATGCTGTTTTCAAGTCCTTTAGGTATAGACCAAGTAGTGGGATAACTGGGTCAAATGGTGGTTCCATTCCAAGTTTTGTAAGGAATCTCCATACTTCTTTCCATAAATGGTTGCAACAATTTGCAGTCCCACCAACAATATATGAGTGTACCCTTTTCTCCACATCCTTGCCAACATTTATTGTTACTTATAGTCTTTATCATTGCCATTCTAACTAGAGTTAGATGGAAACTCAGTGTAATTTTAGTTTGCATTTCTCTAATTGTTAGTGATGTTGAACATTATTTTTTATATATTTTTTGACCATTTGTATTTCTTCCTCTGTGTGTTCATTTAGTTCCTTAGCCCATTTATTGATTGGGTATATTTTTTGGGTATTAAGCTTTTTAAGTTCTTTGTATATCCTGAAAATTAATGCCTTATACGAGATACAGGTGGTAAAGATTTTCTCCCATACTGTAGGATCTCTGTTCATATTCTTGTTTCCTTTCCTGTGAAGAAGCTTTTCAGTTTGATACCATACCAATTATTGATTATTGATTTTATTTCTTGCACTTTTAGAGTCTTGTTGAGGAAGACGGTTCCTAAGCCAACATGATGAAGAGTTGAGTCTGTCTACTTTTTCTTCTAGTAAACACAAAATCTCTGGTCTACTGCCTCAGTCCTTGATCCACTTTTAGTTGAGTTTTGTGCAGGGTGAGAGTTAGGGGTTCAATTTGATTCTTTTACATATGAATTTCTAATTTTCCCAGCACAATTTTTTGAAGAGGCTATCTTTTCTCCAACATATGTTTATGGCACATTTGTCTAGGATGAGATAACTGTATTTATGTGGGTGTGTCTATGTGTCTTCTATTCTGTTCCACTGGTCTCCATGTCTGTTTTGATGCCAATACTAGGGCATTTTACTTACTATAGCTATGCAGTATAATTTAAGGTCAGATATTGTGATTTCTTAGTAAGGATTGCTTTGGCTCTTCTGGGCCTCTTATTTTTCCAAATGAATTTCATTATTGTTTTTTCTATTTCTATGAAGAACATCATTGGGAACTTAATAGGAATTGCATTAAATCTGTATAGTGCTTTTGGTTGTATAGCCATCATGACAATATTAATTCTACCTATGCAAGAATATTAATTCTACCTATTCAAGAACATGGGAGGTCTTTCCATTTTCTGAGGTCTTCTTCAATTTCTTTCTTTAGTATTCTGTAGTTTTCATTATAGAGTTCTTTCACCTCCTTTGTTAGGTTGATTCCCAATTTTTCTTTTGAGGCTATTGTAAAGGGGATAGTTTTCCTGATTTCCCTTTAAGCTGATATATCATTAGTGTACAGAAATGCAAGTGATTTATAGGTGTTGATTTTATATCCTCCTACTTTGCTGAATTCATTTATGAGTTCTAGAAGTTTTCTGGTGGAGTACTTATGTTATTAGCAAAAAGGGATAGTTTGAGTTCTCCTTTCCCTATTTGCATTCCTTTAATTACTTTCTTTCCTAATTGCTCTGGCTAGTGTTTCAAGGACTATGTTGAATAGAAGTGGTGAAAGAGGGCATCTCTGTCTTGGTACAATTTTTAGAGGGAATGCTTTCAATTTTTCTCCATTTAGAATGATGGTGGCCTTGGGCTCAGCATAGATAGCTTTTACAATTACTATCACTAGTTTTTCTAGTGTTTTGAGCATGAATGGATGTTGATTTTTTTTTCAGTTTAGCTTTTTCTGCATTTATTGAGATAATCATGTGATTTTGTCTATTGATGTGGTGAACTATTTTGATTTCCATATGTTGAACCAACCTTGCATCCCTGGAATGAACCCCACTTAATCATGGTGCACTATCTTTTTGATATTTTGTATGTTTTTTCAGTATTTTATCAAGAATTTATGCATCAATGTTCATCAGGATATTGTTCTGAAATTTTCTTTCCTTGATGTGTCTTTGTCTGATTTGGGTATCTGGGTGAAACTAGCTTCACAGAATGAGTTTAGAAGGGTTCCCCTCCTTTTCTATTTCATGGAATAATTTGAGGAGTACTGGTGACCTTCTTCTTTGAAGGTCTTGCAGAACTCAGCTGCAAATACATCTGGTCTTGGGCTTTTCTTTGTTAGTAGGCCTCTGATGGCATCTTCAATTATTGCTTGAAATTGATCTGTTTAAATTTTTGTATGCTGCCTTGATTCAATGTGTGTAGATTATATGTCTCTAAAAATGTGTCAATGTCTTCAAGATTTTCTATTATATTGGAGTATAGATTTTCAAAGTAGTTTCCAATTATTATCTGTATTTCAGTGGTGTCCTTGGTGATATTTCCTTTCTCATCACAAATTTTAGTAATTTGGGTTTTCTTTCTCTTTTCCTTTGTTAGCTGGGCTAAGGATTTATCAATTTTGTTTATTTTTTCAAAGAACAAACTTTTTGTTTTGTCAGATTTTTGAAATTTTGCTTGTTTGTTTGAATTTCCTTAATTTCAGCTCCAATTTTTTAATTATTTCCTGCCTTTTACTGCTTTTGGTGCTAGTTTGTTCTTTTTCTTACCCTAGAAAATTTTAATACATTTTTACCCTTACCATGAAAAGTATGTGAAGCAATACATATGATAATTGGCTCACATTTCAAAACAACATGTACACAATAACTATATATGATTTTTATTTATCAACATTTAAAAGAATAAGTATATTTTAACTTAAGCTTTACAAATTTATGAAATAGTTACTAAACTATGGAGTCTTTTATGGGTTGAGAAATAATAGCTCTGAAAATTGAAATAGCTGCCTAGTAGCCATAATTACAATATATTTGTAGGAAGCCAGAGCCCATTTTAGTCAAGTACATTAAGTTGCTTTCAATATTATGTGTTCTAGAAAGAATTGCATATACGTATACCATTAAGATATTTTAACATACAAACATGAGAAAATAAAGGATTTAAAAAGTAATTAGATCTAATAGCTCCTGGGGGGGGGGCATTAAACTATCAATATTTTTAACCAATAGATTTAGTCTTATATTTTTGAGATTTATTTCAGTATTTTCATTTTCATTGCTTACATTGGTATAACAAGATGGAATCATCAAAAAAAGAATCCTTTTTTTAAGTGCATTTATCTTCAATGTTAAATTATGAGTTATTCTGGCTGTTACCAAATTTAGGTCTTTCTAAGGTGCATTTTGTTAAATTCCTTTCAAGACTCACTCCAAAATAGGTTGATAAGTAGATAGATTATTTAATCTTACAGATATTTAACTAAATTGAATTGAATTTCCTTTGGCATTTCCTCAAAGATTGTACCCTGCACAGTATAGGGCCATAGTAAGACCTTACTATTTATTGATTCTTAAGTTTAAGGTAATGTCAGGGTTCCACCCAGAATTCCGAGATCCCTTTTTATACATTTACACACCTACAGCTGTGGTATGCTTTTCCCATCAGTATCCAGCTCTTTTATAAAGGAATGCTATCAGGAACTTAGCATGACTGCAAACACAGAAATCAATATGTGTGTGAGAATTATTCTGCCCCCAAAAGTGACCTTTAATCCATAATTGAAAATAGGAGTATGAAAGCTATAGCTCTATTACCTGGTGATGGGAACTCTAATGTATTACTTACAATAGAGAGATCTTCTATAAGATCAAGCTGAAGCTAAGCTAACCTCTGCAGTACTTCGCCTCAGACTGTACCCTGGCTGTGCGTCCTATCCTTCCTACTACTGTTTTTCCAAACTCATTACCAGTTTTCCATAGGTATGCTTTTCTAATAAATCATTTGCATATAGATCCTTTATCCAGGGTCTGCTTTGGGAACCTGACTTAATACTAAACTTTTAGGTGTTGCTTTGGCTTTTCTTAAGACCTGAGAAAACACAGTATAGGAAAACAAATGGAATAAATATGAGCTCTCATTTTGTTAGTTTGTGCTGGAATCTATACATGAGTCAGAATTCCTTGTTCACTAATTAGAGAATAACTCAAAATCAAGTCAAGCTTAAAAGACCATAAGAGGCAATTCTCTATCAGATGATCTCTGTGACCACATTGTGAAAGGGTACATTGTTTCATTTGTGTTAGAAACAACGGGTGACATTTTTTTAAATGTAGATACTGCCTCAATTTCCATCCTAATAAATGATTCCCTGGAGAATGGTGTCTTCAGCAACAGTCTGCAGCACTTTATCACATTTGAACCCCAAAGAAATACTATTTGGATCCACAGGCTCACAGATTTGCTTTTAAATACTTCTGAAACTTCTGGCTTTCAACCTTTATCCAATATCTTTCCCAAATCTTTCATGAACATATTGCTTCTAGTTATTGCTCCTTTAGCTGCTGTAGCTTAAACCTTCCTCAAGAAGCATGTTTTTGAACATGTAAAGTGTCTGTTATTCATTCCTTCTCTTCTGTTTAAAAAAAGGCCTCACTTCTTCCTCTATCCTTCAGATACAAATAAATTACCCTTGCACACAAAAGAATACAAAAAATTGCCAGGAAATGGTGAGAATGTCTACATTGACCTCATTGACATCCTCCTTGCTACACAAGGTGAAGTTAAATTTTTGTCTTGGGACTGAACCAACAATTATTCTAGATGGAGTCTCTATCTTACAACTGATCCAGCAGTACAGGCTCTGAAGTAATATCAATTGTGTCATTTACTCAGGAATATAAAAATTCCAAGGAATAAGAAATGATTCATGCTAACAAACTCACTATCAAAGAATTTACTAATTCAATGTCTATTTACTAATTAAAAGTAAGGAGTGTGTGACCATTTTTCCTATATCAAAATGTGAGTTACAAAGTGCAGCCAATGAGTAGGCTCATTACACTCCAAAAAATCTGAGTTTTCTAATTGATGTAGTCAGAAATGCAAGGAATAGGTGTGAGAGTGAATACTAAGAATGTGGGATAATGATGGAAAAGCATAAAGTTGGATCATGACAAATTTATTGATATGGACTAAGATAACATCCTACAACAGTGTAGAATTTTGAGAGTTAGAAAAGGATAAGTTTCTGTGGTTGTGTGAATAAAATATGGACCAAAATATTTCCCATAGAGACTAGACAGTTATAGTGTATATATCATTTAATACCTTCTCACCCATAGTGAGAAGGTCCAAAATATTCCATCAATACTGTAAAAAATAAACCTGTGAGGGGAAACCTAAGCATACTTGAAGAGCTAAATGAGTGTTCTTCTCTATATGTCAGACTTCATGGAACAAACTTCAACCACTGAATTGGAAATCTAAATGCAATGGGAGTACATGACCCTTTGATGGGAAGGGCCAAGTGACAGCACATTCAACCACTAAAGGGAAGATGGCCATAGTTACCATAATGAACTATTGTTCAAAGGAGTAATTGGAATACCTAACTTGGGTGAATTAGCCTATGGCACTAATTGATTATGGTGCACAATTCTGAAATGCATTATTGGAATAGAAACAATAGCTGAAAGAATCCCCACATTACTGTGACAAAGGTCAAGTGGGAGCCATGACAACTGCCTATACCTGGCAAAACAGTGAGCCAAAAGCATACTACATTACATACAAATTATAAAATTCAGTGCCATCATCAAGGACTTGAATGATGCAGGGGTGGTGATTGTCACCTCTTCATTCAACTTGCCTACATGGTCTATGCAATACATGATTAGATTTTGGGGAATGATGGATTATCCTAAGCTTAATAAGGGAGTGACTTCAATATAACTGCTGCACAATTTAACAGATGTGATTTCATCTGGCTTAAGCTAATTGTCACATCCTTTGGTATCTGATATGTATTCATGTCCAACTTACAGGTACTGACAGAGTCCCCAGTACAGCAATATTTCCTGGGTGATTGACCAATTGTCTCATGTAAGGTTGACAACATTGGACTGCTTTTGCCAGAAAAGGTGAACTTTTGTTCTGACAAGAATAGATGCTTACCTGGGATATGGATTTATCTTCTAGGAATGCAGTGCTTCTGCCAAGACTACCATTCATGGAGTTATAGAACATATTATCCAAGGGGAGGGGGTGTAGGGGTGGAAAGGATGGTGTAATGAGACAGACATTATTACCCTATGTACTTGTAGGATTGCATGACTTGTGTCTGCACTGTGGGCAGTCAGAGGAATGAGAAGTGCTCCATTTGTGTACAATGTGTTAAAATGCATTCTGCTGTCATGTATGACTAATTAGAACAAATAAAAAATATTATCTATAATGAAATTATTCCATAAAGCATTGCTACTGATCAAGGAATTCAATTCACAGCAAATAAATATGGCAATGGGCTTTCACATGGAATTATTTATCATTCCTTATCATGTTTCCCACAATCCTGAAGCAGTTTGTTTGATAGAATAATGAAATGTCCTTTTAAGCCCAGTTACAGTAGCAGCTATGTGATATTACCTTGCAGGTTTGGGACAAGGTAATATCTAAAAGACTGTTTTTACTTTTAACCAGTGTCAACCGTAGCAGTCTACACAGGTCCAAGGATCAAGGGGTGGAAAAGGGAGTGGCACAACTTGCTACTCTGATAAGAAGTTTCCAAACCATTGAGGCAACTTCTTCCATAGAAAGACAAACCTATTTAAAATTTCCTTGTATTTTCCTAAAAATTTGACTTATTTTTTCTAGAACTCAGTCAGCTTCATTTAGATTTGAAAATCAGTACCAAAGCTCAGAACAAAAAGTCTGCCTATGCATGAGATCTACCAAGGATTATTTTGTACACATATATTTTCATAAAACAGTTATTTTCTCTTTGAGAAATCATAAACTAAAATAAGCAAAATAAATTATCTTTATTTATATAGATGAAATGTTGTAAATTTTAAATTACATAGTTTTTAACTACTAAATATATGCAAATAAAAAATGGAAATTTACAATATTTGTTATAATTATATTAGAATTCTATGAGGATTTGTCACCATCTATCTTCCTGGATTGTTAATATACTATAAAATATATACCAAAGTTTTATAACCTTTAACAGATACTCCATCTGACACTAAATATATATATATATAATTTTAGTTTTTATTTTTCACAAAAAAATGTAGTTCACTAAAAACAAATGAAGAAAAACAAAATTAAAAGTTGAACAATGAATAGGTACATATTTTAAAGAATTCCTGCTCTAAGACAATATGTATAATTTTTAAATGACTCTGATAAAGAAAAAATTACTAATTATATTTTGGGATTATTTGTGCATATTTACAATTATCCCTCACCCAGATATAAGACACTCAAGGAAAAGATTGAGTGTTTTTTAAATATATTCATAGCAAGATGCCTAGCCCATATTATCTGTTCAAAAAGAAAAAGAATGAATGAATGAATAAACAAATAGTTATTTTTGTTTATACTATTTCTATTTGTGTGAATTTGAACAAGTTTTTTTAAATGCCTAAGCTCAGTTCTCTCCTTTATAAATAATGGCAGTAATTGTTAATTTATAAGTTAGTTGTATGAACAATGTATGTGAAAAGCTTTGAAAATGTAAAATTCCTATCCAAATGTAATATATTTCTGTGTTAATGAGGAATTTATCTAAATTTTGCTCTTTCTCTCTTTTTGGCTTTAATCTACTCAGTTCTAATGTACTCTCACCATTTTCTTAGGTGGTTGTAGGACATGGATCATTTTATTACACCCCTCTATCACACATTATTTTTGGATAGTTCACTATTATTGTTAATAACCGTTCTAAGCCTGTGCTTGACTTTATTCGTGATTCCTCTTCAAATGCAGGCAGAGCTATATCTTCAATTTATTCACTACACAGTATATTAACTTCAGGTTCCTTGACCACATTACCTTTAGAGATCTACATTTCAGCTCTGTTTACCTACCCAGTCATTCCATATTTTTAATTTGAACAAAATTTATCAACCTTTACTTTTCTCTTTCTCTGCACAGAATTTGTTCTAATCATTTATTGCTATGTAAAGAACTACAATCCACCCCTCAAAAAAAAAAAAAAAAAAACTAGTGTTTTTCAACAATAATAATTCATTTTGTTCATAAATCTGCACTTTAAACATGAATCATTGTGTGGGGGAGACCCAGCCCTACTCTACATGGCATGAGCTGAGGCAGCTCAACTGGATGCTGGAAGTTCTTCCAAATAGCTCACCCACATTGCTGGCAAGTCCACACCAGCTGTTGGCTTGGACTTCAGCCAAGACTGAGGACTGGGACCTCAATTCTTCTCTACATAGTCCTTGCCAAGACTGCATTCTGCACAGCATGGTGGCTCAGTTCAAGAGTAGACATTTTTTATGATCTGGTCTTTGAAGTTGCATAGCAACTCTTTCGACATGCTGTATTGGTAGAGGCAGTACCAAAGGTCTAGCCAGGGAACTAGAAACACACTTTGTTACTTGATGACAGCAGTGTCAACACTGCATTGTGTGAAGAACATACATTATCTCTGAAAATATAATCTGCTGCAGTCCACTCTCTATTTCCAATTATTATTTACACCTTACTTCCCATCTCAATAAATAAAGTCAGCTTTCTACTTTAAAGATAACCATTCTGCTTTAGACTTAGATTCTATTACCCTTTATGTTCTGAAATATTGTTTCCTCAGTTCTCTCCTTCACCCCTTGAATATTCAATCTCTCCTTCTCAAATGAAGTTTTTCTCAAAATCTTCCAAGATTCTTTAGTATTCAAAAAGTGAATTATTTTATTATAATACAGATCACATGTAATCTGTACATATTACATAAGATAATTTTTATCTATGATACACACTTATTAACGGATATAATTCTTAGATTGTATATAGAAATGAGCAAATACTGAAATATATTTAAAGGCATCTAAAGAAACAATGTGAGGCCAGAAACTAATAAAATTAACTCATTTCCAATGATAAAATTCTATCATGTTGAATAAAGATATAGAACCAACAGGTCCCCAAACTGATCTGATCAATTTTGCCTTTCAGAATTATCTTGCATTTTAATACTTCAGAATCATTTCTGGAAGTTACAGAAAAATAACAAAAAATTACACCTTTATTGCAATCAGTTAACAGCACTCAACAAGAAGGATGAACTGCATTTTGATAAGCTTTATAGTACTTCTGAAGCTAGAATATTACACGTCACTGAGAAAATAGAAGAAATAATTAGTTTTCACACTACAGTGATTTTTATATCAAAGGTATTACTTATGTTTATTAAAAAAGTGAACAAAACTACCTTCATGGGATATGTTCAATTAACTTCTAAGATAAATTATATTTGTTTCCTAAAATAATTTCCTGTGGGAATGTGATGCAGAAATCATAGTTATTTTCATGAGACATGAGCTATACTTTCTGAGTGAAGTAAGTCTCAGTACCTGGAAAATTCAGCCTATGAATGTTATCATATGATATATTACTGAATCTATCATCATTTAAGCATGGTTTCTAACAAAAATGTGCTCTAAACTTTCATTGTTTTTCTTCATTAAAAATTTTGAAAATAATTAAATCTTTTAAATTTTAATATTTATTTGAAATTAAAATAATTTAAACTATTTAAATTGTTTCAAATTAAAAGTATTTATTTTAAAAGAATCAAAGGATCTAGGACAGGAATCCCCTGTGTTTCTCCTTTACTCACAAAGCAATAAAACATTTTCCTTTTTCTTAAGACCTTGTCTTCATTATTGGATTGGCATCAAGGAGGAAGACTGAGCTTTAGGTTACAGATTTGTTAACCATGAAGGAACCTGAGAGCAGCCCCTGCTCCAGCTTTCTTGGGGAGGTCTGGCACTTTCATGCTGAGGATACACGGTGGCTGGTGAGTTCTTGAGAGCCAACCTGGAGAATTTGGGAGATAGTGTGAGTTTGCCTGTGAGTAAAGGAAGGGACTGAGGGACTGTCCCAGCAGTTGCTGAAGTTCTTTTTGCTTCAGAGAACTCCTGCCTTCTCTCCCTGAACTGCACAAGTTGCTCCATCAGTTGCTCTACTTTGAGAAAAAGGAAACTGAACTCAGGAAAGTTGTGACACCCTTGGCCATTTGGTAAGTCCCCTGGTGTGCACACTAAGACCCTTGATTCCACACACCTAGTTCCTCTTTGTGGGAACATCTGGTTCCTCTTTCTGGGGACATCTGTAGTGTCAGTGGTGTAGGGTTCACGGTTAAGCAGGACTTGGGAACCCAGGAATATTTACTCCCTTTTGATCTGTTCTAGGTGTTCATCTGTTTGTTAGCCTTGGGTTTGGGAATTCCCTCTAATTGTCTGTCTGTGTTGTTGTTCGTATCCGTTGCTGGCCCCTTTAAGACATGGGCAACACTGTGATAATTTCCACCCATGGTCTTTTGGGAAAGATCCTGACTGACTGGGCCATGTATCACTGTTACCGTAACAAAGTCTGGTCAATGTATGCTCTGGAATGGGAAAAAAGGTACCCATTGTCTGATACTCTGAATTACCATATCATCTTACAGTTGGAACTATTCTGCCAAAGGTGAGTAAAATGGGAGGAAATCCCATATGTGCAAGATTTTATGTTGCCACATAATAAGGAGTTGAAAGTTCAGGAACTAAGTTGATGGTACATAGAAAGGCAGAACCTCTAGTGTGTGAGGACAGCAGAGATTCGGTAGAGAAAGTTGAGGATTTCATAAACTTAAATATAATAAACCCCTTCAATCCTAATTCTAACCTGGTGCCTGACCAGCTGGCTTGTCTGGCACCACCTCTGGCTCCCATTAGCTCTCTTAGTCCCGTATGGAGCCTTCCAAATGAAGGGAAAGTGGAGGAAAAGGGGTTCCCACTGTTGGTATGACAGGACTGTGGCTCAGGGTCAGGGACAGTCTTCCCATCTAAGACCCACCAGGGCATTCCTTTTGCCTGGGAGCACCCATTGCCAGGGCAGGTCAAGTCCCCCTAAGGTAATAACCGATCAGCATAAACGCATAGGGGCAACTAGCGGGGTATACTGGACTTACAGACCCTTCTCGACCTCTGACTTGATGAATTGGAAAATTCAAACCCAACCTATCAGGAAGACTCACAGAAAATGGCTGTTATTTATTACTATTTTTGCCCCACCCGAGCAGACATACAGATTCTGCTTAACATGCTACTCACGGCTGATGAGCACCAACTAGTGATAGGGCAAAGGAAGAAGCTCAGAGGCTCCATGATGAGGATCCAAATCAAACCCCTACACCAGCAGAAGCTATTCCTATGAGGGAGCCCAAATGGGACGCAAATGTGTCAGCAGATAATGCAATAATTAATTATTATTGGAAATGTCTTTTGGTAGACTCAGGAGGGGAGTTCCCAAGAAGAAAAGTTTAAATAAGATCCAGGAATTACAGCAAAAAAATCAATGAGGACCTCTCAGTATTTTTAGAGCAAGTTTATCAGGCATACAGGAAATACAAAGATGTAGATCCAGAAGCCCCTGAAAACCTTCGAATGGTCAATATGACTTTCTGGGCAAAGTGCCCCAGACATAAGGAGGAAACTTCAGTGGGTGGAAGGGGCAATTGGTATAAACCCTTCACAGCTGGTTGACATTGCCTTTAAGATAATACAATTCCTAAGAGAAACAGAAACAAAAATCAGCACATGTTTTATTAGCAACCCCTGCAAAGGGAGCCTTAAGAAAATCCAAAGGGAGGGACAGAAAAGCACTGAAGCAAAACCAGTGTGCCTACAGTAAGGAGGAAGGACATTGGAAAAGGGACTGTTCAAGGAAACAAAAGTCCCCAGGACCAGATCACTCCCCTGAAAAAGATATGGTTTCCCAAATCCAAAGCTCAGATGATGAGTGACAGGACCCAGGGCTCCAGGACTTGTTGGAGGCCTCTATACGAACAGCCCCAGAGGAGATAGATACATTTTTGAAACAAAGGTTGATTTGGTTTTGTCAGTCCCCCTACAATGGCAGAATTCTGTATCCTACCTTTGGACTAATAGCAAAGCCTTGTATGAGGCATTAAAAGGAACATAAATAGAACCTTTGGAACCCAGAATGCCAGCTGCTTTTGAGAAGATGAAACACAGCCTCATGACAGCCCCTGCCTTGGGACTACCTGATTTACAAAAAGGAATTCAGATTCCATGTGCAATAAGAAACAAGGTACAGCCCTTGTAGTTTTCTTACAGACACTGGGAGATATACCATGACCAGTGACCAATTTATCAAAACAGCTTGACCACACAGCAAAAGTATGTCCCGCTTGCCTGCGGGCAGTAGCTGCTACTTTTGATTTGCTACAGGAGGCTGAAAAGTTCACGCTAGGATAACCCATCACTGTGTTTGTCACTCACTAAGTCTTAGTCCTACTGGAACAGAATGATGGCTACTGGCTGACTACTGGGAGAATGGGGAGATATCAAATCATCCTACTAGACAACCCCAATGTCAGCCTTAAAGTCGTGTCTATGTTGAATCCACGAACACTATTGCCATTAGATGATAATGGAACCATACAACATTTACCTAGAAATCTTAGAAACTGTCTACTCTAGCAGATTGGACTGGTCTGATCAACCTATCACAGAGCCAGATGGGGACCTCTTCACAGATAGGAGCTGCTTCATGGACAAAGGCCAGTGGGTACTTGGATACACTGTGGTCACAGAACAACAGGTACTGTAAGCTAAGGCTTTACTGCCAGAAACATCCGCTCAGAAAGCAGAGCTAATCACTCTGACAAGAGCTCTCAGGCTGTCAAAAGGAAAGAAGGTCCTCTCCAAGTTTGGAATCACCTCTCCACCCCTTCCAGTCAGGAGACCAGGTGTTACTTAAGAATTGGAAAGAGCAACAACTGGGAGAAAAGTGGACAGAACTTTATGACATGCTTCTTATGACCCACAACATCCCTGAAACTTGCTGGAATAAAACCCTAAGTTTAACATAGTAGAGTGAAAAAATGACCAAGAGACTTGCAGGAAGTCATGTCCCCTGCAAGGACATCTGAACCCTTAAGGGATCTAAAATATTTGTTTACGAAAACATAATCAGAGTTTTGATGCTTTTAACTTTGGTTCTTATCCCCATTCCCTCTCTAGGCTGTGGTCAGAATAGCATATACCCTGGCCACTCAACTCAGGCAGTTGATTGCTGGATCTGCCTTCCAAGAGCCTGATCTTCTATGGACTATGGTGACCATTTGTATATTTGGTTACAAACTTTACTCAGGTCCTAGATGGAGAATGGACACCAATACAGGACTTCAGAACATGCACCATCATGTATCATGTTCAAGTAATACATTACCCAGCTGAGAAAGTTTTCAGTGTTCCCTGACTTACTCATCCTCTTATTGCATCTAACACCACTTTCTTGGTCCATAGAAGAATATGAATTCCAGAATATCTCAAAATGAGGGCTCCTCTGGAACAAGAACAACTACCTTTGTGTGTACAAAATATTGTTCAATTTCCTGCAGAGAAGATTACAGCAGTAACTGACCATTCCCTTCCCTGACCATCTTGGAAGGATCACACAGTATTTAAAGTTGGGGATTATTTCCTCATTGGATTTCTACTACTGGATTTCTTTAAAGAAACAATGGTTTTCTGTGCTCCTGAAAGACATATGTTCATCTGCAAAATAATAATTATGCCTTAGAAACTTCAAAACTCCCACCCAATGTTTTCTAGGGAATTTAGTGACACCATTTTTAATTCATTCCTTAACAGCTCACTGGGAAAGCTCCCTAAAGCTTTTTACTTGACTGGCCCAGGACCTCCCTGGTAGAATTCCTAATGACAATGAATACTTATTTGGTTACACTTTATTACCCAGATGGGTAATTGGGGCACAACATTGGGTCCTTAGAAATCTTTCAAAACCTTTGATTACCTTGGACAAAGAGACAGTCTGTCAATCTCAAATTTACAGACTTCTCTGGACTCCTTGACCAAGGTAGTTCTAGATAATCACATGTCATTAGACTGTTAGCTAAGCAAGGGGAAATTTATGCCATAGCTAATACATCTTGCTGCATTCATATTACAGCATTCATATTCATGGAGCAATCATTCTCCATGATTGACAGCATTCATATTCACCTTCTCACAGGTGAAGACCAGTACTGAAAAGATCAGGCAACAAGCAACCTGGCTACAATAGACCCTTGACAACTACACATCCCTTTTGGATGGGATGGGGACAGGCCTAACTGACTGGTTCTCTAGCCTCTTCTCTTGGATACCAGAAGATATTAAGTCTATTCTACTAAGTCTTCTCTATCTCATTGTGACTATCCTGTTCATCATTGCTCTTACTGTATGTGTTTTTCCATTTACTGCTCTGTTGCTGTTCCACCCTTTGCAACTATATAACAAAAACTCGGAAGATAGAATGGCAATGACAAGTAAAAAAGCATTCATTCTAAAGGCCCCCTTCATTACCCCTTTTCAGCAGGAAATAGCTTGGAGATATTGTCGCCCACCTTCCATAGAAATGAAAGCTAGAAATTGACAGTGGGGAAATGTAACAGGGGTTCACTTGATGCTTTAAAAGTGAAATTCCTTGTTCAGTTGATGCTTCAAAAGTGACATCCCTTGTCACTTTGAAACTTACATGTTTTTTCTTTTTCCTTTCTTTGACCTGAGAAGGTCCCCGATCTTCTTTTCCCTAACCTCCTTCCTGATCTTCTTTTCCCTGACCTTCTTCTTCCTGATCTCTCCTCCCTAATCTCATTTTCTCTGAATCACCTCTTTTTAAAAAAATCCTGTTCTCCATGATTGGCAGAATACAAGCTCTAGGACAGGAGTTCCCTGTGTTTCTCCTTTGCTAGCAAAGCAATAAAAATTTTCCTTTTTCTCAAAAAAAAGTATTTTAAAATACATTTTTACTTACTGCAAATCAGTATATGGTCACATAGACAAAACAATTTTAAAATTGAAAAGTAAAACAAAATAAACTCTTAAATGAGCCCAAGGTTGTTACTAAAATATTTTTAGTAGGCCTTCATTGATAATAATATTTGAAACTGATGCACAGCCTATTCTAAACTTCTATTCTTCCTTCTCTAATTTTCCCCCACAGCATTTATAAATACTTGTTTTCCTACCTTGCTCCCTTTCTTCCTTCTGTTTTTCATCTTGCAATCTTTCCATCTAGTTCTTCTTTTGTTTATTAACTCTCTTATATCTGAAATTAAGCTCTGAAGAACAGGAATACATTTTGTTCACTGATATATAACAAATCCCTAGAGAAGTGCTTGATACATAAGAGAATCTCACTATATATCTGTGAAATAACTGAATGAATAAATCCTGTCTTTCTACCAAGATTTTCCAGTTTTATAAAACATACTATTTCTAAAATTTTCCTTGGACTCTATTGAAGTTGATATATAAAAATTAACTAAACCCATTTTTGTTACCATTGAGGGTATTTTAAACTTACATTATTACTGTTCTATTATGAATATTGTTGATGCTTAAATTTTGAGCAGATCATTAATTAATCCCTTAGAATAATCCCATAAGTAGAACTTTGGGGTAAAATGGCATGCATATTTGAAATATTCTGCAAACCTGTCCCTGAAAAACATTGATAGCAATTTACATTTTCAGCTCAATTTACAAGAGTTTCAGTTTTCCATACTCTCAATAATGTTTTTACCTGTTTTCTGTTTAAATTGTCTAAGCATTCTCTCCTTAAATGCCCCCAAACAGGTCAATATAAGAGATAAAGTGATATTTAAGTACTCTTCCACTTTACTTTACCTGAGTTGGAAAAATCACAAAATCATTTACATATCCATGAATTAAAACTTGGTGTAATAATAGGAGATTGCTTTATAATGTGATACACCTCATTTAATAAATTTTTCATTAAATGATTCTAATGTGTTTTTATTGGTTACACAACATTGAATATTATACAGCATACTGATTGCAAATATGCTATTTCCCTCCTTAATTTAGACTAATGAAAATAAGTTTTATCTTTCTTCAATATATGCAAAGAAAAGTCTTCATTTACAAATAAAACAAAAGCACTTGCATATTTGTTAGTAAAAGTTCTAACATAATTTGAAATAAATGTGACTATAAAATGTTGACTAAATAAATATCCTATAAGTTTTTAAATCAGATGAGGTTATTCATATGCCAGCTTCAGTTCTTAACTATTTTACCTACAAATTTAAGATATCTAATAATCAATTTTAATTTACTCATTCATTTATCTATACTTAGAAAGATGATAACATAAATTTACTTTAATTTCTAAGGCAAAATACTCAATTCTTAGTAATGTCATGACCCAAGTTAACAAATAGGCACATCGTGCTCTATAAATTTTATTTATTTATTTATTTATTTATTTATTTATTGGTACATATTAATTATACAGAGTGGTGAGTTTCAATATGGCATAGTGGTACATGCATTCTTAGATGGCACTTCCATTCTTCTCCTCCTCCTCTGGGTCCCTTCTTCTACCCTATTGATCTCCCTTCTAACTTTCATGACACCTTTTTTCTTCCCTTTCTTCTTTTTCCACATATGAGAGAAAGCATACCATACTTGTCTTTCTAAATCTCACTTATTTCATTTAACATGATGCTCTCCAGGTCCATCCATTTTCCTTGCAAATGAGGTCATTTTGTTCTTCTTTATGGCTGTATAAATGTGACATATTATGTAATATGTGTATACATACACCATTATCTTTACCCATTCTGTTGACAGATACCTCCAGCTAATTTCATAACTTGGCTACTATGAATTATACTGTGATAAACATGGGTATGCATGTATCTCTGAAGCGTACTAACTTTAATTCTTTTTGGATTATTTACCAATGAGGTGTACTGCTGCATCATATGGTAGTTGTTTTTAGTTCTTAGTATTCTGAGGACCCTTCCATTGGACTTCCATAATGATTATATTAATTTACACTGACAACAATAGTACATAAAAGTTCCTTTTTTCCTGAGTCCTTGCCAGCATTTATTCTTATTTATATTCTGACTGAAGTGAAACAGAATCTCAGTGTGGTTTTGACCAGCATTTCGTGATAGTTAAAGATGTTAAACACTTTTTATATAATTCTTGGCCATTTGTACTTCTTTTGTGAAGAATCTGTTTAGTTTATTTGTCAAATTACTGAATGGTTACTTGTTCTTTTTGTGTTGGGTTTATTGAGTTATTTATATATTCCAGATATTGATCCTATGTTATGAGTAGTTGGCAAAGATTTTCTCCCATTCTGTAGCATATCTCATCATGCTCTTAAATCCTTTCATGCTCAGAAACTTTTTAATTTGATGCTATCCCATTTATTGATACTTGCTATTATTTCCTGAGCTATTGGAGTCCTAGTCAGGTAGTCATTATCTGTGCCTATATGTTAAAGAGTATTCCCTATATTTTCTTCTAACAATTGCAAAGTTTCTGGTCTAATACATACATCTTTGATCCATTTTTAATTGATTTTAATACAGGATGAGAGAGAGGGATCAGTTTTATTCTTCAACATATAGATATACATTTTTCCCAGCACTATTTGTCAAAGAGGCTGTCCTTTTCCCCAAAGTATGTTTTTGGCAACTTCATCAAAAATCAGAGGACCATAACCATGTGAGTTTTTCTCTGTTTCTCGTATTCTGTTCCATTGGTCTATGTATCTGTCTTTATGCCAGTACATGCAGGTTTTGTTACTATAGCACTGCAGTAAAATATGAATTTGTATTAGCTAAGATTTGCTTTACAGTATAATATATGATCAAGTTTGGCTGAAAAGTTGTGTATTTAGGCATAATTGGAAAGTAATAATCTGTAGCTGTCTACTATACTGTTTATCTATAGTACAGTTTATATTTGCTGTGTCTTTGATTTTTTTTGTCTTGATGACCTATCTGATAGGGAAAGTGGTATTTGAGGTTCTCTACTATTACTGCTTGTATCCTATCAGTTCCCTTATATTGAGTAAAGTTTGTTCTATGAAAATGGGTTCACCAATATTTGGGGCATATTTACACTTATTATATATTCTTCTTGGATTGTTCCCCTTAGCAATATGTAATGTCCTTTGTCAATTCTAATTTTGACCTGAAGTCTACTTTGTCTGTTATGAGAGTTGTTACCCTTGTTCACTTTCATATTTTATTTGCAAGTAATATATCATTTTCTACCCTTTCACTTTCAATCTGTGAACATCTTTTCCTATGAGGTGTTTCTTGGAGAAAACATATAGTTGGCTTTTTTTAAAAATCCAAACAGCCACGGTATGTCTTCTAATTGGAGAATTAAGACCATTTATACTCAGTGTTATTATAGAGAAAGTTATGTCATTTTTTTACTTCTAATGCTTGATTCATTACTAATACTCATTTGCCTATCTACACTTCTAACATAATTTACTGTTTCCCATACTCTTTTGGTTATTTTTATTCTCCTCCTCTGTGTGTAGGATTTCTTTAAATCTTTTCTACAATCCTTACTTAATGCTTATATATTCCTTTGGTTTATGCTTATCTTGGAAGGTTTAATTTCTCCTTTGATCTTGAATGATAGTGTTTCTGCATGTGGTAATCTATGTTGTCAGTTACTATGTTTCAAGCTTGAAATGCTTTATTCCATGCCCTCCTGCCCTTTATAATTGACTTGGGACTTCACTTTTGCAGCTTTTAATATTCTTTCTTTATTCCAAATATTTGCATTTCAATTATAACATATTGTAAAAGAGAATCTCTTTGGTGGTCATATCTATTTGGAGTTCTAAATGCCTCCAGTACTTATATGTCCACCTCATTCCCAAAATTAAGGAAATTTTCTGCTACTTTTTCATTTAATGTTTTCTATGCCATTAGACTGTATTTCCCCTCCTTTAAGACTTACGAGTCTTAACTTAGGTCTTTTAATTTTCTCCCAAAGCACTTGTATACTCTGTTCATAACTTTTTTTTACTTTATTACTGTCAGAATATACTAATTTGTCCACCTTGTCTTTGAACTTTCCTATCCTTTCTTCTATTTATTTGATTAGTGAGACTTTTTATTAAGCTTTTTATTTGATTGAGTTTTTCCTTTCTAAGATTTCTGTTTGGTTCTTTTCAGAGTCATTATCTCTGTATTGAAATGTTCTTTCATATCCTGTATTTTCTCCTTTAATTCATTCCTGAGATCTTTTAATTCATCTATCAACAATCAACATTTAAATGCTTTGTCCACATTTCTACCATTAATATCTATGGGTTCAGTTATTCAAAATGTATAAACTATTGAAGGTATCTTATAACATTGTTTTCTAATGTTTACTGTATTTTTATTTTGAAATTCGTTCATATGCTGGGATAGATAGTTCTTCTACTATTATGCGTTTTTTTTTTTGTTTGTTTTTTTTTGTTTTTTAGTGAGATACTTTCTTTTAACTATGTACCCCAGGTAAGGGGTGTATCTCAGCATCAAAGAACCTACTGCAAGCCTGTAAGCCCAGTGGCTCAGGAGGCTGAGGCAGGAAGATTGCAAGTTCAAAGCCAACCTCAGCAATGGTGAGGCATTAAGCAACTCAGTGAGACCCTGTATCTAAATAAAATACAAAATGGGACTAGGGATGTGACTCAGTGGTGGTGTCCCCTACTTCCAAATAAAGAACCTGCTCCACATGTTCACACTACAATGAGAAATCCCTAACACTACTTTGAGAGATTAACCACCAGTAACAGCAGCTGCTTGAAAGCAACCCATACACTAACGTATAATGACAATATATTGAAAATATTCTTTACAACTCCATAAATCAAAAAGACAAACAGGGCAGTAATAAGATAGAATGAGTTGAAAATTAGGCAATAAAGAATCCAAAAATAAGTTTAAACAAAGTAGAATATATAAAGAAAAGGGAAAGAATGAAAATGCAAAAAAGGAAAGGGGAAAGACATGAGAGATAGGAAAAGAAGAAGAAGAAAGAAGGGAAGAGTATACAAATGAGAAATAGAAAAGATATAAAGAATAGCTCCAATTAATAGATTAAAACGAGGGGGGAGAGTAAATACAACATAAGAAATGAGAAGAGGAAGAAAGAAAAAATAGAAGTGTGAGGTTTAAAAATAAAAAAAGAAAAAGTAAAAGAATAATTCCAACAAACTAATTTTAAAAGAGAAGGAAAAAGCAAATAAAATTGTATGAAAGTATGCAATAATGAAAAATAAGGGGAATCAAAACAACCCAACATAGCTGGCAATACCAGTACTGTGTTAGTCAACTTTTGCCAAGGTGTAGCCAATATACCTGACAAGAACAACTTAGAGGAGCAAAAATTCATTTGGGGATCGTGGTTTCCAAGGCCTCATTCCATATAGTGCTGACTCCATTGATCTGGTCCCAAGGTGAGGCAGGACATCATTGGTGGAAGGTTTCAGTGGAGGAAAGATGGTGGAGTCAGGAAGAGGGAAGGAGGGGCACAAGGATTATGCACTCTTTTAGGGGACACCCCCAGTGAACCAACTCCTCCATTTATACCCCACTTTCTGCATGCAGTTACCATCCAGTTAGTTCAATCAAATAGGGATGGACAGATTAGGTTAGAACTCTTACAATTTCATCTCTGAATATTTAATTAAAACAGGCCCCCGGGGGGGAATACTTTGTATTCAAACCATAAGAACGACCATCACAAAATGGCTATTGGCCACATCTCTCAATTCACTAGCTACAAGAAACAGGCACTTTTCACTCATCATCTAGCTATGTAGTTTCTGTATCAGTTAAATTGGGTATAATTTTCTTTCCTACCACCTCCTCCAAAGCAATTTGTCTTACTTTGATTTTTTTCTCTACTGTTGTGTAACCTCTTCCCCTGACCCTAGCAAGTGGTGCAGGAATAGGTTCAGAACCAATAACTCCCTCTTTCTTTCTTTTCTAGTGATGAGAAATTCTGAATCTCTCCATAGCTGTCAATCTAATATTAAACCTCAGTGTATTTCTTAATCACCCACTTCACTTTGTAACTATTCTCCAGTTTATTTCTAATTGTGCAGTGTAGTGCTTCTACTCCATCTTGATCTCCCCATGCTGTATAAATTAAGTCCAGTAGTCTTATAGTTTCATTTATACATACATAAATATGTACATATTATGCACATAATTTTGCATCTATATACACATAATTTCAACAGCTGTATAAGGAATTTTACGTGTAGCACACAATGGTCCTTTCAAATGGTATTAATGTAAAATAAAATTACCAATGTTCATATGACAAAAATAACATTAACACTTTTGCTACTTTAATTCTAAAAGTATATGAAAGGACATCATCTATAAGATAGGCACTGGCTAGAGGCCTATAACAACTGGAACTATTATCACTGTATCTTTTGATTACATGATTTTTTTTTTCTAAAAATCAAAGACTTAAGGAAATGGTTGTCCCAGCAAAATGCAGATGCTATTACGAACTGTAAAAATTTTAGAGCATAAGACCACATTAGTGTATAAGTATTACAAAGAATCAGGAATTCTTTTATATTGATCAAATAATAAAAACATTAGTAAAAATCAATTAAAAGTTAGGAATCTATTTAGAGTTGATAATATCACAACTGGACATCTTTTCCTTGGTTGAATAAATTTAATAGAGTTAAGATAAATAAAAGTTAATCTTCAATTATCAAAATGAAGCACAGATATGAATTGAATTGACATTGTGCACCTACTAAGTCTATGCTCAAACCACATTTTGGATTAAATACCTTATGATACCATTAAATTTAAAATAATGAACCATTCCATAATTACTACAATATCTGTACATATCAGAGGAAATCAGATTTCATACATCATGGTATCAGATAACAGCTTAAGAGATTCATATGACTTTTCCTAATATGTTGATTATAGAAGCATATAGGATTTCTGTTATCATTCCTTTGACGTATAGACTAAGATGCAGGATGGCAAATTTGATGAACTACTGGTATTAATATGATAAACATTTCTTTTAGCAAGATGGATATTCTGCAGTTGTATAGTGACTTTGACAGTCACTATGTCTTTGACTTTCAAATCACTGTCCTTGTAATAAGATCATTCCCCTCACATCTCAAAGTCTTTTAAAGCTAGTGTTGACTTAACATGAAGAAAAAGCATGTTTTATATTATAAGATGTTATATTACTAAAGAGTTTAAGAGGTTCTAAAAGTAACTTTGATATACAGTCATTAATTTTTTGTATTCTTATGAAAGGCAAGTAGACAGAAAATATTATCTCAACTTTGGAAAATAAAAATTCTTGAAACCATTAGCAAATTTACTTGCCCTAAGCTAAACACTGAAGCAATGAAAAGTTGCAGTACCAAACCTGGCACTTAAACTTTTACTATGAATTCTATATACACAAAATTTTTTTTATATAGAAGAGAGTAAAGGCAGAAAAGGAAAATAAAAAAACTTCAAGAACTATGAAGATTAAAACACTTCTTCAAGAGACCTTGAGATGGCTATTTTCTTTGTTATTTGATTGTGCTCGATGTTATTGACATTATTAGAACCTCAAAGAACTAATTTCTCTGCATTTCTTCTTAGTGACCATCTATTAAGTGCAGTCAGAAATACACTAAAGGTCTCTGAATTCTGCTTTATAACAAAGCCAAAACTTGATAAATCAATAATCGTGCAATAGCTCAAGAGAAGGAAAAGAAGAGTTAAATTTCAACTTAAAATAGATCTTCAAGCTGGCAGTATGACTGATTGTTAAAGGACAACAAAAAGCAAAGGAAGTCTATATGGATCTGACACTCTCCAAGAATTCTTATTTGCCTAGCAAGTTATAGTCTCCTGCTTTGGATTTTCATTAAAAAAAATATTATTGAAAACTATTGCTCCTATTCCCTATCTAGTTTTCTTATATAAAACATCACAGTGATTTATCTCCATTACCAGGGAAAGTTATTACATTCATTTTTAGGACAAGAATACCACTACTAATAGCTGAATCAATCCCAATTTTAAAAATCAAAATTAAAATTTTGGAATTTTAAACCCTCAAATAAATATTAATCTTTTTATATTAACTGCTTTAGTAATGTTTGACAAAAATAAATTTAATTCTATTAACAGGCATAATGTGTTTCTCATACCGTACTGATTTTCCAAACCAGGGTAACATGCCTTTCTCTTTTAACACCTTTTGCATATTACAAGTTCTTCATTTTTTTCCGTAATGAAATGCTACATGACCTCACTAGCTTTAGTAAAATCAGTAAAGTTATTTTTGTTAAATTAACAAATACAAAGCTCCAGATAAGTTTTCTTATATTTGAAAAAAGTCTTAAATCTTTCACTAAGTATTTGGGCTTTTGGTACTTTTTTTCCTACATACTTAACAGAGGCATGATAATGTAAATGTGGGTTTACAATCCACCTATTCTAATATGGGGAACTTAGACTTTTCCACAAAGAATTAAAAGAATAATTTAGACTTACCCGGGCCATCAGTCGTTTTTCCTAGGCACCTAGGAGTTGCACTAAGAAATGAGGCATGTTTTCTTTTAGCCACCAAACTACGAGGTGGCATGTATTTATGTTTAACTTGAGACATCTCATATGATTTTTGAACATCATAGCTGCCTGGTGCTGGAATAACCTAGGAAAAATTAACACTTTATATATTTTATATGAAATATAAATCGACATACTTTATATATACTTTATATAATCTATTAATAAAGTAATTTATTTGAAATATACTTTATATAAAAAATATCTAAGTAGATATCTAAAAAATATAAAAATTTCTTTAATTAATCATTAAAATAGAAATGTTAAAGAAGATTCCCAAATCTATATTCTCATAATAAAATGTATAAACTCACTTGTCAATAATTAGGGTAGAATAAAAAGAATTGTGAAATTGAGGGCCAAATTCTTTTTTAAAAATAACCTTAGTGATATTGATCAAACTCTCATTCAAATTTAATAATAAAAATCAAATTTCAGATAAGAATGAGAACATTGATTTTATGTTTTCATAAGCAGCATAACTATTCCTGCATTACGGTTTTATGTGAACATATTACAAAAAATGAGAAAACTTATTTCATTTTCAATGGATTTCAACTAAATCAAAAGGCTTCCCTTTTCATCATTTATAGTTGTTCATATGATATGCAGTTACATTAACATTTTTAATCAACATGAAACAACATAGATATTAACTATATTAATATTATTAAACTAAATTAAATACAAATGTTGTATATTTGTTGCACGATTAATACCGTGAACCATTAGCTAATTATTTCAGTGAAAACTTTTTAAAGTTCATTTTCCTCAAGTTATTTTAAAATAGGATATTAGTTTAAAATCTGTTCATCAATATTATGTATAAAAAGCAGCACTTTTTAAATTTTAATGATTTCCTGGCAGACATGAAAGTGTTGTGGCTAAATCCAAGGAATGTACCATTAGACTTCCAGGTTGCCAAATATTTGCTGTTTACTACCATTTACTAGCTGTGTTCAAGACCTGAGGCAAACCATTTAACTTATAACTCTCAGTTTCCTCTTCTGTAAAGAAAAATAATAATATTCGTGTTACAGAGTTATTGTGAAGATTAAATGAGTTAAAATAATTAAAACACTTAGATTGGTCCCTGATCTATAGAAGGGTTAAACTAATCTTACTATTTTAGAAAAGCTAATTTCAATGTAAAATAACAAAAAACAAGAAAACAAGGCTAAACAATCAGGGTTTAGACAAATAGGGAAGCATTTTAAAGTTTCAAGTCAAACAAAGTTGGATACTGAGGAAGCATACTGTTGAAGTCTTGTTATAAAGTATGTTGAGAGTCATACTTTATAAAACATACTCTGTCTTCTTACATACATATTATCAACCTCAAGCACAACCCAACATTAACTTTCATTTGCAGAGAATCATTATATGCCTCAAGGCAAATTAAAGGTAAATCTAAGGTGTCCTGACTTCCTTATCTGGAAAACTGGGGCCCTACCCCAAAATGACATAAGAATCACAGATTTAAAATAATTAAGGTTTGTAAAATTCTTTTTTTTTTTTTTTAATTTATTTTTTTTTTACGTTTACATAGGGTAATGATGTTTATTATATTTTTCCCCTCCCCCTCACCCCTCCCACCCCTCCCACCCCTCCCACCCCTCCCACCCCTCTTTTCCCTCTACACAGTCCTTCTTTCCTTCATTCTTACCGCTCTCCTTAGCCTAACTCTAAACCTAACCCTAAACCTAATGCTAGCCCGTCCCACCCCCCATTATATGTCCTCATCCGCTTATCAGCGAGATCATTCGTCCTTTAGTTTTTTGAGATTGGCTTATCTCACTTAGCATGATATTCTCCAATTTCGACCATTTGCCTACAAATGCCATAATTTTATCATTCTTCATTGCGGAGTAATATTCCATTGTATAAATGTGCCACAGTTTCTTTATCCATTCATCAACTGAAGGGCATCTAGGTTGGTTCCACAATCTGGCTATGGTGAATTGAGCAGCAATGAACATTGATGTGGCTGTATCTCTGTAGTATGCTGATTTTAAGTCCTTTGGGTATAGGCCAAGGAGTGGGATAGCTGGGTCAAATGGTGGTTCCATTCCAGGTTTTCTGAGGAATCTCCACACTGCTTTCCAGAGTGGCTGCACTAATTTGCAACCCCACCAGCAACGTATGAGTGTTCCTTTTTCACCACATCCTCGCCAACACCTATTGTTGCTTGTGTTCTTGATAATCGCCATTCTAATTGGGGTGAGATGAAATCTTAGGGTAGTTTTGATTTGCATTTCCCTTATTACTAGGGATGTTGAACATTTTTTCATATATCTGTTGATTACTTGTACATCTTCTTCTGTGAAGTGTCTGTTCATTTCCTTAGCCCATTTGTTGATTGGATTATTTATATTCTTCGTGTAGAGTTTTTTGAGTTCTTTATAGATTCTGGAAATTAGCGCTCTATCTGAGGTATGGTTGGCAAAGATATTCTCCCACTCTGTAGGCTCTTTCTTTGCATTGCTGATAGTTTCCTTTGCTGAGAGAAAGCTTTTTAGTTTGAATCTATCCCAGTTGTTGATTCTTGCTTTTATTTCTTGTGCTATGGGAGTCCTGTTAAGGAAATCTGATCCTGAGCCAACAAGTTGAAGATTTGGACCTACTTTTTCTTCTATAAGATGCAGGGTCTCTGGTCTGATTCCGAGGTCCTTGATCCATTTTGAGTTGAGTTTTGTGTAGGGTGAGAGATAGGGGTTTAATTTCATTCTATTGCACTTAGTTTTCCAGTTTTCCCAGCACCATTTGTTGAAGAGGCTATCTTTTCTCCATTGCATATTGTTGGAACCTTTGTCTAGTATGAGAAAATTGTATTTATTTGGGTTTGTGTCCATGTCCTCTATTCTGTACCATTGATCTACCTGTCTATTTTGGTACCAATACCATACCGTTTTTGTTACTATTGCTTTGTAGTAGAGTTGAAGATCTGGTATTGCAATACCCCCTGCTTCGCTCTTGCTACTGAGGATTGCTTTAGCTATTCTAGGTTTTTTATTCTTCCAGATGAATTTCATAATTGCTTGCTCTATTTCTGCAAGGTACATCATTGGGATTTTAATTGGAATTGCATTGAATCTGTATAGCACTTTAGGTAGTATAGCCATTTTGATGATATTAATTCTGCCTATCCAGGAACATGGGAGATCTTTCCATCTTCTAAGGTTTTCTTGAATTTCTTTCTTTAGTGTTCTGTAGTTCTCATTGTAGAGGTCTTTCACCTCTTTTGTGAGATTGATTCCCAAGTATTTTATTTTTTTCGATGCTATTGTGAATGGGGTAGTTTTCCTAATTTCTCTTTCTGAAGATTCATCACTTATGTATAAAAATGCATTGGATTTATGAGCATTGATCTTGTAACCTGCTACTTTACTGAATTCACTTATGAGTTCTAAAAGTTTTCTGGTGGAATTTCCAGGTTCCTCTAAATATATAATCATGTCATCAGTGAACAGGGATAGTTTGAGTTCTTCTTTTCCTATTCATATCCCTTTAATTTCTTTGGTTTGTCTGATTGCTCTGGCTAGAGTCTCAAGGACGATGTTGAATAGAAGCGGTGAAAGAGGGCATCCCTGCCTTGTTCCAGTTTTTAGGGGGAACGCTTTCAGTTTTTCACCATTTAGAATGATATTAGCCATGGGCTTAGCGTAGATGGCCTTTATAATGTTAAGGAATGTTCCCACTACCCCAATTTTTTCTAGTGTTTTGAGCATGAAGGGATGCTGTATTTTATCAAATGCTTTTTCTGCATCTATTGAAATAATCATGTGATTCTTAACTTTAAGTCTGTTGATATGGTGAATGACATTTATTGATTTCCGAATGTTGAACCAACCTTGCATCCCTGGGATAAAACCCACTTGATCGTGGTGCACTATCTTTTTAATATATATTTGTATGCGATTTGCTAAAATTTTGTTGAGAATTTTTGCATCGATGTTCATTAAGGATATTGGTCTGAAATTTTCTTTCCTTGATGTGTCTCTGTCTGGTTTAGGTATCAGGATGATATTGGCTTCATAGAACGAGTTTGGTAGGGTTCCCTCCTCTTCTATTTCATGGAATAGTTTGAGGAGTATTGGAATGAGCTCTTCTTTAAAGGTTTTGTAGAACTCGACTGAGAACCCATCTGGTCCTGGACTTTTCTTTGTTGGTAGGCTTTTGATGACCTCTTCTATTTCATTGCTTGAAATTGGTTTATTTAAGTTGTGTATGTCCTCCTCGTTCAGTTTAGGTAATTCATATGTCTCTAGAAACTTGTTGATGTCTTCGAGGTTTTCTGTTTTGTTGGAGTATAGATTTTCGAAATAGCTTCTAATTATGTTTTGTATTTCACTCGTGTCTGTTGTGATGTTTCCTTGTTCATTCCGAATTTTAGTAATTTGAGTTTTCTCCCTCTTTCTCTTTGTTAGTGTGGCTAAGGGTTTATCAATTTTATTTATTTTTTCAAAGAACCAACTATTTATTTTATTAATTTTTCCGATTGTTTCTTTTGTTTCGATTTCGTTGATTTCGGCTCTGATTTTAACTATTTCCTGTCTTCTACTACTTTTGGTATTGGTCTGCTCTTCTTTTTCTAGTGCTTTGAGCTGTAGTGTTAAGTCGTTTATTTGTTGATTTCTACTTCTTTTTTTGAATGCACCCCATGAAATAAATCTTCCTCTAAGTACTGCTTTCATAGTGTCCCAGAGATTTTGATATGATGTGTCTTTGTTCTCGTTTACTTCTAAGAATTTTTTATTTCCCTCCTGATGTCTTCTGTTATCCATTCATCATATAATAGTGTATTATTTAGTCTCCAGGTATTGGAGAAGTTTCTGTTTTTTATTCTGTCATTTATTTCTAATTTCAATCCATTATGATCTGATAGAGTACAAGGTAGTATATCTTCTTGAATTTGCTAACAGTAGCTTTGTGGCATAAAATATGGTCTATTTTAGAGAAGGATCCATGTGCTGCTGAGAAGAAAGTGTATTCATTCTTTGTTGGATGGTATATTCTATATATGTCCGTTAAGTCTAAATTGCTGATTGTGTTGTTGAGATCTATAGTTTCTTTATTCAATTTTTGTTTGGACGATCTATCCAGTGGTGAGAGAGGTGTGTTAAAATCGCCTAGTATTATTGTGTTGTGGTCTATTTGATTTCTGGAATTGAGAAGGATTTGTTTGACGTACGTGGATGAGCCAATGTTCGGGGCATAGATATTTATGATTGTTATGTCTTGCTGATTTATGCTTCCCTTAAGCAGCATGTAATGTCCTTCTTTATCCCTTCTGACTAGTTTTGGTTTGAAGTCCACATTATCTGAGATGAGGATGGATACTCCAGCTTTTTTGCTGTGTCCGTGTGCATGGTATGTTTTTCCCCAGCCTTTCACCTTTAGTCTATGGGTGTCTCTTTCTATGAGATGAGTCTCTTGCAGGCAGCATATTGTTGGATTTTTCTTTTTAATCCAATCTGCCAGTCTGTGTCTTTTGATTGATGAATTCAGGCCATTAACATTCAGGGTTATTATTGTGATATGATTTGTATTCCCAGTCAAGTGACTCATATTTGTTTTTGACATGATTTGGTTTCTCCTTTATTTGGCTATTCCTTTAGGCTAGCGCCTCCTGTTGCTGATTTGCATCGTTGTTTTTCATCTCTTCCTCATGGAATATTTTGCTGAGAATGTTCTGTAATGCTGGCTCTCTTTTTGTAAATTCCTTTAGCTTTTGTTTATCATGGAAGGATCTTATTTCATCGTCAAATTTGAAGGTAAGTTTTGCTGGGTATAAGATTCTTGGTTGGCATCCATTTTCTTTCAGGGCTTGGTATATGGTGTTCCAGGCCCTTCTAGCTTTTAGGGTCTGGATTGAAAAATCTGCTGATATTCTTATTGGTTTCCCTCTGAATGTAATTTGATTCTTTTCTCTCGCGGCCTTTAAAATTCTGTCTTTATTTTGTATGTTAGGTATTTTCATAATAATGTGCCTTGGTGTGGGTCTGTTGTAATTTTGTATGTTTGGAGTTCTATAAGCCTCTTGTACTTGGTTTTCCATTTCATTCTTCAGATTTGGGAAATTTTCTGATATTATTTCATTGAATAGATTGTTCATTCCTTTGGTTTGTTTCTCTAAGCCTTCCTCAATCCCAATAATTCTCAAATTTGGCCTTTTCATGATATCCCATAGTTCTTGGAGATTCTGTTCATGATTTCTTACCATCTTCTCTGTTTGTTCAACTTTGTTTTCAAGGTTAAATATTTTGTCTTCAATGTCTGAGGTTCTGTCTTCCAGGTGTTCTATCCTATTGGTTATGCTTTCTATGGAGTTTTTAACTTGGTTTATTGTTTCCTTCATTTCAAGGATTTCAGTTTGGTTTTTTTTCAGTATCTCTAACTCTTTATTGAAATGATCTCTTGCTTCCCGTATTTGGTCTTTTAACTGTTGATTGGTGCGATCATGTAATGCCTGCATTTGCTCTTTCATCTCCTCCTTCAATGCCTGCATTTGCTCTTTCATCTCCTCATTAGCTTCCCTGATCGTTTTAATTACGTACATTCTGAACTCCCTTTCTGACATTTCTTCTGCTGTGCTGTCATTGGGTTTTATTGATGTAGTATCTAGGTTTGTTTGGGACATTTTCTTCCCTTGTTTTCTCATAATGGTCAGTTGTCAGTGGGACCCTGAGATATTGCAGTTTTCCACTATTGGCTTATAGTGTCCCAGTAGATTTCCAGTGTATCACCTCCCAGCCTTCAGTAGCCTGATGTCTTGGAGGAATCTGATAAAGCAGCTCATTCGAAGAATACTGCCCCTAGCCCCCTACTGGTTCCACGTTTTGGAACTGGCTCTGTGCGGAAATGCTCTCACTGTGGGCCTGCACCGTGCAGCTGGCCGTGTGGGAAGAGCCCACTGCCGGAGTGTGGAAGACTACCTTGGGAAGACTCAAGCTGCCCTGCCCGGCTCTGCTAAGCCACCTCTATCTGGGCCTGCCACCCAGGCTGAGCTTTACCCAGTGGGCAGACTCACCCGTGGCTCTATTTCCGTCCGAGTCTCTCAATGCCTCCCCTTCTTAACTCCTGGGTTCTGGAGCGACTGGGGGTGCAGTCTCCCTCTAGGCCGCCATCTTGGATCTCCCCGTGAAGAGAGCCCGCAGCCGGAGTGGGCAGAGCCGCCTGAAGAGGTCTCTGGCTGCCCTGCCCTTATCCCTGAGGCTGCTTGCAGATCGAGGCTCTCCGCTGGTTCTTTGCAGGAGTACACTGCGCTGCGGCAGCTCCGGGACTTGGAGCCTGCTCTGTTCAGAAAGGCTCTCACTAGCGGGCCAGTTCCGTTCCAAGAACCTGGAGAAGCTGGCTGTGTGGGCGGGGCCCACCGCCAGAGTGCGCAGGACTGCCTGTGGATGACTCTAGCTGCCCTGCCCGGCTCCGATAAGCCACCTCTATCTGGGCCTGCCACCCGGGCCGAGCTTTACCCAGTGGGCAGACTCACCCGTGGCTCCACTTCAGTCCGAGTCTCTCAATGCCTCCCCTTCTTAACTCCTGCGTTCTGGAGCGAATGGGGGTGCAGTCTCCCTCTAGGCCGCCATCTTGGATCGCCCCGTGAAGAGAGCCCGCAGCCGGAGTGGGCAGAGTCGCCTGAAGAGGTCTCCGGCTGCCCTGCCCTTATCCCTGGGGCTGTTTGCAGATCGAGGCTCTCCGCTGGTTCTTTGCAGGAGTACACTGCGCTGCGGCAGCTCCGGGACTCGGAGCCTGCTCTGTTCAGAAAGGCTCTCACTAGCGGGCCAGTTCCGTTCCGAGAACCTGGAGAAGCTGGCTGTGTGGGCCTGTAAAATTCTTAGAATGGTGTTCTGAACAAATAAGAAGCCCTAAGGTTTGCTTTCATTGCTATTATCTTTGTCATTGGAATTATTATCTTTGTGGATGGAACCATATGCAACATTTAAAGCTATCTGCCTTCCCTGAACAGAGATGATAACTCTAGTACTCTTTTTATTTTTAAGACCAAAGCAAACAGAAAAAAAAAAAAAAGTTTAAAAACTAGTTAAGCTGATACAGTTCACATAAAGATTGTGTTCTTGCCAGTTAAAAAATAAATTCACTGGTTCCAATTAATTCCCTAGGAGGTGGTTCAGCCTGTTTGCATTATGCCAAAACCATGTGATATGCTTCATTTTAATTAATCCTGTCAAGTCCAAGTCTTGAAAAATTCCCCATGTTCAGTATCCCTGTGTTAACTCATTTACAACCCAAGCCTGATTGAATTATATGTAGCCCCAGAGATCATTTCTGATTTCATCCAAATTCAGATTTTTTTTTCAAATTCAATGTTCCCTCCCTACTGACATGTGAAATTTCAGATATACTCTTACCTCAGACACATGAAACTGTATGTATGCTGATATTCCTAAACTACAATTGCTATTATAAATACAATGTTCACTCTACACAGAGAGCTCTACATACAAATTTAAAATTATATTATTCTGATAAATTTATCCTTTGAAAAATATTGACAGTGACTCTATTTCTTAACTACTATTCATCTTAACATTATTACCTAAGCATCAACTTTCAAAATTGGTTTAAATTATATTTTAAGGATATCAGAGATATGTGGAAGCAAGAGAATTCTATGTACCAAATTCTGAATGGGTTTGTCACAAATTATTCCAAGGGAAAAAGAGGAATTAATGGAGCTTTTAAAGACACATAGTCTAGCATGAGAGAATAAAAACTAGGAGGAATGAAACTCATCATCTATGCATACTACAGAGTATTTCATGAATTCTAGAGCAAGCAAAATTATAAGAGTCTGGGCTGGAAAGAAGGAGTAAATTCTTGCATAATCTAGTGAAGGGTAGGAAACACACTAGTACAGAAGAGTGGGGACCTAAAATTTCAAACCTCAGTTCTTATGTTCCAAGGAAAGAAAATTTAAATTCAGACATGAAGTGCCAAGCAAGAGAATTTTATTATGTGTGAAAGTAAAGTAAGGCTCAAGGAAAGAACACTCTCAAGAGAGTGGGTCATCTCTCAGCACAGAACAACAAAGGAAATAATGCTACTCCCAAATTTATTGCTGTTTGATGTTTGCCAGGAGAACTGGGTTCCACCTTCTGCAATCTTTAACAATCAGATGTTTATCTTCTCCATCACTTAGGTCAGGGCAGTTTTTGACCCTAGTCCTCACCAGTACTGTCATGGACTATTCCATTGGGACTTCATCTGCATGTCAATCTTATGTTAAAGCAGGTACTGGAGTAATTGACCAGGAAGACTTTATCTCTTAGTGGGCCTGCACTATTAATGAAATTTCCTTTTTGAAATACATTGAGAAACCTATTGGCATAAATCCTAACCTCACAATGACCTCCGAAGAAAAATACTGACAGTGACTTTATTTCTTAACTATATTTTTTGTCTTAAAATTATTACTTAAGCACCAACTTTTAAAAATGGTAAAATTTTTAAATCATACTTTTTAAAATATCAGAGACCTGTGGAAGCAAGAGGATTTTACATACCAAATTCTGAATGGAAGGAAGAGGATTTTTACCTCCCAAATTCTGCCAGGAGTTATCACCATTGATCTTTCCTTCTTGATGTATTAATTGACTCCCTTTGTTTCCTTGTGTTTAATCTTAGGGTTAGTACAACTGTTGTTCTACAAATCACTTGATTATTTGTAAAAGTCAATTCAAAGAAACCCCATGATCCTGCTATGTTAGTGGTTCACATTTCACTGCTCATTACTACTACCTAACAACACCAGAGTAAGGGCTGGCATAAATACAAGCTACTTCCTCAAGATAGTTGTCATATTTTTAACCTGAATGAGATAGGAAGATAGGCAAGTTTAAAACACCTGAAGAGTAGGATTTGCAAAGAAAATAGAGACATCCTGACCTTGAACAGAAAAGAAAGTCAATGAAAGGGACAGAGAGGGTGCAGGGTCACAAAGGCATTATAGAATCTGTCTCACCCCTAGAAGACAACCTTTCACTAGAAAAACAACCTGCAACAAGACACAACAGGTTTAACAAAACTATGTGACAGAATTCATATGATGCACTAGAGTTAAAATCCTGGGACTTTAAGAACTACTTCCTCTTTCAAGTTCTGAAATCTTCTTCCATTTCTATTTCTTGTGATGTATATTATGTATACTTTATAATAAAATCACTCACTAACTGATTTGCATTTAAATTAATGCTAATTGTGTTTTGGGGTAACTTGTAACTTGGTCTAGCTGTTATTTCATAGCTAAGTGTATTCAGGTCTAAAATTTCATCTTAATATCCCAAATATGTAATTATAAAAATCACTTAGAACTTCTTTTATAATGAAACTTGTCATATCCGTGAAGCAACTTAAGACTTCAATCAAACTTTCAATTAAAGTTTTAAATCAAAAAATCTTTCTTCAAATATATATGGTAAAAAAAATTTGAGGCCATAAATATAGTGAAGTTTGCCTGAAAGTATAGAAAACTTTGATTAAAGCAATTTTCTAAAATGCTTATCCAAGTTGTTTAGTTTTGGCTTTATAAAGAAGAAAGACATTTCAGATGATAATCAAATTATCTTTGTTTTGCATACTGCAAAGTATAATTAGAAACATGTTGTCCTTGCCATTTTTCAGCATCCCTAATATTCATCATTATAAACATATGCCTCTAGAGATATATGACTTAGAAAATAAGAAATAATATTTTAGAAGGAAAAAATACTTTAATTTAGATATAAAATTATATTGCTAATTGTAAGTGACAAGCAAAAAATAGAAAATACTGATTTTATTTTGCATGCTCTCCCTCACACAATAGAAAATGCATTTTATATTAATGTTTCATAAAAGGAACTAGAATTATCAGCTACATCTTGATTGAAGTACTAAGTGTGAACAGAGAAAATCATTCTTAAAAAAGGATGTAACTGCTCCCAGAACCAGTTGAACAGAATTGGATAAGGCACTAAAAATCATCTTGATAACTTAGAAGAGTAAATCTTGAATATGAGTTGTGAGGGACATGTAAATTGAAATACCAGAGTTGGGGAACTGTTCAATAACCCTAGAGAAATGTTTACAAGAAAGATTCTAAGCAGGGATACATTTGTTAGCTTACTCCTTTCTGATGTAGTGACATGTCTTTGTTTTGCTTTTGATGCCAGAGTCCAGGTATCATATCCAAAAACTCATTACTAAAACTAACATCATAGATATTTTCCCCCAATATTCCTTCTAGGAGTTCTATGAATTCCAGTATTGCATTTAAATTTTAATGCATTTATTTTTGTCTATGGTGTTAAGTGTCCTATTTCCTTTTTTGTGTTTTTGGTTTTATTTTTGCATGTGGATATCCATTTTTCCCAACATTTATTGAAGATACCATCCTTTTCCCATTGCATATTCCCAGCACACTTTGCAAATTTTATCAAATATTAGTTGGCTGAAATACATTAATTAATTTCTGGACTTTTTCTTCTGTTCCACTTGTCACATGTCTATTTGTATGACAGTGCTACACTGTTTTAATTACTATGTATTTTCAACGAAATTTGAAAACAAGAATTGTGTGGCCTCCAACTTTGTTCATCTGGCTCAAGACTGCTCTTGCTTTCCCAGGGTTTTTGTCATTCAATACAAATATTGGATTTTGTTTTTCATTTAGGTAAAAAACTGTCAATGGAATTTTGATAGGTATGACATTGAATCTGCAGGTTAAGTAATATAGACGTCTTAACAATAATTATTCCTTTAAATTCCTCCAAAGTTTTCCTTAATGAAAAAATATATTACCATTAGAAGTTTGGTGGATAAACAGATTATCAGAATAACATATATTTGACATGTTTCTGATTATGATAAATATAAATTCTAAAAGCAAAGAATCCTAATTAAAATGTACTCCCATAGTGTGAGTGAAGCATTATTTTCCTCTCTTATTTAATTATATAACACTAAAAATTGATTCATTCTTTTTAGAAATTATTATAACTTCAAAACAAAACTTATATACTCTAACATTCCTGGTCAATCTATTATCAGACCGCATTATCAAAAAATAAATGAAATTTTACAATCTTCAAATTTAATTCTGATTCTAATTAATACTTGACTAAACCTAATATATTTACAAATTAGACATTGGACTTCAGGATCAGGTTTTCAAAACATTTCTAAAGGCTTCATTTTGGCAAACTTAAAGTGATTTTTTCTTTCAAAATAAAACAAAATGCTTAATTCTTAATATTTTTGTAACCCATTACTCCCTTCCTCATTTTGATTCCTTCCAAAGGGTAGTAAAATAACTGTGTATATCTCTTTTTCCAAAAAAAAAAAATTAATATTATAAAACATTACACTGAAAAGTTTTTAAGTCAAACAATACATTACCTAAGTTCTCCGAAAATTTGATTACTTGAAGACAAATTAAATAATATTTTCATACTAATCATTTTCAAAGTATACCATTAAGACCTAGACCATACAAAATAATATACAATGCTACCTGAAATGCAGAAAAGTCCTAATCTAACAATAGCACAATGTCACATTCTTAAGTATTACTTGTAAATGAGGAAAAGTTAGTAATACATTATATTCTCTATCCTTGATTTTGTGAATATGATTTATTATTTTATTAAATATGAAAAATTGCTTCTGGTATAATTTTTTCAAATCAATAAGGTTAACAGAGACATCAGCTTCTCAGTATCAGCATTTCATTATAATTTCTGCATTTTTAGCACTCATCTAGTTCAAATGATGGTGTCATACTAATCAGTGATTACATCATCCTCTAATAATGTTCCTAAGTACCAAAAATATCCATGATACAATTATGCATTGATATTTTTCCATATATTAAAGTATACTTTAGATGAGTAGGGAATTATAAGTGTGAATTAAAATCAAAATACAAGCACCTTGCTTTCTTAGATTTCAAACATTTGGACGGATTGTCAAATTATTTCTTAAAGACATTAAAAAAAATTTAGTATAAATAATGAGAGTCATGTATTTCATTTATTGGATTAATGTATTAGTTTTCTGGTGCTTTATAACAAATTACCAACAAACTTTGTGGCTTAAAATGATGTCCATTTATTTTTAGATCACAATCCTACAGATTAGAAGTATGGGTAGGTACATGGGTTCTACTCTAAACCCAAAATCAAGGTGTCAGCTAAGCTTACTCTTAATTTGGAAACTCAGAGGAAGAATATACAGGTATATTTCAGGTATAAGTCCAAAGCCCATATTCCCATTCTGTTAGCTGGGACTGCTCTCTGTTCCTAGAGGCTTCATGTTCCTTTTCACATAACTTGCTCCATCCTCAAAGAAGCAACCTCTTGAGTTCTCATAATTCTAATATATCTGTCTACTGTCCCCACCCAGGGAAAGATCCCTGTTTCTAATGAGTTATGTGATTACATTGGGCTTATCCAGATAATCCAAAATAATCTACTTTAAGATCAATTTACCATGTATCATAATTTAATCATTAGAAGAACATCTCATCATACTCAGATTTCAGGAATTAGGATGCAATATCTTTGGGAAACATTTTAGAAATTCTGCCTACCATTACTAACAAATAAAATTTCATTATGTCACAAATAAAGAATTATTTATGAGAACAACCAACAACAACTACTATTAATAGTTGATATATCTTGAGCCCTAGAGATAGAAGGATTAAATATTGAAATTTGGAGCTAAAACTATGTTAAGGTTACCATTTAATAATGGGTTTATTAACATGCAGACAGCATTTCATGTTTCTAGTAGTTGAACAAAGTATTCATTGAAACCCTATTACCATATAAAGTTATACTGTTGCCATTCTTACAATCATGGACATGAATACATTTTGAAATTATAAAAATATTATTCATCTTCAATGGTAGGGAAAAAAATGTAGAACACCTACAAGAGTACTTTCCATTTTTCCTAAGTATAGATGCAGTGATGGTAGATCTAGGTTGTTCCAGGGACCTATGGAATATGTTTCTAAAATCTATGAAGTTACAATTATATTAAAATTAAAAGGAGATCTCATGTATGGTCTCTTTGGACTATGGCATTATTTCCTTCAACTAATAAATGAAATGCATTTCTTTCTTTGATATAAATTTATTTTCAGGTTAATATTTTCTTATGATAAAAGTAAAATGAACTTATCAAAGGAAATCATTTATCCTTTCAAATATTACTTCTTTCCACTAGGTTTAATATACTCTTCACTTAGTGAAAGACGTTTCATAGGTTTTCCAGAAAGGAAGGTAAATTCCGTATTTTTGAAAAATCTATTTGTGTTATCAGTACTTTGAGGGTATTATCCCATTGTTTTCTGGCTTGATTTTGGTACTAAAAATTTTGCTGTTGACTGGTTATCTTTCTTTCACATGTATGATATTGACCATGGATTGACTTGTTAGCATGTTTTTCAACTTTCTTCAGCTCTGCCTTATTGTATTTTAGAAACTATAGAACTGATAACTGTATTTCCTCAATACTTACACAGCTAGTGTTGATTTATTTTTGCCATTCAAATGCATTTCTGTATGTTTGAATTTGAAACTGAGTTATGTGAAAGACGAGGCAAGCCATGAGGAATTCCTTGCTGGGGAAAATCAGACAGTGTGATTCAAGCTGACAGTTGCAGCAAGGTAAAATAACTTGAGCATGCAGTCTTATAATCAAGTAGCAAGAGAGAAATTTTGAGGCCAGCAGCTACAGTAGCAACTTCCCAATTAGACAGGTAAGTTCCTAATTGCACAAGAGCAACAAATATTTTCCATGGTAGCTGTCCTGAGTTATAGCTTTGGGTACATTCCAACAAGTTAGTCCCAGTTCTGTTTACTAGTCCACATAACATTGATATATGCTACTAACATGCTATAATAAAACCATTTCTGTTTAAACTTTCTAGAATGTAATATTTAATCTAAAACTATTTATACTTTTATCTAAACTGCCTTTTTTATTTTTAGATAGTCTTTTTCCTTTTGATATCTTACTATTTCACTATGATACATCTAGATATGTACTTATTTTTTTACCTAACCTTAGAAATAAAAAGTTACCTAATGCTATGAATTCAAATTTTCAATCGTATTAGAAAAACCTCAGTCATCATCTCTCTTTTTTCTTCACCAAATCAAATTCTCTCAGTTAACCCCTTGTAGAATTACTATCAGATATGTTCTGGCAATTCCCATTCTTTTCTCCTATCTTTACTGAATTTTCCAACTGGTTATCTCTTCAACACATTTTCAATATTTTTTTCAGATCTATGTTCTAGTATAGTAATCGTCTCCTAAGCTTTTTGCTTTATCAATTTCTCTATTAACATGTAACATGACATCTGAGAGTTGGGTTCAGGGTTGATGCAGCAGCTCCACAATAGCACTATTGCCCAAACTCTTCCTCTTTTTTTATTCTGAAAACCCTAACATGTGATTTATTCTTATAATTGCCTTATGATGGCAAGAGGAACACTTCATTTCCTTCATTCTGTTTGCTTTTCAGGAAACAAAAAAAAAAAAAAAGAAAGTAACAAAGAGGCAAAGAATCACCAACAGCTCTTTGACCAGAACAATATCACATGGTTTATACATGGCTGTTAGGATGCTGATTACATTGCCAACTCAACCAAAATTAGGGGTTTTACAAAAAAGAAGAAAGAGGTAAAATCAACAAGATGGCTGACTAGAAGTATATGACACACTTCCATCCACAGGGGGGGAAAAAAAAAAAAAAGAAAAGGAATTACTGACTGAGGTCAGACGACGGCACTGAGCCCACCTCCCACACCAAGGTTGGTCGTTGCTGAGCCTGCCTGCCCACACCGAGGTCAGAGGCATCGCTGAGCCCACACCACACACTGAGGTCGGTCTGGCGCTGAGCCTGCCTGCCCACACCGAGGTCAGAGGCATCGCTGAGCCCACACCACACACTGAGGTCGGTCTGGCGCTGAGCCTGCCTGCCCGCCTGTCCCCCTACTGCTGAGGAACACTGTGCTTGCCTTCGTGCTGACTCAGCACACCCTTGCTGGACTCCTTTGGAGGCTGGTGCAGGCACTTTGAATTATTCCTGAGGGTGTGGCCATCATCATTGGAAGGGCGGCTCCCATCCTGAGACACCTACAGGAGACTGGAGGCCCTTTGAAAGGTACCCCTATTTACTCACTTATATCCTTTCCCTATCCTCTTGTTCACAACTAGAAATATTGTAAATAGTAATTGAACTGATCCTGTTTTAAAAATGTTAAAGTCTTTATAGGGGCTATCTGGTTCAGGACTGCATTTTCTCTGTATTGGGCGCTACTGGTATTGATCTCCCCTTCAAAGGAGAGGTATTGGAAAACTGAAAGGTCATAACAAGCCTGCAGGGGGCAAACTTCAGTATCTCTAATCTTCACTGCTAGAGGGGAATATACAGAAACAATATGAAAAAACAGAGGAAGAAAGAATCCCTAACAAACCAAGATGCTATTGTGATAGACTCCAATGACAGCATGGCAATAGAATTGACAGAAAAAGAGTTTAGAATCTGCATGATTAAAATGATCTGTGAAGCAAAAGACGAGATAAGAGAGCAAATGCAGGCAATGCAAGACCATTCCAGTAGACAGTTAAAAGAGAAAATGCAAGAGGCAAAAGAACACTTCACTAAAGAGATTGAGATTCTGAAAAAAAAAAAAAAAAAAAAAAAAAAAAAACACAGAAATACTTGAAATGAAAGAAATGATAAACCAAATTAAAAACTCAATAGAAAGCATCACCAACAGAATAGAACTTGTGAAGACAGAATCTCAGACAATGAAGACAAAATATTCAATCTTGAAAATAAAGTTGAACAAATGGAGAAGATGTTAAGAAGTCATGAACGGAACCTCCAAGAATTATGGGATATCATGAAAAGACTGAATTTAAGAATTATTGGGATTGAGGAAGCCACAGAGATACAAACCAAAGGCATGAAAAACCTGTTCAAGGAAATAATATCAGAAAATTTTCCAAACCTCAAAAAAGAAATGGAAAATCAAATACAAGAGGCTTACAGAACACCAGGTACACAACACTACAACAGATCCACACAAAGGCACATTAAAATGAAAATACCTCACATTCAAAATAAAGATAGGATTTTAAAGGCTGCTATAGAAAAACATCAGATTAATATAAGGGGAAACCAATAAGGATATCAGCAGATTTCTCAACCCTGACTCTAAAAGCAAGAAGGACCTGGAACAATACATTTCAAGCTCTGAAAGAACACGGATACCAACCAAGAATCCTATATTCAGCAAAACTAACCTTCAGATTTGACAATGAAATAAAATATTTCCATGATAAACAAAAGTTGAAAGAATTTACAAATAGCCTGCTCTACAAAACATTCTCAGCAAAATATTTCAGGAGAAGGAAGTAAAAAACAACAATACAAGTCAGCAAAGGAAGGAACTACCCTAAAGGAAAAGTCAATCAAGGGACAAGTAAAAAACCAAAAATAAGCCAAAATGAGCAGGAATACAAATCATATCTCATCTCATAGAAAAAGACATCCACAGACTAAAGGTGAAAGGATGGGGAAAAACATACCATACACATGGATCCAGTAAAAAAGCAGAGGTCTCCATTCTCATATCAGATAAAGTGGACTTCAAACCTAAGTTAGTCAGAAGGGATAAAGAAGGACATTTCATACTGCTTAAGGGAAGCATAAAATAGCAAGATATAATACTTTAAATATTTATGCCCCAAACAATGGAGCATCTACGTATATCAAACAAACCCTTCTCGATTTTAAGAATCAAATAGACCAAAACACATTAATAGTGGGGGACTTTAACACACCACTCTCACCACTGGATAGATGCTCCAAACAAAAACTGAACATAGAAACTATAGAACTAAATAATACAATCAATGATATAGACCTAATGGATATTTACAGAGTATTTCATCCATCATCGAGTGAATATACTTTCTTCTCAGCAGCTCATGGATCCTTCTCCAAAATAGACCATATGCTATGCCACAAAAAAGTCATTAGTAAATACAAAAAAATAGAGATCCTAACCTGTATCCTATCAGACCATAATGGAATGCAATTAGAAATGAACAATAAAATAACAAACAAAAACCACTCATATACCTGGAGACTAAATAATATGCTACTGAATGATGCAATGATAACAGAATACATCAGGGAAGAAATAAAAAAATTCTCAGAAGTAAATGAGAACAATGACATAACATATCAAAACCCCTGGGACAATACAAAAGCTGTACTAAGAGAAAAGTTCATTGCATTGAGCTCATACATTAAAAAGATAAAAGTCAACAACTAAATGACCTACCATTACACCTCAAAGCCCTAGAAAAAGAAGAACAGATCAACACCAAAAATAGTAGAAGACAGGAAATAATTAAAATCAGAGCTGAAATCAACGAAATTGAAACAAAAGAAACAATTCAAAAAATTGACAAAACAAAAAAATGACTCTTTGAAAAAGTAAACAAAATTGATAAACCCCTAGCCACACTAACAAAGAGGAGAGAAAAAACTCAAATTACTAGAATTCGTGATGAAAATGGAAAATCACAACAGACACCATTGAAATACATAACATAATTAGAAGCTACTTTGAAAATTTATACTCCAACAAAATAGAAAATATCAAAGACATCAACAAATTTTTAGAGACATATGATCCAAGTGCAGGCCATATAGCCCACCGAGTAGAGTGCCTGCCTCTCATGCTGGAGGCCCGGGTTCGAGTCCCCAGCACGGTGGGATTGTGGAAATAACAAACAAACGAGACATATGATCCTCCCAAACTGAATCAGGAATATGTACACAATCTAAACAGATCCATTTCAAGCACTGAAATAGAAGAAGCCATCAAAAGCCTACCAACCAAGAAAAGCCCAGGACCAGATGGATTCTCAGCTGAATTCTACAAGACCTTTAAAGAAGAACTGATACCAATACTCCTCAAAGTATTTCAGGAAATAGAAAAGGAGGAACCCTTCCAAATTCATTCTATGAGGCTAGTATCACTCTGATACCAAAACCAGACAAAGACACATCAAAGAAAGAAAACTTTAGACCAATATCCCTGATGAACATAGATGCAAAAATCCTTAACAAAATACTGGCAAATCGCATACAAAAATATATTAAAAAGATAGTGCACCATGATCAAGTGAGGTTTATCCCAGGGTGCAAGGTTGGTTAAACATCCAGAAATCAACAAATGTAATTCACTAGATCAATAGACTTAAAGTTAAGGATCACATGATTATTTCAATTGAGACTGAGAAAGTATTTGATAAAATACAGCACCCCTTAATGCTTAAAACACCAGAAAAAATAGGAATAGTAGGAACATACCTCAACATTGTAAAGGCTATCTATGCCAAGCCCACAGCCAACATCATTCTTAATGGAGAAAAACTGAAAGCATTTCCTCTAAAAACTGGAACAAGACAGGGATGCCCTCTTTCACCACTTCTGTTCAACATCATCCTTGAAACACTTGCCAAAGCAATTAGACAGACCAATGAAATTAAAGGGATACAAATAGGAAAAGAACAACTACAGCATGTCACTATTTGCTGAACACATGATCCTATATTTGGAAGATCTAAAAAACTCCACTAGAAAACTTCTAGAACTAATAAATGAATTCAGCAAAGTAGCAGGATATAAAATCAATACGTGTAAGTCTAATGCATTTCTATTCATAAGCAATGAATCCTCTGAAAGAGAAATTAGGAAAAACATTCCATTCACAGTAGCATCCAAAAAAAAAAAAATACTTGGTAATTAATATAACAAAAGGGGTGAAAGACCTGTACAATGAAAACTACAGAACATTAAAAAAAGAAATTGAAGAAAACTTCAAAGATGGAAAGATCTCCCATGTTCTTGGAGGCAGAATTAACATTGTCAAAATGGCCATTCTACCAAAGGCACTATACAGATTCAATGCAATTCCAATTAAAATCCCAATGACATTCCTCATAGAAATATAGAAAGCAATCATGAACTTCATCTGGACGAACAAGAGATCCTGAATAGCCAAAACAATCCTGAATAGAAAAAATGAAACAGGAGGTATCAGAATACCAAACATTACTACAGAGCAATAGTAACAAAAACAGCATGGTATTGGCATCAAAATAAACAAGCAGACCAAGGGTACAGAATAGAAGACACAGAGACAAAACCACATAAATACAGTCACCTCATACTAGACAAAGGAGCCAAAAACATACAATGAAGAAAAGATACCCTGTTCAACAAATGGTGCTGGAAAAACTGGAAATCCATATGCAGTAAAATGAAATTAAACCTCTACCTCTCACCCTGCTCACAACTCAACTCAAAATGGATCAAAGACATAGAATTAGACAGAGACCCTGCACCTAATAGAAGACAAAGTAGGCCCGAATCTTCATCACGTTTGCTTAGGATCAGACTTCCTCAATAAGACTCCCAAAGCACAAGAAATCAAATCAAGAATCAATAAATGGGATGGACTCAAACTAAAAAGCTTTTTCTCAGCAAAGGATACAATCAAGAATGCAAAGAGAGTGCCTACAGAGTGGGAGAAAATCTTTTCCACACACACTTCAGATAGAGCACTTATGTCAAAAATTTATAAAGAACTTACAAAACTTTACAACAAAAATACAAAGAACCCAATCAATAAATGGGCCAAGGACCTGGACAGACACTTTACAGAAGAAGACACACAGGCCATTAATAAATACAGGAAAAAGTGTTCAACATCTCTAGTAATTAGAGAAATGCAAATTAAAACAACTCTAAGATTTCATCTTACTCCAATTAGAATGGCTTTTATCAAGAACACAAACAATAATAGATGTTGGTGTGGATGTGGAGAAAAAGGCACACTTTTACATTGCTGGTGGAGTGGCAAATTAGTGCAGCCACTCTGGAAAGCAGTATGGAGAATCCTAAGAAAACTTGGAATAGACCTACCTTTTGACCCAGTTATCCCACTCCTCGGTTTATACCCAAAGGACCTAAAATCAGCAAACTACAGTAACATAGCCACATAATGTTTATAGCAGCTCATTTCACAATAGGTAGATTGTGGAACCAACCTAGATGCCCTTCAACAGATGAATGGATAAAGAAACTCTGGTATATATATACAATGGAATACTATTCAGTCATAAAGAAGAATAATATGACATTTGCAAATAAATGGATGGAATTGGAGAATATCATGCTAAGTGAAATAAGCCAATCCCAAAAAAACCAAAGGCTGAATGTTTTCCCTGATAAGTGGAAGATGATATATAATGGGGGTGGGGGTGGGGAATGAGAAAATAATGGGGGAACTTTAGAATATGTAGAAGAAAATGAGAGGGAGTGGGGTATGAAAAATGGTGGAATGAGACAGACATCATTGCCCTATGTACATGTATGATGGCACAAATGGTATGAATCTACATTGTGTACAACCATAGAAATGAAATTATGTACCCCATTTGTGTACAATGAATCAAAATGCAGTCTGTAAAAAATTAAAAGCTAAATAAAAATAATTAAAAATTAAAATAAAAAAAAGAAAAGGAATTACTACTCCAGTGGTGGAGCAATTAAGGTAGAATGTGCAATGCCAAAGTGCATACAGTGGGGATGTGGCAGAGATGTTGCACACCATGAGACAGAACAGTCTTATAAAGAAGAAAACTTGCTGGGCACAGTGCCTATAATCCCAGTGACTTGGGAGGCTGAAGCAGGAGAATCACCAGTTTGAGGCCATCCTCTGAAACTCTGAGACCAGCCTTGACAACATGTCTATAGACAACCCTGTCTATAGATTTTAAAAATTGTACTAGGAGTGTATCTCAGTGATAGAGCAGCCTGGTTTCAATCCCCAGTGCAAAAAAAAAGAAGGAAAGGGGGACTAAACACAAAGCATCTACTATCCCACCTCTCCAATCAAGATCAAACCTAAACCAACAGGGACTCCATATATAGCAGGGAAAGAGTAAGCAGGAAACACCCAGGAGACCATATTAACACCACAGACACCTGAATTCTTTGTTGCTGGAGAAGTGTGCTTGACAGACCTTGAGAGTCCAGTGTGGAGAAGAGCTGAGGAATCCACATTGCTGCATTGCCCTAGAAGAAAAACCCAACCTATCTGCCACCCTCACCCAGGCTTCTGCTGCACCGTCATCTTCAGACCTGCCCACCTACATTCCTGTGAAGCATCCAGGTGGTTACCTCCAGCAGCTTGGCCATCTGACTTGTTGAACAAGTCAACTGGTCTCGACACCAGGCAAATATGTCTAGTGGTCCTGCTCACCCTCCCACAGACCCATGAAATACCTGGTGGCCTTATCTACCCTCCTGTAGCCCTGGGACACAAACAGGAGCCTGTGAAGAGTGAATCAGCACACTGAGACTCCAGGAAGCTGCCAGATGGCCCTGATGACCTACCCTTAGTTCTGAGAAGCAGCTAGGAACCAACTCAAGCCCAGTCATCAAGGCCCCACAAAGTATCAAGTACCTCATCCTGCATTTTGGCTGGCCAAAGCACTTAGAAATGCCTGGGTGGACCTATCATCTACCCTTCACTTGCAGAAGCAACCCTACAGGGCACCCAGATCAGGGCCTGCCTAGGCCCTGGAATGCATCTGAGAAGAGCTACCTACACATCTACAATCTCAGAAGCACACAGCCAGACATATCCAAAATCCTTCAGTCAATGAAGAAACCAAAAGGGAACTTTTTAAATGCCCTGAAACAACTGAAAATGGAAATATGACATATAAATGCAAAAGCAGTGTTAACAGAGAAGATTAACACAATTAAGTGCCTACATCAAAAAAAGAAAGAGGTTCGATCCCCAGCACCCAAAAAAAAAAAAAAAAAAAAGAAAGATTTCATTTAAATCACCCAAAGACACAAATCAAGTAAAAAAATTAAAAGAAAATCAAAATTAGTAGAACAAAAACAGGCAACAAAGACCAGAGCAAATATTTTAAATAAAAGAGAAATGAAAAAAATATATATAAAAGATCGACAAAATGAATATTTTTATTTATTTATTTGGAAAGATAAACAAAATTGACAAACCTTCAGCTAGGCTAACCCAGGAGCAAAAGAGAGTAGACCAAACAAATGAAATCAGGTTGATGAATGAACCCAGGACAATTGATGCCACAGAAATACACAGAATCACTAGAGACTATCATGAACAATTATATTACAAAAAAAAAAAAAAAGAAGAAGAAAATGGAAAAATCCAGAAGAAACAGAAACATTTCTGGATATACATACTGTACCAAAATTGAACTAGGAAAATGTAAAACTTCCTTGTCTCCCAACAAGTATTAGCCCAGGTAGAGAGCAGGATGCCTAGCTTTCTAACAGGAACCTTTATAATGCTAGTAATGAAGAGTGGATTAAAAGTACTGAGAAAGTGAAATTTTTTTCACAAAAATGTGCCTCAGTGCCACACCATGAAAAACACAAGTCAAGCAAAAGATTGAGCTAAAACTCCATCATCTGTTTAGACAGAAGACAGGTTAGTATTCTCTTACACAAATATCAGTAAGAACAAAGGTATCATATTGGAGAGAAAAGACACTGATGGACAATTTAAAGAATTCCAAGAAGTACATCCATGGAACAAAAATTATCTCTACTATCATTAAGAACAAAGGAGAAAGAGAAGATAGTTTATCTGGGGAAAAAAACTACTAATGAGTAATAGCCACTGCTTTATTTATTACTCTCAGAAATGTATCACCACTGCTTTATTATGCACAGAAATGTATCTTGGATTTTTTATGTGTATTATAACATAATTGATCTCATTTACCAGAATTCAAGTAATGAATACTGACAGAATAGTTTTGTTGGAAAGTTCTGATTTCAATAAAATTGACTTGTGCCTAAATGAAAATAATTGTTTATTGTTGCACACGGCTACAACGATGAGGTAGGACCAGTGGGTTACACTATCAGAGTGCCAACCCCTGAGGCAAAGCATGGTAAAGGAACTCAGTTTTTGTGCACCAAGGTCTGAGGAGAAGAGCTTTATTCAGGAGAGATGGAGTACTTGTCACAAAGAAAGCTGCTTCTGTTTTTACTGCGTATTACTGCATATAACACTGTCCTTTATATGCTTGCAGTTAAGCTAGTCATACATCTTAAAGATTAAGCCTTGTGTAAGCAGTTACTAGACTATTTCTTGGCAGATTGTATGTTGGTAACAGAAAGTAAAACACAACCATGTGAATGCAGAAGGTGAAAGTTCCACAGACATGGAAGAACTGTCTTACAGACCACACAAGAGCATCCTGTTCACAGAGCACAGGAAAAGGGTATAGTGCCCTAGTCCCCAAGGATCCTGTTTGGCACCTCTGTCTTTTGACAGAACACCATGGACAGGGCCCACAGTTCATACTAAATTTTTGTAGCAATTCCACTTCAGTAAAAGCTATCACAGTTTTCATTTTCTAAAGATATAATTGTAGGGGACTGGTGATATAGCTCAGTTGGTAGAGTGTTTGCCTCACATGCACAAGGCCCTGGGTTCAATCCCCAGCACCTAAAAAAAAAAAAAAAAAAGAAGAAGAAGATATAATTGGAGTGATTAGTAAAGTTCAATTTTTCAGAAAGATGGACAATGTCAATTAAAAACCTATTGAAGACTGGTTTTATATTTAAACTTTAAAAACTTGTTATATAAATACATACAAATTTGGGGAAATCCCTTCACCATCCTAGAACTGAGAAGAACTTGCCTGTGTTTAAATTTATGTTCATTAGCCTGTTAAGAGTAATGGTTGAAGATATGGAAGAAAATGTCTACTGTATACTTTGGGTCTTAATTATGTCAATTTAATTAGAATTCTCAATAATTAAAAGTATGCCTTTTACTTTTTGAATGACATATTAGTGTGATTTATTGTAATATAAAATAACAAATATTTAATGCTTCTCACATTATACTTGATCTAAATGTCATATGATATTCTCTTAAAAGAAAGTGTGATGATTTCATCTCACCAAATCAGAATGACAATTATCAAGAATACAAACAACAACAAATGTTTGCAAGGATGTGGGGGAAAAGGTACTTTCATACATTGCTGGTGGGACTACAAATTGGTGTAACCCCTCTGGAAAGAGGTATGGAGATTCCTCAGAAAACTTACAATGGAACCATCATTTGACTCAGATATCCCATTCCTTGGTTTATATCCAAAGGACTTAAAATCAGCATATTACAGTGATGTTGCCATACCAATATTTATAGCAGCTCAATTCACAATAGTTAAACAATGGAACCAACCTAGGTGTCCTTCAACAGATCAATGAATAAAAAAAGTGAAAGTGAAATATATATATATGTATAAATATATATATATATATATATATATATATGTTGGAATATTACTCAGTCTTAAAGAATGAAATTATGGCATTTGCCAATAAATTGATGGATCTAGAGAATATCATGCTAAGTAAAATAAATAAGCCAATCCACAAAAACCAAAAGTCAAATGTTTTCTCTGATATGAGGATGCTAATTCACGATGGGGGTGGGTGGTGCTAGGGAAGAATAGAGTTACTGTAGATTAGGTAGAAGGCAGTGAAGGGAGGGAAAGGGGCATGGGGGTAGGAAGGATAGTAGAATGAATGGAACATTATTACCTTACGTACATATATAACTACACAACTGGTGGTATTCTATATCATGTGTTACAAAAAGAATGAAAGATTATACACCATTACATATGATATATCAAAGTGAATTCTACTGTCATGTATAAATAATTAAAACAAAAAAATTTAAACATGTGATAAGAAACAGTAAAAAGTTAGACTTTACTTTTGAATTATTTTTAAGTCAGACCAACTCATGATTCAAGATTATCTTTAAACATCTATTTTAAAACCACAAAACCACAGAACCATTATGTGTGTGACTGCTAAAGGTACATTTGCCAACTCTTTAGAATTGAAGTAGAAGAGATATATCACCATCAAAATATGTCAGATATATATATATATCATTGTCCTATTCTGTACTTTTCAAGTTGTCAACAATGAACAAGTACTTTTTGCTTGGTTGTCTAATTTTTTTAAATATTTTTATTTGTTATAATTAGTTATAGATGACAATAGAATGCATTTATACATAAATGGAGTGTAATTTCTCATTTTGCTGTACCTACATGTTAGCATAGGTTGTATTTACAAAAATGATCACATACAAAAAGTGCTGTGTTCTGGAATATATTTTATGTAAGCAACTTATTGTGTTCATTTTCCCACATTAGTGAATTTTCTTCTACAAAAAATCAACAGTTGCCCAGAATTCTATCCCACTGAAGGTTCCAAGTCTTCCTTCTCTAATTCCCTAGAGTTGGACATTTCAAATAACTTTCTATAAAAATGTAAATTATGGAATGATAAGATAATTAAGAACAAAAGAAAGCTTGGAATGGAAACACCATTTGACCCAGCTATCCCACTCCTTGGCCTATACCCAAAGGACTTAAAATCAGCATACTACAGAGATACAGCCACATCAATGTTCATTGCTGCTCAATTCACCATAGCCAGAATGTGGAACCAACCTAGATGCCCTTCAGTTGATGAATGGATAAAGAAACTGTGGCATATTTATACAATGGAATATTACTCCGCAATGAAGAATGATAAAATTATGGCATTTGTAGGCAAATGGTTGAAATTGGAGAATATCATGCTAAGTGAGATAAGCCAATCTCAAAAAACTAAAGGACGAATGATCTCGCTGATAAGCGGATGAGGACATATAATGGGGGGTGGGACGGGCTAGCATTAGGTTTAGGGTTAGGTTTAGAGTTAGGCTAAGGAGAGCAGTAAGAATGAAGGAAAGAAGGACTGTGTAGAGGGAAAAGAGGGGTGGGAGGGGTGGGAGGGGTGGGAGGGGTGGGGGTGGGGGGGAAATATAATAAACATCATTACCCTATGTAAACGTAAAAAAAAAATAAAAAAAAATAAAAAAAAATTGTAGATCTTGGAGAAAAAAAACAAAAGAAAAACTCAACTTTAGGATCAGATTGCTTCACTGCTAAACTGTACCAAACTTTTAAAGAATAACTAACACTAATTCTTCCCAAACTATTCCAAAAATTGAAAGGTAAGAAACCTTTCCAAATTCCTCTTATGAGACCAGCATTATCCTGATAGCAGAACCAGATGACACAACAAACAAATGACAGACCAATATCCCTGATGAACATAGATGCAAAGATTCTCAATAAAACAATAGCAAACCAGTATAACTGCATATCAAAAAGTGTATACTCTAATAACACTGCTGTGGATGCCCAGAGGACTTTTCTCCAGGCACAGCTGCCACCTGCACTGCTGCCATAGCTGCTGCCACTGCCCAGAGTTACCTGGAGGTCTTCTCTCTGGGTGCTGCTGCTGCTGCAGCCACAGCAGCCACCAACACCACCTTTGCTGCAGCCACTAACCTGGCACCCGATGCCAACACCACCAGCCCACTGCAGCAGCCCTGACCCACTCCCTGCTGCCACCAACTCCTGCCACTACCACTTCCACCATCACCCAGAGGTTCACTGCCAGGGATATTCCAGGTCTCATTGCATGCAGCCACATCCATCTTCAAATACCAGCCAGATAACATAAAGAGACCAAATTTAAGAGTTATTGGGATAGATGAAGGAACAGAGATACAAAGCAAAGGAATACACAATCTTATCAATGACATAATATCAAAAACTTTCCCAAACCTAAAAAATGAAGTGGAAAAACATATACAAGAGACATAACACAGATCCACACCAGGACACATTATAATGAGAATGACTAAAATACAGAATAAGGACAAAATCTCAAAGGTCATGAGAGGAAAAAAGAAAGGATATTACATATAGGGGGAAACTAATTCGAATCTCAACTTATTTTTCAAAACAGACACAAAGCTAGGAGGTCATAGAATTACATATTTCAAGCTCTGAAAGAAAATGGATTCTGGCACCGAGATCTGATGCCATCGCGTGGAGTGAGCCAGCCCACCGACCCACACACAGAGGTCAGAAGCCACTGCTGAGCCTGCCTGCCTGTCCCCCTACTACTGAGGGTCACTGCACTTGCCTCTGTGATGACTCAGCACACCCTTCCTGAAGATCCCCAGTTTCTTTGGAGGATGGTGCAGGCATTTTGAATTATTCCTGAGAGCATGGCCATCATCATAGGGAGGGCAGCTCCCTTGCTGGCACACCTACAGGAGACTGGAGGCCCTTTGACAGGACTCAGAATTCAAGAAGAGGCGGTATTGAGAGACCCAGGACCAACTCAGAAATGCCAGGTGAGTCTCGCCCAGTGGGATGGAACAGTAGTCCCGGAACAGGGAACTTTGTGGAGTAGAGTTGCCCAGTGAGACTCCCTCACTGGAGCCATGAATCCAGACAACCAGAGCATTGTAGAGAAGGACCCCACAGTGAAAGGCTTCATCACAGAGCAAGGGTCCCAGGGGCGGGCAGTAGGTCTGGTATCCAGGGAATATCGCAGAGGAGGGCTGCTCAGAGAAAGAGTCCCTCGCAGGGCCAGGCTCCCCAGCCCAGGTGGTAGTACCAGACCCAAGGGAACGTCACAGAAGAGGGCTTCCCAGCCCAGGTGGTAGTTCTGGACCAAAGGGAACTTCTCAGAGGAGAGCTACAAAGCGAGACTCCCCCCGGGGTGAGTCTTCCCCACCAGGCGAGGCTTTACCACCAAGGCGGTAGACCAGAAGGAACAGGCCCAGGCCAGCCATGCCCCAGCCCTCAGTCTAGTCCCCCTTTTGACTGACCATCATCCAAGTAGAGGCACCTCTGCCCACTAGCAGGGAATATACCCCACCTGAGGTCACCACCCCTAGAGGGGCAGATTCCTTGTGGAGCACCAAATTATCAAGTTCCTCCAAGACTTCAGGTTACTGAAGGATAGGAGGGGAGTTGGTGGAAATCTATAGGGTCACTATAAGTCAATAAAGAAAATCTGCAATATCTCAGAGTTTCACTACTGGAGGGGTATATACCTGACCAATATGAGAAAACAATGGAAGAAAATATCCCAAAAAAAACCTAGATGCTACATTCATAAAATCCAATGACAGCATGGCAGAAGAAATATCAGAAAGGGAGTTCAGAATGTACATAACTAAAATGATCAGAGAAGCAAAAGAGGAGATGAAAGAGCAAATGAAGTCTTTAAATGATCACACCAATCAACAGTTAAAAGAGCAAATGCGGGAAGCAAAAGATCATTTCAATAAAGAGTTACAGATACTGGAAAAAAAAACAAACAGAAATCTTTGAAATGAAAGAAAAAATAAATCAAATTAAAAACTCCATAGAAAGCATAACCCATAGGATAGAATACCTGGAGACAAAACCTCAAACACTGAGACAAAATATTTAATCTTGAAAACAAAGTTGACCAAAAAGAGAATATGGTAAGAAATCATGAACACAATCTACAAAAATTATGGGATACCATGAAGAAGCCGAATTTAAGAATTATTGGAATTGAGGAAGGCTTAGAGAAACAAACAAAAGGAATGAACAATCTATTCAATAAAATAATATCAGAAAATTTCCCAAATCTGAAGAATGAAATGGAAAATCAAGTAAAAGAGACCTACAGGACACCAAATATACAAAATTACAACAGACTCACACCGAGGCACATTATAATAAAAATACATAACATACAAAATAAAGACAGAATTTTAAAGGCTGCAAGAGAAAAGAAATTACATTCTGGAGAAACCAATATGGATATCAGCAGATTTTTCAAACCAGACCCTAAAAGCTAGAAGGGCCTAGAACATTTTTCAAACTCTGAAAGAAATGGATGCCAATGAAGAATTTTATACCCAGCAAAACTTACCTTCACATTTGATGATGAAATAAGATCCTTCCATGATAAACAAAAGTTAAAAGAATTTACAAAAAGAAAGCTAGCACTACAGAACATTCTCAGCAAAATATTCATAAGGAAGAGATAAAACACAATGATGTAAATCAACAAAGGAAGGGACTACCCTAAAGAAATAGCCAAATAAAGGAGAAACCAAGTAGTGTCAAAAAACAAAAATGAGCTAAATGACCAGGAACACAAATCATATCTCAATAATAACCCTGAATGTTAATAGCCTGAACTCATCAATCAAAAGATATACTCTGGCAGATTGGAATAAAAAGAAAGAGCCAACAATATGCTGCCTGCGAGAGATTCATCTCATGGAAAGAGATACCCACACACTAAAGGTGAAAGGATGGGAAAATACATACCATGCATGTGGACTCAGGAAAAAAGATGGAGTATCCATCCTTATATCAGATAATGTGGACTTCAAGCCAAAGTTAGTCAGAAGGGATAAAGAAGGACATTTCATACTGCTTAAGGGAAGCATAAATCAGCAAGACATAACAATCATAAATATCTATGCCCCAAACAGTGGCTCATTCATGTACATCAAAAAAATCCTTCTCAATTCCAGGAATCAAATAGACCACAACACAATAATACAAGGTGACTTTAAAACACCTCTCTCACCACTGGACACATCTTCCAAACAAAAATTGAACAAATAACCATAGATCTTAATAATGCCATCAACAATTTAGACTTAACAGACATTTATAGAATATACCACCCAACGAAGAGAGAATACTCTTTCATCTCAGCAGCACATAGATCCTTCTCTAAAATAGACCACATTTTATGCCACAAAGCTACTGTTAGCAAATACAAGAAGATAGAGATATTACCTTGTATTCTATCAGATCATAATGGATTGAAATTAGAAATAAATGACAGAATGAAAAACAGAAACTACTCCAACACCTGGAGATTAAATAATACACTATTATATGATGAATGGAAAACATCGGGGGGGGGGGGAATAAAAAAATTGTTTGAGGTAAATGAGAACAAAGATACATCATATCAAAATCTCTGGGACACTTATTGGAGGAAAATTTATTTCATGGAGGACATTCAATAAAAGAAGAAAAAAAATCAACAAATAAATGACCTAACACTACAGCTCAAAGCCCTAGAAAATGAAGAATAGAGCAACACGAAAAGTAGTAGAAGACAGGAAATAGTTAAAATCAGAGCTGAAATTAATGAAATTGAAAAAAAGGAAACAATCAAAAAATTGACAAAATGAAAATTTGGTTCTTGAAAAAATAAACAAAATTGATAAACAGCCACACTAACAAAGAGAAGGAGAGAGAAAACCCAAATTACTAAAATTCGGAATGAACAAGGAAATATCACAACAGACAAGAGTGAAATACAAAACATGATTAGAAGTTATTTTGAAAATCTATACTCCAACAAAATAGAAAATCTCAAAGACATCAACAGCTTTCTAGAGACATATGAATTACCTAAACTGAACAAGGAGGACATACACAATTTAAATAGATCAATTTCAAGTATGAAATACAAGAAGTCATCAAAAGCCTACTAACAAAGAAAAGTCCAGAACCAGATAGGTTCTCAGCTGAGTTCTACAAAACCTTTAAAGAAGAGCTCATTCCAATACTCCTCAAAGTATTCCATGAAATAGAAGAGGAGGGAACCCTCCCAAACTCATTCTATGAAGCCAATATTACCCTGATACCTAAACCAGACAGAGACACATCGAGGAAAGAAAATTCCAGACCAATATCCTTAATGAACATCAACGCAAAAATTCTCAACAAAATTTTAGCAAATTGCATACAAAAATATATTAAAAAGATAGTGCACCACGATCAAGTGGGTTTTATCCCACGGATTTAAGGTTGGTTCAACATCCGAAAATCAATAAATGTCATTCACCATATCAACAGACTTAAACTTAAGAATCACATGATTTTTTCAATAGATGCAGAAAAACCATTTGATAAAATACAGCATCCCTTCATGCTCAAAACACTAGAAAAAAACAGGAATAGTGGGGACATTCCTTAACATTTTAAAGGCCATCTACGCTAAGCCCATGGCCAATATCATTCTAAATGGTGAAAAACGGAAAGCATTCCCCCTAAAAACTGGAACAAGGCAGGGATGCCCTCTTTTACCACTTCTATTCAACATTGTCCTTGAAACTCTAGCCAGTGCAATTAGACAAACCAAAGAAATTAAATGAATATGAATAGGAAAAGAAGAACTCAAACTATCCCTATTTGCTGAAGGCATGATTATAGATTTAGAGGAACCTGGAAATTCCACCAGAAAACTTTTAGAACTCATAAGTGAATTCAGTAAAGTAGCAGGATATAAGATCAATGCTCATAAATTCAATGCATTTTTATACATAAGTGATGAATCTTCAGAAAGAGCAGTTAGGAAAACTACCCCATTCACAATAGCCTCCAACAAAATAAAATATTTCGGGATCAATCTCACAAAAGAGGTGAAAGATCTCTACAATGAGAACAACAGAGCACTAAAGAAAGAAATTAAAGAAAACCTTAGAAGATGGAAAGATGTCCCATGTTCTTGGATAGGCAGAATTAATATTGTTGAAATGGCCATACCACCAAAAGTGCTATACAGATTCAATGTAATTCAATTCCAATTAAAATCCCAATGATGTACCTTACAGATATAGAGCAAGCAATCATGAAATTCATCTGGAAGAATAAGAAACCCAGAATAGCTAAAGTAATCTTTAGCAGAAACAGCGAAGCCAGGGTATCGCAATACCACATCTTCAACTCTACTACAAAGCAATAGTAACAAAAACGGCATGGTATTGGTACCAAAACAGACAGGTAGTTCAATGGTACAGAATAGAGGACATGGAGACAAACCCAAATAAATACAATTTTCTCATACTAGACAAAGGGGCCAAAAATATGCAATGGAGAAAAGATAGCATCTTCAACAAATGGTTCTGGGAAAACTGGAAATCCATATGCAACAGAATGAAACTAAACCCCTATCTCTCACCCTGCACAAAAATTAACTCAAAAGGATCAAGGACCTTGGTATCAAACCAGAGACTCTGCATCTTATAGAAGAAAAAGTAGGTCCAAATCTTCAATATGTCAGCTTAGGATCAGACTTCCTTAACAGAACTCCCATAGCACAAGAAATAAAAGCAAGAATCAATAACTGGGATAGATTCAAACTAAAAAGCTTTCGCTCAGCAAAGGAAACTATTAGCAATGTGAAGAGAGAGGCTACAGAGTGGCAGAAAATCTTTGCCACTCATACTTCAGATATAGTACTAATTTCCAGAATATATAAAGAACTCAAAAAACTCTACACCAAGAATACAAATAACCCAATCAACAAATGAGCTAAGGAAATGAATAGACACTTCACAGATCAAGATCTACAAGCAATCAACAGATATATGAAAAAATGTTCAACATCTCTAGTAATAAGAGAAATGCAAATCAAAACTACCCTAAGATTCCATCTCGCCCCAATTAGAATGGTGATTATCTAGAATATAAGCAACAATAGGTGTTGGCAAGGATGTGGGGGGAAAGGTACACTTATACATTGCTGGTGGTATTGCAAATTAGTGCAGCCACTCTGGAAAGCAGTGTGGAGATTCCTTAGAAAACTTGGTATGGAACCACCATTTGACCCAGCTATCCCACTACTTGGCCTAAACCCAAAGGACTTAAAATCAGCATACAACAGAGATACAGCCACATCTATGTTCATAGCTGCTCAATTCACAATAGCCAGATTGTGGAACCAACCTAGATACCCTTCTATTGATGAATGAATAAAGAAACTGTGGTATATATATATACAATGGAATATTACTCAGCCATAAGGAATGATAAAATTATGGCATTTGCAGGCAAATGGATGAAATTGGAGAATATCATGCTAAATGAGATAAGCCAATCTCAAAAAACCAAAGGACGAATTATCTCCCCGATAAGCAGATGATGACACATAATGGTGGTTGGGAGGAAGCAAGAATGGTGGAAGGAGGAACTGTATAGAGGGAAAAGAGGGATGGGAGGGGTGGGGGGAAGGAAAAAGTAACAGAATCAATCAGACACCATTACCCTATTTAAATGTATGATTACACAAATGGTATGTGTCTACTTCATGTACAAACAGAAAAACAAGATGTATCCCATTTGTTTACAATAAAAATTTAAAAAATACTGAAATTTACTATTTTAAGGCATGGGGCTGAAAAAAACTCCTTTTGTTAATAAACTGTAAATTGATATGGACTTTTTGGAATCCTTTTGGCACTATTTTTCAGATTTGAAGTGCTTATATCCGATTTTTTATAATTCTACTTCTAGCAATTTTTTCCTTAAATGTAATCATAATGGTGCCATTGATGCTCATTCATATGTGATGTTTTTGCAACATTGTTAGTTATATTAAGTAACTAGAAACAATGTGAATTTCCAGTATATTGAAAAAGATTAAATAAATTATGATTCATTAAATTATGAAAAAAGAAAAGAAAATGGATTCTAACCAAGAATTTTATATCCAGCAAAATTAAACTTCATATTTAAGGATGAAATAAAAATCTACCATGATAAACAAAAGTTAAAAGAATTCACAACTACAAAGCCCGCATTACATAATATTCTCAACAAAATATTCCATGAAGATTAATGGAGAAAAAAAAGGGGGGAAACCATCAAAGTGAGGAACTACACTAAAGGAACAGTCAATCAAAGAATAAACTAAATCAAATTCAAAATCAGAAATATACCAAAATGACTGGAAATACAAATTCTATCTCAATAATAACCAGGATGTTATTGGCATAAACTCATCAATCAAAAGACAGGTTGGGGCTGGAGATAGAGCTCAGGGGTACTGCATGTGCCTAACGTGTGAAACCCTGGGTTCAATCCCCAGCACCACATACACGAAGAATAATAATAACAATGACAATTATTATTATTATTATCATTATTATAACAATAAAGAAAAACCACCCTGATTCCATGTGAAAACAAAACAAAACAAAAAGACAGACTGGTGGATTGGATTAAAAACAAGACCCACCAATATGCTGTCTCCAAGATACTCACTTCATAGGCAAAGACATTCACAGAATGAAGGTGAAAGGATGGGGAAAAAAAATCACTCATATGGATTGTGAAAATAAGTAACGGTTTCCATCCTCATATCAGATAAAGTGGACTTCAAGCAAAAGTTAATCAGAAGGAACAAAGAAGGACATTTCATACCACTGAATGGAATTATACATCAGCAAGACATAACGATCGTAAATATTTATACTCTAAGCAATGAAGCATAAATGTGCATCAAATAAACCTTCTTAATTTCAAGAATCAAATAGACCTCAACACAATAATACTGGGTGACTTTAATACACCTCTCTTAATACTTGACAGATCTTCCAAATAAAAACTAAATAAACTATAGAACTAAACAGTAGAGTCAATAATTTAGACTTAACAAACATACATAGAATATTTCATCCATAAATGATTGAATACACTTTTTCTCAGCAGCACTTGGATCTTTCTCTATAATAGACTGTATATTATGCCATGAACCAACTCTTAGTAAATATTTAAAAAATGGAGATCTATCAGATCATAATGAAATGAAATTAGAAATCAAATATAAATAAAAAGAACACATGGAGACTAAATAATACACTATTGAACAATGAATGGATAATAGAAAAAAAAATCAAGGATGTTATAAAAAAATACTTAGAGGTAAATGAGAATACCAATACAATATACCAAAACCCCTGGGACACTATGAAGGTAGTACTAAAAGGAAAGTTTATTACATTGAGTTCATTTATTAAAATAATAAAAAGTCAACAAATAAATGATCTAATATTATATTTCAAAACCCTAGAAAAAGAACAAATCAACACCAAAAACAGAAGGCAGGAAATAATTAAAATCAGAACTGAAATCAATGAAATTGAAATAAAAGAAATAATTCAAAAATTTGACAAAACAAAAAGTTGGTTCTTTGAAAACAAATCAGTAAAATTGATAAACCCCTAGCCGCAGTAAGAAAGAAAAAGGGAGAAAACTCAAAAGACTAAAATATATGATGAAAAAGGAATTATCACAACAGACAATACTGAATACAGAAGATAATTAGAAACTATTTTGAAAACTTATACTCAAATAAAATAGGAAATACTGAAGACATTGATAAATTTCTAGAGACACATGACCTACCTAAAATGAATGAGGAGGTTATAAATGATTTAAACAGACAATTTCAAGTAATGAAATTTAAAAACACCATCAAAAGCCTACCAATTAAGAAAAGTCCAGAACCAGACCGTTTCTCAGCTGAGTTCTACAAGACCTTCAAAGAAAAATTAACGCCAATACTCCTCAAATTATTCCATGAAATAGAAAAGGAGGGAACGCTTCCAAACTCATTCTATAAGGCTAGTACCAAAACCAGAGAACAGATACATCAAGGAAAGAAAATTTCAGAACAATATCTCTGATGAACATAAATGCAAAAATTCTCAATAAAATTCTGGCAAATCACATACAAAAACATATTAAAAAGAGAGTGCACAACAAGACAATTATGTGGGGTTCATCCCAGGAATGCAGGGTTGGTTTAACATATGGAAATCAATAAACATATTTCATCACATTAATAGACTTAAAAGCAAGAATCATTTGATCATTTCAATAGATGCAGAAAAAGCATTTGACAAAATGCAGTACCCCTTCATGTCCAAAGTACTAGAAATAGTAGGGATAGTACGAATATACCTCAACTTTATAAAAGCCACATAAACTAAACCCAAAGCAAACATAATTCTAAACAGAGAAAAATTGAAAGAATTCACTCTAAAAACTGGAACGAAACAAGGATGCCCTCTTCACCACTTTTATTTAGCATTATCCTTATCAGAGCTATTAGAAGAAAGAAATTAAAGGTATACAAATAGATAAAGAACTCAAACAATCACTATCTGCCCATGACATTATTCTATATATAGAAGACTCAAAAAATTTCACCAAAAACTTCTAGGACTCATAAATGAATTCAGCAAAGTAGTAGGATATAAAATCAGTACCCATAAATCAAATGCATTCCTATACATAAGTGATGAATCCACCGAAAGAGAAAGTAGGAACACTATCCCATTAACAGTAGCCTCAAAGAAAATAAAGTATGTGGGAATCAATCTAACAAAAAAGGTGAAAGACCTCTGCAATGAAACTACAGAACACTAAAGAAAGAAATTGAAGAAGACCTTAGAAGACAGAAAGATCTTCCATGCTCCTGAATGGACAGAATTAATATTGTCAAAGTCACCATACTACCAAAAGTGTTATACAGATTAAATGTAATTTCTATTAAAATCCCAATGACATTTTTCATAGAACTAGAAAAAGTAACCATGAAATTCATCTGGAAAAATAAGAGACCCAGAATAGCCAAAGCAATCCTTAGCAAGAATAGTGAAGCAGGAGGCTATACTGCAGAGTTTTAGTAAGAAAAACAGGATGATATTGGCACCAAAACAGACATGTAGACCGATGGTAAAGAAGACACAGACACAAACCCATAAAAATACAGTTATCTGGGAGATCCAAGATGGCAGACTAGAGGGTGACTGCATCTCCTGATGCTCCAGAACTCAGGATTCAAGAAGGGGAGGTATTGAGAGACTCAGACCAACATAGAGCCGTGGGGTGAGTCTCTCCCACTGGGTGAAGCTCGGCCCAGGTGGCAGGCCCAGACAGTGGGCTTCTCGGAGCAGGGCAGGACAGCGAGAGTCTTCCCCAAGCAGTCCTGCTCTCGCCGGCGGCTGGCGCGATCCACAGCCAGCTTCTAGGAGCAGGCCTGCCCAGTGAGAGCTTTTCCACACAGAGCCAAACCCAAGCCCCAGACCCAGCGGCGACCCCGGCCCACAGGCATCTTCTGGAACCAAGGCAGGACAGGGAGACGCTTTCCTCCAAGAGCCCAGCTCCCTCAAGTGGGGGCAGGCCCTGTCTATAGCCAGCTTCTAGGAGCAGGACTGCCCAGTGAGAGGATTTCCACACAGAACCAGCCCCCAGTCCTGGACCAAGTAGCGGGTTAGTGGCAGCTTTCTTTGGAAGCACTGCATTATCAAGTTCCTCCAAGAATTCAGGCTACTGAAGGCTGGGAGGTGATATACTGGAAATCTACAGGGGCACTATAAGCCAAAGAGGAAATCTGCAATATATCAGAGTCCCTCTGATATCTGACCAATATGAGAAAACAAGGGAAGAATATGTCCCAAACAAACCTAGATACTATATCAATAAAACCCAATGACAGCACAGCAGAAGAAATGTCAGAAAGGGAGTTCAGAATGTACATAATTAAAACAATCAGGGAAGCAAAAGAGGAGATGAAAGAGCAAATGCACGCATTGAAGGAGAAGATGAAAGAGCAAATGCAGGCATTAAATGATCACACCAATCAACAGTTAAAAGAGCAAATACAGGAAGCAAAAGATCATTTCAATAAAGAGAGATACTGAAAAAAAAAAAAAACAGAAATCCTTGGAATGTAGGAAACAATAAACCAAGTTAAAAACTCCATAGAAAGCATAACCAATAGGATAGAACACCTGGAAGACAGAACCTCAGACATTGAAGACAAAATATTTAATCTTGAAAACAAAATTGACCAAACAGAGAAGATGGTAAGAAATCATGAAAAGAATCTACAAGAAATATGGGATATCATAAAAAGGCCAACTTTAAGAATTATTGGGATTGAGGAAGGCTTAGAGAAACAAACAAAAGGAATGAACAATCTATTCAATGAAATAATATCAGAAAATTTCCCAAATCTGAAGAATGAAATGGAAAACCAAGTACAAGAGACTTATAGGACTCCAAATATACAAAATTACAACAGACCCACACCAAGGCACATTATTATGAAAATACCTAACATACAAAATAAAGACAGAATTTTAAAGGTCGCGAGGGAAAAGAATCAAATTACATTCAGGGGGAAACCATTAAGAATATCAGCAGATTTTTCAATCCAGACCCTAAAAGCTAGAAGGGCCTGGAACAACATTTACCAAACGCTGAAAGAAAACAGATGCCAACCAAGAATCTTATACCCAGCAAAACTTACTTTCAGATTTGACAATGAAATAAAATCCTTCCATGATAAACAAAAGCTAAAGGAATTTACAAAAAGAAAGCCAGCATTACAGAACATTCTCAGCAAAATATTCCATGAGGAAGAGATGAAAAACAACGATGCAAATCAACAACAGGAGGAACTAGCCTAAAGGAATAGCCAAATAAAGGAGAAACCATATCATGTCAAAAAAAAAAAAAAAAATTTGAGTCAAATGACTGGGAACACAAACCATATCACAATAATAACCCTGAATGTTAATGGCCTGAACTCATCAATCAAAAGACATACTCTGGCAGATTGAATTAAGAAGAAAAATCTAACAATATACTACCTGCAAGAGACTCATCTCATAGAAAGAGATACCGACAGACTAAAGGTGAAAGGATGGGAAAAAACATACCATGCACATGGACTCAGGAAAAAAGATGGAGTATCCATCCTTATTTCAGATAAAGTGAACTTCAAGCCAAAGTTAGACAGAAGGGATAAAGAAGGACATTACATACTGCGTAAGGGCAGCATAAATCAGCAAGACATAACAATCATAAATTATTCCCCAAACAGTGGCTCATTCATGTACATCAAAAAAATCCTTCTCAATTCCAGGAATCAAATAGACCACAACACAATAATACGAGGTGACTTTAACACACCTCTCTCACCACTGAACAGATCTTCCAAATAGAAATGGAATAAAGAAACCATAGATCTCAATAACACAATCAACAATTTAGACTTAACGGACATATATAGAATATACCATCCAACAAAGAACAAATATAGTTTCTTCTCAGCAGCACATGAATCCTTCTCTAAAATTGACCATATTTTATGCCACAAAGCTACTGTTAGCAAATACAAGAAGATAGAGGTACTACCTTGTATTCTATCAGATCATAATGGATTGAAATTAGAAATAAATGATAGAATGAAAAACAGAAACTACTCCAATACCTGGAGATTAAATAATACATAATACACTATTATATGATGAATGGATAAGAGGAGACATCAGGGGGGAAATAAAAAAAATTGTTAGAGGTAAATGAGAACAAAGATACATCATATCAAAATCTCTGGAACACTATGAAAGCAGTACGTAGAGGAAGACTTATTTCATGGAGCACATTCAACAAAAGAAGAAAAAATCAACAACTTAACACTACAGCTCAAAACCCTAGAAAAAAAAGAGCAGAACAACACCAAAAGTAGAAGAAGACAGGAAATAGTTAAAATCAGAGCTGAAATCAACAAAATTGAAACAAAAGAAACAATTAACAAATAAAGAGTTGGTTCTTTGAAAAAATGAACAAAATTGATAAACCCTTAGCCACACTAACAAAGAGAAAGAGAGAGAAAACTCATTACTAAAATTCAGAATGAACAAGGAAATTTCACAGCAGACACGAGTGAAATACAAAACATAATTAGAAGCTATTTCGAAAATCTATACTCCAACAAAACAGAAAACCTCGAAGACATCAACAAGTTTCTAGACACATATGAATTACCGAAACTGAACCAGAGGAAATACACAATTTAAATAAATCAATTTCAAGTAACGAAATACAAGAAGTCATCAAAAGACTACCAGCAAAGAAAAGTCCAGTACCAGATGGGTTCTCAGCTGAGTTCTACAAAACCATTAAAGAAGAGCTCATTCCAATACTCCTCAAAGTATTCCACGAAATGGAGGAGGAGGGAACCCTCCCAAACTCATTCTATGAAGCCAATATCACCCTGATACCTAAACTAGACAGAGACACATCAAGGAAAGAAAATTCCAGATCAATATCCTTAATGAACATCAACGCAAAAATTCTCAACAAAATTTTAGCAAATTGCATACAAATATATTAAAAAGATAGTGCACCACAATCAAGTGGTTTTTATCCCAGGGATTTAATGTTGGTTCAACATCCGAAAATCAATAAATGTCATTCACCATATCAACAGACTTAAACTTAAGAATCACATGATTATTTTGATAGATGCAGAAAAAGCATTTGGTAAAATACAGCATCCCTTCACACTCAAAATACTAGAAAAAATAGGGAAGGTGGGAACATTCCTTAACATTTTAAAGGCCATCTACGCTAAGCCCATGGCCAATATCATTCTAAATGGTGAAAAACGGAAAGCATTCCCCCTAAAAACTGGAAAAAGGCAGGGATACCCTCTTTCACCACTTCTATTCAACATCATCCTTGAAAACCTAGCCAGAGCAATAGACAAACCAAAGAAATTAAAGGGATACAAATAGGAAAATAAGAACTCAAACTATCCCTATTTGCTGAAGACATGATTATATATTTAGAGGAACCTGGAAATTCCACCAGAAAACTTTTAGAACTCATAAGTGAATTCAGTAAAGTAGCAGGTTACAAGATCAATGCTCATAAATCCAATGCATTTTTATACATAAGTGATGAATCTTCAGAAAGAGCAGTTAGGAAAACTAACCCATTCACAATAGCCTCCAACAAAATAAAATACTTGGGGATCAATCTCACAAAAGAGGTAAAAGACCTCTACAATGAGAACTACAGAACACTAAAGAAAGAAATTAAAGAAACCTTAAAGATGGAAAGATCTCCCATGTTCTTGGATAGGCAGAATTAATATTGTCAAAATGGCCAAACCACCAACAGTGCTATACAGATTCAATGCAATTCCAATTAAAATCCCAATACAGAAATAGAGCAAGCAATCATGAAATTCATCTGGAAGAATAAGAAACCCAGAATAGCTAAAGCAATCTTTAGCAGAAAGAGCAAAGCAGGGGGTATCGCAATACCAGAATTTCAACTATACTACAAAGCAATAGTAACAAAAACGGCATGGTATTGGTACCAAAATAGACAGGTAGATCAATGGTACAGAATAGCAGACATGGACACAAATCCAAATAAATACAATTTTCTCATACTAGACAAAGGGGCCAAAAATATGCAATGGAGAAAAGATAGCATCTTCAACAAATGGTTCTGGGAAAACTGGAAATCCATATACAGCAGAATGAAACTAAATCCCTATCTCTCACCCTGCACAAAGCTCAACTCAAAATGGATCAAGGACCTTGGAATCAGATCAGAGACCCTTCATCTTATAGAAGAAAAAGTAGGTCCAAATCTTCAACATGTCGGCTTATGATCAGACTTCCTTAACAGGACTCCCATAACACAAGAAATAAAAGCAAGAATCAATAACTGGGATAGATTCAAACTAAAAAGCTTTCGCTCAGCAAAGGAAACTATCAGTAATATGAAGAGAGAGGCTACAGAGTGGCAGAAAATCTTTGCCACTCATTCTTCAGATAGAGCACTAATTTCCTGAATATATAAAGAACTCAAAAAACTCTACACCAAGAATACAAATAATCCAATCAACAAATGGGCTAAGGAAATGAACAGACACTTCACAGAAGAAGATCTACAAGCAATCAACAGATATATGAAAAAATGTTCAACATCTCTAGTAATAAGAGAAATGCAAATCAAAACTACCCTAAGATTCCACCTCACCCCAATTAGAATGGTGATTATCTAGAATATAAGCAACAATAGGTGTTGGCAAGGATGTGGGTAAAAGGAACACTCATACGTTGCTGGTGGGGCTGCAAATTAGTGCAGCCACTCTGGAAAGCAGTGTGGAGACTCCCTAGAAAAGTTGGTATGGAACCACCATTTGATCCAGCTATCCCACTCCTTGGCCTATACCCAAAGGACTTAAAGTCAGCATACGACAGAGATACAGCCACATCAATATTCATTGCTGCTCAATTCACAATAGCCAGATTGTGGAACCAACCTAGATGTCCTTCAACTGATAAATGGATAAAGAAACCATGGTATATATATATACAATGGAATATTACTCTGCCATAAAGAATGATAAAATTATGGCATTTGCAGGCAAATGGATGAAATTGGAGAATATCATGCTAAGTGAGATAAGCCAATCTCAAAAACCAAAGGATGAATGATCTCGCTGAGAAGTGGATGATGACACATAATGGGGGGTGGGAGGTATTAGTTTTAGGGTTAGGGTTATGGTTAGGGATGGGGGCAAGAATGGAGGAAGGAAGGACTATATAGAGGGGAAAGAGGGGTGGGAGGGGTGGAGGGGAAGGGGAAAAAAAATAACAGAATGAATCAAACAACATTACCCTATGTAAATTTATGATTACACAAATGGTACACCTTTACTCCATGTACAAACAGAGAAACAACATGTATCCCATTTGTTTACAATTAAAAAAAAATACAGTTATCTCAAACTAGACAAAGGCACCAAAAACATTCATTGGAAAAAAAGATAGCCTCTTCTACAAATGGTTCTGGAAAAAAATTAAAAGCCAAATGTAACAAAATGAAATTAAACCCCTATCTCTCACCCTACAACAGACTCAACTCAAAGTGGATCAAAGACTTAGGCATTAGAACAGAGATACTGTGCCGACAGGAAGAAACAGCAGGCCCAAATCTTCACCATGTTGACTTAAGATCTGACTCCTTAGGCAGACCCCTATAGCACAAGAAGTAAAATCAAGAATCAATAAATGGAATGGATTCAAATTAAAAAGCTTCTTCTCAAAGAAACGATAATATGAAGAGAGAGCCTACAGATTGAAAGAAAATTTTTACCACATTTCCTTCAGATAAAGCATTAATCTCTAGGATATATAAAGAACTCAAAAAACTTAACACCAAAAAACCCAGTCAATAATGGGCTAAGGAACTGAACAGAAAATTCACAGAAGAAATACAATTGATAAAAAGACATATGAAAAAATGTTCATCATCTCTAGCAATCAGAAGAATACAAATCAAAACTACTCTAAGATTTCATCTCACTCCAGTCAGAATGGCAATTATCTAGAATATAAGCAATAATAAGTGTTGGCAAGGATGTGGGGAAAAAGGTACACTCATCCATTGTAGATGGAACTTCAGATTGTTGCAACCACTCTGGAAAGCAGTATGGAGATTCCTCAAAAAACTTGGAATCGAACCACCATTTGATCCAGCTATCCCATTCCTAGGCCTATACCCAAAGGACTTAAAATTAGCATATTACTCTGATGTAGTCACATCAATATTTATAGCAGCTCAACTCACAATAGCCAAACTATGGAACCAACCTAGGTATCCTTCAAAAGATGAATGGATGAAGAAATTATAATACACACACACACACACACACACACACACACACACACACACATACAGTGGAATATTACTCAGCCCTAAAGAAGAATGAAATTATGGCATTTGCTGGTAAATGGATGGATTTGAAGAATATCATGCTAAGTGAAGTAAGTAAAATCCAATAAACCAAAGGCCAAATGTGTTCTCTGATATGCAGATACTAATTCACAATAAGGTGGAGGGGCACTAGGAAAGAACAGACTTACTTTCAGTTAGATATAGGGCAGTAAAGGGAGGGAAAGAGGTTATGGGGGTAGGAACAATAGTAGAGTGAAACAGACATTATTACATGTACATATATGACTGCATGACCAAGTGATCCTACAACATGTAAAATCAGAAAAATGAGAAATTATACTCCATTTATGTATTATTTATCAAAATGCATAAATGCATGATTAAAATCATGTAAAATCAGAAAAATGAGAAATTATACTCCATTTATGTATTATTTATCAAAATGCATAAATGCATTCTACTGTAAACTGTAACTAATTAGAACAAATTTAAAAATTTAAAAAGAAATAAATGATGCCTAAAAATCTTAAAAAAAAAAAAAAAAGAGCATACATAATGATCAAGTGAGATTTAGCCTAGGGATGCAAGGACGGCTCAATGTACTCAAATAAAAAACATTTACACATTTACATCATTATAATAAAAAACAAAAACCATATGATCAACTCAGTAGATGTAGAAAAAGCATTTGATAAAATTCAACATTGCTTCAAGATTAAAAACTCCCCAAAATTAAGTATTGAATAAACACAATAAAGGATATACATGTTAAAACCATAGTCAATTTCATACCTAAGAGGAAAAAACTGAAGACATTTATAATGAATCAGGAACAAATGGAGGATGTACACTTTATCACTCTTATTCAACATATTAGTAGAAGTTTTAATAACAGTACCAAGGTAAAACAAAGAAATAAAGAACATACAAATAGGAAATGATAAAGTCAAATTACCTATATTTGCAGACATGATCTCATATAAAGTCTAAATGTTCCACCAAAAACTGCTAAAATTGATAAACTCAATCATGTTGAAGCATACAAAATCAGCATACAAAATCGGTAGCATTTTATATAACAACAATGAAGTTCATGAGAAAATAATCAAGAGAGCAATTCCATTCATAATAGCTACCAAAAAAATACCTAGGAATAACTTTAACCAAGGAATTAAGTTATCTATAATAGAAATTATGAAACACTGATAAAAGAAATAGAAGAGGTCAAAAATGGAAAGGCATCTCATTTATGGATTGACAGAATTAATATTACTAAAATGTTCATACAACTTAAAGTGATTTATGGATTCAATATAATCCCCATCAAATTATCAATGGCATTCTTTGTAGAAGTAGAAAAAAATGTTTTGAAATGCATTTGGAACCACAAAAGGCCTCAAACAAAGAATTCTTAACCAAAAATAATGAAAAGTTGAAGGCATCACAATATCTGTCTTCAAAACATACTACAAATTGTAGTTACCAAAACAGCATAATACTGGAATTAAAAACTGACCCAAAGTACAATGAAAGAAAATAGAGATCTAGATATAAATCCATTCATCTATAGTCAACTAATCTTCAATAAAGATGCCAAAAACATACATTGGAGAAAGAACAGTCTTAATAAATGGTTCTTGGGAAACTGGATATCCATATATGGAAGATGAAATTAATCCCTAGCTTTCATCACATTAAAAATCAACTTAAAATGGACCAAAGACCTAAATGTAAGCCCTGAAACTCTGAAACTACTAAAAGAAAATATTAGGGAATACTTCAAGACACCTGTACAGGCAATAATATTTTGGATAAGACTCCAAACACACAGAAAACAAAACCAAAAATAGACAAATGGCATTAAACTAACAAGCTTCTGTACATAAAATGAAACAATCAACAAAGAGACAACCTGAAGATTGAAAGAAAATATTTGCAAACTATTTGTTTAACAAAAGATTAATATTTATAATAAAAAAGGAGCTCAAAAACTGAACATCAAAAAATAGACCAATTTTAAGATAGGTAAATTATTTGAATAAATATTTCACAAAAGAAGATGTACAAGTGAACAACATTCATATGAAAAAAATGCTCAAAATTATTAAACTTCAGGAAATACAAACCAAAACCATACTGAGATATCACCTCATCCCAGTTGACTATAACAAAAATGACAAAAGTTGGCAAGGAGGTTGAGAAACGGGAACTCTAATAAACTGTTGATAGAATACAAATTAATACTGTCATTATGGAAAAAAAGTAAGGTGGTTCCTCGGAAAACTAAAAATGGAACTACCCCATGATGTATAGTTATCCCACTACTATATTATATTCAAAGAAAATGAAATAAATACATCAAAGATAACTGCACTCCTGTATTTCTTGCAGCAATATTCATTCACAATAGGCAAGATACAGAATCAATCAAGGTATCCATCATATGTATATCTATGAATAGATTATCAATCAACCATTTAAAAAACATGAAATCCTGTCACTCTCAGCAGCTTGGATGAACCAAGAAGACATTATGATAAGTAAAATAATTCAGAAAGACATATTCCACATGTTCTCACTCATATGTGAAGCCTAAAAAAGTTGATACCATAAAAGTAAAGAGTATCACAGGGATAACTGAAAGTTAGGAATGGTAAGGCAAGGGGTATAGAGTGAGGTTAGATAATGAGCACTAATATATGCTCATGTAGGAGGAATAAGTTCTAGTGTTCTATAGCCAGGGTTGGGGATGACTATAGCTCATACCAGTTTATTATATATTTTATAAAAAACTGGAAAAGAGGTATTCAAAGCTTCTCAACACAAAGAAATTTTTAAAGTTTGAGGCAACAGAAATGATAATTATCCTGATTTGATCATTATATATTGTATACATTGTCCAATTTCATACTGTGCCCCATAAATATGTACAGTTGTCAATTTTTTTCAAAAAGCAAATTATGTGGGTTTCTTTTGTTTATTTTTTCAACTTTTCAGGTTTTTTATTACAAATAGTTTTTGAAAAAGAAATTAAAATTTGAAGATTATTCAGGATAGTGGTTACACTAAATCTGGGGGGTATTAACTGAGAAGAGACCTGAGGTGACCTTCAGGGCTGCTGGAAATATTCTGTATCTCAGCATGTGTGATAGTCACCAGGTTACACAGGCCAAAGTCCTACACTTAAGATTTGTGTATATTAATAAATGTAAATTTATCCTCAACAAAGAAAAAAGAAAGGGGAAAAGGATATTGAGAAAGTAACTGAAGTACCTGCCACACACATCCCTGGAGCTTGTAATTGTTTAAAAAAATTCTAATTTCCATATAATTTAGTTCTCAAATTCTATTTGATTTCTTTTTGGTAAGCCCATTTTTATATTTTAGTTTCTTAATTTATGCCATCGGTCATTTAAAATTTTTCTATAGTTTTTATCTAATTCTTCTGTATAGAAGTTCACTAGTGCCTATCCCTGATATTTATTGTACTGTCTGAATCACATTCATGTTGGATTATTCCTTCACTGATGCTGTAATTTTGGCTTCTGAGTTCATTTTCAGCAAAGGTTTATTTGTGGATATCTTGGACGTCCAGTCCTGAGGTCATGTCCTTTCAGGATAATTTATAACAGGAAAATTTTTATGTCAATGTCTTAGAATAGGAATTCCCATATATTGGTGATAGTAGAAATTAGTATCACAAACCTGGGTCATACATAGATCCATGATTAGAATTCTCAGTGGAGTTTATGCATCTTTAAATGTTTTAATCCGTAGATCTCAAATGCCAGCAAAAAGCTTTCTTGTCAAATTTCTGTGTATGCTAGTAAATTCTCCCAATCCACTCTTTCAGAGTATATTCCTTTAAATTATCTGATTTGGGTCTGTGACACAATTCCCCATCTCATACAGCTCTTAGTCCACATTTTTTCCCCTACACAGCTATGGAAAAGCATGAGACGTGTACTGAATAATTCTCTTACCTTCTCCAAACACCAGAATATATAAACTGTAAAATTATATATTTACAATCCAGACTTTAGTTGCCTATTCTTTCTGATCCTGGTAAGCATCCCCATTTTCTTAAAAGATTATCCTTGAGATGTTTCTTATTATTTACCTAGCATTTCAAAACCTTGTAGTAAGAGTATTTTTGAGTTATCTAATCTGATGTTACTGCAGAACTAGAAGTCCTTTGATAAAGTTTTCAATGTTAGTTTTGTGGTTTTATGTCTTAATCACATGATTATTTTGAAAAATATACCTATGGTCAGAAAATCTGATGAATAAGACCAAAACAGTATAAAGAGTTCGTAAGTTACTCTGTTCAATTATTCAACAAGTTTAGTTAAATTGCCAAGTCTCCAATACTCTCAATTTATTAAAAGAAAAACAATAATATTTTCAAAAATTTGATGGGTAGGAAATTAGGATAGACTGAATAATTAAATTCTCTTATTAAATTACTTTAGAATCTTAAAACTAAAATTAGCTCTAATTTACCTAGGATTATCTTTTTGATTAATGAAAAACTAAAAGTGAAAGGGTTAAATTATTTGTTCTAGGGCAGAACCAGGCTGAGAATTGCACAGAGCCCAAATAGATTATTTAATGACCCCTGAATACATTTCTAAACAGATAAGCTTTTGATATTTTTAAAACATTTAGATTCTGTGAAACAGATAGGCTTTTGATTTTTAAACATTTCGATATTTTTAAAATATTTATTTGTATGAGGGATTGAACACAATATGTAAGGATTAGAAAAGATAGCACTGGACTAGTAGGGTTCACTCATTCCTTTTCATACAGAATAACATAAATTTGCACAACTCCACTCAGCAGTCAAATTCCTATCCTTAAGCAGATTCTGCCACTTTAGAATGCAGTTCTGTTCCCTACTTCCTATTATTACACAACCCTTAGAAGTATTGCCTTGCCTTCTGATATTAAGAACCGAATCAAGTAGTATTCAGTAATTTCCTAAAAGAATTTCAGATAAACATAATTCATAGGCATGATTGAATTAAGTCCTCAAATATTTATCCCCAAGTTGGGGACCATTCTGTCTACCAGTAATATGACTTTGTTTCATATCACTCATATGAAAGTCAAGACAACAGCCCAGGTCTTCCATTTGTAATTGGGTGATCTATAAATTATGTCTTTCTCAATCATTTGAAACACTGTTCAGGTACTTCATTCAACCAGAATACAATAATTTCTGTTCACTGTGCACAATATCTTCTTCTACATGCTCTCTTTGAGATCATTATGTCATATCCCAGAAGGTTAAATTCCTCCAGAAAGCTTAATGTGCATATCCATGTTTAAATGCTCACAGATCACTGTGTAACTAAATCAATTGCCATTGACATGAAAACAATAAACTCTTTCCTATTTAAGAAAGTGAGCTTTTGATATTTTTAAATCATTTAGCTATTTTTAAAACATTTTTATACTTTTAAAATATTTGTATGAGGGATTGAACACAGTATACAAGGATTACAAAAGACTCATGCATTGAAAAAGAAGACTAATGTGCACAGCTTAAAGCATTTTTATTTATTCTGAGATATATTTAACCACAAAATTAATACATAAGATCAGTCTACACCTACACGACTAAGAAGTGAAAATAATTTTCAAAAGACAAGCTAATAGTGGGCACAGTCGCACAAACCTGTAATCCTACTGAACAGCAGACTGAGACAGGAGGATCAAGAATTCAAAGCCGGACTCAGCAATGGTGAGATGCTAAGCAACTCAGTGAGACCCTGTCTCTAAATGAAATACAAAATAGGGCTGGGATGTGGCTCAGTGGTCAAGTGCCCCTGAGTTCAATCCCTCATACAAAAAAAAAAAAGGCAAGTTAATGACAAACTAAGTCATACAAACTAATTCTCAGGAAATAAAAATGGGTTCACATACAAATTTCATAAGAAGTATTGAAGTATATTAGGAAAACAAGAACAAAATTTAAGACAAAAGAAAGTAGTTTGAAATAGAAGATAGGAAGAGAAGATCTAATGTATGTATAAACAGTCCTTGAAAATTAAAAATAAATTTAAAAACCTAATGTTTAAATGCAAATCAAAACCACCCTAAGATTCCATCTCACCCCAATTAGAATGGCGATTATCAAGAATACAAGCAACAACAGGTGTTGGCGAGGATGTGGGGAGAAAGGTACACTCTTACATTGCTGGTGGGGCTGCAAATTAGTGCAGCCACTCTGGAAAGCAGTGTGGAGACTCCTTAGAAAACTTGGAATGGAACCACCATTTGACCCAGCTATCCCACTCCTTGGCCTATACCCAAAGGACTTAAAATCAGCATATTACAGAGATACAGCCACATCAATGTTCATAGCTGCTCAGTTCACAATAGCCAGGTTGTGGAACCAACCTAGATGTCCTTCAATTGATGAATGGATAAAGAAAATGTGGTATATATATACAATGGAATATTACTCAGCCATAAAGAATGATAAAATTATGGCATTTGCAGGCAAATGGATGAAACTGGAGAATATCATGCTAAGTGAGATAAGCCAATCTCAAAAAACCAATGGATGAATGATACCACTAATAAGTGGATGATGACACATAATGGGGGGTGGGAGGGGTTAGTGTTAGGGTTAGAGTTAGGGTTAGGGAGGGGGGCAAGAATGGAGGAAGGAAGGACTGTATAGAGGGAAAAGAGGGGTGGGAGGGGTGGGGGGGAAGGGGAAAAAATAACAGAATGAATCAAACAACATTACCCTATGTAAATTTATGATTACACAAATGGTATGCCTTTACGCCATGTACAAACAGAGAAACAACATGTATCCCATTTGTTTACAATAATAAAAAAAAAAACCTAATGTTTAAAACTATAATGAAATGGGAAAATCTCTGGAGATTAAAAAATTGTTTGAATATACTCATTGAAAGGGACCAAATGATATTCTGTAAATATACAAGTAATCTATTGTACTTTATTTAAAGTACAATATTTAAATAATTTAAATTATTTTAAAGATAAATCTATTTAAAGATAAATCTTTAAGACCTCCAAGCAAAGAACCAAAGACCAAAAACTTACAAAGATAAGAAAACTACACTGGCTGCAGATACCTCATGAATAACGTATCAATGTAACAGTAAGTAGAAAGTTTCATAAACACACACACACAAAAAGGATTTATCAAGCAATCTATCAAACCAAGTCATGCTTAAAGTATCAAGATAATAGAAAAACAATACTAAATATGAGAACTCAGGTACTATTGCATTTCTGAGAAATCTGCAAGATAAAACTGATTTCAATGAATGGACATTGGAAACGTTGGAAAAATGACTTAAAAACATATTTACTATAAGTAATAGTTGACTAAAAGTAGAAATAATGCAAAAATGAAGAATAGCAAAAAAAGTGACAGGGACAAGAAAAATAGAAGAATCCCATTGATTGCTATATAGGTTATAGATGGTAGTCAAAGGATACTGTTAAAAACTGACAAAATAGATACTAAAAAGATTAATAAAACAGTGAAACTAAGAATTAAAAAGACCTAAGTATAAAAGTAACAAATGCAACAAAAAGAAACCTTTTTCAAGAAGCTGATATCATTAAAGACCATAATAAAAGTGTAATATTGATAAATAACTTTAATAAATTTACTATATAGTGATTATAATAAAACATAACACAAAAGAGACTATTCATATTGTTTATAGTAACAAATGTGAATGGATTTAGTAAAATGACATGATTTTCAAATTGGTTTTAAAAAGTGACCAACAAAAAATTATATGGAAGAAACAAGAAGCAAATATGAAATAAAGTCATTCAAAAGTCAAAAAAATAAAAGGTTGGGGAAAGATGAAGATATACCACACAAATTAAACAAAATTAAAAAGTTCTGATCACTATATCAGAAAAATTATAATTGAAGCCAAACAGTAATACTTATAATTAAGAAGATCACTTTTAGTGGCAAAAGACAAGATTTATGTGAGGATACAAAAGTCATGACCATCTGTGCAATAAATAACACAATAATAATTATGAAGCAAAAGCTATAAGAAACATGAAAATAAATAGGTAGCAGCACACTAATAGCAGACATTAAAATATCACTGTCAGTTCAAGATAGTTCAAATGAATACAAAACAAAGAAAAATGTAGGAGACCTAAGCAACATAATTAATAACATAAATCTTAGTAATAAAAATCTAATGAAAATCTTAAGGATATACATTGATCTTTACAAACTAATAATAGAAAATACAACTTCTCAAATATACATGGAAAATTCATTTCACCCAAAATCATATATTTTATGTCATAAAAAATGTGCCAATAAAGTTCAAAAAATATAAATATTACTAGACATACTCTCTGGTCACAATCAAATAAAACATGAAGTTGTGAAATACAAAAAAAAAAAAAACCATAAAAAACTTTCTATACAAAATGTAAAGAACTTCCTACTGAACATTTCTTCAGTGAAAAATAGGCAGGAGAATAATTCAGTGGTAGAGGATGTTCTTTAGCCTGTGTAAGACCCTAGTTTTAATCCCCAGTATCAAGAAATACATTTTTTAATGGTTAAAATGGTAAATTTTATGTTGATTTTTTAAAATGTTTTATATGTTCTAATTGGTTATACATGACAGTAGAATGCATTTTGACACATTGTACACAAATGGAGCATAACTTCTCATTCCTCTGGCTGTACATGGTGCTGAGTCACACCAGTCGTGTGATCATACATGTATATGGGGTAATGATGTCTGTCTCATTCTATCATCCTTCCCCACCACCCCACTCCTCCCTTCACTCCCCTCTGCACAATCCAAAGTTCCTTCGTTTTTCCTTACCCTGCCCTTGACTCTGCATGGGCACCTACTTATCAGAGAAAACATTTGACCTTTGGATTTTAGGGATTGACTTATTTCACTTAGCATGATATTCTCTAGTTCCATCCATTTACCTGCAAATGCCATAATTTCATTCTTCTTTAAGGTTGAGTAATATTACATTGTGTATATGTACCACATTTTCTTTATCCATTCATCTATTGAAAGGCATCTCAGTTGGTTCCATAGTTTAGCTATTATCAATTGAGCTGCTATAAATATTAATGTGACCTCGTCATTATAGTATGCTGATTTTTAAGTCCTTTGGGCATAAAACGAGGAGTGAGATTGCTGGATCAAATGGTAGTTCCATTCCAAGTTTTCTGAGGAATCTCCACACTGCTTTCCAGAGTGGTTGCACCAATCTGCAGTCCCACCAACAATGTATGAGTGTACCTTTTCCCCCGCATCCTCAACAACATTTATTATTGCTTGTATTCTTGATCATTGCCATTCTGACTAGAGTGAAATGAAATCTTAGTTTTGATTTGCATTCTCTAATTGCTAGAGATGTTGAACATTTTTTCATATGTTTGTTGATTGTATTTCTTCTTCTATGAGTTTTCTGTTAAGTTCCTTAGCCCATTTATTGACTGGGTTATTTTATTTATTTATTTATTTTTTGGTGTTGTTTTCAAAAAATATCTTGAATTACAGAATTTCTGAAAATAATAATGACAAATAAGTCACTACCTTATGATAGAGAATACTTAAAGAAGTGATTGAATCTTAACTACCCAATGTGAAATAATGAAAATGAGCTAAATTGCCACATAAAGGACCTAGAAAAACAACAATCAAATAAAGCAAAAGAAAGCAATGAAAGAAAGCATCAAAGAAAAAATCAGGAATTTAAGAAGTAGAGAATAGGAAAATAATAAATCTAATTTTTTAAAAATCACACTTCTGGTTTGTTGAAAGAGCTAACAAAACAAGTGCACCAGTATCTAATTCATCAACAAAATAAGGAAAACAAACTTTCGAAATAAAAATTGAAAACTGATGACAGAAATAACCATTAAATCAGAAGAAATAAAAGAAATCATACTAGTCTATTTTCCAGACCTCTATTCAAATAAATCTGAAAATTTCAATAAAATGAACAAACTTTTTAAAAATAGTTTACTGAAATCAATGTTCTTTGAAATGTAAAACTAAAATATGGTAATATTTGTAGAAAAATAAAAACCAACCTAATTATCAAGGAAGCATCATGCCCAGATTTCACAGAGGAATTCTAACTACAAAGTTGTTCCACCTAGTCTTAAAACTGTGACAGAACGTGTAAAAATGAAGAACTTACAAATTCTTTTCATAAACATATAACATTTATTCTTAAATCTGATGAATATTAAAAAGAAAATTATGAATCAAATATACTTGTGAAAATTATGCAAAAATACTGAATAAAATAATGGTGCACAGAATCTAAACCACAGTAATAAAATATTACACTATGAAAAAATAGGATATATTCTAGGAATGTAATGTTTGTTCTTGATTAGGAAATTGACTGTGATACATAATGTATCTAAGAGAACAATCATATGATTAGCTGTATAGATTCCATAAAGGTCTCACAATTTTCAGGACACCCCATACAATAAGAATTAATGGGTACTTTCTTTACATTATAAATGTCAGAGGCTGCAAATGAATCATTGCTTTGCACTATGGATAGTGAGATGCCTGTTCTGGAAATCCTTCTGCAGGAGGGCAACATGGGAAATGCCCATTTCCAGGTGACTTCTGTTGGTAGGGAGAATTCCATGCTTGTCATGGAATTTGCTGGTTTAAAAGACTGGAATTCAAATCCCAGCTGCCCAGAGGTAGAAGACATGGGTGTAAACTGATAGACCCAACTAAGCTGTTTTGCTCACAACTTCCTTCTCTTTACCTCAAGAAGCCTTTTCATGGTGAAAACCTTTGATGTTTAAAACCTACATAATATACATGGGGAGCCTCGCTCATTGTTGAATCAGACCACCAGGGCTTGATTCACCCACAGAGTTCCATTTTTCACCTATAATTGAGCCTTTGCCTTTATTTCAAATAATTTCTTATTTTCCCAATCCACCCACTGCCTGCCTTCAGAGAACTGTTCATTTGCCATGCAGGTAAATCAGAAAATATTAGCAGTGTTTTCACTAACATCAGTGGGGAAAAGGCAAGGATCATCTCCACTAATATTTAATATTGTGCTGAAAATACCAGCCTAGTCAATAAAACAAGAGAAATAACTAGAGGCATAACAATTTTAAAAGAAGTAAAATTATCTCTACTTTCAAATAATAAAGTAGCACACATGGAAAATCCAAGAGAATCAATAGGAATAAAACACTCTATTAAGGAAAAGGATATAATAATGGAGAAATCAATATCCTTCAAATATCCAAACAATTATCATTTAGAAGACATATTTCTAAGTAGAAAGAAATCCCTATTCATAATAGCAAAAAAGAAAAAATATTAAAAATAAACTCAACAAAAATATACAAAACATGAGAAAACACTTCTAGACATTATAAAATCAGCTTTCAAATATGGAAAGAAATATCTCATCTATATTAAATGAATCAGCATTGTAAAGATGATAGATATCCTTAAGTTAATTTGTAAATTTAATGAAAAGGAACAATAATTTTTATGAATAAAAATAAATTGACTCATGGATTCATGTTTTATTGTAAATATTATAAAGCATTACTATAATTATTTAATTTTGAGCTTAAATTATTCTAAAATTAGCAAGTGAGAGCACCTTCAAGCTCGCTCCTATTCTGTCATGTTCCATTTGTTTTTTAGTTTGTGTTAATAATTAATTCAGCAAAATATCCATGTCTCTGCCCTGGAAGTAGTGATTTCTCTATAGACTTCTGAAACCTTTCAGTGATATATAGTTTTTAGAAACTAAGGTCTGTAAACTAGGATGCTCATTTCTACCAGGGCCCTGTTAGCTGAGATGAGGGAAAGGATATACACTTACATATATGCAAGAAGTTACAATTTCAGATTAATTCCACAGCATTAATTTTGAAGTTTCTCCTTTCCATGTTCATAAATTTCCTTCTTCAACAGTGAGAATGTCATTTCCATTATTTTCAGTACATTCACACAAAAATGTATTTTAAAAATTGTTAACTTATGTCACTGTGAAACCAGACCTACTAAACACAATTAAATATTTTTTTACAGTTCATTTTGCCTTTAGTCAAAGTATATGTGTTTAAACGTTACACAGATTATTTATAATAATTGTTAAATCACAGGAAAATTACAATGGCACTCTTAAACATGACAGATTTCTCCTCTGTATCTTCTCAAGTTAAGGAGTGATGTTACACAATATTACAAAAATATCATGCCAAACAAAAGGCACAAAATGTCATATCATTTCATTTCAAACTATTCAAAAGTATCCCACTACCAAGATCCTATGTCCAATTTATTTTGCCAGGGAGAAAAACAAGAAATAAAATCATTCTACATCAGTACCATTACTATACTTGAACTGGAGACATTTTGATCTCTTGTAAAATAAAAAATAATTAGATAATAGCTTAACATATTAATTCTATTACACATATTTAGCCTTGGAATCTATTAGGTTCTATTTACTTCACAGTGCCTTTGAAAATTTGTGATTTACAGCACTCTCATGAAATTTGTAAAAAAAAAAATGTAAAAAGTGAGGGGAACATTTCCTATATTTTAATTATATAATTGAAATAATAGAGATGCAGAAATTGAAATAAAATAGAACCTTAAGTTTTAAAATAGTCAATCTCTTGTGCACAACTTTACATTGGAACCAAAAGAGTAAAAGTAGATATCAAAAGTAAACTCTATTCTTTTATAAATCAAAATGAGGGATAATTTTATAACTTTGAACATTTGAAATGAAAATTAGTCATTTAAAACTCTGCTGGAAGCACTTTATGGAATCCATTATTCCCTACAGTTGCCAATTCACATTCATGATCATCTTAATGACTTATTTTTATTTGTCATTGATGAAGTTTTCTCATTTATGACATACCAATTAGTCTTATCGCTCTAGTAGATTTTGAAACTTTGTTCATATATAATTGACTGGTAACAAACATCACATATTTAAAGTGTATAATTTGGTTAGTTTTAAAATATGTCACATGCAAGAAACATTTACAATAATCAGAATAATAAACATTTTCATCTTTTTTTAGGTTTCTTGTATTCCTTTGTAAGCCATCCTACCCACCAGAGATTATCGTATGTAAACACTGATCTGCTGTCTATAATCTACATTAGTTTCTATTTTCTAGAGTTTTATATAAATGGACTGATATATCATAGTAGTAATATTTTGTTTCTAGCTTCCTTCACTTGAATGATTTTCAGATTCATCCATGTTTTTAAGTATATCCACATGGTAGAGACAGAAATATGTCCCCCCAAATTCATATGTTGAAGCCCTATTTCTTTATTATATTTTATTGGTTCTTTTTAGTTATACATGACAGTAGAATCCATTTTGATATAAATATACAAGCATGGAATATATCATATTCTACTTAATTCTTGATGTGATGGTACTTGAAGTTGGAATTTTTAGGAAATGATTATGTCACAAAGGTGGGCCTCTCACAATGGGATTAATGACACCTTAAAAAAAGTGAACAGAAAGAGATGTATGACTATATCAAGAAAACTCCTTGACATTGGACTTCTCATCCTCTAGACCTATTGAGAAATAAATGTCTATTGATTAAGCCACCCAATCTATGACAATTTGTTATAGTGGCCTGACATGCCTAAGAACACTGTATTTCATTTATCTTAATTGTTGAGAAATATTACATCATATTAGTAAACTAGTTGGTTGTTCATCCACTAGCTAAGGAACACTTGGGTTGTGTCTAGTTTGGGGTCAATAATGGTTTGGGTTGCCAGGTAAAGTGGCGCAGGCCTGTAATCCCAGTGGCTCAGGAGGCTGAGGCAGGAGGATGGCGAGTTCAAAGCCAGCCTCAGCAAAATAGAGGCACTAAGCAACTCAGTGAGACCCTGTCTCTAAATAATATACAAAATGGGGAGTGGGAATGGGCTCAGTAGTTTAGTAACCCTGAGTTCAATCCCCAGTACCCACCAAAAACAAATATGGTTTCAGATAATTATAGTGACAAAAATATTTCTGCCTCTCTGAGTGGATACTTGCTTTTATGTCTCTTGAATAAAGTCCTATGGAATATCTAGGTCTAAAATAGGTAAATTATTGGACTTTGGGGAAAATTTTTTTCAGTATGGGTGCACATGGTTACATTTTTGTATAACTACCTCAATCTTTTTATGCATTTTTCTCTAAAGGTTAAAGACCTCTCCAATGCTGGGCAGAGAAAAAAATTAGAATCTAATGATGTTTAAGAAAAAAATGAATAACAGAATGGAAATTCATTGTGGCATTATAAATAGAATCTACATATAATTGAAAAAAGAATCATCCTAGATACTTTAAAAAAATCTTTTTTTAAGGTACTAATTTCATTTTTGTCTGAAGTTCTTCCAGAGAATAAATTAGTTATCTTGGTATCCCAAATGTTATCACAGGTATTAGAACAAAGCAAGGTCAAAATAGTGTTTTTTGGAATATTAAATGTAGATTAGTTAATATAAATGGACAGAAATTATAAAATCAGTATGTACGTAAAATTTTCAGGCAAAATATTTTATTCCATAATCAGATTTTGTACTTTAATTTCTCAATGTTCAGTCTTCACATCAACATTGTTTTGTCTTTCTTCATGTCTTATTCTTAAGTATTTGAGACATGCCATATTAGAAAAATAGCAATAACTGAAAAAATTTAAAAACAAAGGACACAAAAAAACAACTTTCATTGCACAAGAAAAAGAGAAATTATATAAGAATGAAAATCAAAGGTTAATTTCATTAAAAATTTAGCTGGTACGCAGTTCATCTATTTCACTGTGGCAAGCCATCAAAATAATTATGATTCTGTGAGTGCAATCTAATCTCAAGTGAATGCTAAAAAGTCTGTCTTCCAATTAGCACATTAGTGGGACTTGCCTAATTAAATCAACTGAATATCAATAGAATAAAAGCCCCCTAAGTGTGCACTATGAGACTCATATGAAGAAACAGATGTAATCATGTATTTACAATGCACATTAGCAAATTGTTGGCAAACACTTAATATGTGAGATGTATACATGATTTTTTTGTATATAGCAAATCAAAGGTCTAGAAAATGTCTCAAACCCTAGTGGAAATGCTCAAATATGCAAATTCAGGTTTTCAAAATCTATTCTGTTAATGTTTCTTTTACAATTAAGCAATAATGTCTTAAAATCGTATTTCTAGAATTGGATATGGGACCATAAAAATGGGTAAATTAATTTTCTAAATATAAATGCCATATTAGAAGGTAATTAGAAAGTCTTCTGAGATATCTATCATTAAATTACATGCTGCTTCCTTTGTTTTCTAGTGTTTAGGGAACTACTTTACTTTTATTTGAACATCTTTCCATAATAATTATAATATACATTTGTAAGTTAAGAATATTTACTGTAAGTTTTAAAGCACTTTTTTAAAAGTACTTTTTGAAAGTTTTTAAGGGAACATAAAATATAATAAAAATCAAAATATATACTTTTTATTATTACTATATAAACAAGATTTATATAAAAAAGAATTCTAAATATATAATTTTTTGCAAAAAAATAACTGTCTTTAGCCTAGAAATAAGCAAGAAAGAACAAAAATTTTGGACTAAGACACAGAAGAATTATATATATATATATATATATATATATATATATATATATTTCATGAATCAATAAATGGAATGGTATCCAACTAAAAAGCTTCTTCATAGCAAAGGAAATAGTCAAGAACATGAGGAAAGAGCCTATAGAATGGGAGAAAATATTCATCACCTGTACCTCAGAAAGAGCATTCACCTCAAGTATATATAAAAAACTTAAAAAACTTAACACCAAAAAAAAAATAATAACAATAATCAATAAATGATTAAAGGCATAATGGGGGGTGGGAGGGGTTAGTGTTAGGGTTAGAGTTAGGGTTAGGGATGGGGGAAAGAATGGAGGAAGGAAGTACTGTATAGAGGGAAAAGAGGGGTGGGAGGGGTGGGGGGAAGGGAAAAAATAACAGAATGAATCAAACAACATTATCCTATGTAAATTTATGATTACACAAATGGTATACCTTTAAGCCATGTACAAACAGAGAAACAACATGTATCCCATTTGTTTACAATTAAAAAAATGATTAAAGGAAAAAAGGTGCTACACAACTCAGTGAGACTCTGTCTCTAAATAAAATATAAAATAGGGCTGAGGATGTAGCTCAGTGGTCGAGTGCCCCTGAGTTAAATCCCTGGTACCCCACCCAAAAAAAGTTTCAACATCTCTACCAATTATAGAAATGCAAATTATAATTACACTGAGATTCCACCTCACTCCAGTCAGAATGGCAATTATCAAGAATACAAGTAACAATAAATGTTGACAGGGATGTGGGAAAAGGGTACACTCATACATTGCTGGTAGAACTGCAAATTTGTGCAACCACTCTGGAAAACTTTATTGAGATTCCTCAGAAAACTACAAATGGAACCACCATTTGATTCAGTTATCCCACTCCTCAATATATACCCTAAGGACTTAAAATCTGCATACTATCATGAGACAGTCACATCAATGTTCATAGCCACTCATTCACACAGCTAACCTATGGAAGCAACATAGGGGCCCTTCAACAGATGAATAAATAAAGAAAATGTGGTATTATGTATACAATGGAGTATTTGCCATAAAAAAGAATTACATCATGACTTTTGCCAGTAAATGGATGGATCTGGAGATAATTATGCTAAGTGAAATAAGTCAATCCCAAAAAACCAAAGGTTGAATGTTTTCTCTGATATGCAGATGCTAACACACAATGGGGAAGAGGGGAAGAATACAAGTTTAGTGTATTAGACAAAGGGGAATGAAGGGAAGGGAGGGGTAAGAATAGGAAAGACAGTAGAATGGATCAGACATAACTTTCCTATGTTCATATATGAATACAACATCAGTGAAATTCCGTATTATGTACAATCACAAAAATGGGATCCTACTTAGAATAAGATATACTCTATTAATGTACTATGTGTCAAGATACACTCTACTATCATGTATATCTAAAAAGAACAAATAAAAATAATAAAACATTGTGAAGTACCTTTTTATTTATTGACAAGTAACAATTATGTATATTATGTATATTATGTATGGAGTAAAAGGTAATGTTTTGATCAACATATATATCATAGAAAGATTCAGTCAAAACTAGTGCTTGCCTCATATGCACAAGGCCCTGGGTTCAGTTCAATCCCCAGCAACAAAAAAAAAAAAAAAAAATTCAGTCAAACTAATAAACATCTATCACTTTATCAACTTAATTTTTTTTTATCAACTTAATTTTTGTGGTAAGAATGTTATGTCTGTTTTTTAGCAATTTTGTAATATACAACACATTATTATGAACTATAATCAATAAGATGCAATTTAGATCACTAAAACTTATTTCTTTAATCTAACTGAAACTTTATACCTCTTGATCAATTTTCTCTTTCTCCATCCCTACTTTTTTCTCCCACCGTCTTTCCTAAAAAATCACTATAAGAAACAAAGTACTTAATGACAAGAATATAAATAACTTGATTGAAAAATCAGCAAAGGACCTAAACATATATTTCTCAAAAGAAGAGCTATGAATGGTAAATAGATATTTTTTAAATATTCAACATCTCTAATCAACAGGGAAATGAAACTGAAAACCACGATGACACATCACTTCACATTTGTTAGAATGAGTCTCAGTCTTGTGCTTCTACAACAGGATAACAGAGATTGAGTAATTTTTAAAGTATAATATTAAGAGATAGATATTTGGCTCATGTCAAGGGGCTGCAACTTGTGAGGGCCTTCTTACTTCATCATTTCTCAGAGGTCAATAATAGGTCAAGAGATCAAAAGAGTAAGAAAGGAGAGCAAGAAATTGAACTCACAGCCCCAATACCTTTCAGTATTAGCATTAATCCATACATGAGGATGGAGTACTCATGCTCTAAACAACTCCAATTAAATCTCATTCCCCATGATTGCACTGGAAATTAAATTTCTGATATGTATTGTTGGGGAACACATCCAAACTATAGCAGAATGAATATTATCAAAAAGACAATTGATACCAAATTTGGCAAGTAGGTTAAGGAAACTATTGTCTGGGATAGGATATTGGTGGGAATGTAAGTACATTTTGAAAACTAGAATGTAAGTCTCTCAAAAATCTAAAAATAGAATTACCATATGATTCAGAAATTCCACTTCTAAGTATATATACAAAGAAATTGAAATAAATATGTCAAACTCATGTGCATTCTCATGTTCATTGCAACACTATTCATCACAACTAATAAATTAAATCAAACTACTGAATACAGAAAATGTGGTGTAGAATGCACAATGGAGGACAACAAGGCCTTAAAAACTTGTTTTCCTTGATTCTCTTTATATCTTTCCTTCAGCTAAAAGCCAATCTCTATTGTTCTCTCTTTCACACTTCCTTTAATTTTTTACTTCTATCTCCTCTCCTCCCAACTCATAATCATCACATCCAACATCACTTCTGTTCTTTCTCTGTACACCACTTGAAATCATAAACTTTTTCAAACTTACTGTTTTTATTATAGGCAATAACTGATGATATCATTTCTGATTATTGAAGCAACACTGTGGACATCACAGCACTATTTGATTTAATGCTGTATACTCCTTGCATTGGTGATTGTTATTATTTGTCTCTCCTTAAATCGTGAGGTACTGGAAACTTTCAGAGACACTGTAAGTCTACAGGGTAGAAATTCTACTGCCTTAGATCCATACTGGTAGATGGGTAGACACACAAACAACATGAAAAAACAAGGGACTAAATCACCCAAACTAAGATACATCAACACCACAGTGGAAGAAATGTCAGAGAAAGAGTTTAGAATATACATAGTTAAACTAATCTGTGAGGTAAGGATAATGTAAGGAATGATATCACAGAGAAAATAAAGGGAGTAAAAGATCAATAAAGAGATAAGAGATTATAAGAAAAAATCAAGCAGAAATTCTCAAAATGAAGGAATAAACCAAATTAAAATTTCAATGGAAAGCTTAACCAACATACTATACCAAGTGGAAGACAGAGATTCAGGCAATGAAGACAAAATATATAATCTTGAAAATAAAGTTGACCATGGAGAAAAGATGTTAAGACACTATGAACAGAACTTCTAAGAAACATGGGATAACATGAAAATACCATATTTAAGATTTATTGGGATAGATGAAGGCACAGAGAAAAACACCAAAGAATTGCATAATCTTGTCAATGAAATAATATCAGAAAATGTCCCAAACCTAAAGAATAAAATGGAAACTGGACCACCTGCAACCCAAACTGCCTGCCACTTCCCAGACTTGGGGCCCAAGCTGCAGCTTCCCAGCATGTTGGGAGGCTGGCACAAACATCTTGAATTATCCCTGAGGGGGTGGCTAACTGAGACACCTGCGGGAGAATGGAGGTTCTTCAACAGGTACCTCACTTTCATCTGGATACTAACGACTGGGAGGTCTGAATGGTGGATGATTATTGTACCGTAGATTTTTTTTCTCACTCTATTTCCTTTTATTTGCCTGTTTCCTCAGAGTCTCTTTCTCCCTTTACTCATGCTAATGACTAACTTCTTTTGACCTCACTCTCATATTTCCCTTGATCTAATACCCCTATGTACTCACTTCTTATCCTATTGACAGCTACATTCTACACTCCTCCCCATCCACTTTGTCCACCATTAGAAATTGTGGAGCTCATTGCAAACCTATTGGTTATGCTGAGGATGGTAACTGAACTCATCCTGTTTATTGTAGGATTGTTGATGTCTTCATAGGGACTATCTGGAATAGGGTAGCATATTATTTCTACTGGGTGCTGCTAATATTGATCTCACCCTCAAAGGAGAGGTACTGGAAACCTTGGAAGCCTGCAGGGTCACAATAAGCCTACAGCGGGGGAAGTTGCAATACCTCAGATCTTCACTGACGGAGACGAAGATAAGGAACAGGATGAAAAAACAAGGGAAGAAAGTATCTGTAACAAATCCAAGACACTATTTTGATAGAATCCAATGACACAATGGCAGTAGATAACAGAAAAGGAGTTTATAATGTACATAATTAAAATGATCTGTGAAGCAAAGGATAAGATAAGAGAGCAAATGCAGGAAAAGTATGATCACTCCAATAAACAGTTAAAAGAACAAATGCAGGAAGCAAAAGAGCATTTCAATAAAGAGAGATTCTGGGAAAAAAAGAACAAATACATGAAATGAAAGAAACAATAAAACACATTAAAAACTCAATAGAAAGCATCACCAACAGAATATATCTCATGGAAGACAGAATCTCAGAAAATGAAGACAAAATATTTAATCTTAAAAATAAAGTTGGCTGAACTGAAAAGATGATAAAAAATCATGAACTGAACCTCCAAGAACCATGGGATATCTTGAAATGACCAAATTTACAAATTATTGGGGTTGAGGAAGGCACAGAGGTACAAATCAAAGTGTTGAACAACCTGTTCAGTGAAATTATGTAAGAAACTTTCTCAAACCTGAAGAATGAAATGGAAAATCAAATACAAGAGGCTTACAAAACAGCAAATGCACAAAATTACAGCAGATACACACCAAGGCACATTAAAATGAAAATGCCTACCTTACAAAATAGAGATAGGATTTTAAAAGTTGCCAGAGAAAAGCATGAGATTACATATACAAGCAAAACAATACAGATATCAGCAGATTTCTCAGTCCAGATCCTAAAAGCAAGAAGAGCCTGGAACCATATATTTCAAGCTCTAAAAGAACATGGATGCCAACCAAGAATCTTATACCCAGCAAAACTAACCTTCAGATATGATGATGAAATAAAATCTTTCCATGATAAACTGAAGTTAAAAGACTTTACAAATAGAAAGCCTGCACTACAGAACATTCTCAGCAAAATATTTCATGAGGAGGAAGTGAAAAACAAAAATGCAAGTAAGCAAAGGAAGATACTACTCTAAGGAAAAGCCAATCAAAGGAGAAACCAAGTCAAATTAAAAACCAAAAACAAGCCAAAATGACCAGGATACAAATCCTATCTCAATAATAACCCTGAATGTTAATGGTCTAAACTCATTAATCAAAAGACATAGACTGGCCGATTGGATTAAAAAGAAAGACCCAACAATATGTTGCCTTCAAGAGTCTCATCTCATAGAAAAAGACATCCACAGAATAAAGGTGAAAAGATTGGAAAAAACATACCAAGCACATGAACTCAGTAAAAAAGCAGGGGTCTCCATCCTCATATCAGATAAAGCAGACTTCAAACCTAAGTTAGAAGAGATAAAAAAGGAATTTTCATACTGCTCCAGGGAACCACAAACCAGCAAGACATAATAATTTTAAATATTTATACCTCAAACAATGGAGCATTCATGTACATCAAACAAATTCTTCTCAATTTCAAGAATTGAGAGACTGGGAGACTTTAACACACCTAACTCACCACTGGATAGATCCTCCAAGCAAAAACTGAACAAAGAAACTATAGAATTAAATAACAAAATCAATGATATAGACTTAACAGACATATATAGAGTATTTCATTCATCATTGAGTGAATACACTTTCATCTCAGCAGCTCATGGATCCTTCTCGAAAACATACCATCTGCTATGCCACAATGCAGCCATTAGAAAATTCAAAAAAATACAGACACTACCATGTATTCTATCAGACCATAAAGGGATGCAATTAGAAATCAATGATAAAATAAAAAACAAAAACTACTCCAATACCTGGAGATTAAATAATTTGCTATTGAATGATGTAAGGATAACAGAAGATATCAGGGAGGAAATAAAGAAATTATTAGAGGTAAACAAGAACAATGATACAAATAACCAAAAGCTCTAGGACACTCTGAAAGCAGTACTAATAGGAAAGTTCATTGCATTGAGCTCATACATTAAAAGAATAAAAAGTCAACAACTAAATGCCCTAACATCACATTTCAAAACACTTAAAAAAGAAGAACACATCAATACCCAAAGTAGTAGAAGACAGGAAATAATTAAAATCAGAGCTGAAATCAATGGAATTGAAACGAGAAATAATTCAAAAAATTGGCGAAACAAAAAGTTGTTTCTTTGAAAAAGCAAATAAAATTGATAAACCCTTAGTCACACTAAGAAACAGAAGGAGAGAGAAAACTCAAATTACTAGAATGCATGATGAAAAAGAAAAGATCACAAAAGATGCCATTGAAATACATACCATAATTAGAAGTTACTTTGAAAATCTATACTCCAAGAAAATAGAAAATATTGAAGATATTGAAAAAATTTTAGATACATATGATCCTCCCCAACTGAATCAGGAAGACATACACAATTTAAAAAGATCCATTTCAAGCACCAAAGAAAAAGAAGTCATCAAAAGTCTACCAATCAAGAACAGCCAAGGACCAGATGAATTCTGAGCTGAATTCTACAAGACCTTTAAAGAAAAACTACCAATAATCCTCAAAGTACTCCAGGAAACAGAAAAGGAGGGAACCCTTCTGAACTCTTTCTGTAAAGCCAGTATCACTCTGATACCAAAACCAGAAAAAGACACGTCAAGGAAAGAAAACTTTAGACCAATATCTCTAATGAATATAGATGCAAAAATCCTTAACACAATTTTGGCAAATCACATACAAAAACATATTAAAAAGATAGTGTACCATGATCAAGTGGGGTTTATCACAGGGGTGCAGGGTTGGTTCAACATCTATGAATAAGCATAATTCATCACATCATTACACTTAAAGATAGGACTCATAATGGTAAAATGAGACAGACATCATTATCCTATGTACATATATGATTACACGAATGGTATGAATCTACATTGTATAAAACCATAGAAATGAAATGATGTACCCCATTTGTGTACAATGAACCAAAATGCAGTTTGTAAAAAATAAAAAATGAATAAATAATTTTTTAAAAAGAATCATATGATTATTTCAATAGATATTGAGAAAGTGTTTGATAAAACACAGCACTCCTTCATGCTCAAAACCCTAAAAAAAATAGGGAAATAGGAAGATACCTCAACATTTTAAAGGCTATGCTAAGCCCACAGCCAACATCATTCTAAATGGAGAAAAACTGACAGCATTCCCTCTAAAAACTGGAACAAGACAGGAATGCCCTCTTTCACCACTTCTATTCAACATTGTCCTTGAAACACTATTCAGAGCAATTAGACAAAAGAAATTAAAGGAATGCAAATAGGGAAAGAAGAATTCAAAGAAATTAAAGGAATGCAAATAGGGAAAGAAGAATTCAAGCTATCACTATTTGCTGATGACATAATTCTATATTCAGAGGTTCCAAAAGTTCACTAGAAAACTTCTAGAATAAATTAATTCAGCAAAGTAGCAGGATATGAGATCAATACCCATAAATCTAATGCATTTCTATTCATAAGTTATGAATACTCTGAAAGAGAAATTAGAAAAACCACTCCATTCACAATCACCTCAAAATAAATAAAATACTTGGGAATCAATCTAACAAAAGAAGTGAAAGACCTCTACAATGCAAACTACAAAACACTAAAGAAATTGCAGAAAATATTAGAAGATGGAAAGATCTCCCACATTCTTGGATAGGCAGAATTAATGTTGTCAAAATGTGCCATTCTACCAAAAGCTCTATACAGATTCAATGCAATTCCAATTAAAATCCCAATGACATTCCTCATAGAAATAGAACAAGCAATCATGAACTTCATGTGGAAGAATAAGAGACATCAAATAGCCAAAACAATCCTGAGCAGAAAGAGTGAAGCAGGAGATTTCACAATACCAGATCTTAAACTATTCTACAGAGCAATAGTAACAAAAACAGCATGGTATTGGCACCAAAATAGACAGGTAGACCTATGATACAGAATAGAAGACACAGAGACAAACCCACATAAATACAGTTACCTCATATTAGACAAAGGAGCCAAAAACATACAATGGAGAAAAGATAGCCTCTTCAACAAATGGTGCTGGGAAAACTGGAAATCCACATGCAAAAAAAAAGTGAAATTAAAACTCTATCTCTCACACTGCACAAAATTCAACTCAAAATGGATCAAGGACTTACAAATTAGACCAGAGACCCTGCACCAAATAGAAGACAAAGTAGGCCAAATCTTCATCATGTTGGCTTAGGATCAGACTTCCTTAACAAGAAACCCGAAGTACAAGAAATCAAAGCAAGAATCAATAATTGGGATGGACTCAAACTAAAAAGTTTTTCTCAGCTAAGAATACAATCAATAATGTGAAAAAAGAGCCTACAGAGTGGGAGAAAATCTTTTCCACATGCACTTCAGATAGAGCATTAATCTGCAAAATTTATAAAGAACTTACAAAACTTTACACCAAAAATACAAAGAACCTAATCAATAAATGGACCAAGGAACTGGACAGACACTTTACAGAAGATACACAGGTGATTAATAAATATATAAAAAAGTGTTCAACATCTCTAGTTAGAGAAATGCAAATTAAAACAACTCTAAGAGAACAGCGCTTGGACTTGCAGCAACCACTGGGGCTCCGGGCGGCTACCTGAGGAGGAGCTGCATGGCGAGCTGTGTGGACTCAGAATGACCGCTTCTGAACACCAGGGGGCTGCCCGGAGAAAGAAGAGGAGCACAGCGGGTCTCTTGGTCTAGGAGTGACTGCATCAGAGCCACAGGTGGTTGCCAGAGGAGGAAGCAAGTGGTGAGTTGATTGGACTAAAAGCGACTGCTCCTGAACACCGGTGGCCTGCCTACAGGAGGAGCAGGGTGGGTCACTTAGTCTCGGAGCCACCGCTCCTGAACACCCGGGGGGCTACCCCAAGGAGGAGGAGGAGGAACAGGGCGGGTCACTTGGACTTGGAGTGACTGCCTAGGGCTACGGGCGGTTGGTGGGAGGAGGAGACGCGAAGTGAGTTGCTTGAACTCCTAGTGACTGCGTCGGAAACCGGGCGGCTGTCCGGAGGAGGAGGTGTGTGGCGGGTTTCTGGGTCTCGGAGCTATTGTATGGGGCTCCAGGTGGCAGCTCAGAGGAGGGGCCGCATAGCCAGGTGATTAGGTGCAGAGCAGGGTCCCAGGAGCTAGGTGACTTCTTGCTGGAAGAGCCCCACAGAGACACACCTAGGGGCAGAACGAAGTTTCCAGGGCGGCGGGCAGATTCTCTGGGAGAGGCAGACTAAGGAGACTCGCCTGCGAAGGGTGAGGCTCCCAGGCCCAGGAGGTAGGTCCGGGCCCCTGGGAACGTTGCAGAGGAAGACAGCCCAGCCCAGGCGGTAGTTGTAGATTGAGGGGAACCTCTAGGAGGAGAACTGACCAGCGAGACGTCCCCACTGGGTGAGTCTTCCCTGCCAGGTGAGGTTTTCCCACAGGGACAGTAAAACTAGAGACACAGGCACAAACCTTGCCTCAACCAGCAGCCTAGATCCCCGTTGGATGACCATTGGTCAACAAGTGGAGGCACTTCTGCCCACTAGCAGGGAATATACCCCCCTGAGGGTCACCACCCCTAGAGAGGCAGCTTCTTCATGGAGCTCCGCATTATCAACTTCCTCCAAGACTTCAGGCTACTGAAGGATAAGAGGGGATATACTAGCAATCTTCAGGGACATTATAAGTCGACAGAGGAAATCTGCAATATCTTAATGTTCCTGAACAATATGAGAAAACAAGGGAAGAAAATGCCCCAAATAAATCTAGATGTTACATCAATAAAATCCAATGACAGCATGGCAGAAGAAATGACAGAAAGGGAGTTCAGAATGTACAGAATTAAAATGATCAGAGAAGCAAAGATGAGATGAAAGAACAAATGCAGGCATTAAATGATCACACCAATCGACAGTTAACAGAGCAAATTCAGGAAGCAAAAGATCATTTCAATAAAGAGTTAGAGATATTGAAAAAAAAACAAACAGAAATCCTTGAAATGAAGGAAACAATAAACCAAATTAAGAACTCCATAGAAAGCATAACCAATAGGATAGAACACCTGGAAGACAGAACTTCAGATATTGAAGACAAAATATTTAACCTCGAAAACAAAGTTGAACAAACAGAGAAGATGGTGAGAAATCATGAACAGAATCTGCAAGAACTATGGGATATCATGAAAAGGCCAAATTTGAGAATTATTGGGATTGAGGAAGGTTTAGAGAAACAAACCAAAGGAATGAACAATCTATTCAATGAAATAATATCAGAAAATTTCCCAAATCTGAAGAATGAAATGGAAAACCAAGTCCAAGAGGCTTATAGGACTCCAAATACACAAAATTACAACAGACCCACACCAAGGCACATTATAATGAAAATACCGAACATACAAAATAAAGACAGAATTTTAAAGGCTGTGAGAGAAAAGAACCAAATTACATTCAGGGGGAAACCAATACGGATATCAGCAGATTTTTCAATCCTGACCCTAAAAGCTAGAAGGGCCTGGAACAACATTTTTCAAGCTCTGAAAGAAAATGGATGCCAACCAAGAATCTTATACCCATCAAAACTTACCTTCAAATTTGACGATGAAATAAAATCATTCCATGATAAACAAAAGCTAAAAGAATTTACAAAAAGAAAGTCAGCATTACAGAACATTCTCAGCAAAATATTTCATGAGGAAGAAATAAAACACAAAGAAGCAAATCAGCAAAGGGAGGAATTATCCTAAAGGAACTGTCAAATAAAGGAGGAACCAAGATGTGTCAAAAAATAAATAAATAAATAAATAAAATTTTAAATATGAACCAAATGACTGGGAATACAAATCATATCTCAATAATAACCCTGAATGATAATGGCCTGAATTCATCAATCAAAAGACATAGATTAGCAGATTGGATTAAAAAGAAAGATCTAACAATATGTCGCCTGCAAGAGACTCAACTCTTAGAAAGAGATACCCATAGACTAAAGGTGAAAGGATGGGGAAAAACATACCATGCACATGGACTCAGCAAAAAAGCTGGAGTATCCGTCCTCATTTCAGATAATGTGGACTTCAAGCCAATGTTAGTCAGAAGGGATAAAGAAGGACATTTCATACTGCTTAAGGGAAGCATAAATCAGCAAGATATAACAATCATAAACATCTATGCCCAAATCAGTGGCTCATCCATGTATGTTAAACAAATCCTTCTCAATTTTAGAAACCAAATAGACCATAACACAATAATACTAGGTGATTTTAACACGCCTCTCTCACCACTGGACAGATCTTCCAAACAAAAATTGAACAAAGAAACCATAGATCTCAATAACACAATCAATAATTTAGACTTAACAGACATTTATAGAATATACCATCCAACCAAGAGTGAATACACTTTCTTCTCAGCAGCACATGGATCCTTCTCTAAAATAGACCATATATTATGCCACAAAGCTAATGTCAGCAAATACAAGAAGATAGAGACACTACCTTGTATTCTATCAGATCATAATGAATTGAAGTTAGAAATAAATGAAAGAGTAAAAAACAGAAACTACTCCAACACCTGGAGATTAAACAATATGCTATTATATGATGAATGGATAACAGAAGATATTAGGAAGGAAATTAAAAAATTCTTAGAGGTAAATGAGAACAAAGAAACATCATATCAAAATCTCTGGGACACTATGAAAGCAGTACTTAGAGGAAAATTTATTTCATGGAGCGCATTTAATAAAAGAAGTAAAACTCAACAAATAAACGACCTAATACTACAGCTAAAAGCCCTAGAAAAAGAAGAACAGACCAACACCAAAAGTAGTAGAAGACAGGAAATAGTTAAACTCAGAGCTGAAATCAACGAAATTGAAACAAAAGAAACAATACAAAAAATTGACAAAATGAATAGTTGGTTCTTCGAAAAAATAAACAAAATTGATAAACCTTTAGCCACACTAACAAAGAGAAGACGAGAGAAAACCCAAATCACTAAAATTCGGAATGAACAAGGAAATATCACAACACACACGACTGAAATACAAAACATAATTAGAAGCTATTTTGAAAATCTATACTCCAACAAAATAGAAAATCTCAAAGACATCAACAGCTTTCTAGAGACATATGAATTGTCTAAACTGAACGAGGAGGACATACACAATTTAAATAGACCAATTTCAAGTAATGAAATAGAAGTCATCAAAAGCCTTCCAACACAGAAAAGTCCAGGACCAGATGGGTTCTCAGCCGAGTTCTACAAAACCTTTAAAGAAGAGCTCATTCCAATACTTCTCAAAGTATTCCATAAAATAGAAGAGGAGGGAACCCTCCCAAACTCATTCTATGAAGCCAATATTACCCTGATACCTAAACCAGACAGAGACATATCGAGGAAAGAAAATTTCAGACCAATATCCTTAATGAACATTGACGCAAAAATTCTCAACAAAATTTTAGCAAATCGCATACAAAAACATATTAAAAAGATAGTGCACCATGATCAAGTGGGTTTCATCTCAGGGATGCAAGGTTGGTTCAACATCAGGAAATCAATAAATGTAATTCACCATATCAATAGACTTAAAGTCAAGAATCACATGATTATGTCGATAGATGCAGAAAAAGCATTTGATAAAATATTAGCATCCCTTCATACTCAAAACACTAGAAAAAATAGGGATAGTGGGAACATTCCTTAACATTGTAAAGGCCATCTGTGCTAAGCCCATCACCAATATCATTCTAAATGGTGAAAAACTGAAAGTATTCCCTCTAAAAACTGGAACAAGGCAGGGATGCCCTCTTTCACCACTTCTATTCAATATCGTCCTTGAAACTCTAGCCAGAGCAATTAGACAGACCAAAGAAATTAAAGGGATACGAATAGGAAAAGAAGAACTCAAACTATCCCTATTTGCTGATGATATGATTGTATACTTAGAGGAACCAGGAAATTCCACCAGAAAACTTTTAGATCTCATAAGTGAATTCAGTAAAGTAGCGCGATATAAGATCAATGCACATAAATCTAAGGCATTTTTATACATAAGCGATGAATCTTCAGAAAGAGAAATTAGGAAAACTACCCCATTCACAATAGCTTCGAAAAAAATAAAGTATTTGGGAATCAATCTCACTAAAGAGGTGAAAGACCTCTACAATGAGAACTACAGAACACTAAAGAAAGAAATTAAAGAAAATCTTAGAGGATGGAAAGATCTCCCATGTTCTTGGATAGGAAGAATTAATATTGTCAAAATGGCCATACTACCAAAAGTGCTATACAGATTCAATGCAATTTCAATTAAAATCCCAATGATGTACCTTACAGAAATAGAGCAAGCAAGTATGAAATTGATCTGGAAGAATAAGAAACCCAGAATAGCTAAAGCAATCCTTGGCAGAAAGAGTGAAGCAGGGGGTATCGCAATACCAGATCTTCAACTCTACTACAAAGCAATAGTAACAAAAACGGCATGGTATTGGTACCAAAATAGAAAGGTGGATCAATGGTACAGAATAGAGGACACGGACACAAACCCAAATAAATACAATTTTCTCATACTAGACAAAGGGGCCAAAAATATGCAATGGAGAAAAGATAGCCTCTTCAACAAATGGTGCTGGGAGAATTGGAAATCCATATGCAACAGAATGAAACTAAACCCATATTTCTCACCATGCACGAAACTAAACTCAAAATGGATTAAGGACCTCAGAATCATACCAGAGACCTTGCATCTTATAGAAGAAAAAGTAGGTCCAGAGCTTCAACATGTCGGCTTAGGACCAGACTTCCTCAACAGGACTCCCATAGCACAAGAAATAAAAGCAAGAATTAATAACTGGGATAGATTCAAACTAAAAAGTTTTCTCTCAGCAAAGGAAACTATCAGCAATGCGAAGAAAGAGCCTACAGAGTGGGAGCAAATCTTTGCCAATCATACTTCAGATAAAGCACTAATCTCCAGAATCTATAAAGAACTCAAAAAACTCTACACCAAGAATGCAAATAATCCAGTCGACAAATGGGCTAAGGAAATGAATAGACACTTCACAGAAGAAGATCTACAAGCAATCAACAAACATATGGAAAAATGTTCAACATCTCTAGTAATAAGAGAAATGCAAATCAAAACCACCCTAAGATTCCATCTCACCCCAATTAGAATGGCGATTATCAAGAATACAAGCAACAACAGGTGTTGGCGAGGATGTGGGGAGAAAGGTACACTCATACATTGCTGGTGGGGCTGCAAATTAGTGCAGCCACTTTGGAAAGCAGTGTGGAGACTCCTTAGAAAACTTGGAATGGAAACACCATTTGACCCAGCTATCCCACTCCTTGGCCTATACCCAAAGGACTTAAAATCAGCATATTACAGAGATACAGTCACATCAATGTTCATAGCTGCTCAGTTCACAATAGCCAGATTGTGGAACCAACCTAAATGTCCTTCAATTGATGAATGGATAAAGAAACTGTGGTATATATATACAATGGAATATTACTCTACCATAAAGAATGATAAAATTATGGCATTTGCAGGCAAATGGATGAAACTGGAGAATATCATGCTAAGTGAGATAAGCCAATCTCAAAAAGCCAAAGGAAGAATGATATCGCTAATAAGTGGATGATGACACATAATGGGGGGTGGGAGGGGTTAGTGTTGGGGTTGAGTTGGGTTTAGGGAGGGGGGCAGGAATGGAGGAAGGAAGGACTGTATAGAGGGAGGGGAGGGGTGGGAGGGGTGGGGGGAAGGGAAAATATGGCAGAATGAATCAAACAACATTACCCTATGTAAATTTATGATTACACAAATGGTATGCCTTTACGCCATGTACAGACAGAGAAACAACATGTATCCCATTTGTTTACAATTAAAAAAAAAAAAGAGGCAAAATCTTTAAGAAATGTTAGGTCATAAAGGCACTGCTCTCATAAATGGATTTAAAATGTTAGTGTAGAGCTGATTAGTTACCACAGGATTGAGTGGGTTATGAGGCGAGTTAGGCTCTGTTTTCCTCTCATGGGGTCCTCCTGCCACATAAGATGCCTTCTGCCATGCTATGACACAGCTAAGAAAGTTTTTTCCAGATATAGCCCCTTAATATGTACTTCATAGCCTCCAAAACTATGAAAAATGAATTTATTTTCCTTATAAATTACCCAATCTTAGATATTTTTGTTATAGCAGCAGAAAACAGACTAAGATAGGCAATTGATACTGAAAAATGGGACCGCTACTGTAACAAACACTTGAAAACATGGAAAAAGCCTTGGAAGTGCACAATGGGCCAAAAGGTAGAAAAATTCAGAAGAGGAGGCTAGAAAAAACCTTGATTGTCATGAAGAAAGCATAAGGAAATTTTTTAAAGGCTTAAAAGACAAGAAATATAGGGAAAGTCTAAATCTCCATAGATACTACTTACATGTTCATCACCAGAAATGTTGACGGAAAGATGGACAGTAAGGCCATTCTGATAAGATCTCATATATAAATGAGGAACAAGATACTGGGAACTGGAATAAAGGCCACCTTTGTTATATAATTGCAAAGAACTTGGAGGAATTGTATTCATGTCTTAAAACTTTATGAAAGGCATAACTTAAAAGGGATAAACTAAGATATCTGGTGAAAGAAATATCTAAGCAGTAAACCATTTGTGCTCATGTGTGGCAGTATTGGAAATCAAATCTTTGTCCTTTGCACATGTTAGGCAAGCATTCTACCACTAGGCTATAACGCCAAACCTCTTTTTTTTTTTTTTTCCCAGAGTCTTGTTAAGTTGTCCAGGTTGGTCTCCAACATGCAATTCTCCTGTGTCAGCCTCCCAAGTAGATATGATTACAAGCATGGACCATTACACCCAGCTAGTATCACCCATATCTTATTTCTATGAGACTTCAGACTTTGCACTTTTGAGTTGATAGTGGAATGAATGAAGGATTTGGAGTTAGTGAAATCGAATAAATGAATTTTGCATGTGAGAAGGATATAAGTTTGAGGATTGCTAGAGGCCGGATGCTATGGTTTGAATATCTTCCTCCAAGACTCACATTGAAATTTAATTGCCATTGTGATGGCATTAAGAGATGAAATACTTAAGGGATGATTAAGTCATGAGGGTATTGTCTTCATGAGTGGATAAAGATTGTTATCCTGGAGTGGGTTGGTTATCTCAGGAGTGGGTTAGTTAGAAAAAAGTCTTTCTCTTACTCTCACTCTTGCTCTTTCACCATGTGATGCCTTTCACCATGTATAATGCAGCAAGAAGTCCCTCACCAAATATAGTTCCTTGATTTTGAACTTCCCAACCTCCAGAAGCATAAGTTAAATAAACTTGCATTGTCTATTATTTACTCAATCTGTGATATTCTTTTATAACAAAAAGAGGATGAAGTTCCTGTGTCTAGCTGTCCACCAAAGTTTACATGACAATGATAATTTTTTTTTAAAAAACTCTATCAAAATTCACATGTACCACTGAATAAAAATAGACAATGGTCAGCAATCAAAGCCATAGGGCCCAATTGATGTCTTGTTCAAATGCAAAACCACAGTAGGAGGCTAACAGGTAGAAATATTAATGTACACCATCAAGTCCTATTTCAAAAGTAAAAGACCTTGAGGCTCACCTGTGGGATCTCAGACCAGCTCCTTTGTCCCAGAAGTGGGAAAATGGGAGGAGGAGGTAAATTTGGATGGGAGTTACAAGAAGGATAAAACTCAGGCTAAAGGGCACAGCCAATACATTTCCAGTACCTATTTAACATAACTTTTGCTCCATGCTCTACCCAGAACTATATAAAACCCTAAGCTAGCACTCCAAAATGGGTTTTTCTGCTATCTGGCCCCCTTCTGCATGGCAGGAATTCTCTCTCTTCTCACTTAAATCAATCCTACTCCATTTACTTTTCCTTTCTGTTATTGTCTGTGGATTTTATTGTTCAAATTTTTAAGACAAGAACCCAAAAGAAAATTGGTGAAGCAGGTGAAAATTGGTGAATCTAGTTTCATCTCAAAATTTAAGTTTCACCACATAAGACACACAAATATATATACTCAAAGCTATCAAGAAAGCAAACTATCAATAGAACCAGGTGCAGAAATGATCCAGATACTGGAACTTTCAGAGGACACTGAAAAAGAAAAAGTTGGTTTAAGAAAAGACAAACAAAATTGACAATCTAACTACACCAGCTAAGAAAAAAAAAATTAAAGAAATAAATTAAGAATGAAAAAGACACTATCATTTATATCACAAAAATACAATGGATCATTAAGTATTATTATGGACAATTATAGGCCAACAAATTATATAATATAGAAGAAATGGATAAATTTCTTGATGCAAGCGATCTACCAAGACTGAATTATGAAGAAAAATTTTAAAGCCAATAATGAGAAAAGATATTAGATTGGTAATTAAACTTACCCCATCCAAAGAGATTGGCACCTAATGGCCTCACTGCTGAATTTTTGCAAATATTTTAAAAACTAATAACAATTCTTCTCAAACTCTTCAAAAAAATCCAGGAGGGAATATTTCCTCACTCATTTTATAAGGTCAGCATTACCTTGATACCAAAATCAGTCAGATACAGCATAAAAGAAAGCTATAGGCTAATAAACATAAATGCATAAATATTAAATAAAATACTAACAAACAATTCTGCAGAATATTAAAAAGATCATTTACTATGACCTAGTGCAATCATATCAGGGATGCAAGGATAGTTCAATATATACAAACCAATAAATTTAATACAATAACAGAATGAAGGACAAAAGCAATCATTTCAATAGATGAAGAAAAAGTCTTTGACAAAATTAACTGCCTTTCATCATTAAAAAAAAAAACTCTACCCAAATTATGTATAGAAGGACTATGTCTCAACACAATGAGGCATAGCTAACTCATATCTTTCAGCTTATAATGAAAAGTTGAAAGTATTTCCAATAAGAATCAAAACATGATCATGACACATTCAGTATATTGCTTGATATCATATTCAAAATACTCAAGAGAATTAAATAAAAGGCATTCAAATCAGAAAGGAAGAATTAAACTGTTCCAATTTTCAGAGGGCATGATCTTATATATGTAGAAAACCCTAAACACTTCATCAAAAAAACTGTTAGAATAAGCCAATTCAGAAAGTTGCAGAATACTAAATCAACATACAAAAAAAATCAGTAATAAGTATATACATTAACAACGAATTGTCTGAAAAATAAATCAAGAAAATCACATTTATAATAGGTACAAAAGAAAAAAAACAGGAATAAATAAAACAAAGAAAGTCTATACACCAAAAATTAGACATTTTAATAATATTCATTCTCCCAATCCATGAATGAGGGGTATTTTTGTTGCATTCCTGTCTTTATTTAAAAATATGGCAGAATATGAATTAAAAGCAAAATATCTGGTCTCCAAATTTATTACTATAGAAAATTTAGGTTATACATGTTTCATAGCATGCCTATAATTTTGCCTTAGTGAGACAAGTACCTAAACCCAATAAGCAAAAACAGATTCTGCTAATCATTTGAACACAAGATTCTATTTAGGAAGCTAAATAAGTTAAACAGGATTATAAAGTTCAAAATCTATGAATCACAGAACTTGTCACTGAGTTATACTTACTATTTTCTCGTTAGCATTTGCACATTGATAAATTACGAGAGTCCCTAAGTTTCCTTTGGATCCTTATACTAAGTAAATAAAGCTCTTAAAAATGTAATTGTCTATCTTGTGACTGCCTGAAAGAATAATTTTTGGAAGGAATAAAGTTATTCTATTCCAGTAAGATAAGAGATTTTTGTGGCTTTTTATTACTACCAGTCTAAATAAAAGAAAAATAACTAATCAGGATAACTAAAGCACAGTTTAGAATTATTTTAAATTTCAAATAGAAATAGTTTCAGTAAAAGTTAGAAAAAAAAACTAGTATAGACAATCTCATAATTTTACCTTAGCACCTAGATATCAGAGTATGTATATTGTTATAAGTATTTAAAATAATAGAACCTATAAAAATTAATTTCATACTTCATAGAAAATTGTGCGACACAATTAGATCTCAGAGATGTTTTCCCATATCTTCTATTTCAGTTGTTTTAAATTTCATGCAACTAATTATTGCAACTTCTTTCATCTATACGATTCCAACTTTTATGCATTTGACTTTCTTGCCAACATGAGAATATCCCAATATGAACTGTAACTATTTAAAATTCAACTACTCACCCCTAGACAAAGAGTTTCTGTTTGAGAAAGTGATTTATTAAAGCTAAAATTATACAAGTTTTATCAAAACAAAATGTAAGTAACACACATACATACATATGTATATACAAACATATATATATATGCTATTAACAAATTATTTTATTTTTACAGACTGCATTTTGATTCATTGTACACAAATGGGGTACATCTTTTCATTTCTATGAAATATATTTAGAATTTAAAAGTTCTTAAAATTAAAAGTTTAAAAATTATTAAAGATAATTAAAGATAATTTAACTTATCAATATAAATTCTGATTAGAAGTTCTAGCTGCTTAAAATTGACAATGATAATTTGGTGAACATGTTTAAGTTCAGGCTATTCATTTAAACATGTATGGAAAACATAGGAAAGAAGCATAAAATAAATAATGGATGCTGCTTGTGGAACCTAGAAAACAATTATTCAAAAAACATGCATAATAGAATGAAGTCAGATCCTGAGACCTAATGTGTAATAAATGCAGTGGGAATATATTACCTACTGGAACAAAAAGAAGGAATGGAGTCACAAAAGTGGAACTTGGAATTGTTCAGATACTGAGACATTTTAGCAACTAAGTCCTTGCACCAAATACATAGGCTATTTTCCACCAAAACAACAATGTAGGTACTGTTAAGAATAGTGATCCACCATTTTATATGTCTTCAAACAAACATTTCCTTTCCATCTGTAATCCAACTGCAACAATTTCCTAGTTTTATATTTAACAGTCAATATTAAAACCTGTCTAGGATTCCCAATGGTCTAAAAGGACAGTTCTAATTGGCACAGTTTAAAAATACCAAATTGCTATTCTATTAATTAATAAAAATAAGTATAATTATTGAAATTAACAAATAGCATTTTTTATTCTAATTAGTTAAACATGACAGCAGAATTCACTTTGACACATCATACATAAATGGAGTATAATTTCTCATTCTTCTGATTGTACATGATGTAGAATCACACCTGTGGTGTAGTCAAATATGCACATAGGGTAATAATGTCCCATTCATTCTACTATCCTTCCTATCCCTGTATTCTCTCCCCTTCCTTCACTCCCCTTTGCCTAATCCAAAGTACCTCTACTCTTCCCTAGCTGTCCCGCCACTAATTGTGAATTAACACCCACATATCAGAGAAAATATTTGGCCTTTGGTGTTTTAGGATTGGCTTATTTCACTTAGCATGATATTCTCTAATTCCATCCATTTCCCTGCAAATGCCATAATTTCATTCTTCTTTAAGGCTGAGTAATATTCCATTGTGTATATATACCACATTTTCTTTATCCATTCATGTATTGAAGGGCACCTATGTTGGTTCAATAGCTTAGCTATTGTGAATTGAGCTGCTATGAACATTGATGTGGCTGCATCGCTATAGCATGCTGATTTTTAAATCCTTTGGGTATAAACCAAGGAATGGGATAGCTGGGTCAAATGGTGGTTCCATTCCAAGTTTTCTGAGGAATCTCCACACTGCTTTCCATAATGGTTACACCAATTTGCAATCCCACCAGCAATGTAGGAATGTATCTTTTCCTCATTTCTTGGTCAATATTAATTGTTGCTTGTATTCTTGATAATAGCCATTCTGATTATAGTGAGATGAAATCTGTTTTATTTTCAGTGTTTTCTAGATATATCCCATGAACTATAATATACAAACATGATCACTACTCCATCCTCAGAAGCTTATATTCTAAAACAGCTAGTATCAAAATGTTGTACACTATATATGTAATTACACATCAATATATTCATACATAGAAAGCCTAGAGGCAGAGCAAAGATGTGACCAACAAACTAACACAGAGAGAATTTCTCTTTGGCTATTTTAGGTGATGTGATATCATCTACATTTCTAGAATTTCTATTTCTTTTTAAATAATAATTAAAATTAGAAATTCATAAGACTTTAATAAAGGATAAAGCTACATTGTTGTCATATGTATCACAAAATAAAAATATAATACTGAGGTTTTTTTAAGGTACAAGATTTACTCAAAGTCAAAAAGTTGAGAATTATTTGTCTATGTTCTGGGGCCAGCTGAGATTGCTAAAGTAACCATTTCCCCTAGAGATATAGATAGGCTGCCCAATACAAACAGAATATAAAATAGTTTTTAATCTGTGAAAATCAAATGTTACAATTATATAAGGCATTCTCACAGAAAATATTGTTTTAAAATTACTATTAACTCTTATTTGTTATGCTCAAAAAAGAAAAAAAATTCCCATTTTACTTTAATTCATGTTTTCTAGGCACCAAATAGAAATACAGAAATAAGAAAATTTTAGTAAATTAATATAATTCCAAACTTAAAAGAGGATAGTCTACTTTCATAGATAAAGGCCACGCAATATGAATTAAAATTGTATTAAATTGATGCTTAACATTTTGTAAGTAATGCCATACTTATATGTAAATGTAATTTATTATGTCCAACTACTAAATTTAAGTTGATTTCTTATCCTCAATCTTTAAAGAAAGATATAAGAAACTCAAGTAGCTGGAAAGAATCATGCACCAAATTCTCATTGCTATAAACATTATGAGGGAACTGCATAAAAACAGGAATTTCAAGAACAGTGAACAGTAATAATTATCTCACAATTATATTTACATATTCTCTTGAGATCAAACATACATTTTTGAGAACTAAAACTTTTTTTACCAAAGTAAGAAACTGAAGAAATGAGGTATCTAAAAACCAAGAACAATTGCTAAACATGCTAACGTTGTCATTTTAGGGGAAATTAGTAAATTGTTTATTATTGTTTCATTCTACATTTGCTTTGGGTATTACTTCCAGTCCTGACTGAAAGCCAAATATATATATTGCTTTTATTCATTTTTATACTATGAGGATAAAATGTATCTTCTAGGATAGAAAAATAACATAAAGATTTGCATGTGTACTATTTAGTCAGTCTTGTCTCTTGATGAAGATAATGAATTTTCTGCATTGGAATCAATTAAATCTCTGAAAGAAGAATACACTTAATAATACAACAATACTTCACATGAATGGAAAGAATAATGAATGTAATTTTAAAAATCAGAGAATGTGAGTGCTCCATGAGGTCAGAGACCATCATATGTGTCTTTTTCTCTAGATCAGTCACCTCCCCAATGCAGACTATCTGGTAATGAAGATTCACTCCCAGACTTATCTTCCCATTCTCATGGTAACCTATTATAGTGCTTCTCGCTGCCAGAGTCATCTAGCACTCCTACTCAGGTATCAATTTTTCTCTAAAATTTTCTAAACCAACATATCACACTCTATCATAATCTTTGTACAATAAAATATAGAGGAATAATCAGGAATTTCTTTTTTTTTATTTGTTCTTTTTAGTTATACATGACAATAGAATGTGTTTTGACATACCATACATACATGGAATATACTTTCCCATTCTTGTGGGTGTACGTGATGTGGACTTATGTTGGTCATGTATTCACATATGAACATAGTAAAGTTATGTCCAATTCACTCTGCTCTCTTTCCCATTCCCATGTTCCCACACTTTCCTCCATTCCATCCTGTCTAATCTGGTGAACCTCCAATCCTCCCTCCGCCCCCCACTGCCAATTATGAGTTAGCACACATATGAGAGAGAATATTTGGTCTTTGGTTTTTGGAGATTGGCTTATTTCACTTAGCATGACAGCCTCCAGTTCCATTCATTTACCAGCAAATACCATAATTTCATTCTTCTTTATGGCTGGGTAATATTCCATTTGTATATGTACGGCCCCCATTCATCTATTGAAGGGCACCTAGATTGCTTTGGTAGCTTAGCTATTGTGAATTGAGCTGCTATGAATATTGATGTGGCCGTGTCACTATAGTATGCTGACTTTAAGTGGTTGAGTATATGCTGAGGAGTGTGATAGCTGGGTCAAATGGTGGTTCCATTTCAAGTTTGCTGAGGTATCTCCATACTGCCTTCCAGAGTGCTTCCACCAATTTTCAGTCCCACCAGCAATGTATGAGTGTACTTTTTCCCCCACATCCTCACCAACATTTATTGTTACTTGTATTCTTGATAATTGCCATCCTGACTGGAATGAGATAATGTCTTAGTGTAGTCTTAATTTTCATTTCTCTAATTACTAGAGATGTTGAACATTTTTTCAAATATTTTTTGACCATTTGTATTTCTTCTTCTGTGAAGTGTCTGTTCAGTTCCTTTGCTCCTTTATTGATTGGGTTATTTGGGGGGTTTTGGTGTTAGGTTTTTGGAGTTCTTTATATATCCCAGAGATTAATGCTCTATCTGAGGTGCAGGTGGCAAAGATTTTCTCCCATACTACAGGCTCTCTGTTTTTGATTGTTTCCCTGGCTGTGAAGAAGCATTTTAGTTTGACAAAATCCAATTTATTGATTCTTGATTTTACTACTTGTGCTTTCAGGGTCTTGTTGAGGAAACTGGTTCTAAGCCAACATGATGGAGATTTGGGTCTACTTCTTCTAGTAAGTCAAGGATCTCTGGTCTAATGCCTAAGTCCTTGATCCACTTAGAGTTGAGTTTCATGCAGGGTGAGAGATATGGGTCTCTTCATTTTACTATGGAATTCCAGTTTTCCTAGCACCATTTGTTGAATAGGCTATCTTTTCTACAATATATGTTCATAGTGTCTTTATCTAGAATGAGATAACTGTATTTGTGTGGGTTTGTCTCCACGTTTTCTATTCTGTACCATTGGTCTTCATGTCTGTTTTGGTGCCAATACCATGGCATTTTTCTTACTATTTTTCTACAGTATTTAAGGTCTGGTACTGTGATGTCTCCTACTTCAGTTTTCTCAATGAGAATTGCTTCAGCTGTTCTGGGTCTCTTATTTTTACAAATTAATTTCATGACAGCTTTTTCTGTTTCTATGAAGAACATAATCAGAAGAACCTTAATAGGAATTGCATTTAATCTGTAGAGAGCTTTGGTAGTGTGGCCATTTTGACAATATTAATTCTGCCTATCCAAGAACATAACATACCGTTCCTTCTTCTAAGGTCTTCTTCAATTTCTGCCTTTAGTGTTCTCTAGTGTTCATTGTAGAAGTCTTTCATCTCTTTTGTTAGATTGATTCCCAAATTTTTATTTTCTTTGAGGCTATTATGATTGGGATAGTTTTCCTAATTTCTCTTTCAGTTGATCCATCATTGATATATAGGAATGCAACTGATTTATGGGTGTTAATTTTATATCCTGCTACTTTGCTGAATTCATTTATGAGTTTTAGAAGTTTTCCAGTGGAGTTTATTGGGTCTTCTAAATATAGAATCATGTCATCAGCAAATAGGAATAGTTTTGAGTGCTCTTTTCCTATTTGTATCCCCTAGAGGCTACAAGATTATGCTGAATAAAAGGGGTGAAAGAGGGCATCCTATCTTGTTCCAGTTTTTAGAGGAAATGCTTTCAATTTTTCTACATTTAGAAAGATGTTGATTTGGGTTTAGCATATATAGCTTTTACAATGTTGAGGTATGTTCCTACCATCCGTAGTTTTTCTAGAGTTTTAAACATGAATGGATGTTGAATTTTGTCAAATGCTTTTTCTGCAACTACTAAGATAATCATGTGGTTTTTGTCTTTAAGTCTATTGGTGTATAATCAGGTATTTTGAAATCAGGGATTTCCTTCCTTCTGAAAGGAAAAAAAAAAAAAAACTCCAAAGAGCATGCTTAGGAGAATTAAATGAGAAAATACAACTGATGGCAAAGTAAAATTATTTATGTTTGGAGGTTCACAGCCTTACCCTTCTCCTCTTAGCAAAACATTCAGATATCACTTATTCAGGATCTCCCAGTTGGAGAAACTAGCTACATCCCCAGTATGTTTCATATGGTGAGAATATTACAAGACTATTATGGTTTAGATATGAGGTATTCCCCCAAAAGTTCCCATTAATGCACCGATATTTAGAGGTGAAATTATTAGGTTATGAGAGCTGTAACCTAATCAGTTCATCACCATAATTTACATGGACTGACTAGGTGGTAACTATACGCAGAAGGGGCATGCCTGGAAGGGGTAGGTCACTGAATCATGCCCTGGAAGGGTGTAGCATCTGTCTCTCTCTCCTCTCTCTTCTCTCTTCTCCTTTTACCTCTCCCTGTCCCTCTCCCTCTCCCCCTCCCTCTCCCCCCGACTTCTCCTCTCCGTTCTGCACTTCCCAGCCCCATCATAAACTAGCAGTTTTCCTCTGGTGTGCCCTTTCACAGTGATGTACTGCCTCATCTTGGGCCCAGAGTAATGGAGTTGGCAAGATATGAACTGAAACCTCTGAAACCATGAGCCCCCAAATAAAACTTTTTCTCCTCCAAGTTGTTTTTGTTGGATATTTTGGTCACATGTTTTGATGCAAAAGCTAACTAAAACAATGAATTATATCATGACCTATAATAAACTAGATAGTGAAAGAATTAGAGAATTCTGGGAGTAGGAGAATAAGTGAGATTAAGAATCATTATGGACTACTTATTGAAACCACTAGAAAAAATATTAAAAATGGTAAAAAGAATATTTTTGAACTGAATCATGATACTTAAAAAGATGACTCACACTGAAATATTTTGTAATCAAACTATAGATTTAATTTAACATAAGAATATACAATACAGATGCTGAAGTAAATTTTAAGCTTATTTCCCTTTCTTTTATAATAATTCCAGGGATAGGCAATAAAGGGCTAAAAAGGAAATCCTAGAAACTATAAGGAATATGAATTCTACTCATTGCTCTCTGTTTCTTAGGTGAGGCCCTTGTCCTCACTGTCCACAAAATGGAAATGGTCACCCCTTCATTTTCCAAAAAAAAAACAATTTCTAAAAGTATAGAAACACTTCTATCTGTCAGCAAAATATAAAGAAGGAGCCTACATAATAAAGGAGAAAAGCAGGCTTAGAGCTACTCAGTAAATTAAATTTGCCTTTCATTAGATAAACCTTAGTAAGCAACTACATATAGCTACAACTGGTGCATTGACACCTCAAAAGATTCACAATTCTGCTAATATGAAAGAATGGGAGAATGGATGTTCAGAGAGAGAAATGCCAGTCTCTTCACCAGACATATATTTTTTGAATCCTCTAAAATATATATAAATCCTCTAAAATATAATCCTATAAAATAAATAATTTATAAACTTGGAAACCAAAATTTGAAAATGGGTGCTAGGATCACAAACAACAAAGGTAAAATATAATGGAGTACAAAACAGAGCATGCAAAACAAGGAAAATAAAACAAAATATGTATTTTATGCAGCATAACAACAACAAAAAAACAATTCAGTTATGTGGAATTTAAAGGATTATGTGTTTCTTTTTTTTTTATGTTTTATTTTTTATTTTTATTGTAAACAAATAGGATACATCTTGTTTCTCTGTACATGAAGTAGAGGCATACCATTTGTGTAATCATACAAATTACATAGGTAATAGTTTTTGATTCATCGTTATTTTTTTCCTTCCTCCAACCCCTCCTGCCCCTCTTTTCCCTCTATACAGTCCCTCATTCCTCCATTCTTGCCTCCCTCCCACCCCCCATTATGTGTCATCATCCGCTAATCAGGGAGATAATTCGTCCTTTGGTTTTTTGAGATTGGCTTATCTCACTTAGCATGATATTCTCCAATTTTATCCATTTGCATGCAAATGCCATAATTTTATTATTTTTATGGCTGAGTAATATTCCATTATTTATATATATATATATATATCAGTTTCTTTATCCATTCATCAATTGAAGGGGATATAGGTTGGTTCCACAATCTGGCTATTGGCTATTGTGAATTGAGCAACTATGAACATAGATGTGGCTGTATCTCTCTAGTATGCTGATTCTAAGTCCTTTGGGTATAGGCCAAGGAGTGGGATACCTGGGTCAAATGGTGGTCCATTCCAAGTTTTCTAAGGAATTTCCACACTGCTTTCCAGAGTGCCTGAACTACTGTGCAACCCCACCAGCAATGTATGAGTGAACCTTTTTCCCTACATCATCGCCAACACCTGTTGTTGCTTGCATTCTTGATAATCACCATTCTAAATGGGGTGAGATGGGGTGAATTTAATCTTAGGGTAGTTTTTGATTTGCATTTCTCTTATTACTAGAGATATTGAACTTTTTTTTTTCATATATCTGTTGATTGCTTGTAGATCTTCTGTGAAGAGTCTGTTCATTTCCTTAGCCCATTTGTTGACTGGGTTATATGCATTCTTGGTCTAGAGTTTTTTGAGTTCTTTATAGAGTCTGGAAATTAGCGCTCTATCTGAAGTATGGTTGGCAAAGATTTTCTCCCACTCTGTAGGCTCTCTCTTCACATTACTGAGAGTTTCCTTTGCTGAGAGAAAGCTGTTTAGTTTGATTCTATCCCCTTTATTGATTCTTGCTTTTATTTCTTGTGCTATGGGAGTCCTGATAAGGAAGTCTGATCCTAAGCCAACAAGTTGAAGGTTTGGACCTACTTTTTCTTCTATAAGATGCAGGGTCTCTGGTCTGATTCTGAGGTCCTTGATCCATTCTGAGTTGAGTTTTGTGCAGGGTGAGAGATAGGGGTTTAGTTTCATTCTGCTGTATATGGATTCCCAGTTTTCCCAGCATCGTTTGTTGAAGAGGCTATCTTTTCTTCATTGCATATTTTTGGCCCCTTTGTCTAGTATGAGAAAATTGTACTTATTTGGGTTTGTATCCATGTCCTCTATTCTGTACCATTGATCTACCTGTCTATTTTGGTACCAATACCATGCCGTTTTGTTACTATTGCTTTATAGTAGAGTTGAAGTTCTGGTATTGTGATACCACCTGCTTCACTCTTCCTGCCAAGGATTGCTTTAGTTATTCTGGGTTTCTTACTCTTCCAGATGAATTTCATGATTGCTTGCTCTATTTCTGTAAAGTACATCTTTGGGATTTTAATTGGAATTGCATTGAATCTGTATAGCACTTTTGGTAGTATGGCCATTTTGACAATATTAATTCTGCCTATCCAAGAACACAGGAGATCTTCCCATCTTCTAAGGTTTTCTTGAATTTCTTTCTTTAGTGTTCTGTAGTTCTCATTGTAGAGGTCTTTCACCTCTTTAGTGAGATTGATTTCCAGGTATTTTATTTTTTCAAGACTATTGTGAATGGGGTAGTTTTCCTAACTTCTCTTTCTGAAGATTCATCAGTTATGTATAAAAATGCATTAGATTTATGAGCATTGATCTTATATCCTGCTATTTTACTGAATTCACTTATGAATTCTAAAAGTTTTCTGGTGGAATTTCCTGGTTCCTCTAAATATATAATCATGTCATCAGCAAATAGGGATAGTTTGAGTTCTTCTTTTCCTATTCGTATCCCTTTAATTTCTTTGGTCTATCTACTTACTCTGGCTAGAGTTTCAAGGACAAGGTTGAATAGAAGTGGTGAAAGAGGGCATCCCTGCCTTTGTCCAGTTTTTAGGGAGAAAACTTTCAGTTTTTCACCATTTAGAATGATATTGGCCATGGGCTTAGCACAGATGGCTTTTACAATGTTAAGGAATGTTCCCACTACCCCAATTTTTTCTAGTGTTTTGAGCATGAAGGGATGCTGTATTTTATCAAAGGCTTTTTCTGCATCTATTGAAATAATCATGTGATTCTTGACTTTAAATCTGTTGATATGGTGAATTACATTTATTGATTTCTGGATGTTGTACCAACCTTGCATCCCTGGGATAAAACCCACTTGATCATGATGCACTATCTTTTTAATATATTTTTGTATGCGATTTCCTAAAATTTTGTTGAGAATTTTTGCATCGATGTTCATTAAGGATATTGGTCTGAGATTTTCTTTGCTTGATGTGTCTCTGTCTGGTTTAGGTATCAGGGTGATAGTGGCTTCATAGAACGAGTTTGGGAGGGTGCCCTCCTCTTCTATTTCATGGAATACTTTGAGGAGTATTGGAATGAGCTCTTCTTTAAAGGTTTTGTAGAACTCAGCTGAGAACCCATCTGGTCCTGGACTTTTCTTTGTTGGTAGGCTTTTGATGACCTCTTCTATTTCATTGCTTGAAATTCATCTATTTAAATTGTGTATGTCCTCCTGGTTCAGTTCAGGTAATTCATATGTCTCTAGAAAGCTATTTATGTCTTTGAGATTTTCTATTTTGTTAGAGTATAGATTTTCAAAATAGCTTCTGATTATGTTTTGTATTTCACTCTTGTCTGTTGTGATATATCCTTGTTCATTCTGAATTTTAGTAATTTGAGTTTTCTCTCTCCTTCTCTTTGTTAGTGTGGCTAAGGATTTATCAATTTGGTTTATTTTTTCAAAGAACCAACTATTTATTTTGTTAATATTTTCGATTGTTTTCTTTTTGTTTCAATTTCATTGATTTCAGCTCTTATTTTCACTATTTCCTATCTTCTACTACTTTTGGTGTTGCTATGTTCTTTTTCTAGGGCTTAAACTGTACTGTTAGGTCATTTATTTGTTGAATTTTTCTTCTTTTATTGAATGTGCTCCATGAAATAAATTTTCCTCTAAGAACTGCTTTCATAGTGTCCCAGAGATTTTGATATGATGTATCTTTGTTCTCATTTACCTCTAAGAATTTTTTTATTTCCCTCCTGATGTCTTCTGTTATCCATTCATCATACAATACTGTATTATATAATCTCCAGGTGTTGGAGTAGTTTCTGTTTTTCATTCTGTCATTTATTTCTAATTTCAATCCATTATGATCTGATAGAATACAAGGAAGTATCTCTATCTTCTTGTATTTGTTAACATTAGCTTTGTGGCATATAATATGATCTATTTTAGAGAAGGATCCATGTGCTGCTGAGAAGAAAGTGTATTCACTCTTTGTTGGATGGTATATTCTATATATGTCCGTTAAGTCTAAGTTATTGATTTTTTATTGAGATCTATGGTTTCTTTGTTCTTTTTTTATTTAGAAGATCTGTCCAGTGGTGAGCAAGGTGTGTTAAAGTCACCTAGTATTATTGTGTTGTGCTCTATTTGATTTCTGGAATTGAGAAGGATTTGTTTGGCATACATGGATGAACCAATGTTTGGGGCATAGATATTTATGATTGTTATGTCTTGCTGATTTATGCTTCCCTTAAGCAGTATGAAATGTCCTTCTTTATCCCTTCTGACTAACTTTGGCTTGAAGTCCACATTATCTGATATGAGGATGGATACTCCGGCTTTTTCCTGAGTCCATGTGCATGGTATGTTTTTTACCCATCCTTTCACCATTAGTCTGTGCGTATCTCTTTCTATGAGATGAGTCTCTTGCAGGCAGCATATTGTTGGCTCTTTCTTTTTAATCCAATATTCCAGCCTATGTCTTTGTATAGATGAGTTCAGGTCATTAAAATTCAGGGTTATTATTGAGATATGATTTGTATTCCTGGTCATTTGGCTCATTTTTGTTTCTTAACACGACTTGCTTTCTCCTTTATTTGGCTATTCCTTTAGGATAGTTCCTCCCTTTGCTGATTTACATCGTTGTAAATTTGTTTTATTGTTAAATTTTTGTTTATTTAACAAAATCGTTGTAAATTTGGTTTATTGTTAAATTTTTGTTTATTTAACAAAATCGTTGTAAATTTGGTTTATTGTTAAATTTTTGTTTATTGTTGTAAATTGTTTATTTTAATTTGGCTTATTGTTAATTTTGGTTTATCTCTTCCTCATGGAATATTTTGCTGAGAATGTTCTCTAGTGTCGGCTTTCTTTTTGTAAATTCTTTTAGCTTTAGTTTATCCAGGAAGGATTTTATTTCATAATCAAATCTGAAGGTAAGTTTTCTAGGTATAAGATTCTTGGTTGGCATCCATTTTCTTTTTTTTTTTATTATTGTAAACAAATGGGATACCTGTTGTTTCTCTGTTTGTACATGGCATAAAGGAATACCATTTGTGTAATCATAAATTTACATAAGGGTAACGTTGTTTGATTCATTCTGTTATTTTTCCCTTCCCCCCACCCCTCCCACCCCTCTTTTCCCTCTATACAGTCCTTCCTTCCTCCATTCTTGCCCCACTCCCTAACCCTAACTCTAACCCTAACACTAACCCCTCCCACCCCCCATTATGTGTCATCATCCACTTATTAGCGATATCATTTGTCCTTTGGTTTTTTGAGATTGGTTTATCTCACTTAGCATGATATTCTCCAGTTTCATCCATTTGCCTGCAAATGCCATAATTTTATCATTCTTTATGGCTGAGTAATATTCCATTGTATATATATATCACATTTTCTTTATCCATTCATCAATTGAAGGATATCTAGGTTGGTTCCACAATCTGGCTATTGTGAACTGAGCAGCTATGAACATTGATGTGGCTGTATCTCTGTAATATGCTGATTTTAAGTCCTTTGGGTATAGGCCAAGGAGTGGGATAGCTGGGTCAAATGGTGGTTCCATTCCAAGTTTTCTAAGGAGTCTCCACACTGCTTTCCAAAGTGGCTGCACTAATTTGCAGCCCCACCAGCAATGTATGAGTGTACCTTTCTCCCCACATCCTCGCCAACACCTGTTGTTCCTTGTATTCTTGATAATCGCCATTCTAATTGGAGTGAGATGGAATCTTAGGGTAGTTTTGATTTGCATTTCTCTTATTACTAGAGATGTTGAACATTTTTCCATATGTTTGTTGATTGCTTGTAGATCTTCTTCTGTTAAGTATCTATTCATTTCCTTAGCCCATTTGTCGGCTGGATTATTTGCATTCTTGGTGTAGAGTTTTTTGAGTTCTTTATAGATTCTGGAGATTAGTGCTCTATCTGAAGTATGATTGGCAAAGATTTTCTCCCACTCTGTAGGCTCTCTCTTCACATTGCTGATAGTTTCCTTTGCTGAGAAAAAACTTTTTAGTTTGAATCTATCCCAGTTATTAATTCTTGCTTTTATTTCTTGTGCTATGGGAGTCCTGTTGAGGAAGTCTGGTCCTAAGCTGACATGTTGAAGCTCTGGACCTACTTTTTCTTCTATAAGATGCAAGGTCTCTGGTCTGATTCCGAGATCCTTAATCCATTTTGAGTTTAGTTTCGTGCATGGTGAGAGATATGGGTTTAGTTTCATTCTGTTGCATGTGGATTTCCAATTCTCCCAGCACCATTTGTTGAAGAGGCTATCTTTTCTCCATTGCATATTTTTGGCCCCTTTGTCTAGTATGAGAAAATTGTATTTATTTGGATTTGTATCCGTGTCCTCTATTCTGTACCATTGATCCACCTTTCTATTTTGGTACCAATACCATGCCGTTTTTGTTACTATTGCTTTGTAGTAGAGTTGAAGATCTGGTATTGCAATACCCCCTGCTTCACTCTTTCTGCCAAGGATTGCTTTAGCTATTCTGGGTTTCTTATTCTTCCAGATGAATTTCGTACTTGCTTGCTCTATTACTGTAAGTTACATCATTGTGATTTTAATTGGAATTGCATTGAATCTGTATAGCACTTTTGGTAGTATGGCCATTTTGACAATATTAATTCTTCCTATCCAAGAACATGGGAGATCTTTCCATCTTCTAAGATTTTCTTTAATTTCTTTCTTTAGTGTTCAGTAGTTCTCATTGTGGAGGTCTTTCACCTCTTTCGTGAGATTGATTCCCAAGTATTTTATTTTTTTCGAAGCTATTGTGAATGGGGTAGTTTTCCTAATTTCTCTTTCAGAAGATTCATCGCTTATGTATAAAAATGCCTTAGATTTTTGTGCATTGATCTTATATTGCGCTACTTTACTGAATTCACTTATGAGATCTAAAAGTTTTCTGGTGGAATTTCCTGGTTCCTCTAAGTATTCAATCATATCATCAGCAAATAGTGATAGTTTGAGTTCTTCTTTTCCTATTCGTATCCCTTTAATTTCTTTGGTCTGTCTAATTGCTCTGGCTAGAGTTTCAAGGACGATATTGAAAAGAAGTGGTGAAAGAGGGCATCCCTGCCTTTTTCCAGTTTTTAGAGGGAATGCTTTCAGGTTTTCACCATTTAGAATGATATTGGTGATGGGCTTAGCACAGATGGCCTTTACAATGTTAAGGAATGTTCCCACTACCCCAATTTTTTCTAGTGTTTTGAGCATGAAGGGGTGCTGTATTTTATCAAATGCTTTCTCTGCATCTATTGAAATAATCATGTGATTCTTGACTTTAAGTCTATTGATATGGTGAATTACATTTACTGATTTCCTGATGTTGAACCAACCTTGCATCCCTGGGATGAAACCCACTTGATCATGGTGCACTATCTTTTTAATATGTTTTTGTATGCTATTTGCTAAAATTTTGTTGAGAATTTTTGCGTCGATGTTCATTAAGGATATTGGTCTGAAATTTTCTTTCCTCGATGTATCTCTGTCTGGTTTAGGTATCAGGGTAATGTTGGCTTCATAGAACGAGTTTGGGAGGGTTCCCTCCTCTTCTATTTTATGGAATACTTTGAGAAGTATTGGAATGAGCTCTTCTTTAAAGGTTTTGTAGAACACGGCTGAGAACCCATCTGGTCCTGGACTTCTTTTGTTGGTAGGCTTTTGATGACTTCTTCTATTTCATTACTTGAAATTGGTCTATTTAAATTGTGTATGTCCTCCTCGTTCAGTTTAGGCAATTCATATGTCTCTAGAAACCTGTTGATGTCTTCGAAATTTTCTATTTTGTTGGAGTATAGATTTTCAAAATAGCTTCTAATTATGTTTTGTATTTCAGTCATGTGTGTTGTGATATTTCCTTGTTCATTCCGAATTTTAGTGATTTGGGTTTTCTCTCATCTTCTCTTTGTTAGTGTGGCTAAAGGTTTATCAATTTTGTTTATTTTTTCGAAGAACCAACTATTCATTTTGTCAATTTTTTGTATTGTTTCTTTTGTTTCAATTTCGTTGATTTCAGCTCTGAGTTTAACTATTTCCTGTCTTCTACTACTTTTGGTGTTGGTCTGTTCTTTTTCTAGGGCTTTGAGCTGTAGTGTTAGGTCGTTTATTTGTTGAGTTTTACTTCTTTTATTAAATGCGCTCCATGAAATAAATTTTCCTCTAAGTACTGCTTTCATAGTGTCCCAGAGATTTTGATATGATGTTTCTTTGTTCTCATTTACCTCTAAGAATTTTTTAATTTCCTTCCTAATATCTTCTGTTATCCATTCATCATATAATAGCATATTGTTTAATCTCCAGGTGTTGGAGTAGTTTCTGTTTTTTACTCTTTCATTAATTTGTAACTTCAATCCATTATGATCTGATAGAATACAAGGTAGTGTCTCTATCTTCTTGTATTTGCTGACATTAGCTTTGTGGCATAATATATGGTCTATTTTAGAGAAGGATCCATGTGCTGCTGAGAAGAAAGTGTATTTGCTCTTGGTTGGATGGTATATTCTATAAATGTCTGTTAAGTCTAAATTATTGATTGTGTTATTGAGATCTATTGTTTCTTTGTTCAATTTTTGTTTGGAAGATCTGTCCAGTGGTGAGAGAGGCATGTTAAAATCACCTAGTATTATTGTGTTATGGTCTATTTGGTTTCTAAAATTGAGAAGGATTTGTTTGACATACATGGATGAGCCACTGTTTTGGGCATAGATGTTTATGATTGTTATATCTTGCTGATTTATGCTTCCCTTAAGCAGTATGAAATGTCCTTCTTTATCCCTTCTGACTAACATTGGCTTGAAGTCCACATTATCTGAAATGAGGATGGATACTCCAGCTTTTTTGCTGAGTCCATGTGCATGGTATGTTTTTCCCCATCCTTTCACCTTTAGTCTATGGGTTTCTCTTTCTAAGAGGTGAGTCTCTTGCAGGCAACATATTGTTGGATATTTCTTTTTAATCCAATCTGCTAGTCTATGTCTTTTGATTGATGAATTCAGGCCATTAACATTCAGGGTTATTATTGAGATATGATTTGTATTCCCGGTCATTTGGTTCATATTTAAAATTTTATTTATTTATTTATTTTTTGACACATCTTGGTTCCTCCTTTATTTGACAGTTCCTTTAGGATAATTCCTCCCTTTGCTGATTTGCTTCTTTGTGTTTTATTTCTTCCTCATGAAATATTTTGCTGAGAATGTTCTGTAATGCTGGCTTTCTTTTTGTAAATTCTTTTAGCTTTTGTTTATCATGGAATGATTTTATTTCATCGTCAAATTTGAAGGTAAGTTTTGCTGGGTATAAGATTCTTGGTTGGCATCCATTTTCTTTCAGAGCTTGAAAAATGTTGTTCCAGGCCCTTCTAGCTTTTAGGGTCAGGATTGAAAAATCTGCTGATATCCGTATTGGTTTCCCCCTGAATGTAATTTGGTTCTTTTCTCTCACAGCCTTTAAAATTCTGTCTTTATTTTGTATGTTCGGTATTTTCATTATAATGTGCCTTGGTGTGGGTCTGTTGTAATTTTGTGTATTTGGAGTCCTATAAGCCTCTTGGACTTGATTTTCCATTTCATTCTTCAGATTTGGGAAATTTTCTGATATTATTTCATTGAATAGATTATTCATTCCTTTTGGTTTGTTCCTCAATCCCAATAATTCTCATATTTGGCCTTTTCATGATATCCCATAGTTCTTGCAGATTCTGTTCATGATTTCTTACCATCTTCTCTGTTTGTTCAACTTTGTTTTCGAGGTTAAATATTTTGTCTTCAATATCTGAAGTTCTGTCTTCCAGGTATTCTATCCTATTGGTTATGCTTTCTATGGAGTTCTTAATTTGGTTTATTGTTTCCTTCATTTCAAGGATTTCTGTTTGGTTTTTTTTCAATATCTCTAACTCTTTATTGAAATGATCTTTTGCTTCCTGAATTTGCTCTGTTAACTGTCAATTGGTGCGATCATTCAATGCCTGCATTTGCTCTTTCATCTCATCGTTTGCTTCCCTAATCATTTTAATTATGTACATTCTGAACTCCCTTTCTGTCATTTCTTCTGCCATGCTGTCATTGGATTTTATTGATGTAACATCTAGATTTGTTTGGGGCATTTTCTTCCCTTGTTTTCTCATATTGTTCAGGAATCAGTGGGTCATTAAGATATTGCAGATTTCCTCTGTCGACTTATAATGTCCCTGAAGATTGCTAGTATATCCCCTCTTATCCTTCAGTAGCCTGAAGTCTTGGAGGAAGTTGATAATGTGGAGCCCCACGAAGAAGCTGCCTCTCTAGGGGTGGTGACCCTCAGGTGGGGTATATTCCCTGATAGTGGGCAGAGGTGCCTCCACTTGTTGACCAATGGTCATCCAACGGGGAACTAGGCTGTGGGCTGAGGCAAGGCTTGTTTGTGCCTGTGTCTCTGGTTTTACTGTCCCTGTGGGAAAACCTCACCCGGCAGGGAAGGCTCACCCGGTGGGGACGTCTCGCTGGTCAGTTCCCCTCCTAGAGGTTCCCCTCAATCTACAACTACCGCCTGGGCTGGTCTGTCTTCCTCTGCCACGTTCCCAGGGGCCTGGACCTACCTCCTGGGCCTGGGAGCCTCACCCTTCACAGGTGAGTCTCCTTAGGCTGCCTCTCCCAGAGATTCTGCCCGCAGTCCTGGAAACTTCGCTCCGCCCCTAGGTGTGTCTCTGTGAGGCTCTTCCAGCAAGAAGCCACCTAGCTCCTGGGACCCTGCTCTGCACCTAATCGCCTGGCTATGCGGCCCCTCCTCTGAGCCGCCACCTGGAGCCCCATACAATAGCTCCGAGACCCAGAGACCCGCCACAGACCTTCTCCTCCGGACAGCCGCCCGGTTTCCGATGCAGTCACTAGGAGTCCAAGCAACTCACTTCGCATCTCCTCCTCCCGCCAACCGCCCGTAGCCCTAGGCAGTCACTCCAAGTCCAAGTGACCCGCCCTGTTCCTCCTCCTCCTCCTCGGGGTAGCCCCCCGGGTGTTCAGGAGCGGTGGCTCCGAGACCAAGTGACCCACCGTGCTCCTCCTCCAGGCAGGCCACCGGTGTTCAGGAGTGTTCGTTCTGAGTTCAAACAGCTCGCCATTCGCTTCCTCCTCTGGCAACCACCTGTGGCTCTGATGCAGTCACTCCTAGACCAAGCGACCCACCGCACTTCTCCTCTTCCTCCGGGCAACCCCCCGATGTTCAGAAGTGGTCGTTCTGAGTTCAAACAGCTTGCCACACAGCTCCTCCTCTGGCAACTGCTCGTGGCTCTGATGCAGTCACTTCTAGGCCAAGCGACCCGCCGCGCTCCTCCTCTTCCTCCGGGCAGCCCCCCGGTGTTCAGAAGCGGTCGTTCTGAGTCCACACAGCTCGCCACACAGCTCGCCACGCAGCTCCTCCTCAGGCAGCCGCCCAGAGCCCCAGTGGTTGCTCCAAGTCCAAGCGCTGTGCTGAGCCGCCTCCTCTACGATGATCCCAGTTGTCCGTGTTTACTGCTCCTGTGGGGGGGAGGGGCGTCTCGCTGAGCAACTCTACTTCACAAAGTTCCCTGCGTTCCGGGGCTACCACCCCATCTGGACGCCTCCCCAACGGGAGAGACTCACCCGGCAGCTTTGAGTTGGTCCCAAGTCTCTCACTATCTCCTCTTTTGAATCTTGCGTCCTGGAGCAACGTGAAATGCAGCCGCCCTCTAGTCCGCCATCTTGAAAAACCCGGTTGGCATCCATTTTCTTTCAGAGCTTGAAAAATGTTGTTCCAGGCCCTTCTAGCTTTTAGGGTCTGGATTGAAAACTCTACTGATATCCATATTGGTTTCTCCCTGAATGTAATTTGATTTTTTTTCTTGCAATCTTTAAAATTCTGTCTTTCTTTTTTATGTTAGGCATTTTCATTATAATGTGACTTGGTGTGGATCTATTGTAATTTTGTATATTTGTTGTCCTATAAGCCTCTTGTACTTGATTTTCCATTTCATTCTTCAGATTTGGGAAATTTTCTGATATTATTTCATTGCATAGATTGTTCATTCCTTTGGTTTGTTTCTCTAAGCCTTCCTCAATTCCAATAATTCTCAAGTTTGACCTTTTCATGATATCCCATAGTTTTTGGAGATTCTGTTCATGATTTCTTACCATCTCTGTTTGGTCAACTTTGATTTCAAGATTAAATATTTTGTCTTCAATGCTGAGGTTCTGTCTTGCAGGTGTTCTATCCTATTGGTTATGCTTTCTATGGAGTTCTTAATTTGGTTTATTGTTTCCTTCACTTCAAGGATTTCTGTCTGGTTTTTTTCAATATCTCTAACTCTTTATTGAAATGATCTTTTGCTTCCTGCATTTGCTCTTTTAACTGTTGATTGGTGTGATCACTCAAAGCCTGCATTTGCTCTTTCATCTACTTGTTTGCTTCTCTGATCATTTTAATTATGTACATTCTGAACTCCCTTTCTGACATTTCTTCTGCTATGCTATCGTTGGATCTTATTGATGTAGCCTCTAGGTTTGTTTGGGACATTTTCTTCCCTTATTTTCTCACATTGTTCAGGTATCTACCCCTCTAGTAGTGAAACTCTATTGACTTACAGTGTCCCTGTAGATTTCCAATAACTCGCCTCCTAGTCTTCAGTAGCCTGAAGTCCTGGAGGAACTTGATAATGTAGTGATACACAAGGAAGCTGCCCCTCTAGGGGTGGTGGCCTTCAGGTGGGGTATATTTCCTGCTGGTGGGAAGAGATGCCTCCACCTGTTGATCAATGGTCAGCCAAAAGGGGGACTAAACTGCAGGCTGGGGCATGGCTGATCTGGGCCTATGTCTCTGGTTCTACCACCCTGGTGGGAAAGCCTCGCCTGGAGGGGAAGACTCACCTGGTGGGGACGTCTCATTGGGCTGCTCTTCTCTGAGAATTTCCCTTCAGTCCAGAACTACCACGTGGGCTGGGAAGCCCTCCTCTGCGATGTTCCCTGGGGTTTGGAACTACCACCTGGTCTGGGGGGCCTGGCCCTGTGAGGGACTCTCTCTCTAAGCGGCCCTCCTCTATGATGTTCCCTAGGGACCAGACCTACTGTCCAGGCCTGGGACCCTCGCTCTGCACTGAAGACTCTTGCTGGGAGGTCCTCCTCTACAATGCTCCAGTTGTCTGGGTTCACGGCTCCAGCGGGGGAATCTCACTGGGCCACTCTACTCCACGAAGTTCCCTGTGTTCCGGGACTACTGACCTGTCCAGGGAGCCTTGCCCAGTAGGAGACTCACCCAGCTGCTCTGAGTTGCTCCCAAGTTTCTCAATACCTCCTCTTCTTTAATCCTGAGTCCCCTTCCAATGATGATGGCCACCCCCTCAGGAATAATTCAAAATGCCTGCACCAGCCTCCAAAGAAGCTGGGGGGCCCCAGCTAGGGTGCACTGAGTCAGCACAGAGGCAAGTGCAGTGTCCCTCAGCAGTAGGGGGGCAGGCAGGCAGGCTCAGCAATGGCTTCTGACCTCAGCATTGGCTTATGTTTAGGAACAAAAAAGTAGTATACTTTTCAGACATCTAGGTTCTTAAATGTTCTGCCTATGTAACTATAAGAGATTAATCATGTTGTAAAAGGATTGTTGGATGAATGAGTCCAGTTCTGAATATTTTTTTAATTTACTTATATTATTCCTTTCCTATAATATATAGTTCAGAGATTTCTTGGTATAATATTTGTTTATACATCACCTTGTCTCAAAAGAAACTTAGAGTAATATTCTTTAATAAACATATTAGCATTTTATCTGAGAAGACATATTTAAGAAAAAAATACAGCCTAAAACAATTTCCCATTGTACTACTCAGAATATAGGTTATTCAAAACCAAAGCCTCTGCTCTAGCTTACAATATCAAAAACAGAAGAACATTTACTTTCTAAGATAAGACATTTTTTCGACTTTGGCTATAACTTTGCCTTCCAGCATTTTCCTTTTCTCACAAACATCTGAGGGGTTCAACTTTTCTTTCCTCAATTAATTTATCTAAAAACCCTCAGGCAACTGCTCTACTTCATATGTTAGTTGACATATCTGAATTGAAATCTTTCTTAATCTAAATTTACAACAATTCAGGAAACTTGCACAAATTTTCCAATATTGGTATCCCTGATCAGAGATCTGGGGTCCCAACAATAGTCAGCCTGGGGATAGTAAATGACAGCAGCTTAGAGAACATAAAATGTGGATTTCTAAATTGGTAAAGAAAATCAGTGTTGGGCATGGTGGCAAGCAACTGTAATCTCAGCAGTTCAGGAGGCTGAGGCAGAAGGATCACAAGTTCAAAGCCAGCCTTCACAATTTAGAGAGGCCCTAAGCAACTTGGCAAGACAGTGTCTCTAAATAAAAAATAAAATGGGTTGGGGATGTTGCTCAGTGGTTAAGCACTCTCTGTACCAAAAAAAAATAAAAAATAAAAAACAAAAAATAAAACAAAAAATTAGTGACGTGACAAAAAACAATTTCAAAATATGACAAGAATATTTCATCGGTCATTTGCACTCTTAGTTTTATGATTTGAAACTACCCCATGAATTTCTTAAGAAAATATAACCAAAGACTAAATTTTTAAAAATACACTACTGAAAAGAAAATGAGAATATAGTTTTTACTTTAAGAATCATAACAATTTTGGCTCAAGAAAGAAAATGCAATTCTGATACAGAGTTAAGAAATAATGATTATGATGGTCAAATAGCAAAGAAATGTTCTGCCAGTAAAACATTTTAGAAAACAATTGGTTGCTGTGCATTTTAGTCAGCTTTTTCCATTGCCTTGACCAAAAGACCTGACAAGAACGATTAGAGAAGGAAAAGTTTATTTGGGAGTTCACCATTTCCATGGTCTCAGTTCAAGAAGGCTGGTTTCATTCCTTAGAGCATGAACTGAGGTAGGACCTCATGGCAGAAGCGTGTGGCAAAGCAAAGCAGTTCTGCACAACACATCAGGAAGCAGAGAAAGAAAGACTCTCCCCACCATAATGAAATATATATATCCCAAAGGCACACTCCCAGTGAGCCACCTCCTCCAGTCACACCCTACCTGCCTATAGTTACCACTCAATCCCTATCAGGGATTAGGTTAAGGCTCTCCCTATCATTACACCTCTAAATTTTCTCACACTGTTTCACTAATGAGCTACTGGGGTACTCCTAATACCTAGACCATAACGCTAAGATATTACCTTTATTCTGCCTAATCCACACTTAGAACATGACAAAGAAAATAAAAAGGCAAACTTCATAAGGTAAAAAGTAAAAAACTATATCAGGGCAAGTGCAGTGTCCCTCAGCAGTAGGGGGGCAGGCAGGCAGGTTCAGCAATGGCTTCTGACCTCAGCATCGGCTTATGTTTAGGAACAAAACAGTTGGTAAAGTGCCTGCCTCGCAAGCACAAGGCCCTGGGTTTGATCCCCAGCACCGCAAAAAAAAAAAAAAAAAAAACTGTATATCAGGACTGAGCTTACATAATCTTTTAAGAGACACAGTCAACTATATGACAGAGTATTTCTTTCCTAGCCAAGTGAAACAAACATGGAGCATGCATGTCTAATTCTGTATCTACTCCATAAATTGGACAATATTAAATGAGTCCTTTAATAGGGCCTTTCTAAATATGGCTTAATAAGTACTTATTTCATTAGAACTTGCACCATTCCTTTTTTCCCTAATTTCCATAACAAATTGAACTTAATAGTTGTTAGATTTCTTAATGAATTCTAGACTTTGATTCCATGATGCTGGCAGAAGAATTCTATACTAATGCTTTTAATGATAATTTACCTTCCTAATGAAATTTCCCTTTCCTTATGTATCACTGAGATGGATTTTGTTTGCATGCAGCAGAAAAGAAGTGAGCTAAACACACACACACACACACACACACACACACACACACATATTTGTTCTCAGATAACTTCTAATGTGAACCCAGGGTTAAAATACCACTGCTTTAGAAGAAGCAGAAGGTGCTTCAGGTCTAACTTTAAAAGGATTTCAATTCCACATTCATTCAAGAGAAAAACAGCATCAACTCCTACAGGCAAGATTTCCTCAGGATAGTGTAGTGGCTGCAAGTTTAGCTTTATATTATACAATACGAAAGAAGATAGAGGTTCTTTTCCTTTACACGTAAAATATTGGTCTAGTTTAGCTTCTATTCCTTTACGAACCAATCACTATAGCAAAACAACAGAATTAAGCTAATCATCATAACTAACCCAAATCAAGCAACATAAAATTAATATAAAATCTTCTCAAGGGCTGGGGACATAGCTCAGTTGGTAGAGTGCTTGCCTCACAAGCATGAGGCCCTGGGTTCAATCCCAGCACCACAAAAAAAAAAAAAAAAAAAAAAAAAAAAAATCTCAAATTTGACCAAAAAATTGTAAACCTACAAATTCAAGAACTTCAAAAAAATAGCCTAGTAAATCCATATTTAGGAAAGCTAAAGATCAAAAATAATCTTGAAATCAGCCAGAAAGAAATAACATTACATTTAGTGAAATATCATTTCAAATGAAAAATGATTTTTTTCTCATCTGAAAATTTTCAGTTGGTTTCTACCATGTCTTTTCCTCTTCAGAGCTCTGATGCTACAAGCTCCTTGCATCTGGGTAAATCTTCCTAAACTTCTTCTCACCATTCGTTGCTGCTTCTTCAGATCTTAACTCAAAAACATCATTTCAGTGAGAAATCTTCTTGACGCTCTCCTTAAAACTATCAATCCAACCAATATGTCTGTCATTCATTATTTTCAGACCTCCTTATTAATTTTTTCCTGACTTCTAACACCAAAAATTGTTTTTTTTCTTTTGATTATTATTTTTTTTATTTTTACAGACTGCATTTTGATTCATTGTACACAAATGGGGTACATCATTTCATTTCTATGGTTGTGCACAATGTAGATTCATACCATTCGTGTAATCATACATGTACATAGGGTAATGATGTCTGTCTCATTCCACCATTTTTCATACCCCCCCTCATTTCCCTCTATGTGATCTAAAGTTTCTCCATTATTCTCTCATCCCCCACCCCCTACCCCCATTATATATCATTATCCACTTATCAGGGAAAACATTCAGTGTTTGGTTTTTTCCCACTACAAAGTTCATACCCAAAGGACTTAAAATTAGCACACTATAGTAATGCAGCCACATCAATGTTTATAGCAGCTCAACACACAATAGCTAGATTGTGGAACCAACTTAGATGCCTTTCAACAGATAAATGGATAAAGAAACTGTGGCATATATACACAATGGAATATTATTCAGTCATAAAGAAGAATAATATTATGGCATATGCAGATAAATGAATGGAATTGAAGAATATCATGCTAAGTGAAATAACCCAATTCCACAAAACCAAAAATTATTTTTAAATCCACTGTTTTATTTTGTTTTTCAATTGCTGTCTCCTTTCCCATCTGCACTAAATAGTTAGTTCTAAGAAGGCAAATGTATGTTTTATTCACTTCTGTTTTCCTAATACCTTTGAGAATTACTCAAAGTTAACTTTCAACAATTATTTATTGAATGAATGAATTAGTTAAATGAATAAATGGAGCAATGCTTAAAATTAATCAGATATTAAGGGAAGAGATGGCTACTAGTCAATGAAGTTTACTGTAAGTTATAGCATATTCTGACACAGTGGTTTTCAATATGTACCTGCCTTAGGGGCATTTTGTTTGGACTAATGACATGTTAACTAACTCAGGCTGACTCCTTACTCCCTGGAGAGTGAGCAAAATCAAGGCCTCAAAGGCGGTTTCAAAAGTTAATGACGATAAATTGGACCACCGTCAGGGATTGGTTAACAACAGTTCCGCGAATGTGATTAGCACTCTTGCCTGTGTGAACCCCAGTGATACTGATCTTTAAGCTGATTGGTTCCCGCCTAGCCTTCACCCTACATAAAAGCTGTGCGACTTCCTCAATAAACGAGTTCCTGCTTTGACTGGTCTCCCTTACGCATCTGATTGTCCTCCATCTGGAGGGCTGGGTGCGGGCAGTCAGTTGGCCCTACCTTTCCCGGTTTGGCCTTTTTGGGGAGTGTTCCCTTTCCTTGTCACTGGTCAAGAAAAGGAAGGGGGCTAAAGACCCCAACAGCATTTCTGAGAACTTTAAAAATATAGATATTTAATTCCATATCCCACAACAATTAATTCACAATATCTGGAGTTAGATACTTGGCATTGGCATTATATAAAACTCTGTAGATAGTTCTAAGAAACTTTTTTAATAGAGGAGTGAGAAACACTGTTCTCACTAGCATCAAATGGAGAAACTAGTTCGAATAATAGCACAATAATATAGTTCTAAAGAGAAAAGGGTGACTTTAAAATGAAATTTGGAATGAGTTGATATACCTGGTAAAAATCGCTTGAGCAAAATAAATTAATACTGGTATTTGTATTCCAACAATACTGAAAATACAATAGCTGTGTTATAATGGTGCTAAAATGAAGCTGCATCTTGAAGGAAATTTGTACGATTTAAGATTTCAGGAAAATCTAAACAGTCATGAAAGAAACAGGAACATGAAAAGGAGAAGAATACCTGCCCTACTAAGTGAACAAATGATTCTAGATTTATTCATCTCTATCAATCACTATAAAGGTTGAGTATCCATTATATAAAATTACTGGAAACAGAAGCTTTTGAAGTTTCAGATTTTTCAAAAATATTTTAATATTTAGGTATACATGGGGAGGTATACTGAGGATGGGACCCAAGTCTAAACACAAAAGTTATTTGTGTTTCATATACACTTTATACACATGTTCTGAAGGTAATTTCATACAATATTTTCACCACACCTATATTTTGACCACAACCCACCACATAAGATCAGGTTTTGAAATTTCCACTTGTGAAAGTGTGTTAACACTCAAAGAGTTATGATTTGGAATCATCTCAGACTTCAGATTTTCAGACCAGGATTGTCACCCTGCACTAACTTTAAAAATCAGCTTAAAGTTCACTTCATTCAAAAGCTTTCTCTGCCTAAACCTATCATTTGAGCTGTGTTTTACAATAATTATATGCTACTTTGCTGGAATTAGAGCAAATGAAGAAGTTAAAAGAAATAAGATGTGTAACTGAGATGCATTAAAAATTAGACATAACAATTTAGAAATTCAGGTACAGATGTCAAATAGGCAGTTGGACAAATGTATTTAAAGTCAAGGGATATCTACTGGGTCCTTGTATAGAAAAGTCTCCTAATCCTTAAGGATGTGATGATGAAAGTATAGTTTTAAATTTTCAATTAACATAACATCATGGTAATCCCAAATTTTGCAATATTGCCAAAAGTCAATAATATTGGAGCATCCACCTAAATATGATGTAATTAATAATAAATACTTTATTCTACACAAGAGCTTCATCATGTTGCTAAATATAATAAGTATCACAAAATCAAAGGGTTTCAAATTCAAAATTTTCTAGTACATACATAAACCCTAAAATGTTCTATATACTTTGATGCTAAATTTGAAATTGAAGTGTGAATATTTTAAATTTAATAAGGAAATTAAAATGAGTAAGTTAAAGAAAAAATTTTAACATTTACAATGATATGATTTGCAGGTTATTTCCAGATTTTGAGTGTTTATTTTAATCAGAAATAACAAAATTATAATTGCAAATCCTGAGAGCATTCAAGTTTAAATCAAAGCTGTACTTTTAGAACAAGATACTGATACTAAGCTTAAAACTTCCAAAATAAGTTATGAAATACAGACATACACATGACACATGCAAGATAATCAAATCTTTGAAATGAATTATCAGAACTGGATATTCATAATGCTTGCAACTGAAAAACAAAACAAAACAAAAACAAAGCACATCCCTGTATAGAGTTGTTTTCAGGCTAATCTTTGAGTGTAAATTCTTATCTCAATTTGAAATGATGCTCAGCATAAATTCCTGAAAATTCCTTAAAAGCAAACAACTAATTTGAGTAATCTTTAAAGTCTAATTAGAAACACTACAATAGTGGCCTACCCTCAGTACAAAATTTTGCAAAAACTAGAATTAACTCAGCTGAGAATCCATTTTGGATTTTTCTTTGCTGTAACACTTTTAATTGTTACTTCAATCTTCTTGCTTGGCACTGCTCTGCTTAGATTTTCTACATCCTCATGGTTCAATTTGGATAGGTCACATGTATCTAGAAATTTGTCAATGTCTTCAAAATGTTCTAGTTTACTGGAGTATAAATTATCAAAACAGTTTCTGATGATCCTCTGAATTTCAGAAGTGTGTGTGATGATATCTCCTTTTTCATCTCTAATTTTGTGGTTTTGAGGGTTTTTTTGGTTAGTTGACTAAGAGTTTATCAATTTTGTTTGTCCTTTCAAAGAACTCTTTGTGGCTTTGACACTCTATATTTTTGATTCTCAATTTCACTAATTTTGCCTCTAATCCAATTTATTTCCTTTCTTCTACTGAATTTGGAATTAGTCTGTTCTTCTTTATCTAGGATCTTGAGATGTAACATCAGATTATTTATTTGAGATCTTTCTATTTTTCTCTTAGAAGAAACTCAATACTATAAACTTTCCCCACAGAAATATGTTTATATGGTGCCAGAGAGTTTGTTCTGTTTTTATTTGTTTCTAAATTTTTTATTTCTCCCCTGATTTCTCCTATGATCCATTCCTCATTGAAACTGTATTATTTAATCTCCAGATGTTAAAATTATTTATTTTTTATCTTGATTTCTAATTTCATCACTATTATATGATAGGTGCAAGAAATTATTTCTATTTCTATTTTTTGTATTTACTAATACTTGCTTTGTTGCCTCAGCTTTGGTCTATTTTAGAGAAGGTTCCATGTGTCACTAAAAAGAAAATAAATCATTTACTGATGGTGAATATTCTACAGATGTTGGGCCTCCAAAGAAATAATGACAATCCTACTCTAATTATTCCATGAAATAGAAAGAAAGAGAATATTCCCAAATTCATTCTATAAAGCCAATATCACCCTGATATGAAAACCTGATGAAGACATATCAAGGAAACTATAGCCCAATATTCCTGATGAATATAGATGCAAAAATTCTTAATAAAATAATGGAAAACCACATTTGAAAACACACTAAGAAGATAAACACACCATGATCAAGCAGGTTTCATTCCAATGATGAAAAGTTGATTCAACATTCACAATAAATCAATGAAACTTACCACATAAATAAAATTAAGGACAAGAATCACACAATCATCTCAATAGATATAGAAAAAAACTTTGATGAAATCCAGCACCCATTCATGTTAAAAATGCTGGAGAAACTGGGAATAGAAGAAACTTACCTCAACATTAGAAAGGCTACATATGACAAAACCAAGCTCAATATCATACTGAACAGAGAAAGACTGAAAGAATTTCCTCTAAAATCAGGAAACAAGATAATATGTCCACTCTCACCACTTCCATTCAACATAATTCTTCAAACTAGCCAGAGAAACCAGGCAAGAGAAGGAATTTAAAGTGATAAAAATAGGAAAAGATGTTTGCTGATGACATGTTCCTATAATACCCAGAAAACTCCATCAAAAGAGTTCTAAAGCAGCAAAGCAAATTCAACAAGGTAACAGAATAAAAGATCAACATATAAAAACCAATACCTTTTCCTATATTTCAATAATAAATCTTCTGAGAAAGAAATCAGGAAAACCATCAAAGAAAACAACCAGGAAACTATTTTATAAACTATCAAGAGTCTCACCAAAAGACTAGGTCAAGCAGAAGAAAGAAAATCAGAGCTCAAAAAGACAAAGTGGATGAGTAGAACATTCAGACAGTAATAAAGAAAAAATAAGAAACAATGAATAGAGTATATAGGAGCTCTGGGATGACATTAAGAGGATAAACATAAGACTCAGGTCTCAGAAGGGCGTAGTGCCACACACCTGCAATCCCAGCAACTCTGGAGGCTGAGCAGGAGAACTGCAAGTTCGAGGCCAGCCTCAGCAACTTAGTAAGGCCCTAAAAAACTTAGCAAGACCCTGACTCAAAATTAAAAATAAAAAGGGCTGGGTATGTGACTCAGTGATTATTTGCCCCTGAATCTCTCACCCCTGTATATGTGCACACATGTGCGCACACAAGCAACAGAGAGAGAGAGAGAGTGAGAGAGAGAGAGAGAGACTCAGATCTCAAAGAAGAAGAAGAAGAGATAGAGAAAATGGAAGAGAAAACTCACGCACTGAACTAATAGCAGAAAATTTCCCCATTTTTAAGAAAGAGACAGATATTCAGGTACTGGAAGCATTTAGAACTCTGAAGACAGGCTCAGAAAAGAAACCTCTCAACAGCACATGATAGTTAAAATGTCAAATATTAAAAACAAATAAAGAATTTTATGAGCCACGAGTGAGATTCCAGGTCACTTATAAAGGCACACCCATCAGAATAATAGTAGAGTTCTCCACAGAACCTCTAAAAGCTAAGAGGGCATGGAATGATGTGTTTTAAGCCCTGAAAGACAATTAGTCAACTTAGACTACCATATCCAGCAAAGCTATCCTTCAAATCAAAAAAGTAATAAAAATCTTCAAACTAAATTAATTCATGGCCACAAATTCTGCACTGCAGAAGATCTTAAAGGAAGTCCACAAATAGAAGACAAAAATCACCAAGAAAGTATTGGAAAGAAGTCTCATTAATTTACAGGAAAATGAATGGAGTTGGAGAATATCACGCTAAGTGAAATAAACCAATCCCAAAAAACCAACAGCCAAATGTTTTCGCTGATAAGTGGATGATGATATATAATGGGGGTGGGGGAGAGCAGTATGGAGAAACTTTAGATTGTGTAGAGGGAAATAGGGTGGAGGGGGTGGGGGAAGGAAACATAGTGGACTGAGACAGACATCATTAACCTATGTACATGTATTATTACACAAATGATGTGAATCTACATTGTGTACATCCATGGAAATGAAAAGTTGTACCCTATTTGTGTTCAATGAATCAAAATGCAGTCTGTAAAAATAAAAAAAGAAGTCTCATTAGAAGAATTACATAAGCAAATGAGAAAAAGCAACAATTCAAACATTAGAAATAAAACAAAATAATAGGAAGTAATGCATACTTCTGTATAATAACACTGAATTTAAATGATCTTACTTTCCAGTTAAAAGGTACAGGCTGGCACAAGATGATACTGTGTGTTGCCTCTAGGAAACATACCACACAGGCAGACATTCACAGACTAAGGATAAAAGGAAAAGGAAAATTATATTCCATGCAAATGGAATCTAATAGCAAGCAGGAATAGATATTCTCTTACAAAAGTCAAGCCAAAATCATTCAGAACAGATAAAAAAAAGGTCATTACATACATGTAAAGAAATAATCCAACAAAAAATATAACAATTATAAGTTTTTATGCCACAAATATTGGTATATCCAATTTCATAAAACAAATATTACTTGATGTAAAGGGAGAGATAGGCATCAACACAATAAAAGTGGGGAATTTCAATATGCCACTCTAACACATAGATACCCAGACAAAAAAATCAACAAAAACAATTTAATCTATACTATAGATAATTTAATCTGTACTATAGATATAAATGGATTTAACAGACATATACAGAATATTCATACAACAGAGGCTAAGTGCAATTTCTTCTCAGCCATTCATGGGACTTTCTCCAAAATTGATCAAATGTTAGGACACAAAGGATGTCTTGGCAAAAAATAGAAAGAAAAAAGAAGTAATTTCATGCATCTTCAAATCACAAAGACCAAGGTGTAAGACTGGAAACTTTGCAAATGCTAGAAGACTACATAGGTAAAATACTTCAATATACACGCACAGACAACCACTTCTTAAGAGGGCTCCTATAACCCAGGAACTTATAGAAAGAATCAACAAATGAGATGGCATCAAATAAAATCTTCCACACTGTCAAGGAAATAATTTTCCCCATTAACATAATGGGGAAAAATATTTGCCAGATACTCTTCTGATAGAAGACTACTATCCATAATATATAAAGAACTCAAAAAACTCAACGCCAGTAGAAAAAGTAGTACATTCAATAAAATGGGTTGATGAAATGAAGAGACACTTCTAAAAAGAAGTACAAATATCCAACAATTATATGAAATAATGTTCAACATCTAGCCATCAGGGAAATCCAAGCATACACTAAGGTTCTACCTCATTCCAATCAGAATGGTAATCATCAGGAACACAAAGAACAATAAATTCTGACAAGGATGGAGAGAAAAAGGAACTCTTATACACCATTGGTTGGAATGTAAATTAGTACAGCCACTTTGGAAATAAGTAAATGGAGATTCTTTAAAAAAAAAAAAACTAGAACTAAAATATTTCCAGCAAGTTCCACTCCTTGATATTTACCCAGAAGAATTAAAGTCAGCATTGTTTAGTGATACACATATGACCATATTTATCACAGCGCAATTTGCAACAGACAAGTTATATAATCACCCTAGGTGCCCCCACAACAGATTAATGTATTTTAAAAAAATGTGGTACATATAAAAATTTATACATATTTAGCTTTATTCAGACAAGAAGAATAAAATCTTGTCATTTACAGGCAAATGAATGGAACTGGAGAACAGCATACCATGTTAAGCGAAATAAATCGACCTCAGACAAATATCATGTTTTTCTCATAAGAAATCTAGAGAAAGAAAAGTGGGGGCATCATGAATATAAAAGGGAGACTATTAGTGTAGAGAAAGGGGAGGTGATGAGAAATTTATTTGATCAAACTATGGTATGCATGTAGGAATATGCCATGATGAAATTCACCATTCTGTATATTAATAAGCACCAATAAAATTTAATAAATAGTCAGTTTTTCAAGATGGCAGACTAGAGGGTGACTGCATTTCATGTCGCTCCAGGATTCAGGATTCAAGAAGAGGAGGTATTGAGAGACTCAGGACCAACTCACAGCTGCTGGGTGAGTCTCTCCCACTGGGCAAGGCTCCCCAGCCCAGGCAGTAGTTCCAGACCCCAGGGAACGTTGCAGAGGTGGGTTGCCCAGCAAGAGATTAAGCAGGGCAAGGCTTCCTGGTTCAGGTGGTAGTTCCGGACCAAAGGGAACTTCTCGGAGGAGAGTTGCCCAGCGAGACATTCCCACCGGGTAAGCCTTCCCCTTCATGCGGGGCTTTCCCACCAGGGTGGTAGAACCAGTGACCCAGGCCCAGATCAGCCATGCCCCAGCCCACAGTCTAGACCCCCTTTGGCTGACCATCAGTCAACAAGTGGAGGCGCCTCTGCCTACCCACCTGAAGATCACCACCCCTAGAGGGGCAGCTTCCTTGTGGATCACAGCATTATAAAGTTCCTCCAAGACTTCAGGCTACTGAAGGATAGGTGGTAGGTGGTGAGTTACTGAAAGTCTACAGGGACGCTATAAGTCAATAGGGGAAACCTGCAATATCTCAGAGTTTCACTAGTAGAGGGGAAGATACCTGAGCAATATGAGAAAACAAGGGAAGAAAATGTCCCAAACAAACCTAGATGCTACGTCAATAAAATCCAATGACAGCATGGCAGAAGAAATGTCAGAAAGGGAGTTCAGAATGTACGTAATTAAAATGATCAGAGAAGCAAACAAGTAGATGAAAGAGCAAATGCAGGCATTGAATGATCACACCAATCAACAGTTAAAAGAGCAAATGCAGGAAGCAAAAGATCATTTCAATAAAGAGTTAGAGATACTGAAAAAAAAACCAGACAGAAATCCTTGAAGTGAAGGAAACAATAAACCAAATTAAAAACTCCATAGAAAGCATAACCAATAGGATAGAACATGTGGAAGACAGAACCTCAGACATTGAAGACAAAATATTTAACCTCGAAAACAAAGTTGAACAAACAGAGAAGATGGTAAGAAATCATGAACAGAATCTCCAAGAACTATGGGATATCATGAAAAGGCCAAATTTGAGAATTATTGGAATTGAGGAAGGCTTAGAGAAACAAACCAAAGGATATGAACAATCTATGCAAAGAAATAATATCAGAAAAATTTCCCAAATCTGAAGAATGAAATGGAAAATCAAGTCCAAGAGGCTTATAGGACTCCAAATATACAAAATTAAATAGATCCACACCAAGTCACATTATAATGAAAATACCTAACATACAAAATAAAGACAGAATAAAGACAACATTACCCTATGTAAATGTTTGATTACATAAATGGTACGCCTCTTCTTCATGTACAACCAGAGAAACAAGTTGTACCCCATTTGTTTACAATAAAAAAAGAATAAACTTGCTAAATATGTGAAATAATGCACTTATTAATTCATTAGATTTAGTCATTTGTATGATTTAAGACATGATGCAGATAAAAAGTTGTCAGGATAATCAATTAATAAATAGCAAAAGTATGAAAAAAATTAATAAATAAAAATGCAAAAAGTTTTAAAAATTAAAATAGAACTATATATGACCTAGTAATCCCACTCCTGAGTACGTATATATATTGAAAATAGAATCAGCATCTCAAAGAAATATCTACATTCTCATGTTCACACAGCATTATTTATAATAGCTAAGGTATATAAACATTTCTGATGACAAATCACTTGATAAAGAAAATATAGTATACGCACACACCATGGAATATACTGAACCTTAAAAACAAGGAAATTGTCATTTGCAATAACATGGATGAAACTGCAGGACATGATGATAAATAAACAATGGAATATTACTCAGCAATTAAGAAGAATGACTTTATAACAATTTGCTAGTAAATGGATGGATCTTGAGATTATCATGCTAAGTAAAATAAGTCAGTCCCCAAAAGCTAAAGGTCAAATATTTTTGCTGATATGTGGAAGTTAACATATCAATAAGGAGGGAGAGGGGAAGAACAGAAATCCAGTAGATTAGAGAAAGGGACTGAAGGGAAAGGAGGGGAGACTGGAAAAGGAAAGACAGTGGAATTAATTTGAAATATAACTTTCTCATGTACATATATGAATAGGAACCTACTTAGAATAAGGTATATCCCATGCTTGAATAATTATATCAAAATGGATTCTACTGTCATATATAAATAAAAAGAATCAATAAAATTAAATAAATAAATAAAAATAAGGCATAGAGAGGCAATCACTACATAATTTCACTCATATGTAGAATCGGAACTCATAAAATACAGAGAAGAAAATAGTGGTTGCAGGAAAATAGCAGCTGTGGGGCAGGGATGAAATAAGGAAAGGTGGGGCAAAGGGTACAAAATTTCTGATAGACAAGATGAATGACTTCTGGAGGTCTATTATTCAACTTGTGACTATAGTTTACAATAATATATACTATTATTATTAAGAGAAATAATAAATAATCAACATCAAAAAAGAGTGTGAGGTGATAAATGTTAATTAGCTTAATGTAATGATTTCGCAACATTTATATTTTTATCAAAACATACTATTACTGTAAATATATACTACTTTATCAATTATACCTTAGTTAAGTTGGGGACGGAGAGAGAAAAGAAACTAATAATGGACATGCTATCTTTTGCATATATCCTCCCAAATTCATGTGTTGAAAAGTTAATCCCTCATGCAACAGTTTTTTTATTTTTTTATTTTTTTGTTTTTTATTTATACAGACGGTATTTTGATTCATTGTACACAAATGAGGTACAACTTTTCATTTCTATGGTTGTGCACAATGCAGATTCATACCACACAGTTTTGAGAGGTAAAAACCTTTCCATTTAAGAATGAATTAATGTTGTTATCACAGGAATAGATTAGTTATCTGGAATGCATTCCTGATAAAATGATTAATTTGGACTCCTGACTCTCTCATGTGCATGTCCTCTTGCCTTTCTGCCTTCGGTACATGATGACACTACAGAAAAATTCTTGGCAGATATGAAATTCTCAATCTTGAACTTCCCAGCCTCCAAGAACCATAATAAATAAATTTCTTGTTCTTTTACAAATTGCCCAGTAATAGGTATTCTGTTATAGCAGCACAGAACAAACTAATTTAGTATTTAGGTAACAATTACAAATTTAAAATTTATAGTTTATAATTTATCCAGAAATGAACAAAATGCTTGGTGAAAACACGTCTCTCTTCATTTTAGAGAGAATGAGAGTACTTTTATTGAACAAAGGATGGTTACATCTCATTAGGCAGACATCAAATTGTTTGAAAGCTATGTGGGGGTCCATATATGTAAAGAAAGAAGAAAATATGCCAGATTTCACACTACTATGTCTCAGCTCCAAACATGCTTCTGCTCTGCCAGAGGGTTCCTGTCAATAGGAGGTGCTAAAGAGTATACGTGCAAGGCAGGGGAAGAAGGGGTTTCCCTCTTTCCAACTTCATTCCAGAAGAAGTATTTCTTTCCCATAGTTGTAATTTTCCTAATCCATTTGCAGTTTTTCCAAAATGCTTCTGAAATGTTTTTCTTACATCATCATTTTCCCCCTCAAACTTTTTCATAGACCTATCATTACTTCCCTTCTTTACTCTCCTTGTCACATTCTTAGCCCTTTTCTTCTTTCTCTACCTATGTCATTTTCTTTTTCTGCCAATGTCATTCTCACCTGTTAGTTTCCACATTTGTTTCCTGTATACTTGTGTTGATAATACTAAAATAATGCTACTTAGTACAAACCTTTTAAAATATTTAATGGAAAAAACATATTTTCCCCTAGACATGTTATAATACAAAGATCTCTGCTCTTAAAACTCTCAACAGAAGGGTTATTTTAGCACATATTTTGTATACAATGATAATCAATGCTCAAATTTTTAATGTTCTGAATTGCCAAAAAAATGATAGTTTTAACCATGTCAGTGACCAGATTCCTGTACACACATCCAGCATTGCAGACAACAACTTTCTTCAACAGTAGAGGTAATTTCAAAAATAGATATTAAATTCCAAATATTTAAATATAGTGAAACAAGTTCACTCCTCATGGATATGTTCATCTTAAGTAATTAAACATTTGAAGTCAATTGTTAAATGTCATGTTTCATCAGTCATGAATTTTTTATAAAGAGGTTTTAAGGGTATTAATACCATCTTATACAATATGGAGAGGTGACAAATATAAACATGTTGGCATCAAGGACCTTAAATGATGAAGTCAAGGGTCTTAACTAATCATCTCCAAACCATTTTTAACATACTGTTCTTCTTTTAACTTCCACATGTTCTACAAAACAACAGATGGTTAGTATAAGATGTAGGAATCGGATTGGGATGGATGCCATAAATGCAGCATAATTGAAGTCTAGGATAGCACCAGAGAATAAGTCATTTTGCTATTGTTCATTTTGAATTAGTATGTCACCTTCAAAATTAGAACAGATTTCAATCTCAAAACACACAAAAGTGGCTGGGAATGGTGGTGCATGCCTGTGATCCCAGTGACTAGGGAGCCTGAAGTAGGAGGATCACAAGTTCAAAGCCAGCCTCAGCAATTTAGCAAGACACTGTCTCAAAATAAAAATAAAAAGGGCAGGGATGTGGCTCAGTGGTTAAGCATCCCTGGGTTCAATGTCCAGTACAAAATAAAAAAATTAAAAAACGTGAAAATGTAAAACTTTTTATCAACCAAGGGGTAAGAATATAATCATTTCTTTATTAATCTATTATTTATTTTTGAAATTTACATATGACAAATAAAAGTAACTAAAAACACAGTTCAGATCACTAATCTAGAAAAGAACTGCATTCTTTTCACAATCTATATATCTACCAAAAGGCAATAGTGCCCATTTGAATATTAGGCTATTAAAAACTGATTTATCCCAGTGTATCCATCCTGCTCCTCAATTGTCTTCTCACTATTTCTTCTCTACCTTGATGAACAGACCAACCACCAGCAGTTTTTCTTTTTTTGCTCATCAAAGTCATTTTCTGAACTAATGAAGTTAGATAATTAAATGAAAATTTATGGACTTTAAAGTATAATGGAAGTGAAGGCCAATTCACTCTTCAATGTCAAAAAGCATTCACTTAAAATCCTTTACTTGAACTGATGGTCAGGCAATAAAAAAAAAACTTTTTGTAATATGTTCTCCACCAAAGAATAAATATATAAACTAACCAAGCAATAAAGGAAAATTTTATAATATAACTATGCCAAAAATCTAATAATTATCTATAAGTATTCTAGCAAGAAGGTGTAATGAAAGAAAGAAGAGCAATAGAATATAGTTTTAATCAAATAACTGAAATCATTCCTAATATATTGGCACTGTCCTCAGGATCCTAACAATCTGCCCAGGAGGTCTTTAGTTTGGGCTCCTGAGACACTATTACCAATTGTGACCCCTCTACAGAAGCCTTAGCTGTGAATCTCACCTCCATAAGGTCTCTCCAAGCTTTCATAATTCTAACCTATTCCTCCTGTCCTCCAAAGCCTAGAGATGGTAATACTTCTGGTTACTATCTCTATGATACCTTAGTGGTCCCTCTTTGCCTCTTCAGTTCTCTAATTTCCAACATTCCCCATATTACTTTATCTCAAATAATTATCACAGTTCTGTCTTCTGACTAGTTCCTGACTGATAGAGGCACTCTCTGCCTAAAATTACCCTTATAGCGTTTCTATCTGCAGGAGCCATCATTATGAGGGAAGGAGGGTATTACTCTAATACTCCCCCAGTTGTCAAATATGAAATGGAGTTCATACTCCATATTTAATGGAAGGATATTGTAGAAATTCTTGGGATTTCTTCACCAAAGTCTCTGATTATAACTACCACTACTACCCAAACCCCAATCTTACCAGAGTTGTCCACAATGTAGGAGAAAATGAATCAGACCTCACACTCAGATCTTAACGACCTTGCTCTTCCACCCCTCTCCATCTTTCTCTGTCATTTTAATTCAGGAAGGCCTTTCTTTCAGTGTGGCAGGGGACTTACTCTATTGTGCAATTTCCCTACTTTCTTTCTTGTTCTGCTCTTGTTCTCTACTATCACCATAAGAATATGTCTCAGCTATCCTAGTAGTGTCAAGAACCCACCCAAAGAGCAGCATGAAGCAGAGTTTCCATAGCAAAGCTGCAACTTGATAGAGTCTCCAGCTGATGCAAACTTAAGAATATAATAAATATCTTTTTGTTGTATGCTACTAAGTTTTTGAGTTTGTTTACTTTTCAGTAATAGATAATTAACACAGAAGCTGGAATTCTTAGACAAACTCTGGTTTGAGAATAGGAAAGAAAGTATATCAAACTCTTCCAATGACTTCCCCACTAAATTCATAGCCATTACTTAATTTTAATATCTCATTAGCTAGAAAAAGTTAACTTTCAATAATGTTGTTCCTAATCCTGAATCCTCTGTTTCTGCTAATTGACAGCAATTAAGAAAAAAAAAAATTCTATAACTTATAATAACATCTGAGACCTTAACATTCATTTATCTTTCATTTTAAATTACAAAAAAATCAATAATACTATAATATTTATTTTAGTTGAGCCAAATATTTCAAGCCATAGAGTTCTGCTATAAAAATACCCTTAAGGATAGCTTGTATTGCTGCACTACCTCAGTTTGAATTCCGGCTCTTCCCTTTAAGCCTCAAACTCTATGCCTCAATTTCCTCAATTTTAAAAATGACCATAATTTTAGTACTTAAATGAGTTAATAAGAATTTGGCATAGAATAAGCACTATAAAAGCACTAGTTCTTATTTATATTAATAAAATTAATTTCATTAACATCTGTAGCAAGTGTTTTATGGTTTCTAATAATTCATCTCATTAAATGAAGGTGAAATATGGCATATACTCAGGGGTAATTTTTTTCTCACAGGTTCAAAATCAAAAGATTCATAGGCAGTATTCCATTAAATCCCTGGTGGATAGGAAAGGTAAATTTATTTTGCATTTTACTTTTAACCTGCATAGTTTGTCCATTCGAGTTTTAGTGTATTAATCAATCTTCTTTGAGACTACCTACTATGAGAAAGTATTAGACTTCATTTCATTTCCGGGAGGTTTCTGAAGGTATAAAAATTAACTCAAACTCCTATGGTTGGGCAAACACCCTTGGGAGAACATGAGCTTCAGCACTCTACTCCCCACTCTTCCTTGAGTCTTTAGCCTATATACTCTGGAAATCTAACTCAAAAACATTCATGAATAGGTTTTGTTTTATATTATCAGGAATTTCTATTATTTTCAGAGGTGGTCAGTACAAGGGCAGGTATATCATAATGCATATTAAACATTTGAGTACAATTTTTTGCTTTTCTTTTAAAATATCTTCACTTCATAAATAAAAATAAAATCATATGCAGTGTCTTAACAAAAATTTTCTACCTTTAAAATTTCCCTGGTTCCATTCTAGGAAATAATTCCTTTAAACAAATGACTGAATATTTTTTGTTTTTTCTTTTCCAGTATTGGGGATTAAACCCAGGACTTCCATGCATACTAGGCTAGTGCTCTAACACTGAGCTATATCCCTAGCCTATTTTGTTTGTTTGCTTGTTTTAATTTGAGACAAGTTCTCACTAAGTTGCTCAGGCTGGATCCAACTTGGAATCCTCCTGTCTCAGTCTCCTGAATAGCTGGGATAACAGATTTGTGCCACCTTTCTGTGTGTTTGATGTACTTACCATCACAAATTTAATATAAGGACTAATACTGATTTGTCAATTTTTTAATATCTGTTAACTCTGCTTATGAAATGTGAAATTTGGCACATATACTACCTTTCAACCTCTTGATTTCATTTTTTATTATTATTAATATTTAAAGTCTGTCTTACAATCAGTCCTCTGGCGATTTTTATAAGTTATTATAAAACCAACCAATTATTTAAAAAATATTTAAATTATCATTATTATTCACTATAGAACCATATAATATCACCAAACACAGAAATAAATGAAATTCTGTTACCAAATCCCTGCCTCTTGAATATCTCTAGCATGAACTGAAAAAATTTCCTTATTAATTTGCTTTCTCTTGTTTTTTCGTCCAGGAAATACTAAGTTTCTATTCTCTGTATTTATGTCAGCATTCTTTAGTGTCCTTTTTTTATTTTTATTTACTTACTTTGCTAAAGCAATTCTTTACATGGGGATGTAAGCTTATAAAACATTTTCAGTCCTCGTATGCCAGAAAATTCTTTTCTTGATTCATTTTGGGACACAGAGAGACTTCTACATCAAAAATTATTTCCTCCAATTTTCTCATACTAGACAAAGGGGCCAAAAATATGCAATGGAGAAAAGATAGCCTCTTCAACAAATGGTGCTGGGAAAACTGGAAATCCATAAGCAACAGAATGAAATTAAACCCCTATCTCTCACCCTGCACAAAACTCAACTCAAAATGAATCAAGGACCTCGGAATCAGACCAGAGACCCTTCATTTTATAGAAGAAAAAGTAGGTTCAAATCTTCAACATGTCGGCTTAGGATCAGACTTCCTTAACAGGACTCCCATAGCACAAGAAATAAAAGCAAGAATCAACAACTGGGATAGATTCAAACTAAAAAGCTTTTCCTCAGCAAAGGAAACTATCAGCAATGTGAAGAGAGAGGCTACAGAGTGGGAGAAAATCTTTGCCACTCATATTTCAGATAAAGTACTAATTTCCAGAATATATAAAGAACTCAAAAAACTCTGCACCAAGAATGCAAATAATCCAATCAACAAATGGGTAAAGAAATGAACAGACACTTCACAGAAGAAGATCTATAAACAATCAACAGATACATGAAAAAATGTTCAACATCTCTAGTAATAAGAGAAATGCAAATCAAAACTACCCTAAGATTCCATCTCACCCCAATTAAAATGGCGATTATCAAGAACACAAGCAACAATAGGTGTTGGCCAGGATGTGGGGAAAAAGGTACACTCATACATTGCTGGTGGGGTTGCAAATTAGTGCAGCCACTCTGGAAAGTAGTATGGAGATTCCTCAGAACACTTGGAATGAAACCACCATTTGACCCAACTATCCCACTCCTTGGCCTATACCCAAAGGACTTAAAATCAGCATACGACAGAGATACAGCCACATCAATGTTCATAGCTGCTAATTCACAATAGCCAGATTGTAGAACCAACCTAGACGTCCTTCAATTGATGAATGGATAAAGAAACTGGTATATATATATACAATGGAATATTACTCAGGCATAAAAGAATGATAAATTATGGCATTTGCAGGCAAATGGATGAAATTGGAGAATATCATGCTAAGTGAGATAAGCCAATCTCAAAAAACCAAAGGACGAATGATCTCACTGATAAGTGGACGATGACACATAATGGGGGGTGGGAGGAGGGCAAGAATGGAGGAAGGAAGGACTGTATAGAGGGAAAAGAGGGGTGGATGAGAGGGGGGAAGGGAAAAAAATAACAGAATGAATCAAACATTACCCTATGTAAATTTATGATTACACAAATGGTATGCCTTTACTCCATGTACAATCAGAGAAACAACATGTATCCCATTTGTTTACAATAAAAAAAAAAATATTTCCTCTAGAAATCTGAGAAATATTACTCCATTATCTCCCAGTTCTAAAATGTTGGTAATGCTGCTAAGCAAGTGACTGATATCAGTTATATTTGTCCTCCCTTTGTAGGTTACCTATTTACATTTCTCTGTGGAAGCTTCAAGAATATTCTCTTTATTTATGGTCTTCTGAAAATATAGAAGAATGTGAAAAAAGTACTGGTCTTTTAAAATTCATTCTCATTGGCTTTTGTGGAGCTCCTCAAATCACACTTATGTTTTCACTCAACTTAGGATAATTGGTTTTTATATCAAATACTCCCAACTATTTTCTCAACATTCTGATTCTAGAGTGCCTAAAAAATAGATTTTTGGTTTGCATTCATCCTCCATTTCTCATATTTTCAATCTTTTTATATTCAGCTAATTCTTATGTTTTAGTTTTCTTAAAAGAAAAAATATTACATTGGGACCTTATAAAAGGAAGAGGGAGGGGTATACTGATAGGCTCATATTAAATCAGAAGTCAGGGGGATTTTTATATTTTATATAAAAACACAAGTTAATAATTTGAATAGTATAACCTCCTTCAAGTTTGCAGTATACATATCCACATATATGGAATACCTAAAATATAGAAAATAAATTTTCTAGTATTCATGTGAAATTAAAATTATAAAATTAATTCCATTGCTTCATACATTTGAAAAATTATTTCAATTTTGTTTTCAGATCATCGTTTGAATTTTTCAAAATCTATACTTTCCTATTCAAATGGTGTTGTCATTTGCAGAAGGGATTAAAAAACCCAGGTTTTCTATATGATTAAACTATTTTGCTTCTTGGGAAATGAGATCCTACCCAATATTTTTAATTTCAAATGTTTTTTGCCAAAAGATAGGAGAGAGAGATCACTAAAAAGGAGTTTTCATATGCAAAGACAGATGAAGTTCAGACAGAAAAATTTAAATTAAGTGAAAACAATGGGTGGAACAAATTCCTTTAGAAATCTGCACTATTTTTTTCTACTGTAAAGTATAACATGTAAATAGTATAAAGTATAACATACATATGGATGCCATCAGAGATTTCCATTTTCCTTTCATAGTACTTGTAATATTATCAAAGAAATAACTTTGAATCCAATCTAAATATTCATAAATTTAAAATAATTTTATTAGTATTAAAATACTTACTGACATATGTCACAGACCCTGAGGTACGTGCAACAATAAGAAATACAATCCAATACAAAAATTCCCTGGCACAGAGAAATGATCTAGTAAAATAACACACTTATTTAAAAATACTACATGTCAAGAATACTGCTAGAGGACGAGAGTGGTAACACATGCCTGTAATCCCAGTGGAGGCTGCGAGCAGAAAGATCATGAGTTCAAAGCCAGCTTCAGCAACTTAGTAAGGCCCTAAGCAACTCAGCAAGACCCTGTCTCTAAATCAAATATTTTTTTAAAAGAGTTGGGGATGTTGCTCAGTGGTTAAGTGCCCCTGGGTTCAATCTCCAGTACCAAAAAAGAAAAGAAAATATAAAAAAGAATACTGCTAGATGATTTTAACCTGTCATTTGAATTATAGCTACAAAAAAATCTCAAGAACCTGATACTAATTTTGACTCTATCTCAAATTCAGTCAGCTAGTGCCTCAGAAAAAAACAAATCCATTCCTGAATGTCTCTCACTAAATTAATCCAATCCCTTACATTTCACAGTTACATTAATTAGCAGTACATTTATCCTTTCCTTAAATTAGTTCATCCTGATCTTATACCGTTGATTTTGTCACTAAAAACATTATAAATAAACTTTTGGCGTTGTCTCATCTAGCAGTATTTTATTTCACTAAGCAATGCTATGGTATACATGTTCAGCTGCATTTTAAACCCTGCTTAATGATCCTGATTTGATCATTGGTTATTAATAATATCTTGTGAATATAGTCTGGTACTTTATAAACAGGACTACACTGACATATATCTTATTCTGTTTGGGCTGCTATAATGAAATACCATAAACTGAGTAGCTTATAAATAACAAAATTTTTTTTCTCACAGTTCTAGAGACTAGAAAGTTCAAGACCAAAGCACAAGAAGATTCAGTGTCTGGTGTACATTTCCTTCCTCACAGATAGTACCTTCTCCCTGGGAGCTTGCAAGGAAGAAGAGGCACAGGAGCAGCTCCTTGGGCCTGTTTCATAAGGTCACTAATCCTATTCAAAAGGGATTTGCCTTCATGATCTAATTACCTCCCAGAAGGTCTTACCTCCTAATACTATCATCATGGGTATTAAAATTTCAACATATGAATTAGGGATGATGAGATAAACATTCAAACTACAGTAGCATTATCTGTGGGTATAACTTTTTCACTATAAATTTTACCTTGATCTTCTTGTAAATCCAATATGAAATAGTCACTATTCATTTTTAAATTTAATCTTTTATAATTTTCAATTTACTCAGGTTTAGCTATTTGTAAAATAATACTTCAGTTAAAATTTCATATAATATAGGTTAATATAGGTTAATAATATAGGTTAACAGGAGTGAAAAATAACTTCTTTGTTTTACATTTCAAGATGGACTTAAATTGAAGAGGGAAAAAATTTATACTATGAGTAAACTGCATTGAACCTAAAGTAAACTTTCTACTCCACATTCAACACACTTAGGTTCAGATTTCATATATGAACCTAAGAATGAAGGTTCCTCTGATTCTATAAGTGATGCCTCATGTAATATCACCTCATAAAAAAATGATGGACTTTGACGAAACCTCAAGAATTTTGTTCAACTTTAAAAATATGGAAGTATCAGGTTTGCAAAGATTTCACTACAGACTACCAGGTACCTCTATCAAGTCATAATATAATATTTATGTTATGTAGTCTCTTCCACATTTCCTAAACTATAAATAAGTCTAATTATGAAATTCTTCTTACCGTATCTGATACTTTAGTAGTTCTTTCTGTTCTTGACAAGAAGGCAGCATATTGGCTAGTCAAGTTAGGTAATTCATCAAAAATTCCACCAACCTATGAATTCCAAAAGGCAGATTGAAAGAAATGGTTAAAACTATCATACCATTTGTTTTTATCAACAAATGTACCACTATAAATATTGTTTGCAATGAAGTTTACCAATACTGCTCTGTCATTAAATAGAAATAGATATGTACTCACAAAAAAATAAAATTTTAAATACAATATAAAAATAAAAAGATTTAAGTCAGTGAAATATTACAACGGAAACAGTTGATTATATGAACTTGTAGGTAAGTATGATGGATCTTCATACATTATTTAAAAATATTAGGGGTGAATTTCTAGCTATCTTCTAATATCTAATTCAGACATCAATTCTTGTTCCATTTTATAACCAGCAGGTTTTAATCTCAATAATATATGAGTATAATGTATTTATACAATTATATAGTATTATCTATTAATGATTTATTAATACATAAAATAAAATGTATTAGCTATAACTAAATTATGTGGCAATTCTATATTAATACATTTTCCATGCAAAGTGATCAGCGCTCTTAAATATCATAATCCCTCATGCATTAAAGATATAAATTAATAGGCTAGAGGAAGCTGGTAATCTAAAACTTTAATTAGCAATTAATTAACCCTTGTGATATACTCTCTCTGATTTTTCATAATTTATTCATTTGCATTCATTTAATAATTTAAGCTGTATAAATAGCAGCAACACTATTTGTTTACACAAAAGGGATAGGATAGGATTTATTTCCCATTCTCATATACCTTCTGTTTTTATATACTCATAATTTTGTATTCATCTTTTATATTTCATATTTTGACACATAATAGAAAACAGACATTTCTCTCTTTCACTGTTCACATTTTTAACATTAATTTAGTGGGAAAAAAGTCCATCCCCCATATACTATATCTGTGACACTATGAGTTCTTTATCCTAAATGTACAAGTTGTCACTTCCCACTCTTTTTCACATCCTATTTCTATATAGTCACTCAAAAAAAAAAAAATAGGTAGATTCTATCACTTTTGGAAATAGAACAATCAAAGACACATCATTTAAAAATGCAAAAGCCTTCAAATAAAGAACATAATGAGCCAGTATAATTATTGTGCAGCTTTTACATTTTTTCAGTTGAAAATAATTTATTTTTATAAACATATTATTAATGTCATGTACATGGTACTAGAAATTATGCTATAAGAAAGTTCCAAAACATTCCACAATTTTTACTGTTTAGGGAAGAGAAGCATCCAAGCTTAAATAATAATAAATGAATTCCACTTTGAATGATTTTGACTTTGAGAGAATAAGTAGTTTGTAGTGGACCACATTTCTAACCATAAACAATTTAAAATTAATCCAGATAAAATACAACAAATTCTCATTTTGAAAGGCCTCACAGAGTTATAGAAGTAGCACAGGTCAAAGGGCTAAAATTCTGAATAGGGTAGAGCCTCTGGGTGTTGAACTGTCAAAATGCATATTCTTCCTCACTGGAGCATTTGCTAGTAATAGACTAGATAACACAATAGGAATCTGGGTTGAGGCCTTCCACAAGGATGCTGCTAAGGAACCCAGAAATTATCTTATTATCTTTTATTGGGACAAAATGACAAAATCACAGAATTGAGGTGCCTAGAAATACCTGTTTTCTCATCACAATATCCCAAGATGTAAAAGCAGGGCAAAGTTAAAAACGTAAGCCAAAAAACTGAAACACAAAGGCATCAAAGATGAAGTTCAGGATCTGCTAGAAAGAAGGGTCCTGAATACATCAAGTTCACCATGGATGTCCCCAGAGGGATTATACTTAAGAAAATGAAACAACCAGAGGTAAATGAATGAGGCACTGGCAAAAATGTATTCAATACCACATGATTGGATTAAGCTGTTCTCTCACCTTTACATGCCTTACATAGGAAAGTATGAAGCCTATCAAGTAAAAAATAACACAATTTAGAGTCTGCTTTATACACAATACATGGTATTCTATTAAAATTTATAGGACATACCTAAAGAAAGAACATATGATTAAATATCAAGAGAAAAAAATTAACAGAATAAACAGTAGACCAATAAAATGACATATTATAATGAACAAGGACTTATAACTATGATTAGTCGGATGTGCTGGCACTCACCTGTAATCCCAGCAGTTCAGGAGATTGAGGCAGGAGGATCACAGGTTCAAAGGCAACCTCAGAATTTAGCAAGGCCCTAAGCAACTTAGGGAGACCCTGTCTCAAAGTTTAAAAAATAAAATAAAAAGGGCTTGGGATGTAGCTCAGTAGTTAAGCACCTCTGGGTTCAATCCTGGTATCAAAATAAATAAAGGAAAGGAAAGGAAAGGAAAGGAAAGGAAGAAAAGGAAAGAAAGAAAGAAAGAAAGAAAGAAAGAAAGAAAGAAAGAAAGAAAGAAAGAAAGAAAGAAAGAAAAGAAAGGAGGAAAAAAAGAAAGAAAATTTAATTTTAAAATAACTATGATTAATGTGCTCAACAAAACAGAGGGAAAATATAGAAAAACATGGAGACTTTTGCCTGAGAAGTGAGCCCATTAAGAAAGAATTCTAGAAAGAAAATATAGAATATCTGAGATTAAAAATTCAATAGAGTGACTCAATAGCAGTTGAAACACAGTTGAATAAAAGATTAGTAAATTGAAAGCTAATACAGTAGAAAATATCTAAACCAAAGCATGAAGAGAAACAAGAAGGCCAATACAGAGACATTCTAAGAGATGTTTGGGGCATGATATATAGATCTAACATATATTTATGAGAGATCCAGAAAGATAGTAACAAAGGATAGGACAAAAGAAGTATGAAGTAACAATCAAGAATTCTTCCAACCTGATAAAAGACATCAACCCAGAGATTTAAAGTCTCTGCAAACCTCAGGCAAATGTATTATAAACAAAATATATCAAAGACAAAGAAAAAAGACCAAGAACAAAAGTCAATTTCTTTCAAAGAAGAAAAATGTACCTAACAACTTACTTCTCAATGGAAATAAAAGAAAAAAAAATGAAATGACATCATTAAAGTGCTGGAAGAAATTACCTACCTAAGAATTTATATTCAAGAAAATCATTCAAAAATGATGAAATAATAACATTGTCATGCAAACCAAACAATAATTCATCAGCAGCAGACCTGAACCAACAATAAAGGGAGTTTTGCAAACAGAAGAAAAATAGTGTCACATTAAAACATGGAAATGCAAAAAGAAATGAAGCACAACACAAAGTGCAAATGTGTGGATACATATAAATGCATACAAAACAATAATATTCCATGGTTTTTAAGATGTAAATTTCAAATGTATGACAATAATTAAACAAAAACAGGATACAGCAAAATGGAGTTAAAATGTTCTAAGCATTATTGAGGGAATGGTAAACTCATCTTTTTTCATTAAAGGATGCCATCATAATTTGATGACAAACATTAAAAATAGTAAAACAATGCACAACCAAAAATATAATAGAGGTACATAAAACAGAATAAAGTATTAATAGGAAAAAATACTGAGAGAAGTATTTCAAAATAATCTGGCCATTATGGTATGTCCAATAATATGGAGTGAGGGGTGGTGTCTGTGTATATACAACACTAATATATGAATAATCAAATTAAGTATAAATGGATTAGTATTACAACTACACACAAAGATATCAGACTAATTTTTTTTTTAAAATAGACATGTTTATGATCTTTCACTCTTGACTGGAGAATTTTGTTAAATTTTCTGTAATCTACCAGATTCTGAGTTACAACCATAGGTACTTTGATAAAAATAAGCATCACAATACCTGATGTCAAATTATACTACAAAGCTACAAAAACAAAAACAGCATGGTAATGGCACTGAAAAAGACATGAAGACCAATGAAGCAGAATAAGACACAGAAATAAACCACTTACATGCATGCAGTTATCTGATATTTGACAAAAGTACAAAAAACATACATTACAGAAAAGATGCCCTTTTTAACAAATGGTATTAGGAAAAGTACACATCCATATGTAGAATAATGAAGCTAGATCCCTATCTTTGGCCTTGCACAAAAGTCAAGTGAAAGTGAATCAAAGACCTAGGATTTAGACCAGAAACATAGCAACAGTTGGAAGTAAATATAGGCTCAACACTACAACATATTGGCATTGGCACTGACTTTCTTAAACAAATTCCTAATGCTTATAAATAAATAAAACCAAGAATCAATGAGTGGCACAGCATCGAATTAAAAAGCTTCTGCAGAGCAAAAGAAACAATTAAGAATATAAAGAGCAAGCCTAGAGAATGGAAGAAAATATTTTCCAGTTGCACCTTGGACATGGGAGTAATAGCCAGAATATATAAAGAACTCAAAAAACATCAAAAAATCAAATAACCCACTCCATAAATGGGCAAAAGAACTAAACAGACATTTCTAAAAAGAAAAAATACAAATGGCCAACAAATATATGAAAAAATATTTAACATCCCTAATAATTAGGGAAATGCTAACCAAAACTGCATTGAGATTTCATCTCTCTGTAGTCAGAATGGCAATTATCAAGAATAAAAATAATAATAAATGTTGGTGAGGATATGGGGGAAAGAGTCCACTCGCACATTGTGGGTAAGACTGCAAATGAGTACAAACACTTTGGAAAGCAGAATGGAGATTCCTCAAAAGATTAGGGGTAGAATCCCCAGTTGTCCCACTCCTTGGTATTTATCCCAAAGAACTAAAGTCAGAAAATTATACTGATACAGGCATATCAATGTTTGTAGCAACACAGCTCACAATAGCCAAGATATGGAACCAATCTAGATCCCTATCAACAGATGAATGGATAAAGAAAATGTGGTAAATATACACAATGCAGTTTTACCCAGCTCTAAAGAAGAATGAAATTATGGCATTTGCTCATAAATAGATGGAACAGGAGAACATCATGATGAGTGAAAAAGATAGATTCAGACAGTCAAGAGTTGAATGTCTTCTCTCATATGCAGAAGTTAGAGCAAAATAAGAGGGGAAAGGGGAGTGAACCCATGAAAATAGAAGGGAGATCAGTGAAATAGAAGGGGAAGGAATGAGGAGAGATAGGAAAACAGAGATGTTATGGCTTAGATGTGGTGTCCCCCAAAAGCTCTCAGGCAAGACAATGCAAGAAGGTTCAGAGAAGAAATGATTAGGGTAAGAAAGCCTTAACCCAATCAGTAAATTAATCCCTGATAGGGATTAACTGAGTGGTAACTGAAGTGGTAGGGTGTGATTGGAAGAGGCGGGAATTGTGGCATGGTTTGGGGGTATATGTTTGTATCTGGCAAGTGGAGATCTCTCTGCTTCCTGATCTCATGTGAGCTGCCTCCCTCTGCCACACACTCCCCATGATGTTCTGCCTCATCTCAAGCCCCAAGAAATGGAGCCGGCCTTGTATGGACTAAGACATCTGAAATAATGAACCCTCAAATAAACTTTTCGTCCTCTACAATTGTGCTGGTCAGATCACAGCAGAGAAAAAAATCACTAAAACAGGAGGAAATGCAGAATGAAATTGACCTAATTATGCTAGATTCATATATGAATATATCATAATGAATTTCACCTATATGTGTATCTATAAAGCACCCATTTAAAAAATAATAAATAGAAGGAAGACCGGTAGAGTATTTGACTAGGAATGGGAGGAGGGAAGAAGAAAGGGAAAGAAGAAGTACTAGGGACTGAAATGGAGCAAATTATATTGTATGCATGTATGATTATGTCACAATGAACCTCACTATTATGTACAACTATAATGCAGAAGTAAAAACATTTAAAACATAATATTAAAAAACAATAAATGAAATACTGCAGCAATTCAAATACTAAGGATACACAGGAACTGGATCACTTTAACACAGCTGGTGGGAATGTAAAACGGTACTGCCTCCAAAACAGTTTAGCAGCTTCAGAGGTTTGGCAGTTTCTTATAAAGTTAAACATACACTTATGATATGTCCCAGCAGTCCCATTCCTGTGTACTTATCCCAGAGAAATGAACCTTATTTGCCCACATTATCCTGTATGTGAGTGTTCATAAGAGCTTTATTCATGATCGTCAAAAGCCGGAAACAGCTAAAATACCTCTCAGTGTGTGACCGGATAAAGAAAAAGTGGTATATTGTAATGAAATACTATTGCTCAAATAAAACAAATTATTTATACATGTAAAAAAATAGAAAAATTTCAGTCCTTACTGTGTACTAAAAGCTATTCAAAGTATCTTATATGTTGATTATTTAGTATTAACAGTAAAACCTTGAAGTACGTACTATTATGATCTCCATTTTACTAAACTCAATGAATTTAAAGAGTTTATAAAAAGTCAGTGACAAAACAAAAAAGTATATTCAAGCATTGACTTCAGAGACCATGTTCAAAAATTATGATGCTATACTTTTCAATATCTCACATACAAAATACACTATAATAAAGGGGTTCTTTTTTCATTTCTTGCATCTTATAATTTAATAAGACTTTTTATGTCATTACTAAAAATAATGAACAATTAGTACATTTTACATAAAGCATAGCAAAAATGTCCCAAAAATGAATAACATTCATGATGCATTTAAAATATACATATATCAGCACTTAAAATTGTTAATATGATAAATTTAATGTTTTATATCACAATTTGTATAGCTACTGTATATATATTCATTTATATATATTCATTTATATATATGAATTTAGTTCAGTTTGACATATGTATGTGTATATGTCAAACTGAGCTATAAAAGTTAAAGACATGTCAAAGGCTGATAACAAAAAGAGGCTCAAAATTAAAAGTCTAGAAAATCTAGCAATCTGAATAAAGACTTTGAGTATATGTAAGCATGTTAAACTTGTTCTTATTTTAGCATCTCAATAATAGACTGGTGAGTTTAATACAAAATAAATTAAACTTTCAGAAACTAAAAGGTTGTTTTGAAGCAGCTGCCAGGTACTACTGGGGCCTGCAGGAGCAAAAAATAATAGAACAAAAATATCTAAAGATTGATGTCTACAGATATCAAGAACTATGATGGGAGCCTGGAGCAGTGGAGCACACCTATAATCCCAGCAGCTCAGGAGGCCGAGGCAGGAGGATCTCCAGTTCAAAACCAGCCCCAGCAAAAGTTAAGTGCTTAGCAACTCAGTGAGACCCTGCCTCTAAACAAAATACAAAAATAGGGCTGGGGATGTGACTCAGTGGTTGAGTGCCCCTGAGTTCAATCCCCAGTACCACCCCCGACCCTCAAAAAAGAAAAGAAATATGAGGAGTCTGAGATCTTTACCCCACCTCAAATTACCAAATACGACCAGTTTCATGGATGCTGGCAGAAGACACCAGACTGTTGAGTCAGAGACAAAAGACATTATTACTCATGGCATGACATATTGCATGACCATCAGCATACTTAAACCAGTCCTCCTTACCCTCAATTCCTAATGAAGGCAAGATAGATGGTAAAAAAATGGATACCTACAAAAGTAATGGCTCTGATATGGGAGAAAAACAAGAACTTAAGGAACCCAAACCTTTTATAATGAGCAGGAAAAATGTTCTTTGCTTGGGAGGGAGATACTAGATCCTTGAAGGCTGTTTAGTATACAATCATCCTCGAAAAGGGAGTCCTGAGCAAAAAATGTTCAGAAAACAAAATACAGAGAACTGTATCTTAACAATAAAAACAATAAAAATAGATATTTTTATAGAAAACAAACTTTTGGGTGTGATGTTTACGTAGAAAATAAATCTCTGAAAAATAAACTTCAATAAAAACTAAAAACTTGGAAAAGATCTAAAAATATAAAACTTAACCTCCAAATGTAATTTTTATACAATAAAACATAAAATAGGTCATGTATCAGTAACTCTGGGCATCAGATTTTAAACCCTACATAACAATTCCTATTTTCTAGTTTGTTTTCTTTTGTTTTTATTGTTGTTTCTGTCGGTCTCATCTTAAAATCATTATACATCTTAAAACTGTACTAAGTCAAAATCTAGTCATTACTTCCACTGCATTGAAATCTGAAACCATCACTCTCATCTACTGGCCTATGTCACACAGAACCTTTTCCATATTAGAAAATTTACCATTTTAAAGCCAGTTCTCTGGTCAGACACATTGACACATGTAATTCCAGATACACAGGAGGTTAAGACAGGAGGATCATAAGTTGGAGGCCAGTCTTAACAATTTAGACCCTATCTCAAAGTAAAAAGGACTAGAATTGTAGCTCAGTGATAAAGCACCCCTGAGTTCAATCCTTAGTAATGCAAAAAAAAAAAAAAAAAAAAGGCAGCTCCTAGGTATTCACTTTCATTCATCTATACTAAATATCTCCATTTCCTGGTTTGAATTTGTGGGCCTTCACCATTCTGATCATCCTTACCTAACACATTCTCAGTGCACATTTTTTCAAATATTGTATTTGTCATCTCTAGAATTGCAATTTGTATCTTCTTATTTCTGCTATTTTCCTAATATAAAATATGCTCATTCTTTCCTTAACATATGGAACATAATCATAATAACTGTTTAATGTCCTTGTCTACTAGTTCTATTATCATATATAATTTTTAAAAACTACTGAGGGTTTGATATTAGATGGAAAAATATTATTTTTGTATTAACAAATACCTGGTAATCAGAAGGCCCAGGAGTAGTGTAAGCTTCTCCCTGAACCAGGAACAAGGCTCGAGGAACAGAAGAACCAAATGCACTTTTCTTTTGTTTCTTGGAGCAGACACTGGCAATTATAGTATTGTTTAGAATATTATAAAACCCAGGACCTGAAATTATAAAGAATATTATGTATAAGAATAAATATGCAGGTATTTACTTTTTTAACTGAGTAAATTAAGAAACTATTTTTAGAAAAAGTCCTCATATATTTCTGACTGGTATGCAAAATATATAGACCCTTTTAAAATATCTGTCAAGTTCATGTAAAGTTAAACATATTCTTGCCATATAACCCAGAAATTCTACTCCTAGGCATTTCCAAAAATAAATGGTAACAACCAAATGTCCATCTGCTGATGGATAGGTAAACAAAACAATAGAATACTATACCCAAATAATGGAATACTGCTCAGCAATAAAAAGCGAAAGATAAATGCAATGACAGGAATGAATCTCAAAAACATGATTCTAAGTAAAAGAAGGCAGTCACAAACTTCTGGATGATATATTAGTCCACTTACATAAAATTTTATAAAGGAAAAATTGACAGGATCAGAATCAGCCTGACAGGAGTAAGGGTAGAGATCATACAAAGAGCATGAGGGAACTTTTAAAGGAATGATGGAAATGTTCTAAAATTTGACTGTAACCGTGGTTACCTGTCTAAAAAATATTGACACCTGTGACTCCATTTTTGTGACCCAGATACCACATAGTGCCATGGCAACTATCCTATCTACTTCCTGAACATGCCAAAAGAAAATTATTTGCTGAAAAGGAAGATCCTGAGAATTGTATAAACTGAACTTTTCCCTGGTAGCAATGATATGGTCTGAGCTGGTCTGGGCTAGAACAATGAGCTATAGAAGTAAATTTATCCCAGTCATAAATTCTTGACAAGCAAATTAAGTCACCCACTTAAAACTATCACTTTATTTTCAAAAGAATCCTCTAAACCCCTACCTAATGAAACACCTCCTGGTCTCTAAATGAATTTGTACTCCCTGAATTGCTATTTTAAGATTCCATGTAAATGCCTTTTTGCTTAACATAGCATTTGAATCTCTTTGGATGACAGTAACTACATACATTCACTAAAAAAAATCATCAAACTGTACTCTCAGAATGAATGGACTTTATTGTGTGTAAATTACACTTTAATATAACAGAAAGAAAGAAAGAAATTTCAAAGTTGAAAAGTGCAGAAAGGTTGACATAGCAGCATTAAAGTGAATTTGACAAAAACAATAAAAGTTAAAATCACTTATCATCTGATCTCCTTATCATGGCAGTTATTTTAATTTTTGCCCTTTACCTTTGAGAGCATCATTACAACCTGGAATATTATCTATAGTGGCAGTCTGAATAAAGTTTTTTAATATTTTCATTCAAAATAATACAATTTTATGCTATTGAAAAATTTTTATTAATATACTCAAAGATTTCAAGCAAACATTTGAGTTTGTTCTTTATAATTCAGTATTTAAAAATAATCTATTGCAGTAAGCAGTAATATCTATTAGATGCAATATGATGTACTTGAAAGTCAGCTCTAAACTGGGTTGTACTCATGTTGATTTTACCAAATTAGTTCTGTAACTTGAAAGGTATGAGACTACACTTAAAGCTTATTTTTCTGGGCTTCAAGTTCATCATCTAAAAATAATAGAAATTGACTAAATCAAGCTACTCAAAGTGTGATCTGTGGACTACTCTCTCTCCAAGATGAATCTACGAGATAAAAAGCTTACAAGTAATTGTAAATTTACCATTTCACCAAGCACTTTTTAACAACTCCTTCTTTTTTTTTTTTTTTTTTTTTTTTGGGGTGCTGGGGATCGAACCCAGGGCCTTGTGCTTACAAGGCAAGCACTCTACCGACTGAGCTATCTCCCCAGCCCCAACAACTCCTTGATGAAGAAATCACTGTAGTGATTTACACTCGTGCAATCTCCTTTCTTATCATGGGCAGGAAACAAACAATTGACAAAGGGTTCTCTGAGTTGCTAAATGATACTTTAGATCATTCTAGCTCTTAAAGTGATCAAATCATCCCATATAGGCAAATCCTTCATATTCTTGATACATTCAAGTTTTTCTGAAGCAGCAAACTCTCCCCAAGTTTTCAAATATTCCAGTTCTAAAGTCCATACACTAAATGTCTCTACCAAAATTCTGTTGTATCGATTCTAAGAAAACCTAAGTGTTAATTACATTATTCTTGCTGTCTTCCAATATTTCTTCCACTAGTAATGTTTAGGAAGATAAAAATAAAGTATAATAAAAACTATTTGTACCACCATTTAAGGTACTTAAAAGACAAATATGTAAGATCTATATCCACTCTGGAACAAGATCATAACATAACACTTTGTAGGTAAGCTTAAGTAATTAACCACAGCCTGACCTCAGGACTAGGGAGATCCATGGCATATACATCAAAGGTACTATGTTTTTAAGTTTCTGACTTAGAAAGTCATTCTGATCATATGATTCACTCAAATAAAAAGTTTCACATATTCATTTTCTGATCATTTAGTAAGGAAATGTCCAGGAATTCTTGATCAGATCTGCTAAGGGAGAGTTAGAAAGTTTAGGGGTGACTTCTAGCAGTAAATCGCAACTATCCAGTAAGTAGTCAAACCCACCCCATAACTGGTTGACAGGTCTCATTCATTACTGTACTCTAATAGCTACATTGAAAGAAATCAAATTTCCATAGGATCATTCTTATTAATTCTTAAAATATGTAAGATTCAGAATTCGATTTTAGAAGATTCTTAATTTTAAACTCACCCTTTAGAAATAAACTAACCATTAGAATTTCTAACTTGCTATTTACAATATATTGGACCATCAAATGGAAGGTAATACCCAATCTTAAAGCAACTGGGTTACTCAATAAATTAATATTTATAAATAATTTAGATTTCAGATTCCTGATAAATACCTCTGAGTTAGGCTTGATTGAGGCTAATGCCTTAAGCACCTATGCATGACCTCTCAAGAATGAGTTTTCACTACCCTAAGATTTCATTCCACCCCAATTAGAATGGCTATTACCAAGAAAACAAGCAACAACAGGTGTTGGGAGTACATGGGAAAAAATGTACACTCATACATTGCTGATGGGACTGCAAATTGATGCAACCACTCTGGAAAGCAGTATGGAGATTCCTTAGAAAACTTGGAATGGAACCACCATTTGACCCAGCTTACCCTATACCAAAGGACTTAAAATCAGCATACTACAGAGATGCAGCCACATCAATGTTTATAGCAGCTCAACTCACAATAGCTAGATTGTGGAACCAACCTAGATGCTCTTCAATAGATAAATGGATAAAGAAACTGGGATACATATATATACATAATAGAATACTATTCAGTCATAAAGATGAATAAAATTATGGCATGTGCAGGTAAATGGATAGAACTGGAGAATATCATGCTAAGTGAGATAAGCCAATCCCAAAAAACCTAAGGTCAAATGTTTTCTCTAATAAGTGGATGATGATACATAACAGGGAGGTGGGGAGTAAATTATATCTATATATCTATATCCATATATACATACATATATACATATATATGTATAGTCATCTACCAAGAGGAAATTAGGGAATTTATTGAGTAAAGAAAAACAGAAAAAATTTACAATTAAGATGTGTGACATGTTAAAAGTGAAATCTTAACAAAACTGTACTTTATTTTGACTTATATGTGTTTAGTGCATACTTTGTGTGTGTGTGTCTGTGTGTTAGAATAGTTAATTTTTTTTTTTTTTAGTGCATACTTGATACATTAAAAAATGTCAACTTAATATGATAACACCAATCATAGGGATTTTTTTTTAAATGTATTCTCTGGTGCTTTCATCTTGTTAAGAATAGTAAGTTACATAAAACTAAAGAGTAGAAATACATGGATTAATTGCTAACCTGGCATTTCCTCTGCCTTGGAGTCCTGTGTGAAACGGGCAGCTCTTTGACCAAATGGGGTACTTTTCTGTCCTGTTTTCTTTGAGTACTTGAGAGCAGTTCTAGTTTCATTGTATGTGCCAGGAGCTGGGGTGATTGATTTCATAGGTACAAATCTCTAGTGAAGAACAGGAAAATGTGCCATTGAGAAACTAGTAGGACATTTTGATACTTCACAAGTTAAAAGCTAAGCTACTGAGTAGATAATACAGTTAATTTATTTCTTAATAGAGTGAAGAAAATGTAGTTGAATTATGATCTTACACCCATCAAAACAAAATATTTAGTTTTTAGTCAAGTCACCTATATACTAAAACAAGTGTATCAAGTGCCTTATCAAGGCATATAAACTTTCAGAGGGAAATAATCTTAATATGAGATTCTAGATGATAGTATATGAACAATGTCAACATTTAAAATATTCTGCAAATTAAGATCACAAATAAAAATGATATAATCTAGTATGATTAATATAAACAAACTACACTGTATTAAAAATGTTCTTCAACACATACACTCAATGCAACAATACTATTAAATATCTTAAGAAAAATAAAAGTCTTAGATTCAAGTGGTTTATAAATAATAAACTTATTAACATTAAATATATATGTATCTGTATGTATAACTGTGAACTCATAAAATATTGTATGATACTTTTAACTTTTATTTTGAAATAATTTTGAGTTCACAAAAAGTTTTAAAAATTAAAAAACATGGAAAATAACTGTAGAAAGTTTACCTAGTTTCACTTATTGTTAACATCCCCATTTGCTTTTTTTAATTTTTTTATTTGCCCATTCTTTTTGTCTACCAGCTTCTATATATATAAACACACACACACACGTATGTGTGTGTATATATGCACATACATGGAAAAATACATATGCATTGATCCTTCACCTCTAAACACTTTTGTATGTGTTCACAAAAAAATTGGAATGTTTCCTTATATGTCTATAATACAGCTATTAAATTTAGCAAACATATCAATGATAGAATACTTCTGTTCTACCATTCATAACCCAAACTTGTCTAAAATGCCTTCATTGCATTTTTGCCCTGAAATACATGATCTCATATGGGATAATATATTGCTTTTAGACATCATGTCTCTTTAGCCTCCTTTAATGTAAAGGCATTTCCACAGTCTTTCTTTGAATTGTGAGACTTTTAACATTTTGGAAGAACATTATATCCCCTTTGGTAAAACAAACCTTCCTTATTTGGAATTTATCTTAGAGTTCCTCATGATTGTATCCAGATTATGTCTTCTTGGATAGAACAGGAAACAGATGATGTGGCTTTCTAAGGGTGTCATATTTGGAGGTACATGACAGTCTTTGACCCTCACCACTGATTTTAATTTTGATCAAATCCAACATTCCCTCTACATTTATCAGCAAGCACTCAGCATTCTACTATAAGCAAAAGATCTTATCCAATTATTTTTTCATTATTTATCTATCTACTTACCTATTTATTGTCCATATGGTCTGATGGATGCCAGTTTTAATGATTTATAATTCACTTCTGAACTTTGGACCATTGTGGGGGGGGTGAGGAAGGTTTCAAGTTGGTTCCTATGTCCCTATGATATACTCTCACTTTTCATTTGTTTCTTAGAACTTAGTTTCTGATCCAATAAGATATTACAGGTTCATTTTCTTTCTACACTAAAATCAGTCATGTTTCAGAGGAATTCTGTTCCTTTTTAAGGAGGAAAATAGTAACCAAGATCCTGACATTAGAAATGCTCCTTGATACTGGGGTGTCTCTGTTCCTTGATCAATTTAGCAGACCAAGCTACAAAGATATACGTACACAAATATACACGGACACATAGACATATACATACATTTATATGTGCATGCATATATACATATATACATACACATGAATACATGTTAGAAATCATAAGTTCATATTGAAATCTTTCATTCATATCTATCCCACAGGTTTTCTCCACATCCCCCCAATCCATATCTGTATATACCCTTTTCTGCTTTAAAAACCCTAACTCATAATAACAATTACTTTGCTCAAAACTGTACTACATCTAAAATGATTGTTTCACCCAATCCATTCCAATAAAATAACCTACTGAAAATAATTCAGAATTTATCTGCAATCTCACACTCAGTACCCATCCCTCTCGTCCCATCCAAGACTAATAGAGTCAAATATGTGGATACCTGGATTAGTCCTTCTTCCCCCCCATCCCACCCCCATTTCAGTTCGGTTAAAGCTATTCATTTGGACTACAACAACTCATTTGTTTTCATTTTCTTTCAGTTCTTGAGGGTTTTTTGAAAAAAAAAAGATTAAAACCCTTTTCCATTCTTACTGATTTGTTTTCATTTTTTAATGTATGAAACATTGATATGCCTCCAAAAGACAAATATATATTCATAAAAGATAAAAACACAATAAAAGAAGTGTTGCTTTCTCCTATTTCTCTTCTGTCCCATGGGATGCTGAACCACTGGTAAAAAAGAAAAAAAAAAAAAGTCTCAATTTGTAACAGTTTCTTATTTCCCTGAAGTAAATATGCCCATAGCAATGGTTAATTTCATACTGCCAACATAAAATCAACCAACCTATGAAAGTCCTGGAAAATTAACACTTGGCTTCTGAAACAGTACAAGGGAGCTACAGCACAGCAGTGCTTCCACTACCATCTCCTTACCACCCCTTATAGGGAACTGATTTATTATTTTGTATTTATATAAAGACAAGTGGTTATTTGTATGCTTTCCTATTCTCCCTTCTTTCTTACACAGAAGGTAAGCATATCTATCAAATGTGCTCTTTTGTACTTTGTAAAGCAGGTAAATACTAACATTATCAAAAATAATTTATTACTGTAAGTATCAAAAAGAACTATTTAAATTTTTTCTAAATACCATCTTATTATTCATATACCAAGTACAATGTTTAAAAATGATCATCCAACCCCCAGATGCATAGTAGAATAGAAGTACTTGAGGTGTTAAATACTGGTATCTGGACCCTATCCTAGACCAACTGAATCATTCTCTGTGAGAAAGAGTAAAAAGGCAGGTTAGCACCTGGGCATGTGAATGTTTTAAAATTCCCCCAGTTATTTCTAATACACATCCGGAACAGAGAACCATTGTTGTAAAAAAAAAGTATGTTTGAAAAATTAACACTTGAAGATATAATGTAATTAAATGCATTTATGTAAAATGCTGGACAAATACTTAAATCAATGATTAAAGTGTCCTAGAAACATATCTATCTCTATTGTTATAAACCGGAAATTCTGTGTCCTAAGTCTACATTGTTAATTGCATTATTTAGCTGCTCATGTTCAATTAAACATTAAGGTTTTCCTATCAGACAGTCATGATTGGTGTTAACTCCTCCAATCTTTCACCTTATGACAATTATTCTTTTCTACATATCCTCTTAAACAAAACTGATATCATTTTTTCTTTTCCATTTCTGAAAATATATTTAAAATATGATTGTGCCAAGTGATAAAAAAATTAGGGATATATATGTGATGAACAGAAATAAATACAGAGTGCTAGCTATGAAACTATATTTTTAAAAAATCAAGAACACACATACACACAGAAACAATAAAAAAAAAAAAAATCCTGTCCCCCACAGGCCCATCTTGCATAGTGCCTTAAGTACCATTAAGTTACTCAAGGTAGAAACCTAATATTCATTCTTGATTCTTCCCAGTCCCTCACTACAACATAAAACCCATTAAATAGTCATCTTAATTACATCTAAAAATATACCTGCGATCTATCTACTTGTCTCCCAGGAGTTGTCTCTTAAGTATAATAAAACCAAAGCAGACATCTATAGACTATAGTCACCTGAAGGTTAATAACCTTCCCATGTTAAATAAAATGATCAGAACTGTACATAGTATAGATAAATAAATATCACAACTACCTTGGTCTGGAGGCTGCCACGTCATAAATGTTACCAGTATTTTAACAGTCTTGCCTAAGAAATATCTTATCTGCATTCAAGATCACTTAGTATGCTACTTGGAGAATGTAAAATGGTTACTGCACAATATATGCTATGACTGCAGCATCACTAAGGAGGTCCCAGTGGCAGCTGTAGATATGACCTGTGGCCAGGCTCTACAGAACCTACTCTGAAAAATATGCATGCCCTCATAGGTCACATATTCATTGGCAAAGTGTATTTTAAAATTCAGAGTAAAATATACATTTCTTATAATCTGATTTGACTGCTTACATATGCAAATCTGCTTAATAGAAAATGTTTAATAGATGCTTTAATTCAAATATTCACCTGTGGTAATATTCTAATCTTATTGTACTTCATTTTACCCACATTCTTAGGCATTGTTTTGCACAGACTGTGTCCACTTCCAATTTGCTTAAAACCACTTTTCTTTTTATAATCTCCTTAAACACCACTAAATTTGTTGCTGGCCTCACATTATGCCTATTACACTCCATATTTGAAAACAGCTACAGACCATTACCTGGGATTGAGAAAGAAAAGCAGGAGATGTATCATTTACATTCGGTGTCACACTTTCAGTCTTCTGAAATTGACTTTTAATGTCATATCTTCCAGGCCCTGGTACTCCCTAAATTACAGGAAGAGAGAAATACAAGTTCTCAATAAGAAAGAATCTATAGCCCCGAAGGGAAGGATTGAATAAATATCTGAACCAAAGCTACAGAATTTTTAAGCAAATTCCTATATGATATTACCAAAGCACTTCATCAAAAGCCAAGCCAGAACAAACTACTTAAGAGCAACAAAAAAGAAAATTTTCCTTAGCCAAGCTACCCTTGAATCTGAAAGTCTACCTGAAACTTTGCTGCCCTCTACTGATAAAGCTTGGAAAAATTATCTGCCTCTTTACATGATTAAATACCAAAATGAAGAAATATTTTAAAATGACTTCTACAATTCTTCCACTTAAAAGTATACAATTAGCTTTTCTCACAAAAAAATTACCGTCTGGCTAGGGCTCAGTGGAGAGTTCCTGCTTAGCACGCCTAAGGTCCTGGGTTCAATTCCCAGCAACAACAAAAGTTTTACTCTTTTCAAATTCCATTAATCAATAATCTCTGTTTTTTCCAACAAATAAGCTTTAGGAAACATTTTAACCACAAATGTTTGATGTACCACATTAAGTTTTTAACTAAATACCTTAAAATAGATGAAAAAATAATTCTATAAATCCTGAGTTATTTATTATCATATTTCTTTTTTATTGGTACATTATAATTGCACATAATAGTGGAATTCACCATGCATATACATACAAGCACATAATTTGATCAGTCTCAATCCCCAGTACCATTCCTTCCCTCTCCTTCCCCACTTTCTTCTTGGTCTACTTACTCTACTATGCTGACCTCCCTTTTATTATTATTATATTTTATTATTTTATATTTATATTATTATTTTATTTTATTTTATTATTATTTTATAATCATATATATATGATTCGTTGTAGTATATTAATACATGGACACAGCAAAATTTGGAAGATTTCGTTCCCTAAAATTTCCTATGCCCTGCCCTCCTCCCTCCCTCTGGGATCCCCTTAATCTACTCTGATTGTCTCCCTTCTATTTTTATGAGATCCCCTTTTTTAAATTCTTTTTTCTTTTTTTCACTCTCTAGCTTCTACTGAGAACACATTCAATCCTTGAATTTCTTTGCTGGCTTATTTTACTTAGCAAGATGTTCTCCAGTTCCATTCAATCACAAGCAAATGACAAAATTCATTCTTCCTCATGGCTAAGCAAAACACCATTGTGTATATATACAACATTCTTTATTCACTCTTCTGTTGACAGGTACCTAGACTGGTTGCTTAACTTGGCTATTATGAATTGCATTTCTATAAATATTTGTATGCATGTATCATTAGAGTATGCTCACTTTAGTTCTTCTGGATAAATACCAAGAAGTGAGATAGCTGGGTCATATGGTTATTCCATAGTGTTTGGAGGAATCTCCAAACTGCTTTCCAAAGTGGTTGTACCAATTTTCAGTCCCATCAACATGTAATAGTTTTACTCTTTTGCCCATATCCTTGCCAGCAATTATTATCTGTATTCTTGATGATTGCCATTCTAACTGGAGTGAGTGAGATGAAATCTCTGTAGTTTTGATTTGCATTTCACTGATTGCTAAGGATGTTGATTTTTTTCATATATTTGCTAGTCAATTGCATTTCATCTTCTGAAAAATTTCTGTTTACATCATTTTTCCATTTTTTAAGTGGGTTATTGTTTTGATTTTGTTTTTGTTTTTTTTTTCTGGGGGGGGGGTCAAGTTTTTTGAGTTATTTATATGTTCTAGATATTAATACCCTCTCAAATGAGTACCTGGAAAAGATTCATCCCATTCTGCAGGCATTATTTTCATGCTCTTAATTGTTCCTTTTGCTGTGCAGAAGCTTTTTAATTTGATGCTGTCCCACTCATAGATTCTTAATTTTATTTCTTCAGCTTTGGGAATCTTATTAAGAAAGTCTGTCTGTGGCAATATGGTAAAGTGTTAACCCTATATTTTCTACAAGCAATTGCAGTGTTTCTGGTCTAATTCCAAGGTCCTTGAAACACTTTGAGTTGATTTTTGTGTGGGATGAGAGAAGGGTATGTATCAGGAAGTGTTGGCTTATGTAATTAGGTGTACCAATATTTGGGGTATAAATACTTACTATTATTATATCTTCTTGTTAAATTGTTCCCTTTGCCAGTAGTATGACCTTCCTTGTCTCTCCTGATTGATTTTTGCTTGAAATCTGCATGCATTGTCTAATGTGACAATAGCTATTCCTACTTATTTTCTGATTCTATTTGCATAGAATCTTTTTCCTACCTGTTTATCTTCAGTCTGTGAAGTTCTTTGCCCATGAATCTCTTAAAAACAGCATATAGTTGGGTCATGGTTTGTTTTTGTGGTTTGTTTTATTTGTGATACTGTGGAATGAACGCAGGGTGCTCTACCACTGAGCTACATTCCCAGTCCTTTTTATTTTATTTCAAGACAGAGTCTTGTTAAGTTGTACTGGCTGGCCTCAAACTTGAGATAATGCTGCCTTGGTCTCCTGAGTATCTAGGATTACAAGTATATACCAGGTTTTTTAATCCACTCTGCCAGTCTATGTCTTTTAATCGGAGAGTTGAAATCATTTGCATTAAGAGTTAATATGAAGAGATGTTTTATTACTTGCCATTTTGATTTTCTTCATATATTTAATCTGATCTTAATTTTCATTTTTTAAAATTGTTCTTCTAGTAAGCATCATCCATTCTGAAGCTCTAGGGATTGTTTTTGAGCTCTATATTAAGTATCTTCTGTAATTCTGGCTTCTTGGTCATGAATTCTTTTCATTCATCCTTATCTTAGAAAGTATTTATTTCTTCTTTGATTCTAAACAATAGCTTTTGGATACAGCAGCCTTAGCTGGCAAATGTCTTCTTTCAGAGCTTGGATTATCTCTTTGAAAGCTTCCTGGATTTCAGATTCTGAGCCGAGACTCTAAATATAACCTGATTAGTTACCTCTAAATGTAACCTGATATTTTTCTCTTGTAGTTTTTAATATTCTATCCTTATTCTCTCTTAGACACTTTGTGATATGTTTGGAAAGTTTCTTTTTATCTTTTTGTATTAACTTTTTTATTTGTTTTAATTAGTTATACACGATACTAGAATGCACTATGATACAACACACATAAATGGAGTATAATTTCTTATTCTTCTGGTTGTACATGATGTAGAATCCCACCTGACATGCAGTCATATGTTTACCTAGGGTAATAATGTCTGATTCATTCTACTATCCTTCTTACCCCTGTACCCCTCCCCTCCCAGCACTCCCTTCTACCTAAAGTAACTGTATTCTTCCCTAGTCCCCACCACTGCCCTTGTTGTGGGTTAGCATATGAATATCAGAGAAAACATTTGGCCTTTAGTTTTGGGGGAATGGTTTATTTCACTTAGCATGATTTTGTCCATCTCCATTCATTTACCTGCAAATGCCATAATTTCATTCTTTTTTAAGGCTGTGTAATACTCCATTGTGTATATTACCACATTTTCTTCATCCATTCATCTGTTGAAGGGTCTCCAGTTTGGTTCTATAGTTTAGTTATCATGAGCTGAGCTGGTATAAACAATGACGTGGCCGCGTCACTGTAATATGTTGATTTTAAGTCCTTGGGGTATAAATCAAGGAGTGGGATAGCTGGGTCAAATGGTGGTTCCATTCCAAGTTTTCTGAGGAATCTCTATACTGTTTCCAAAGTAGTTGCACCAATTTGCAGTCCCACCAGCAATGTATGAGTGTACCTCCTCACCAACATTTGTTGTTACTTATATTCTTGATAATTGCCATTTTAATTGGAGTGAGATGAAACCTTAGTTTTCATTTGCATTTCTCTAATTGCTACAGATGTTGACCAATTTTTCATATATTTGTTGATCAATTGTATTTGTTCTTCTGTGAAATGTCTGTTCAATTCCTTAGTCCATTTATTGATTGGGTTATTTGTTCTTTGGTGTTAAGTTTTTTGAGTTCCTTCAATATCCTGGAGATTAATGCTCTATCTGAGGCACATGTGGTAAAGATTTTCTCCATTCTGTAGACTCTCTCTTCATGTTATTGATTGTTTCCTTTTCTGAGAAGAAGCTTTGTAACTTGAATCCATTCAATTTATTGATTCTTGATTTTACTTATTGTGCTTTAGGAATCTTGTTAAGAAAGTCGGTTCCTGTGCTGACATGGTAAAGATTTGGGCCTACTTTTTCTTCTATTAAGTGTAGGGTTTCTGTTCTGCCTAAGTCTTTGATCCACTTTGAGTTTTGTGCTTGTGAGAGATAGAAGTTTTCTCTTTTTGATCTTATCTATGTGGGGTTCTATATGCATTCTGTAGGAATAGAACCTGACATAGAGTTTCTTCTCATTCTTTGAAAGATTCTTTTTTTTTATTTTCCTTAGGTTCTTAATTCCATCAACCTGTATCTCCATACCCTCTCCAATCCTAATGACTCTTAAAATTGTTCTCTTGGTCTCTCCTGAGTCCATCATATTGGCCATTCAGCTCTAGGCTTCACTCTCCTGCTTAGGATCCCCAGGTTGCTCTGCTGTGCAGGAGCAGAAGGTCCCTAGGGAGAAGGTCTGGCTCATGAACACCCAAAAATGGTTCAAAAATATGGAGAGACACTGTCCTGAAAGAAAGCAGGGAGTTTTAAGCAGAAAGCTACCAATGATATTACATTGCTTATGAATTAAAATGCTTTAGGATTCTGGGGATCCAAGATGGCGGACTAGAGGGTGACTGCATCTCCCGTCACTTTAGAACCCAGGATTCAAGAAGAGAAGGCATTGAGAGACTCGGACTAACATAGAGTCGCGGGGTGAGTCTCTCCCACTGGGTGAAGCTTGGCCCGGGTAGCAAGCCTGGACAGGGGCAGCTTCTCGGAGCAGGGCAGGGAAGCCAGAGACTTCCCTGAGCAGCCCCGCTCCCTCCAGTGGCAGGCTCATTCCACAGCCAGCTTCGTGGAGCAGGCCGCCCAGTGAGAACTTTTCCGCACAGAGCCAACTCCAAGCCCCAGACCCAGTGGTGGGCCCTGGCCCGCAGGGAGCTTCTGGGATCAGGGTCGGGCAGCCAGAGACTTCCCCAAGCAGCCCTGCTCGCTCCGGCGGAAGGCGCGATCTACAGCCAGCTCCTTGGACCAGACACGCCCAGAAAAAGCTTTTCCATGCAGAACCAGCCCCCAGCCCTGGACCCAGTAGCAGGCTAGGGGCAGCTTTCCTCAGAAGCACTGCATTATCAAGTTCCTCCAAGACTTCAGGCTACTGAAGGCTGGGATGTGATATACTGGAAATCTACAGGGACACTATAAGCTAAAGAGGAAATCTGCAATATCTCAGAGTACCACTGACATCTGACCAATATGAGAAAATAAGGGAAGAAAATGTCCCAAACAAACCTAGATACTAAATCAATAAAACCCAATGACAGCACAGCAGAAGAAATGTCAGAAAGGGAGTTCAGAATGTACATAATTAAAACAATCGGGGAAGCAAACGAGGAGATGAAAGAGCAAATGCAGGCATTAAATGATCGCACCAATCAACAGTTAAAAGACCAAATACGGGAAGCAAGAGATCATTTCAATAAAGAGTTAGATATACTGAAAAAAAAACAAACAGAAATCCTTGAAATGAAGAAAACAATAAACCAAGTTAAAAACTCCATAGGAGCTTCTCCAGGTTCTCGGAACGGAACTGGCCCGCTAGTGAGAGCCTGTCTGAACAGAGCAGGCTCCGAGTCCCGGAGCCGCTGCAGTGCAGTGTACTCCTGCAAAGAACCAGCGGAGAGCCTCGATCTGCAATCAGCCTCAGGGATAAGGGCAGGGCAGCCGGAGACCTCTTCAGGCGGCTCTGCCCACTCCGGCTGCGGGCTCTCTTCACGGGGCGATCCAAGATGGCGGCCTAGAGGGAGACTGCACCCCCGGTTGCTCCACAACCCAGGAGTTAAGAAGGGGAGGCATTGAGAGACTCGGACTGAAGTGGAGCCACGGGTGAGTCTGCCCACTGGGTAAAGCTCGGCCCGGGTGGCAGGCCCAGATAGAGGTGGCTTATCGGAGCCGGGCAGGGCAGCTAGAGTCATCCACAGGCAGTCCTGCGCACTCCGGCGGTGGGCCCCGCCCACACAGCCAGCTTCTCCAGGTTCTCGGAACGGAACTGACCCGCTAGTGAGAGCCTGTCTGAACAGAGCAGGCTCCGAGTCCCGGAGCCGCTGCAGTGCAGTGTACTCCTGCAAAGAACCAGCGGAGAGCCTCGATCTGCAATCAGCCTCAGGGATAAGGGCAGGGCAGCCGGAGACCTCTTCAGGCGGCTCTGCCCACTCCGGCTGCGGGCTCTCTTCACGGGGCGATCCAAGATGGCGGCCTAGAGGGAGACTGCACCCCCGGTTGCTCCACAACACAGGAGTTAAGAAGGGGAGGCATTGAGAGACTCGGACTAAAGTGGAGCCACGGGTGAGTCTGCCCACTGGGTAAAGCTCAGCCCGGGTGGCAGGCCCAGATAGAGGTGGCTTAGCAGAGCCGGGCAGGGCAGCTTGAGTCTTCCCAAGGTAGTCTTCCACACTCCGGCAGTGGGCTCTTCCCACACGGCCAGCTGCACGGTGCAGGCCCACAGTGAGAGCATTTCCGCACAGAGCCAGTTCCAAAACGTGGAACCAGTAGGGGGCTAGGGGCAGTATTCTTCGAATGAGCTGCTTTATCAGATTCCTCCAAGACATCAGGCTACTGAAGGCTGGGAGGTGATACACTGGAAATCTACTGGGACACTATAAGCCAATAGTGGAAAACTGCAATATCTCAGGGTCCCACTGACAACTGACCATTATGAGAAAACAAGGGAAGAAAATGTCCCAAACAAACCTAGATACTACATCAATAAAACCCAATGACAGCACAGCAGAAGAAATGTCAGAAAGGGAGTTCAGAATGTACGTAATTAAAACGATCAGGGAAGCTAATGAGGAGATGAAAGAGCAAATGCAGGCATTGAAGGAGGAGATGAAAGAGCAAATGCAGGCATTAAATGATCGCACGAATCAACAGTTAAAAGACCAAATACGGGAAGCAAGAGATCATTTCAATAAAGAGTTAGAGATACTGAAAAAAAACCAAACTGAAATCCTTGAAATGAAGGAAACAATAAACCAAGTTAAAAACTCCATAGAAAGCATAACCAATAGGATAGAACACCTGGAAGACAGAACCTCAGACATTGAAGACAAAATATTTAACCTTGAAAACAAAGTTGAACAAACAGAGAAGATGGTAAGAAATCATGAACAGAATCTCCAAGAACTACGGGATATCATGAAAAGGCCAAATTTGAGAATTATTGGGATTGAGGAAGGCTTAGAGAAACAAACCAAAGGAATGAACAATCTATTCAATGAAATAATAACAGAAAATTTCCCAAATCTGAAGAACGAAATGGAAAACCAAGTACAAGAGGCTTATAGAACTCCAAACATACAAAATTACAACAGACCCACACCAAGGCACATTATTATGAAAATACCTAACATACAAAATAAAGACAGAATTTTAAAGGCCGCGAGAGAAAAGAATCAAATTACATTCAGAGGGAAACCAATAAGAATATCAGCAGATTTTTCAATCCAGACCCTAAAAGCTAGAAGGGCCTGGAACAACATATACCAAGCCCTGAAAAAAATGGATGCCAACCAAGAATCTTATACCCAGCAAAACTTACCTTCAAATTTGACGATGAAATAAGATCCTTCCATGATAAACAAAAGCTAAAGGAATATACAAAAAGAAAGCCAGCATTACAGAACATTCTCAGCAAAATATTCCATGAGGAAGAGATGAAAAACAACGATGCAAATCAGCAACAGGAGGCGCTAGCCTAAAGGAATAGCCAAATAAAGGAGAAACCAAATCATGTCAAAAACAAATATGAGTCAATTGACTGGGAATACAAATCATATCACAATAATAACCCTGAATGTTAATGGCCTGAATTCATCAATCAAAAGACACAGACTGGCAGATTGGATTAAAAAGAAAAATCCAACGATATGCTGCCTGCAAGAGACTCATCTCATAGAAAGAGACACCCATAGACTAAAGGTGAAAGGATGGGGACAAACATACCATGCACACGGACACAGCAAAAAAGCTGGAGTATCCATCCTCATCTCAGATAATGTGGACTTCAAACCAAAACTAGTCAGAAGGGATAAAGAAGGACATTACATGCTGCTTAAGGGAAGCATAAATCAGCAAGACATAACAATCATAAATATCTATGCCCCGAACATTGGCTCATCCACGTACGTCAAACAAATCCTTCTCAATTCCAGAAATCAAATAGACCACAACACAATAATACTAGGCGATTTTAACACACCTCTCTCACCACTAGATAGATCGTCCAAACAAAAATTGAATAAAGAAACTATAGATCTCAACAACACAATCAGCAATTTAGACTTAACGGACATATATAGAATATACCATCCAACAAAGAATGAATACACTTTCTTCTCAGCAGCACATGGATCCTTCTCTAAAATAGACCATATTTTATGCCACAAAGCTACTGTTAGTAAATACAAGAAGATAGAGATACTACCTTGTACTCTATCAGATCATAATGGATTGAAATTAGAAATAAATGACAGAATAAAAAACAGAAACTTCTCCAATACCTGGAGACTAAATAATACACTATTATATGATGAATGGATAACAGAAGACATCAGGAGGGAAATAAAAAATTCTTAGAAGTAAACGAGAACAAAGACACATCATATCAAAATCTCTGGGACACTATGAAAGCAGTACTTAGAGGAAGATTTATTTCATGGGGTGCATTCAAAAAAAGAAGGAGAAATCAACAAATAAACGAGTTAACACTACAGCTCAAAGCACTAGAAAAAGAAGAGCAGACCAATACCAAAAGTAGTAGAAGACAGGAAATAGTTAAAATCAGAGCCGAAATCAACGAAATTGAAACAAAAGAAACAATCGGAAAAATTAATAAAATAAATAGTTGGTTCTTTGAAAAAATAAATAAAATTGATAAACCCTTAGCCACACTAACAAAGAGAAAGAGGGAGAAAACTCAAATTACTAAAATTCGGAATGAACAAGGAAACATCACAATAGACACGAGTGAAATACAAAACATAATTAGAAGCTATTTCGAAAATCTATACTCCAACAAAACAGAAAACCTTGAAGACATCAACAAATTTCTAGAGACATATGAACTACCTAAACTGAACGAGGAGGACATACACAACTTAAATAAACCAATTTCAAGCAATGAAATAGAAGAGGTCATCAAAAGCCTACCAACAAAGAAAAGTCCAGGACCAGATGGGTTCTCAGCCGAGTTCTACAAAACCTTTAAAGAAGAGCTCATTCCAATACTCCTCAAACTATTCCATGAAATAGAAGAGGAGGGAACCCTACCAAACTCGTTCTATGTAGCCAATATCACCCTGATACCTAAACCAGACAGAGACACATCAAGGAAAGAAAATTTCAGACCAATATCCTTAATGAACATCGATGCAAAAATTCTCAACAAAATTTTAGCAAATCGCATACAAATATATATTAAAAAGATAGTGCACCACGATCAAGTGGGTTTTATCCCAGGGATGCAAGGTTGGTTCAACATTCGGAAATCAATAAATGTCATTCACCATATCAACAGACTTAAAGTTAAGAATCACATGATTATTTCAATAGATGCAGAAAAAGCATTCGATAAAACACAGCATCCCTTCATGCTCAAAACACTAGAAAAAATTGGGGTAATGGGAACATTCCTTAACATTATAAAGGCCATCTACGCTAAGCCCATGGCTAATATCATTCTAAATGGTGAAAAACTGAAAGCGTTCCCCCTAAAAACTGGAACAAGGCAGGGATGCCCTCTTTCACCGCTCCTATTCAACATCGTCCTTGAGACTCTAGCCAGAGCAATCAGACAAACCAAAGAAATTAAAGGGATACGAATAGGAAAAGAAGAACTCAAACTATCCCTGTTCGCTGATGACATGATTATATATTTAGAGGAACCTGGAAATTCCACCAGAAAACTTTTAGAACTCATAAGTGAATTCAGTAAAGTAGCAGGTTACAAGATCAATGCTCATAAATCCAATGCATTTTTATACATAAGTGATGAATCTTCAGAAAGAGAAATTAGGAAAACTACCCCATTCACAATAGCATCGAAAAAAAATAAAATACTTGGGAATCAATCTCACAAAAGAGGTGAAAGACCTCTACAATGAGAACTACAGAACACTAAAGAAAGAAATTCAAGAAAACCTTAGAAGATGGAAAGATCTCCCATGTTCCTGGATAGGCAGAATTAATATCGTCAAAATGGCTATACTACCTAAAGTTCTATACAGATTCAATGCAATTCCAATTAAAATCCCAATGATGTACCTCGCAGAAATAGAGCAAGCAATTATGAAATTCATCTGGAAGAATAAAAAACCTAGAATAGCTAAAGCAATCCTCAGTAGCAAGAGCGAAGCAGGGGGTATTGCAATACCAGATCTTCAACTCTACTACAAAGCAATAATAACAAAAACGGCATGGTATTGGTACCAAAATAGACAGGTAGATCAATGGTACAGAATAGAGGACATGGAGACAAACCCAAATAAATACAATTTTCTCATACTAGACAAAGGTTCCAACAATATGCAATGGAGAAAAGATAGCCTCTTCAACAAATGGTGCTGGGAAAACTGGAAAACCATATGCAATAGAATGAAATTAAACCCATATCTCTCGCCCTACACAAAACTCAACTCAAAATGGATCAAGTACCTCGGAATCAGACCAGAGACCCTGCATTTTATAGAAGAAAAAGTAGGTCCAAATCTTCAACTTGTTGGCTCAGGATCAGATTTCCTTAACAGGACTCCCATAGCACAAGAAATAAAAGCAAGAATCAACAACTGGGATAGATTCAAACTAAAAAGCTTTCTCTCAGCAAAGGAAACTATCAGAAATGTGAAGAGAGAGCCTACAGAGTGGGAGAATATCTTTGCCAACCATACCTCAGATAGAGCGCTAATTTCCAGAATCTATAAAGAACTCAAAAAACTCTACACGAAGAATACAAATAATCCAATCAACAAATGGGCTAAGGAAATGAACAGACACTTCACAGAAGAAGATGTACAAGCAATCAACAGATATATGAAAAAATGTTCAACATCTCTAGTAATAAGAGAAATGCAAATCAAAACTACCCTAAGATTCCATCTCACCCCAATTAGAATGGTGATTATCAAGAACACAAGCAACAATAGGTGCTGGCGAGGATGTGGGGAAAAAGGTACATTCATACATTGCTGGTGGGGTTGCAAATTAGTGCAGCCACTCTAGAAAGCAGTATGGAGATTCCTCAGAAAGCTTGGAATGGAACCACCATTTGACCCAGCTATCCCACTCCTTGGCCTATACCCAAAGGACTTAAAATCAGCATACTACAGAGATACAGCTACATCAATTTTCATTGCTGTTCAATTCACCATAGCCAGATTGTGGAACCAACCTGGATGTCCTTCAATGGATAAAGAAACTGTGTCATATATATACAATGGAATATTACTCTGCCATAAAGAATGATAAAATTATGGCATTTGCAGGCAAATGGATGAAATTGGAGAATATCATGCTAAGTGAGATAAGCCAATCTCAAAACTAAAGGACAAATGATCTCGCTAATCAGCGGATGAGGACATATAATGGGGGGTGGGAGAGGTTAGCATTAGGTTTAGGGTTAGGTTTAGGGTTAGGGTTAAGGAGGGTGGTAAGAATGGAGGAAGGAAGGAGTGTATAGAGGGAAAAGAGGGGTGGGAGGGGTGCGGGGGAAGGAAAAACATAACAGAATGAATCAAACAACATTACCCTATGTAAATTTATGATTACTGTCCAATACTGAATTTCAGTTAATTACCTCTGCCACCCACCTCACTAAGAAGCAGTACTCTCACTGCTTAAATCCCAAACTATACAGTATCTGGAAAGGGCACTGTAGGGCAGCTCAAAATGGCTAGAGTTAGGCTCCCTAAGGTTTCCAGCAGGTTTTGTTTTTAGTATATAGCCAAAGTCATGAATACCCTGGTTCAGTATATGCACTCAATGTCGTAAACATTTGCTTTTGAGCATGCACGCGCTTATGCAACCTGTTTGTGATGTACCTTCTTCATCTAGCTTGCATATTTAAAAAAAAAATAAAAATAAAAATAAAACTACAAAAATGGTTCAGGGGGCTAAATAAAACTGGAACTGGAGGCTAGAGGCTGCTACCACCTTTAAATAAAGAATGTCTACTTTCTCAACTGAACCTTACATCTTCTTCCACCTACCAGGATCCCAAATCTGTTTTCCAGGGTCTGAGCATCTACCAACAATCACCGCAGTTGGCAGAATCCCAGGCAGGTGAGCAACACTTCAACCCTGGCAGACAGGAGGGACCTATGGCCACCAAGCAACATGAGCACTTCATTATGGCAGTACTAATAGTATGGACTCCTCTGGAGAATTGATATACAATGGATGTGTTCCCTGTGAGCATAGAGAAGACTTCTGATTGCCCAGCAAGTAAACATGAACCCAGCAAGGCAGACTGTGAATGAAGCAGCAAGGAGAAAGATGACAAGAGCAGTGCAGGCAAGGTGGAGAAATGACCTGATGAGATGCACACATGGCCACTGGGGCCATGAGATAAATGTTTCTTTCAGCTTTGAGAGCAAAAACTGATGTAGCTTTACCAGTGCCAAGATGAAGGAGTTGCAAGATAAGAAGGAGGCCTTGGAAGCCAGAGTATGGTTGCTGAAGGAGAATGTTCATGCCTTGTCTTCCCTCATGGTGCTGATAGAGCCTGAGAAGGAAGATTAACACCAACAATCCTGGGCAAAGGTAATGGAGAAAATGAAACAGCAACAGCTGATGGCTCCAATGGGCAGCTACTGGCAGGTCCAGCTCAGGTAACCAAGTTCCTCACTTTCTGCCTATCAAGCAGAGTTGGTGGACTTGGACTTGGGAAAATAATTTGAACAGAGGCCAAGAAAGCCCCCGGCTGCATTCTTCTTATGCCTGAGATTCAAGGATACTGGGGAGCCCCCATGTGCTACATGTTATTGATCCTGCACAACTTTGTAACTTAGATGTATTAGGAATCAACAGGGGCCAGGAGAACCCAAATATGCTAGAAGCCAGCAGGGGACAACAGAAAGATAGATCCTAAGTGTTCCAGGATCCAGAAAAGGCCAAAAGAAAACCCAAATGTGCTAAGAGATAGCAGGGGCCAAGAGAGCACAAGTGTGCTAGCAGCCAACAGGGACAAGAGACTTCTAGAGGTTCTTGAGGACTTGTTACCTATGTAGGCAAGCCAGAAATAAGCCTATACCTTGGAGGTAAGGCACCTGTACCGTTCAGTGTTTGGTACAGTGATGTCTCTAGCCATGGACAACCTCGTATGTAGACAGTGGTGATTGTGGAGCCAGAGACAGACACTGCCAGGTTTGGTATTGGTACAAGACACAATAGCCTGTGAACTGAGCTACACACTGTCTGGATGATGATATCAAATGAAGTAACCCCACAGTGATATGTACAAGAGTTGTGCAATGTATCCGGGACAAGTTCTTTGGTAAGAGTTCTGAGTGCTGGGCCATCAGGAACTGGTGACTACAGGGCATGTTACTGGCCATGACTAGACAAGAAAAAAAAAATGTGCGAGGACCTGGTAGGGGGCAGCTGACTAGCCCAGTAAATGATGAAGCAGATGTTTGGCTAGGAAGGTGTGGTTAGAGCCACTGACCTGGTGGCTTGGTTGCACCACTGCCTATAGCATTAAAATATGAAAACTGTGTGGAATGTAGTCAAACAATGGGGACTACTTTAACATGGAGTGACCTGGTAGAGGCCTACTGACATATAGGGCTTGTGCTTAGGAGTATCCACACCCTCAATGCCTTGGAGCCACAGATGGTCAGGTAATGAGTAGATGCATTCCCCTGACACAATGGCAGGCTGACTACATTGGCCCTTTACCAAGGTTGAAGGAGGCTATGTTTGCCTTGAAGACAGTTGATATAGCTACAGGTTTCTTTGCCTTGCCCAATGGTCAAGCAAATTGGTGTACTACAATTCATACCCTGAAAGTGTTGGTGGTCTTATATGGCCAGTCCATCACAACAGACAGTGATCAAGCTATCTATTTTACAGGTCAGTATGTGTAGTGATGGGCAACTGTTATAGATTCAAGGGAAGTTGACATTCTATACCATCCACAAGCTGCAGGCATGATAGAGATAATGACCTGCTTAAGCAAGAACTTAGGACTGCAGTCAACCCACCTTCCATGAAGGGGTAAGCACAGCATCTGGGGGCAGTTGTGAGAGCTCTGAATCAGCATCCCTGATGTGGAAAACCAGCTACTGTGGAGGTTCTGCTGCACCTTACAGCAGCTGCAATATAGGTCCAGGTGACAACAAAGGCTGTCTTACTAAAGCCTGGGTTTGGAAAACAAGGTAATGTTCTTTCCTCTGCTCCTACTGGATTGAATGAGGAGTAAACCATGGATTGGACAATAAAGACGCCCCACCTTTGTTGGGTAGCCCTGATAGCCCCATAGGGAAAAGATATGGAGTGTAATCTCATTGTGACACCATGGGTGACTAATGAATACCCCTACACACAGGTACATGACTTTGTCAGATCCTGCAAATGGAACACAGATTTTAAAGGGCACATTTGTTATTTCCCTTTGGTCAATTATGAATTCCCCAGTGCTGGTACACAGGAAGGCTGCTGAAGTTCAGGACCAAGCTACGGAGCATGTTATCACCACCCAGGAAAGCCACCACAGGCAGCCACTGTGCTGTCCCAGCACTCAAAGCTGGCATGCACTCTTCCAGATGTACATGATTTACCTGTACTAGTCCCTATAACTGCTTTGTCCTTGCATCCATAGGTGTGTCCTTGACAACACCATTTGAACTGGGACGTGCCAGTGCCAGGGTAGCAAATACCTCTGCCTACTGAGAACACACTGAAGTGCCTGTGAGTTCTGCTGCTAAACTACCCTGGTGAATCTGGGCTATGTCCATGGACAATTGGACATGACTGGGAAACACTTTTATTGCCACCTCAATATGGGATAAAACCGGCAATGGTTTTTAGTAACCCTAGATGATGGGGCTTGTTTTCTGGTTATATGGTGTGCAGCATGTATAGTTGTTGTGACCTGTGTGGATGCAGTTCTGCACTCTTACTAAGAGATCATCACAGAAGACCTCAAATGTATAGATTGTAGGCTGAGGAATCCTAAGGGGTGGATAGTAGGGCATACCCAAAATGGCTAGTTAGGCTTCTCACCAAGGTTTCCAGCAGGTTATGTTTTTAGTATATAACTAACGTCATGAACATTCTGATTCAGTGTATGTACTCAAAGTCATAAGCACTAGCTTGTGAGCATGCATCCATCTATGTAAGCAATTGGTAATATGCCTTCTTTGTCTGCCTTGCATATAAAAAAGGCCTATGGAAATGACTCAGGGAGTTAAATGAACTGCCTGGGCTAAAAGGAACTGGTTGGGACTAAATAAAGCTAGAGCTGGAGGGTAGGGGTTGCTGCCACCTCTGAATAAAAATGTCTACTATCCCAACTGCATCTTACAACTTCTTCCACCTGCTTAGATCCTGACTCTGCTTCCCAGGGTCTGAGTCTCCATCTGACATGCACCCTTTTTCTAATCCACTATCCTTGACCTCCAGTTCTTCATTAACTTAATAATATAAATTAAATACACATCAAAAGTGCTATTCATCATCAATTAGTTTAAAATTACCTTAATAAAGTATATTCGTAGTAGATAATAAGCAAATAAAATAGATTAAAATCTTGTGCTTCATTCTGGAAAGCAGTATGAAGATTCCTCAGAAAACTTGGAATGGAACCACCATTTGATCCAGCTATCCCACTCCTTGGTTTATATCCAAAGGACTTAAAATCAACATATTACAGTGAGATAACCACAGCAATGTTTATGGCAGTTCAACTCATAATAGCTAAATTATGGAACCAATCTAGGTGCCATTCAACAGATGAATGGATAAAGAAAATGTGGTACATATGCACAATGGAATATTAATAAGCCTTAAAGAAGAAATTATGGCATTTGCAGGTAACCAGATGGAGTTGGAGAATATCATGCTAAGTAAAATAAGCCAAACCCCAAAAACCAAAGGCTGAATGTTTTCTCTGATATGAGGATACTAATTAACCATGGTGGAGGGTGGGGTAGGGTAGGGAAGACTAGAGTTACTTTTATATTAGGTAGAGGGGAGTGAAGGGAGGAGAAAGAGTATGGGGGTAGGAAGGATAGTAGAGTGAAACACATTATTTTTTTAACTTTTTTTTCATTAATGTTTTTTAGACAGTGATAAATATTTTTTTAAAAAATTCTTTTCACACATGTATAAAGGGTAATAATGTCTGTCTCAATCTACTGTCCTTCCCTTCCCCACCAGTTCCACCCCTCCCCTTTTTCCCCTCTGTACAATCCAAAGTTCCTTCCTTCTTCCCTACCCATCCCCCCCCAATATGGATCAGATCTGCTTATCAGAGAAAACATTTGGCCTTTCTTTTTTTGGAATTGGCTTATTTCATTTAGCATATTCTCCAGTTCCATCCATTTACCTACAAATGCCATTTCATTGTTCTTTAAGGCTGAGTAATATTCCATTGTGTATATGTACCACATTTTCTTGATTCATTCATCTGTTGAAGGGCACCTAGGTTGGTTCCATGGTTTCACTATAAACACTGATGTGGCTGTAGTTTGCTAATTTTAAGTCCTCTGGGTATAAACTGAGGAGTGGGACAGCTGGGTCAAATGGTGGTTCCATTCCAAGTGAAACAGACATTATCTCTTGTACATATATGACTGCATGACCAAAATGATCCTACAAATATATACAATCAGAAAAATGAAAAATTACACTCCATGTATACATGATCTATGAAAATGTATAAATGCATTCTACTGTCATGTACAACAAATAAGAACAAATTTTAAAAAATTTTAAAAGGATGAACAAAAAAATCTTGTGCTTCAAAACTTTACCTACTTTTCTAGAAAGCTTAAAAACTTACCACTATATTTAGGAATTGAATACTTGGTTTATAAACTGGATGTATACATTTTTAATCAGCATCCTATCACCTCATTTTCATTAAGTTCAATTCCAATCACTTCTCTCCACTTCCACAACTATCACTCTGATTCAAGCTATGACCATCTCTTACCTGAATTATTATGAAAGTCTCCTAATGAATCCTGTTTCTACCCTTGACCATCTCTAGTCTAATACACAGCAGCCAGAGATGGGTCCAGTTCAGACCCTGAGCCAGTTGCCTTCTCAACCGCATTCAGTGGCTTCCAGTCTCACACAAACCTTTAATCTCAACCAAAGCCCTTACTACGATCTGAATTCACCCCCAATCATACTATTACCATTCTTACTTCATCTCCTTCTGCTTTACCCTCTCATTCACTCTACTCTGTTCCTTGAATAGATCAGTCATATGTCTGTTTTATGTCCTTGGCCTTTGGCATTCTTTCTGCCTGGAATATTCTCCCAGAGAGTTCTGTGGCTCACACCCTTACTTCAATCAGGTCACTCACCAGTGTGTCCTTCTCAATAAGACACTTCTAGACCACCTAATCTAAAATTTCATTATCTCACCTGAATAATTCCTGCCCCTTTCACATTGTTGTATAGGTGTTCACTTAATATTTGTCAGAAGGATGAATGCATGAGTTGAATCCTACATTTTTACTGACTACATTATAAACTCAGAGATATACTTCTTTTGCAAATAATGAGGATCCAAATAATTAGCCACTTCTAATTAAAATTTTAAAAACTTAAAGCCCACATATAAAAAGAAACCTGATAATTTTTTTTTAACTTTTTAGGAGAAACTCATACAGACATACCTCTTCTTATAAAAAGGTTAGATTCTAAAAAGTTAAGCACAGATATATGATAGTTTGTACCAAATGAACAAATTTATGCCACTATTTGGTAAAGATGCACTTCAGTTATGGCATGGGATAGTTTTTATCTATGAACTTTAAATAAATTAAGTTTGGAAGAAATTTTACATAATTCTTTGTAGAAAAATAATCTTATTCTACATACACCTACTAAATATGTATCAAATAAAGAACTGTAGGGAACATAACTTAAAATATTCACTATTAACTTATTTTTGTGGAACTTTACATATGTCTTTTACCTAGGTAGATAGGTATGTTAAAAAAAATCAGAAACAAATAAGGATTATGTTCCCACTGTCTTCAACAGTTGTGTAAGCGGCCATTACTATGAATTATAAAGAAAATACTAAGATTAAGTAATAGGATAAGTGAGTATACTTAGTCTTAGGAGAAATATTTCACATAAAAGTAAAAATGAAATCATGAATTCATCAACAAATACTTCCTTTTCCTTGCCTCCTTTTTCAAAAAGTTGCTGATGTTACTGAACTTTGCTTTGCTAAAGTAAGATAGAGCACTATAATTAGGTCTTTTCTCCAAAACAGTTTGACTTAGAATTTAATAAGCAAAGCTCCAAGAAGGTTTGTGAAACTGACCGCTGAAGGGTGGGTCTCTTATAAGGAAGGCATCAAGACCTTGAGAAGAACAAGTCCTGAACACAGGCTGAAAATGCTGTGGTGCTTACTCTGCTTTTTCAAATTGTGATCAACAAACCACCTACATTGAAATCAACCCTTTAAAGACACAGCCTACCACCATCCTATCTGAGACCTAGAGAATCAGAATCTTGTTGGGTCCAAGAATCTACCTTTTTTTTTTTTTTTAAAATAAGCCCCAAAGTTGATTCTTGTGCACAATAATCACACCCAAGTCCAAAAGGAGTTGCTACCACAGCATCATTTCCTAATCACATCCATAACAAGGGAGAAGGCCCAGATCTTGAGAGTATTTTGCCATGGAAACAGAGGTTTAAAATTATGGAAACAAATTGTTTATAGCATGTTTCATCTGCAACATAATAAGAATGGCCTTCTTTCTTTAAAATGTGAGGTATAATTGCCATTGGATCAGATGTGCTGTGAATCTGGAAGTTGGGAAAGTCATATGGCTTTACCTTTACTCCTCTAACAAGGAGCTATCATCAGTAATGATTATGATTTTCATTTTTTAAAATACCAAAAGCTTACTTTGTGCAAAGCACTGGTATACATTAATAAATAAAGCATGAGCTATGCTTTTAAGAAGCTCACACTAAATTAATTGTTTTCAATCCAGGTTGCACAAGAGAGTTACCTGGGGGTAAAAGCTCCGTGGTTGATTCTAATGCACAACTAGGATTGAGATTTAAAACTGCTACCCTCACTCAATACAATCGCTTTTCACAGTTCTTTCAGATTTGTAAAACTACCACTGTTTGCTAGTTTCGGAAGTCCCTTTCATGCAACAAGGGCATAGTGAACCAGGCTGCTATGGATTTCTTACTCCTACATCTTGTTCTTTAATTTCAGCTTCCATAAACATGTTTTCCATTTTCAAACACACTTGTGGTCTAAATCTTCTTTCATTCCTGCATTATCCTCCAACTTCTGGATATTAATTGTAATTCCTAATTATAATTTGTTCTCTGTTGTCTGTTCTCTATTGTCAGTTTCATTAGTGTTAGGTTTTTGTTTGTGTGTCTTTGTGTTTCATGTTGGAGGGTTTCTGCAAATATCTGGTCATCCTTTGCTCCTCGATCAGATTCAAGAGTGGGCCACTAAAAAAGGTACAGAAAATTTCATACATGAGTAGATGTGACTTAAATCTAATGAACGTCATTATGTCTGTGAAAGAATCACAACTCAGCCTTTATATTAGAGAGTCCTCGACTGTCAATCTTTTTTCAAGTCAGGGAAAGTTTCCTGGAATTGGGAGAGAGTTCCCATTCTAAATACAAACTTCCACTTATCTCCTCCATTTTCTTCCTCTTACTTTTAATTATGAAAAATTAAAAACACACCCAAAAGTATAAATAATAGTACAAGAATTTCCATTTACCCATCATTCAAGGTCAATAATACTCTATTCATATCCAAGTTTGTTTCCCAATTCTTCCAATTTTCCCAAACCTCACCCCAATGATCTAGAGACAATCTAAAATTTCACAAAATTTCATCCAAAATATTTCTAAAAGTATCTCTAAAAAATTTTAATACAACCACAAAACAATTTTTCTATCTTTAAAAAATCAACAATTTGATTCCTCAATTATTCAGTTCATTTTGTGACTGATTCATAGTATATATATGTTAAAAACATGTATGTCAAATATAAGTATATATATGTTTGAAATATCTGTGTTTGAATCAGAACCCAATGAACATCCACACATTATAAAAGGTCAATATGTTTTCAAGTCTCTTATAATCTATAGGTTTCTTTTCTATCACACCATTTTTTTTCCTTTTATTTGTTGAAAAAGCTAGGGGTTTTTGTTTAATTTCTTAAGTTTCCCACAGTTTGTATTTTCTTGATTAAATATATTGATGTTTCCTGTCCTCTAAGCACCATAAAAACAGTTTGTTATAAAGACTTGGTCACTTTCTGATTCAATTTGCTATCTTTGGCAAGATTACTTCATAGGTGGTGATATGTACTTCATCTCGAAAGCTGATTCTCATTCTGCAATGCTAGAAGTCACTGATGATTATTGATTACCTCTATTAATTCATTTGGGTCACAGAATGGAAATTTATAATTCCATTATAACTTCTCATCTGTTGGGTGAAACACTTTTATGAAGATTGACTTCCTTCATCAACTCTAGTTACCTCAAAGAGCAGTTCATATAAGAAAAGCAAAATAAATGCTTTTTCCCCCTTTTGCAGTTTCAAAGTACCAAGACCCATGCATCCTCCAATACTCATTAATGAGTTTTTAAATTTTTAATTTAAACTCAGGGATTTAAATACACTTGAATTTTTCAATCTATTGGAGTTGTATTGCTCTTTGATGCTCACATTATCCAAGTCTCACCAGTGAATACATATTTGAATATGTCTCAATTATTTTCACATGATCTTAGTACTCTTTTATACTTCTTTGTTTTCTAGTAGAGCAAGATGTTTCAAGCTAGTCATTTAGAAGGCAAAGGTGAATAAGAGAGAGTGCTTGCACATTCTATCTTTATCTCCCTTTTGGACTGCTACAGCTTGAACATCAATCTTCTGTCCACAGCACTCTCTATTCTTAGGTCTTCAGACTCAAACTGAACCTATACCATGTCTCTCAAGCTCCAAGCTCCATGACTCTTGACTTCTCTGCTTCTCAGTTTCAAATAACAGAAGATACTTTTCAAGATTTGATATTTGCACAGAACTTCATAAAATGATATAGTACCTAAAATTATGCAGTGGACTGGTTATTCAAATATTGAACTAAATAAAAAATACTAAAACTAAGGAAATTATAATGATTACCAAATGTGGTTTGGTGCAGTAAGGTACAGAAGGAATTCTAACTTTAAGATTTTCATTTATTTCTACATATTATAGTTTCATACCTAACTTAATTATTGATCTCTCTGGTATAATTTAACTAATATCAAAGGTATAATGCAATAATGTTACAGAAAGGGTATAGAAAAAGATTTAAAAGGATTTTGTTTTACTAGCATCAATCTAGGTGTTACAAAAAAAGTTTTATTTTAGATTAGACTTTTCTATTAGTCTATAAAGTTCTCTGCAGTCAATACTCAGATAATGTTTATAGTTCTTCCTATTTATGATCTTTCTGTCTAATGAAATGAAGAAAGATTATTCCCTGTAGTTACCAAGCACCATCCTGTGGCAGGCACTATACTTGATACATTTCTTATGTGATCTTTCATCCTCAAAAAGCCTGCAAAGTATACAACATATTCCTAAGTTTACTAGAGATTAAGTAACTTATACACAACCAGTAAAGACAGAAATCAAACTAAGATTTGACTAATTACAAAGCCCCTCCTCCTTTTCAATAAGTATTACAAAAGTGCAATATTACAGAAATTATGAAAAGAATGACTGAAAAATATATTAAATATTCATTGACCTATTAATAATAATACCTCCTGTTTTATATATTTCAGAGAAAAATTTCTTTGGTTGTATATTTATTCTTTTTAAGGTATATAATGAACTATCTAATATGCCAGGCACATGCTAGGTTTGGATGGGTAACAAGATAGAGATCTACCCTCTTAAAATGAAAATTCCAGATAAAAAGACAGACAAATAACATCTAATCAGATAAATAATAAATTACAAACTTTAATTAGTGCCACAAAGGATATAAACTGCTGAAATAGACAATTACACTAGAATATGGATAGGAAAGATGCTTTATGCTGAAACCGAAACACAAGGAGACTCTCTTAAAATGAATGGAGAGATTAGCATTTCTATTATGGAAGCACATGAAAAGGCCATGGGGAAACTGGTCAGAATCACATTCCTGGTAGAGTAAAAAGCATGTGCATGTGCAGCCAGGCATGGTGTCTCACACCTACAGACCCAGTCACTTGGGAGGTTGAAGGAGAAGTATCACAAGTTCCAGGCCAGCCTCAGCAACTTTGTGACATCTTATCTCAAAATCTAAAAAATAAAAAAGACTAGGGATATAGCTCAGTGGTAAAGTTCCTCCAGGTTCAATCCCCAGTGTCAAAAATAAAAAGCATACACAAAGGCCTTGAGGAAGAAGTTTATACCTAGGAGTAAAATTACACTTAGCTAACTGAAGAGCCATCAAGTTTCCATACAGGTTGCACTATTTCACATTCCCACCAGCAATGTAAATTGCAATGGAATAAAGATTCCAGTTTCTCCTCATCCTCACCAACACTTGTTATTTTCCATTTTCAAAAATTTTTTTGTAAAGTCAACTGCTATAAGTTGGATCTTATATGTCCTTCAAAGTTCTATGTGTCAATGGCTTTTTTGCCACTGGGACACTATTGGGGGTTGTTGGAACCTTTAGGACACAGGGTCGAGTGGTTAAAGGTCACTGGAGATGTACCCCTAAATGGGATAGTAGGACCCTGGCCCCTTCTGTGTCTTTTCTCTTTGGTTCCCTGCCACCATGAGGTAAACAGGCCTCATTGCTACATATGATGTACAGTGTTTGCCACAGGCCCAAGGCAATAGGGCAAGGAACCATGAAAACCTTTGAGACCATGAGTGAAAATAAACCTTTTGTCCTTTTAAGTTGATCATTTATTTTTTTTTGTCACAATAATGAAAAACTGACTAACACACCATCTTAGTAGATGTGAGATAATATCTTGCCATGACTTTTATTTACATTTCCCTAATGATAAATGATTTGGGAAAATATCTTCATGTGTTAACTATCCATTTTATACTTCTTTAGAGAATACCAAGTCATGTCCTTTGCCTATTTTGGGGAGGAGTTGTCAGGCTACATTTTAAGAAAATAAATCTAACTATGAAGAGTAAAGGAAGAAGATTGGAAGTACAGATATCAATTATAATGCTACTTCAAAAACTCAGGCAAGGGACAATGAATTCTTTGACTAAAGAGAAGTTATAGTGATGATAACACAATAATTAAAACAACAAGAAGTCAAGATAAGTTGTCTATAAAGATGGCCACCAAAGATTCCTCCTAATCTTGTAATTCCACGATTTATCTCATCAAAAGATGGAGTCCACTTCCCTTTCTTTGAATTGAAGCACGCTTATGACTTGGCATGACAGACAACAGAATGGAAACTACAGTGTTTCTTTTGAGCTTAGGCCTTAATAGGCATTATAGGTTCCACATTCACATTCTAAGAGTCCTGAGCCTCCATGAAATATGTCCAACTACCTGGAAGGAAATCAAAGCCCAGTCATCTCCCAGTTGCTAGTCAACCCATCTGAGGAGCTACTCATGTAAATATCTTGGATATTCCAGCTCCAACCTCAAATGAATGTCAAATGAGTCATTCTAGCTAATACCACATGAATCAAAAAACTACCTAACTGAGCCCAGGGAACCCAAAAAAACATGAAAGTCAATTCCAGCAGGCTTGGAATCAGTAAGAACCATTTTCCTCAACTATCTACAGAACAACTAATCCCTGGTCAAGGCACGAAATTATGAACAGCCTTGTTTGTATTTATGAGTCCAGTAAGTTTTGGAGTGGTTTATATCAGTTTTTGAGTACTGTTAATTAACAAGAGTGAGATGGACGATTTGTATACACTGTCAGTGAGACTCAAGGAGATTTTTACTGTTGGTCCTGGTAACAATATGCCTACAGGACCAGCAGAATATAAGAAAATTTGGCAAGATTCCACTTTGCACTCATTGGTTCTAAGGTGTTCTATGCATATGTCAATAATTTCTGATGCAAGAGAAAGTAAGTACTGGTATGGTCAGGAAAGGGAAGACAACTAGAGATCACTCCTGTCCTCTTGAAACCCTTGAAGCATTTGGCTATAAAGAATAGCCTTTAGGGGGCTGAGGTTATAGCTCAGTGATACAGCACTTGCCTAGCATGCATGAGGCACTAGGTTCAATACTCAGCACCACATATAAATAAATAAAAATAAATAAAGGTCCATCAACAACTAAAAATAAAATTAAAAAAAGAACAGCCTTTAATTAATTTAATTATGCTGTTGCTATTTGATTATTTTTCTACAATAAACTACAGATGTTCACATTGTCATTTTGCTTTAGTAACAAAATCCTGTCTGCTACTACTAGTGTAATCCTGAAAAATGACAAATTGTTATTTTAAGGCACTACATTTTGAAATTATTGACTATGCAGCAACAAATAGGAAAACAACTGCTAACATTTACTAAACATCTATTATTTTCCAGGCACTATTTTGATTCATGGATAAGAAAACCATGACACAAGGAAATTAAATTTTTCCAAAAGCAACATAGCTTGTAAGTGGTTGAGCCAGATATTACTTGTTACTAGCACAATCCCAATTTGCCACTTCCTTTTTCCTAGCCAACTTCTAGATAGGGGTGGCTGTGTGAAAATATCCTGGCTACCAATCAACAGGTATTTTCAGGTAGAGAAACTAGAAGCAGGAGAGAGGCTGATGGAAGATTAGTTCAATTTTAAAATGTTAGTTTTGTAGTTCCTATAAAACATCAAAGTGGAAATAGCACACAGACAATAATTCATAGAGGACTGGGGCTCAGTGGATAGGTCAGGGCTTTAAATACACATTGAAAATGATCTTTGTATTTGGAAGTGGTACAGTATAGACAAATAATATCTGAAACCATAAAACTAAACATGGTTTCTGGGGAAACTACATAGAGAAAGAAGAGAAAATGGTTATGAATATTATGTAATATTTATGTAATTCTCAGTATTATACTCATAAAAAAGACTTTTCATTTTAAATGAAATATATTTTTAAAATATGCCCCATGTACAGTTGATACTTTTAAGTGATCCCAACCCTCATCATTGCTAAACAGAGTAATAAATAACTTTGATCTGAGACTAAAGAAAAGAACATATGTCTATTACATGTGTTTGCATAATTTCAGTATAAACATATGTCATTCAAATTAGAAAATTAGTGACAGGAAGTGTTTTGCAGGATAAATCACATACTAGTTAGCTTAACATATGTTCAGTAACAGAAATAGAAAACAAAAGTAGCTTTTCTATGTAAATCTAGGCAAGTAAATTAGAAAAGGCAAAATTTAAATGTAAGCTACTAAGTTTGACTATGTATTATTGCTTGGAATAGAGAGATATAATATGAAGCATCAACTAGATAAAAAAGAAATCAACTAATGTTGATGAAAAGTTATTTAGATTACATAATAACAATTATGTCAACACTGGTATGAGCAATTTGACTAAGTTAAAAATTTAATACAAGTCTGAAGCCATACTATCAAGTTCTAAGGTGAAGTAAATATGAGTAGATGTGGCCATCCTGGATATCTCACCATAAAAAAAGAGAATTACAGAAATTTTTGTGCTATTCTTTTTTCACCAAGAAAAACCATATACAAATAGTTTGTATGGTTTTCCTATAATTGTTATATTTCAAAGGTGGTAGGTTTTCTAGTAATGGTCAAGATTTAAAACAACTATTTCAATAAATTAGTGCTATGTAAATATTTAGAATTTATTAACATTTATTACTATATGATGAAACAAGAACTTCCATGTGTGAGTATAATCTGCTTTTCAAAACCAAAATTCCACTGGGCACAGTAGTGCACACCTATAATCCCAGAAACTTGAGAGGCTGAGGCAGGAGGATGGCAAGTTTGAGGCCATTCTCAGCAATGCAGTGAGACCCTCAGCAACTTATCAAGACCCTGTCTCAAAATAAAAAAAATAAAAAGGAATGGGGGGTGTAGCTCAGTGGTAGATTGCCTTCAGTTTCAATCCCTAGTACCACAAAAATAAATAAATAATCCAAAATCTTTTTTTAAATTGCAAATAATGTTATCATTTAATTAATAATACACAGACAACTGAACACATCTGAATGAAGTAATGTTAAGGGCTATAAATCTTAAATAAAGTTGGAGAACCAGTATAAGATTAATTGATATTATACTCACAAAGAGAATTCAAATACCTACTGGGGCCAGGATGGTAAAAGGTGTTGACTGGAAAATAGCATACTGAAAATCATTCATCTTTCTCCCCAGGAACAGCATTTAATCAGCCTCAATTGAATGTTGTTAAACTTTTTTCATTTAAAAAATAGCTGAAAATCTGGATTCATATTTGAAATACCACAAGCCACAAAATGTTGACAACTTCATTCAATTTTTAACAACTATAAATTGGTCATATAATCTACTTATGAATTAAATTCAGCTCATAGGCCAATGGATTCCACATTCTGCTCTTTAATATCTAAGTAAAAATACATTAAAATATACCTCTAAATACAAATTCCTGCATCTATCTCTAGATTTTACAAAATCAAAGTCTTAAAGAGGTTTGACAAATGAGTTTCACCTTTCTATGTCTATATTATTATCATGGTGAAATTATAATGTTCATAATTACAAGTGGTCAGCAAAGATTCATGATCTTTATAGACAGTGATAGGTCCTAAACCAGGATTGTCTAGGACTAAAGTAATCTCTGAAATGCTGTGAAGGAAAGGGGTCCAATTACTAATATTTACTTTCACTAGATTATTGTACAGTGATAAGACTACTGAGTCACATCAAACATTCCATTATTCTATAAAGAGATTGATTTTGTCTCCACAATATTCATCATTATGAGACAGAATATTGAACTTCCTATTATATTCACGAGTTAGTGAATCCAGAAAATTAAAATTTTCCATGCTTCAGTCCTCAGAAGAGAATGGAGAAAGGGTTGGTGTCAATCAGAAAATGAAGTGTGAAAGTAGGCTCAGCTGACCAGATTTAGAGAGCAGATGAATAAGGTAGAAGATCAAGTCATCAAGTCATAAAAGCACCAGAATAAGAACTTTCTTTCTCTGACTCAGATGGAATGTCCATATCAATTTCCTATGGATGTAGGATTAAGAAGATGCTGGGAAAATTCTGATTCCCTAAATTGAGGCTACTTACAATATTTAAGATAACTGAAACAAAAACGGTATTTGCTATGATTTGAGTGTGTGCCCCAAAAGGTTATCTATTAGAATTTTAATTCTTCAATGCAGCAGTGTTAAGAGATGGTGCCTAGTGGGGTAGAGGGTGGAGGAACTGGAGTGGATCCCTTGTAAATGCCTTTCTCACTGGAAGGAGTTAGCTATCATGGAAATTTGGCCCTGTTTCTTTCTCCTGCACATACTTACTTGTCCTTTCACTTTCTGCTATGAGTTGAAGAAGTCTGAAGCCCTTACCAGATGTGGCTGCTCAATTTTGGACTTCTCAGTCTCTTAAACTGTGTGCCAAAATAAACTTCCTTTGTTCATAAATTATTCAGTCTCATGTATTATTTATGCAAAAGAAAATGAACTGAGACAGAATTTAATACTTAAGATAAGGAAATTCCTTGTGTATAGCTTCGATAATAGCATTTCTTGAAGTTTCACACCTACATGCTCCTTAATGATCAATCAGTGAACATTAATGTCATCAATTTTAGGTAATGTTTTTGAAATATATTTTTTAATTTTATTGATTATAAAAATCAAGCACACATTTTTAAAATTAGTCATGAAATGTTTTATTTCAAATGTGAAGGATAATATTATTTGCACTCTTTCTTCAAGGCTCCATGCAAGCCAATGATGGAGAGGCTAATTCACAATTTAGATTATATTTGCAGTTGATTTATCATGCTAGCTTCTATTAAATCTGAAATTTTAAATTCATAATTATATATCATTATAAATCATACCAAGAGTTCAGTGGCTGTCAGATATGGCTCAATATTCACATTAAACACAAATGGGCCAGAAAGTATGGAGAGATGGCTCACTGAAGATCACTGTCAGCACTCTAACAGATGATAGGTTGTAACATTTTAGAGGCAAAAATTGGAAGGTGGGTGTTTCAACTTGGAAGACAACAATTAAGTAGATTTCTAATCTACTTTTAAATGGTTTTCAGTCCTGGGAATTATTTCCTCATGCTTTGTTGCAACATTTGGAAGTGGTGTATATATTAATTAAATAATATATCATCCGTTTCTTTATTCAAAGACCCAAAAAGACATTGAACTGAGAAAAAGTCCAAATTTCAGGCACAAACTACTTGTATTGCCATTTTATTACCTTCAAAAGCCCTGAGAATATATCTTCAACATTAAAACCCAGTGATTTTTGGTCTGCAGGTAATGAGGTCAAGCCACTGAAGATACTAATACACCATATGAGAAGACCACAAGAAATCTTAATGACCTTTACTGAAATTAGCTTTATACTTAATTTTAATAGCTCATCTAATATCTGTCTCTTCATCAACATTCTTTTTTTAAGTGGTCTTCATTGTCCATACTTTAAAAATTCAATAATTGATTGCAACTTGAACATATTCATATTAGCTATAGTTAATACTTCGAATGCTTATATTGACTAGAAGTAGGAGAGTGGGCACGTTTGCCATGCTCTTGATCTTAGAGGAAAAAGTTTTAGCAATTCTCACCACTGACTTTGATGTTAGCTGTGAGCTTGTCACACATGGTTTTTATTAAGCTGAGGTTCACTTCTTCCATACTTAATTTCGGATTTTTTAATCAATTTTTTAATTAATTTTGTAAAATGCCTTTTCTGAATATTTTGAGGTGGTTTTAATCTTTTGTTCTGGTAATATGGTAACACATTTATTGATTTGATATGCTGAAATAGCCTTACATTCCAATAAGTCCTACATGATCATGGTATTTGACCCTTTCAGTGTGCTGCATTTTTAAGATCTTCAAAACTGTTTCCATATGATTGCATGAATTTATAGTCCAACCAATAGTATTCAAGATTTCTCTTTTCTCCACATATTTGCAAACACTTATCTCTTATCTTTTTAATAATTACCATTTTAACAGATGAGTATCATTTGTTTTTAATTTGCATTCCCCTAATTACTAGTGATGTTGTGCATCGTCTTACATACCCATTGACATTTGCATGTCTTCTTTGGAAAAATGTCCATTCAGATCCTTTGCCCATTTTTCAATCAGGTTGCTTTTTGCTATTGAATTGTATGAGGTTTTTATATACCTTGGACATTAATGTTTTATCAGATATGTGGTTTGTAAATATTTTCTCACAGTTCATAATTTGCTTTTTCATTGTGTTGTTTCTTTTGCTGTGGAAGAACTTTTTGATGTGCTATAGTCCAATTTATTTACTTTAGTTTTGTTGCCTCATCTTTGGAGAACATATCCAAAACAACATTGCCAAAGTCTATGTCAAGGAGCTTTATCCCCTATGTTTTCTTTAAGTGTGGAGGGGGTGGTTTGAAAATTTTAGGTCTAAAGTTTAAACCTTTAATTTAGGGAGTTAATGCCTGTGCAGTGTGTAAAATGAGCATCCAATAACATTCTTCTGCAAATGGATTTGTGATTTCCTAACACCATTATGACCTCTTAGTTTTCTTGTTGAAAACTAGGTGACTGCATATGCTTGGGTTTATTTCAGTTCCATTCTGTTTCATTGGTCTATATGTCTGTTTTTATGACAGTACAACACTGTTTGAACAACTACGGCTTTGTAGTATAATTTGAAATCAGAAACTGGGAAACCTACAAATTTTTTCGTCTTTCTCAAGATTACTTTGGCAATTATTTCCACTGAAAAATCCACTGATAGTAATAGGTATTCACTGATAGTCCTTGTATATAAGTTGCTTTTCTCTTGCTGCTTTCAGAATTTTTATCTTTTGTTAATTTTATTAAAATGTGTTAATGTGTTAAGAATGTGGATCTCCTTTTTTTATCTTTTCTTTTTTATTGTAAACAAATGGGATACATGTTGTTTCTCTATTTCTACATGGAGTAAAGGCATACCATGTGTGTAATCAAATTTACATAGGGAAATGTTGTTTGATTCATTCTGTTATTTTTTCCCTTCCCCCCACCCCTCTCACCACTCTTTTCCCTCTATACAGTCCTTCCTTCCTCCATTCTTACCACCCTCCTTATCCCTAACCCTAAACCTAACCCTAAACCTAACGCTAACTCCGCCCACCCCCCATTATAAGACCTCATCCGCTTATCAGCAAGATCATTCCTCCTTTAGTTTTTTGAGATTGGCTTATCTCACTTAGCATGATATTCTCCAATTTCATCCATTTGCCTGCAAATGCCATAATTTTATCATTCTTCATGGCAGAGTAATATTCCATTGTATATATATGCCACAGTTTCTTTATCCATTCATCAACTGAAGGGCACCTAGGTTGGTTCCACAATCTGGCTATGGTGAATTGAGCAGCAATGAACATTGATGTGGCTGTATCTCTGTCATATGCTGATTTTAAGTCCTTTGGGTATAGGCCAAATAGTGGGATAGCTGGGTCAAATGGTGGTTCCATTCCAAGCTTTCTGAGGAATCTCCATACTGCTTTCCAGAGTGGCTGCACTAATTTGCAACACCACCAGCAATGTGTGAGTGTACCTTTTTCCCGAAATACTCGCCAACACCTATTGTTGCTTGTGTTCTTGATAATCGCCATTCTAATTGGGGTGAGATGGAATCTTAGGGTAGTTTTGATTTGCATTTCTCTTATTACTAGAGATGTTGAACATTTTTTCATATATCTGTTGATTGCTTGTACATCTTCTTCTGTGAAGTGTCTGTTCATTTCCTTAGCCCATTTGTTGACTGGGTTATTTGGATTCTTGGTGTAGTTTTTTGAGTTCTTTATAGATTCTGGAAATTAACGCTATCTGAAGTATGAGTGGCAAAGATATTCTCCCACTCTGTAGGCTCTCTCTTCACATTACTGATAGATTCCTTTGCTGAGAGAAAGCTTTTTAGTTTGAATCTATCCCAGTTGTTGATTCTTGCTTTTATTTCTTGTGCTATGGGAGTCCTGTTAAGGAAGTCTGATCCTAAGCCAACAAGTTGAAGATTTGGACCTACTTTTTCTTCTATAAGATGCAGGGTCTCTTGTCTGATTCCAAGGTCCTTGATCCATTTTGAGTTGAGTTTTGTGCAGGGTGAGAGATAGGGGTTTAATTTCATTCTGTTGCATATGGTTTTCCAGTTTTCCCAGCACCATTTGTTGAAGAGGCTATCTTTCTCCATTGCATATTTTTGGTACCTTTGTCTAGTATGAGAAAATTGTATTTATTTGGGTTTGTGTCCGTGTCCTCTATTCTGTACCATTGATCTACCTGTCTATTTTGGTACCAATACCTTGCCGTTTTTGTTACTATTGCTTTGTAGTAGAGTTGAAGATCTGGTATTGCGATACCCCCTGCTTCGCTCTTTCTACTGAGGATTGCTTTAGCTATTCTGGGTTTTTTATTCTTCCAGATGAATTTCATAATTGCTTGCTCTATTTCTGCAAGGTACATCATTGGGATTTTAATTGGAATTGCATTGAATCTGTATAGCACTTTAGGTAGTATAGCCATTTTGACAATATTAATTCTGCCTATGCAAGAACATGGGAGATCTTTCCATCTTCTAAGGTTTTCTTGAATTTCTTTCTTTAGTGTTCTGTAGTTCTCATTGTAGAGGTCTTTCACCTCTTTTGTGAGATTGATTCCCAAGTATTTTATTTTTTTTCGATGCTATTGTGAATGGGGTAGTTCTCCGAACTTCTCTTTCTGAAGATTCATCACTTATGTATAAAAATGCATTGGATTTATGAGCATTGATCTTGTAACCTGCTACTTTACTGAATTCACTTATGAGTTCTAAAAGTTTTCTGGTGGAATTTCCAGGTTCCTCTAAATATATAATAATGTCACAAGCGAACAGGGATAGTTTGAGTTCTTCTTTTCCAATTCATATCCCTTTAATTTCTTTGGTTTGTCTAATTGCTCTGGCTAGAGTCTCAAGGACAATGTTGAATAGAAGTGGTGAAAGAGGGCATCCCTGCCTTGTTCCAGTTTTTAGAGGGAATGCTTTCAGTTTTTCACCATTTAGAATGATATTGGCCATGGGCTTAGTGTAGATGGCCTTTACAATGTTAAGGAATGTTCCCACTACCCCAATTTTTTCTAGTGTTTTTAGCATGAAGAGATGCTCTATTTTATCAAATGCTTTTTCTGCATCTATTGAAATAATCATGTGATTCTTAACTAAGTCTGTTGATATGGTGAATGACATTTATTGATTTCCGGATGTTGAACCAACCTTGCATCCCTGGGATAAAACCCACGTGATTGTGGTGCACTATCTTTTTAATATATTTTTGTATGCGATTTGCTAAAATTTTGTTGAGAATTTTTGCATCGATGTTCATTAAGGATATTGGTCTGAAATTTTCTTTCCTCGATGTGTCTCTGTCTGGTTTAGGTATCAGGGTTATATTGGCTTCATAGAACGAGTGTGGGAGGGTTCCCTCCTCTTCTATTTCATGGAATACTTTGAGGAGTATTGGAATGCACTCTTCTTTAAAGGTTTTGTAGAACTTGGCTGAGAACCCATCTGGTCCCAGACTTTTCTTTGTTGGTAGGCTTTTGATGACCTCTTCTATTTCATTGCTTGAAATTGATTTATTTAAGTTGTGTATATCCTCCTCGTTCAGTTTAGGTAATTCATATGTCTCTAGAAACTTGTTGATGTCTTCAAGGTTTTCTGTTTTGTTGGAGTATAGATTTTCAAAATAGCTTCTAATTATGTTTTGTATTTCACTCGTGTCTGTTGTGATATTTCCTGGTTCATTCCAAATTTTAGTAATTTGAGTTTTCTCCCTCTTTCTCTTTGTTAGTGTGGCTAAGGGTTTATCAATTTTATTTATTTTTTCAAAGAACCAACTATGTATTTTGGTAATTTTTCTGAATTGTTTCTTTTGTTCATTCGTTGATATTGGCTCTGATTTTAACTATTTCCTGTCTTTTACTACTTTTGGTGTTGGTCTGCTCTTCTTTTTCTAGGGCTTTGAGTTGTAGTGTTAAGTCATTTATTTGTTGATTTCTACTTCTTTTGTTGAATGCGCCCCATGAAATAAATCTTCCTTAAGTACTGCTTTCATAGTGTTCCAGAGATTTTGATAAGATGTGTCTTTGTTCTCGTTTACTTCTAAGAATTTTTTTATTTCCCTCCTGATGTCTTCTGTTATCCATTCATCATATAATAGTGTATTATTTAATCTCCAGGTATTTGAGAAGTTTCTGTTTTTTATTCTGTCATTTATTTCTAATTTCAATCCAATATGCTCTGATAGAGTACAAAGTAGTATCTCTATCTTCTTGTATTTGCTAACAGTAGCTTTGTGGCATAAAATATGGTCTATTTTAGAGAAGGATCCATGTGTTGCTGAGAAGAAAGTTCTTGTTGGATGGTATATTCTATATATGTCCATTAAGTCTAAATTGTTGATTGTGTTATTGAGATCTATGGTTTCTTTATTCAATTTTTGTTTGGAAGATCTATCCAGTGGTGAGAGAGGTGTGTTAAAATCGCCTAGTATTATTGTGTTGTGGTCTATTTGATTTCTGAAATCGAGAAGCATTTGTTTGACATACATGGATGAGCCAATGTTCGGGGCATAGATATTTATGATTGTTATGTCTTGCTGATTTATGCTTCCCTTAAGCAGTATGTAATGTCCTTCTTTATCCCTTCTGACTAGTTTTGGCTTGAAGTCCACATTATCTGAAATGAGGATGGATACTCCAGCTTTTTTGCTGTGTCCATGTGCATGGTATGTTTTTTCCCATCCTTTCACCTTTAGTCTATGGGTATCTCTTTCTCTGAGATGAGTCTCTTGCAGGCAGCATATTGTTGGATTTTTCTTTTCAATCCAATCTGCCAGTCTATGTCTTTTGATTGATGAGTTCAGGCCATTAACATTCAGGGTTATTATTGTGATATGATTTGTATTCCCGGTCATTTGACTCTTTTTTGTTTTTTGACATGATTTGGTTTCTCCTTTATTTGGTTATTCCTTTAGGCTAGTTCCTCCCTTTGCTGATTTGCATCGTTGTTTTTCATCTCTTCCTCATGGAATATTTTGCTGAGAATGTTCCATAATGCCGACTTTCTTTTTGTAAATTCCTTTAGCTTTTCTTTGTCATGGAAGGATCTTATTTCATCGTCAAATCTGAAAGTAAGTTTTGCTGTGTATAAGATTCTTGGTTGGCATCCATTTTCTTTCAGGGCTTGGTAAATGTTGTTCCAGGCCCTTCTAGCTTTTAGGGTGTGGATTGAAAAATCTGCTGATATTCTTATTGGTTTCCCCCTGATTTTTTCCCCCTAATTTGATTCTTTTCTCTCGCGGCCTTTAATATTCTGTCTTATTTTGTATGTTAGGTATTTTCATTATAATGTGCCTTGGTGTGGGTCTGTTGTAATTTTGTATATTTGGAGTCCTATAAGCCTCTTGTACTTGGTTTTCCATTTCGTTCTTCAGATTTCGGAAATTTCCTGATATTATTTCATTGAATAGATTGTTCATTCCTTTGGTTGATTTCTCCAAGTCTTCCTCAAACCAATAATTCTTAAATTTGGCCTTTTCATGATATCCCATAATTCTTGTAGATTCTGTTCATGGTTTCTTACATTCTCCTCTGTTTGGTCAACTTTGTTTTCAAGATTAAATATTTTGTCTTCAGTGTCTGAGGTTCTGTCTTCCAGGTATTCTATCCTATTGTTTATGCTTTCTATGGAGTTTTTAGCTTGGTTTATTGTTATCCTTCATTTCAAGGATATCTATTTGTTTGTTTTTTTTTCAGTATCTCTAACTCTTTATTGAAATGATCTCTTGCTTCCCGTATTTGGTCTTTTAACTGTTGATTGGTGCAATCATTTAATGTCTGCATTTGCTCTTTCATCTCCTCCTTCAATGCCTGCATTTGCTCTTTCATCTCCTTGTTTGCTTCCCTGATTATTTTAATTATGTACATTCTGAACTCCTTTTCTGACATTTCTTCTGCTGTGCTGTCATTGGGTTTTATTGATATAGTATCTAGGTTTGTTTGGAACATTTTCTTCCCTTGTTTTCTCATATTGGTCAGATGTCAGTGGGACTCTGAGATATTTCAGATTTCCTCTATTGGCTTATAGTGTCCCTGTAGATTTCCAGTGTATTGCCTCCCAGCCTTCAGTAGCCTGAAGTCTTGGAGGAACTTGAAAATGCAGTGCCTCCGAACAAAGCTGCCCCTAGCCCACTACTGGTTCCAGGGCTTGGACCTGGCTCTGTGCGGAAAGGCTCTCGCTGGGGGGCCAGCTCCAAGTAGCTGGCCCTATGGGAGGAGCCCACCGCCAGAGTGAGCAGGGCTACCTGGGGAAGACTCTAGCTGTCCTGCCCTGCTCTGATAAGCTGCCCCTATCCGGGCCTGCCACCCAGGCCGAGCTTCACCCAGTGGGGGAGACTCACCCCGTGGTTCTATTTTAGTCCAAGTCTCAATGCCTCCCCTTCTTGAATCCTGGGTTCTGGAGCGACAGGAGATGCAGTCACCCTCTAGTCCGCCATCTTGGATCGCCCCGTGGGAAGAGCCTGCAGCCAGAGGGGTCAGGGCTGCCTGGAGAAGTCTCTGGCTGCCCTGCCCTGGTCCCAGAGACTGCCTGTGGGTCGGAGCTCTCCGCTGGCTTGGGTACTTGTGTCTGCCTCTGTGTAGAAGGGCTCTTACTGGGTGGTCTGCTCCGAGAAGCTAGCCTTGAAAGGCGCCTCCTGCTGGAGGGAGCCGAGCTGCTTGTGAAGTCCCTGGCTGCCCTGTCCTAGTCCCTGAAGCTGCCTGCGGACCGGAGCTTGCTGCCCTGGCTCCAGTACTTGGAGCTGGTTCTGTGCAGAAAGGCTCTCACTGGGGGTCCTGCTCCGAGAAGCTAGAGGAACTGGCCGTGTGGAAGGAGCCCACCGCCAGTGTGAGCAGGGCTACCTGGGAAAGACTCTAGCTACCCTGCCCTGCTCTGATAAGCTGCCCCTATCCGGGCCTGCCGCCCAGGCCAAGCTTCATCCAGTGGGGGAGACTCACCCCATGGTTCTATTTTAGTCCAAGTCTCTCAATGCCTCCCCTTCTTGAATCCTGGGTTCTGGAGCAACTGGAGATGCAGTCACCCTCTAGTCCGCCATCTTGGATTGCCAGATCTCCTTAAATTGATCTTTTTTTTTTTTCAGTGCTAGGGATTGAATCCAGGGCCTTATGCTCGTGAGGCAAGCACTCTACCAACTGAGCTATCTCCCCAGTCCACTAAATTCATCCTAACTGGTGTCCTTTGGTCTTCCTGGATCTGGATTTCCATTTCTTTCCCCAGCTTTGGAAAGTTTTCAGCCATTAATTCTTTGAATAAGTTTTGTCCCTTTCTGTCTTCTTCTAAATTTCCACTGTGTATATTGATTCTTGTGTGGTGTCACAAGTCCTTTAAGCAGTCTTCACTCTTTTTTTATTCATTATTCTCTTTGCTTCTCTGATTGGACACTTTCCAGTGATACATCTTTTGAGTTTGCTGATCATTTCTTCTGCTTGAGTTAATCTACTACTGAACCCCTCTACTGATTTTTTCAGTTTAATTATTATACTTCTCAGCTCTATGGTTTCTCTTTGGTTCTTTACATTTTATATCTTTGTTGAAATTCTAACTTTGTTCAGGCAGTGCTCTCCCGTCTTCACTGAGTATCTTGATGACTGATGAATTCTTTGTCAAGTAAATCACTTATCTCAATTTCATTAGGGTCGGTTTCTGGAGATTTACTTTGTTCTTTCATCTGAAATATATTTCTCTGCTTCTTCATCCTCTTTGTCTCTTTTTGTTGATTTCTACCTATCAGATTAGACTGCCACATTCTCAGTCTTATCTGACTATTAATGTGTAGGAGATTAACCTCACCAATTAGCCTGGCCAGAGATTCCAGATGCCTCTGAAATCTTTGTGTTTGTCTAAAATGCTGAGTCTATTCTTATTGAGGAGGGGATTAGGGTGTGACAAATCCAATCACTGCCCCAAAGCTGGCAAGATAGAAGCTAGTTTCTCAAGATGCAACTAGAAAAGGTGGGGTGTTAAACCTGTGCTTCGGTTCCTTCTCTTCTCAGGGAGAAGCAGTAGCTGTTTTATCTCCCAGTCAATCTGCACTATACTGGAGAAAGAATCTGTGACAGACCCTGCATTCTGATTCAGACCTCACATTCTTTCAATCTGTTGCTTTGTTCTTTGCTTCCTCCAGGTTCCTATTCTTTGTCACTACCCAGCACCCATCAGCACTTGAGAAACAAGTGGTTAACTAAAAGGTTTATTTCTATTTCTGGAGCAAGGCAGGGTACAGCTGTAGGAAATGCCCACACACACACATTTGGACTCTGAAAGGACTATTGGCTGACTGCTCTGTCAACTGCCATATTAAATGCTGAAACAACAGAAGCAGCTGGAAATATCAGGACAGTGGATGTGTCGTCAAACCCTCTCCAAGGAGAAACAGGAACTGGTTAGGTTTTTTCCTGTTTTTTTGTTTTTCTGTGCTGAGTCAGAGGAATAGCCACTGGAAGTGATCACATACCAGTTTAAACCTACCTCTATGTTCTCGTTTGTTAACATGAAAATTCATGGGATTCATGAATGCCAAGCCCCATTTAGCTTCTTCAGGAGTAAGGTCTTACACAGGAGGTCCGAAAGTACTCAGGAGGTCTAAAAGTACTATCCAGAGTACTCAGGTATGGAGAAACCGTAGACCTGATTTTATCACTGGTAAAAACTGGGGGTAAAGAAGAAAGAAAGGCCTACACATCCATTTATGCATCCTAGAGGTCTACTAATTACCTACACAATCAGCTCCCAGATGTAGGCTAGTTAAGAAGTCCAATCTTTGGGCAGCAACTAGGGAAGTGTGCAAAACCTTTCCAGAGAGAAATTGGGATCTGGGAGTTTATGATTGTTCACTGTCTATGCTTTATACCTGGGGAATAGCTGTTGAAAGTGCTCACGCCCCTGTTTAAACCCACCTCTTTGTTCTCTGTCATCCTGTCAGATCCCAAATATAGATGATTTAGGAGCCAGTCATTCAGGTAGAGGCTTTAAAAGTGGCAGTATTCAATATGCAAACTCCTTTCAAGGAGAAACTGGAATCCTGGTGTTATTACTAAAACCAGCCAGGGGGAGAAGGTATGACTTGTATTTTAAAATATAACCAAAGCAAGATTCTATATTTTGAATATACAGATTTTGTTACATTACCCTTTAAAATTAAAAATTATTCTGAGAGTTTGGAATGTTAATGAAGTACATTTTAAGCATGATCTCAAAGGCGAATGAATAGTGATATAAAATTGTAGTTTAAAAATTATTCCTGGTGAGGAAGAAACTTTCATGGATATTACAGTTTCTTAAATAATAGTTCTCAATTAAATATGGTTATCAGTGTCACTAGAAAAATTCTCCAAAAATATACAAGTCCATCTACCAACACTACTGAATGAGAAGTTAGTGACAAAAGTATATCTTTCTTAAAAAGTATTATTCTAATGCACATCCCCTGTTAAAAAACAAGGACACTTAGGAATATACAGAGGAAGGGGGCAGGAGGATTAATTTTCAAGACTAGAAAGGATGAAGCAATACATTATAGTCTAGCCCAATTTCTCTTGGCCTTCTATTTTAACCCATAAGATAAAAGAAAATAAAATAGGTACAAGAGTGTATAGAGGAACTCTAGATTCTTGAAAATAAAAAGACAGTATCCTGGATAAGGGTTGGTATAATTAGAGATAGCAGCAAAGCAATTTATCCTAGTTGAATAGCAAAGTTTATCTTAAGTTAAAAATGGAAAGAGCAGGTAAGTTATAGGTAGGTTTTTTGGTGCAATAGAAAGTACACATAAGTCTCAACTTCCTTTCTGCCTTAAAGTGGAATTTGTCAAAAGTTAATTAAACAATGCTAATAAAAATTGAGTATGGGGGTTACAAGAGTCTGTAATGGAATAAATTTGGTTTGGGTCAAAATATCAAAACCATCACTTAATAGCTATAAAATCTTGGCCATATTAGTTAACCTATATAAGTTTCAGTTTCTTCAGCTATAAAACAAGGGTAAACACTGAGGATAACAGTAAATATTATATTATGTCAGAAAGCAAGAAAGGAATCAAAGACTGCTGGGTTTGAATAAAAAGAATTTAGGAGCTAAGTCAAATAGGCTACTGTTACAGATTTACCCCAAAAGTTCATGTGTAAAACAATGCAAGGTTTTAGAGTTGAAATTACTGGATTATGAGAGCCTTAACCCAATCAGTGCTTTAATCCAGACAGGAATGAAATGAGCAGTTGTGGAGTAATATATTCCCATTGGTGCAAAATACAAAATCCTCAAATGATTGGTGGCTCTAGAAAACTAAATGATTGGTGGATTCGAGTGGTGTGACACGCATATTGACTCCACTTGGATAGGTACTCAATAAAAGAAGAAACTTCCGCAATAAATGAGTCAGCAGCTCTCGCCTACTCTTACCTGGCTCCCGGAGTCTGGGTGGTTATTGACACTGCGCCCTTCACCCCCCATTACATGAGCCCCCCCCACCCCCTCTGGTAACCTATAGTAACTGTAGGCAGGTAGGGTATGGCTGGAGGAGGTGGATCCCTGTTGAGCAGAGCTCTCTGGGCTTTCTGGGTGCCATGTTTCCAGCAGCTTTGTTCAGTCGCACACTTCCACCATGATATTCTGCCTCACCTCAGGCCTCAAGGAATGCAGCCACTCTCTGTAGACTGAGACCTCTGAAATCACGAGCCCCAAAGTAAACTATTCCTCTTCTAACAGTGCTTGTCAGATCTTTGTGTTTCAGCAGTGAAAAAGCTGACTAAATCAGCTCCTAACTACCAGGAATGAATATGTTGAGCAGCAATAAGAATGCTGATTAAAATATAAACAACATGGTTAACTCCATGAATTCATAAAGGTATTCTGGAAAAAAAATCATTGGTCCCCATTGGAGGATGCTATGAAACAATGTACTATTTTGTATTATTTTGAGAAACAATAAATGGAAGAATCAAACATTTAGCTTGCCTCATCTGTAAACTGTACCACAGTTCCAACAGCAACCAATACTATGTATTTCAACTAATGAAAAAATATAAAATTATAGGCTATTACCATTTTGGCAACCCCTAATAAATAACTAGATTTAGATTATCATCCTTAAGGGCCACCAATATCACAAAAAGAGAAAAAATATAAATTACGTGCTTCCTGAAATGAGTACACAATGCTACCTATGGAGTAATCCTGCTAAAAGAATTGAACATTAATCTGATTATATTGCTAGGTCTAATAATTTATAAAAACTACAAAAGACAAAGGAACATATTAAAGATATAAGTGGAACATACTTATCAAAGCCAGATTGTGGGAAATTCAAGAAAAGAATAACTTGGTTGTTTTCTATAAATATAAAGAGATGGATAGGGACCCTATAATATTAAAAGAAATGAAACATATCAACCAATTATAATGCAGTTATTACTTGAATTATAATTGAAACAAACTTTTTAAAAATATGAGGTAATTTGTAAAATGTAAATACCTAATGCCTAGCTGAGTGTATTATTTTCATTTTGCAGATGTGGTAATGGGATTTCAGATATACATACTGAAATGCATACAGGTTAATAATATGACATCTAGTATATACATCAAAATAATTCAGGAGGAAGAATAAAGAAATAAAATATGATTAACCATAAGTTGAAAATTGCTCAGTGATGGATACTGAAGATTCATTATTTTAGTCTCCTCACTTTTGTATGTTTATATTATTCACATTAAGCTTTTTAATAGAAAATGAGAGTCAGGTTAAGAGAGGATAGAGATGTTATAGTTTGGAGATGAGGTGTCCCCGAAAACCTCACATGTGAGACAATGCAGGAATGTTTGTAGGTCAAATGGTTGGATTGTGAGAGTTGCAACACAGTCAGTAGATAAATTCATTGATATGGATTAATCGGATGGTAACTGTAGGCATGTGGGAGGGGCTGAAGAAGGTGAGGCACTGGCAGCATGCCTTTGGGATTTGTAATTTTTCCCTGGTGGGTGCAGTCCTCTCCCTTTCCTTCTCTCTCCTTGCTAGTTGCCATATCTTGAGCTGCTTGCTTTCCTCCACCATGCACTTCTTTTTATTTGTTCTAATTCATTATTCATGACAGTAGAATACATTGACACATCATACATAAATGGAGTATAACTTCTCATTCTTCTGGTTGTGCATGATAGAGTTACACAAGTCATGTAATCATATATGCACACAGGGTAGTAACATGAGATTCATTCTACTATCATTCCTACTCCATACCTCTTCCCTTCCCTTCACTCCCCTCTGTGTAATCCAAAGTACCCTATTCTTCCCTACCCATTATGAATTAGCATCCACATATCAGAGAAAACATTCATCCTTTGGTTCTTTAGGATTGACATTTCGCTTAGCATAATATTCTCCAGTTCCATCCATTGACCAACAAAAGCCATAATTTCATTCTTCTTTAAGGCTGAGTAATATTCCATTGTATATTTATATCACATTTTCTTTACCCATTCATCTGTTGAAAGTCACCTATGTTGGTTCCATAGTTTAGCTATTGTGAATTGAACTGCTATAAACATTGACCCCCTCAAGCACTTCTGCCATTATAGTCATGATATCTTGGGGACAGAGATATGGGGTCAGTCATCTGTGCACTGAAAATCTAAAATCATGAGCCAAAATAAACTTTTCTTTCTCTTGTTCTTGTCAGGCTTTTTAGTCATAGCAAAGAAAAACAGGACATTATTTAACAGGTTCTAAAACAGTGAGATAGAAGGAACAACTTCTGGTGTCCCACAGCACAATGAGATGATATATAGTTCACCTACTATATATCAAAAGGATTAAAATAACATTATATATATATATATATATATACATATAACATTATATATAATATATATTAAATATATAAGTATATATGTTAAAATCTGGGAGATAGGCTGAAAGTCTCCAAACATAAAAAAAAATTATAAGGAGAGATTAGGGCTAATTACAAGAGTTTGACCAATGCACACTGTATTCATGTGTTGAAATATCACCTGGAATCCCATTAAAATTTGGCACATACAAATAAAAATACAAAATTAAATTTTTAGAAGTTGGGATCTACTTCTGTTCCCCCCTGGCAAGCCTTGCAAATAAAAAAGCACCCTTCAGAGGACTCCTTGCATCCTCTACCACTCTCAGAGCAGTCAAAAGATGAACAGCTCAAGGAAGAGCTGTAGAAGTTCATCTATCAGGTTTACACCTTGAGCCAGTAGAGATAAAATAAAATCATCAAAATATGATGTTAACAAAAAAATCCATACCAAAGATTTTACTTTTTACAAAAAGTAAGAAGGGTTTCAGGGAGTATCACTAAATATTGAATGTCCCCTCCAAAATTCATTTAAAAATTTACCTGCCATCATAACAGTTTGGGGAGGTGAAACTTTTAAAAGGTGATTAGGTCATGAGGGAAGGACTGTTAGTTTTTTATTCATTCTTTTTAATTACATATAACATTATGATACATTTTGACATAATCATAAAAGAATGGAATATAATTCACTCTAATTCAGACCCCAGTACTTCCCCACACTCATTCTCCTCCCTCCCCCTGTTGCACTTTCTTTACTGATATTTGTGCAATTTACTTATAGTTATTTTTTTTAATTAGTGTATTGTGGACATACTTGATGTTAAAATTTACTGTGATGTATTCATGTATGTACATATGAAAATTCAGTCAGATTCACTCCGTATCCTTCCATTATTCTGTCCCTCCTTCCTCCCCCTAAATCCTCTTCATCTACTATAATGAAGTTTTCTATATTTTGATGGAATTCCCTCTTCATTTTTCCCCCTTTCTCCTTCTTTTTCTCCACCACCTCTCCCCTGCTTATTTTGGTTTAGCTTCTGCATACAAGAGAAAACGTTCACCTTTGACTTTTTGGAACTAGCTTATTTCACTTAGAATGATAGTCTCCATTGCCATCAATTTATTGGCAAATGCCATTAAGTCATTATTCCTTATGGCTAATACTCCACTGTGTATATATAACACAATTTCTTTATTCATTAATCTGTTGAAAGATACCTAGGTTGGTTTTATAGCTTGGCTATTGTGAATGTGTGCTATAAACATTGATGGGGTTATATTACAATAGTATGATGATTTTATTTTATTATTTTTATTACTTTTTTTATTTTCGCAGACTGCATTTTGTTTTTTTTTATTTTCGTTTTTATTTTTTTTTATTTTTAATTGTATACAAATGGGATACATGTTGTTTCTCTATTTCTACATAGAGTCAAGGCATACCATTTGTGTAATCATACGTTTACATAGGGCAATGATGTTTATTTTCTTTTCCCTTCCCCCCCACCCCTCCCACCCCTCTTTTCCCTCTATACAGTCCTTCTTTCCTTCATTCTTACCGCTCTCCTTATCCCTAACCCTAGACCTAACCCTAAACCTAATGCTAACCCCTCCCACCCCCCATTATGTGTCCTCATCCGCTTATCAGCGAAATCATTCGTCCTTTAGTTTTTTGAGATTGGCTTATCTCACTTAGCATGATATTCTCCAATTTCGTCCATTTGCCTACAAATGCCATAATTTTATCATTCTTCATTGCAGAGTAATATTCCATTGTATAAATATGCCACAGTTTCTTTATCCATTCATCAACTGAAGGGCATCTAGGTTAGTTCCACAATCTGGCTATGGTGAATTGAGCAGCAATGAACATTGATGTGGCTGTATCTCTGTAGTATGCTGATTTTAAGTCCTTTGGGTATAGGCCAAGGAGTGGGATAGCTGGGTCAAATCGTGTTTCCATTCCAAACTTTCTGAGGAATCTCCACACTGCTTTCCAGAGTGGCTGCACTAATTTGCAACCCCACCAGCAATGTATGAGTGTTCCTTTTTCACCACATCCTCGCCAACACCTATTGTTGCTTGTATTCTTGATAATCGCCATTCTAATTGGGGTGAGATGAAATCTTAGGGTAGTTTTGATTTGCATTTCCCTTATTACTAGGGATGTTGAACATTTCTTCATATATCTGTTGATTACTTGTACATCTTCTGTGAAGTGTCTGTTCATTTCCTTAGCCCATTTGTTGATTGGATTATTTGCATTCTTCGTGTAGAGTTTTTTGAGTTCTTTATAGATTCTGGAAATTAGCGCTCTATCTGAGGTATGGTTAGCAAAGATATTCTCCCACTCCGTAGGCTCTCTCTTCACATTTCTGATAGTTTCCTTTGCTGAGAGAAAGCTTTTTACTTTGAATCTATCCCAGTTGTTGATTCTTGCTTTTATTTCTTGTGCTATGGGAGTCCTGTTAAGGAAGTCTGATCCTAAGCCAACAAGTTGAAGATTTGGACCTACTTTTTCTTCTATAAGATGCAGGGTCTCTGGTCTGATTCCGAGGTACTTGATCCATTTTGAGTTGAGTTTTGTGTAGGGTGAGAGATAGGGGTTTAATTTCATTCTATTGCATATGATTTTCCAGTTTTCCCAGCACCATGTGTTGAAGAGGCTACCTTTCCTCCATTGCATATTTTTGGAACCTTTGTCTAGTATGAGAAAATTGTATTTTTTTGGGTTTGTGTCCGTGTCCTCTATTCTGTACCATTGATCTACCTGTCTATTTTGGTACCAATACCATGCCGTTTTTGTTACTATTGCTTTGTAGTAGAGTTGAAGATCTGGTATTGCAATACCCCCTGCTTCGCTCTTGCTACTGAGGATTGCTTTAGCTATTCTAGGTTTTTTATTCTTCCAGATGAATTTCATAATTGCTTGCTCTATTTCTGCAAGGTACATCATTGGGATTTTAATTGGAATTGCATTGAATCTGTATAGCACTTTACGTAGTATAGCCATTTTGACAATATTAATTCTGCCTATCCAGGAACATGGAAGATCTTTCCATCTTCTAAGGTTTTTTTTAATTTCTTTCTTTAGTGTTCTGTAGTTCTCATTGTAGAGGTCTTTCACTACTTTTGTGAGATTGATTCCCAAGTATTTTATTTTTTTCGATGCTATTGTGAATGGGGTAGTTTTCCTAATTTCTCTTTCTGAAGATTCATCACTTATGTATAAAAATGCATTGGATTTATGAGCATTGATCTTGTAACCTGCTACTTTACTGAATTCACTTATGAGTTCTAAAAGTTTTCTGGTGGAATTTCCAGGTTCCTCTAAATATATAATCATGTCATCAGCGAACAGGGATAGTTTGAGTTCTTCTTTTCCAATTCGTATCCCTTTAATTTCTTTGGTTTGTCTGATTGCTCTGGCTAGAGTCTCAAGGATGATGTTGAATAGAAGTGGTGAAAGAGGGCATCCCTGCCTTGTTCCAGTTTTTAGGGGGAATGCTTTCAGTTTTTCACCATTTAGAATGATATTAGCCATGGGCTTAGCATAGATTGCCTTTATAATGTTAAGTAATGTTCCCACTACCCCAATTTTTTCTAGTATTTTGAGCATGAAGGGATGCTGTATTTTATCGAATGCTTTTTCTGCATCTATTAAAATAATCATGTGATTCTTAACTTTAAGTCTGTTGATATGGTGAATGACATTTATTGATTTCCGAATGTTGAACCAACCTTGCATCCCTGGGATAAAACCCACTTGATCGTGGTGCACTATCTTTTTAATATATATTTGTATGCGATTTGCTAAAATTTTGTAGAGAATTTTTGCGTCGATGTTCATTAAGGATATTGGTCTGAAATTTTCTTTCCTCGATGTGTCTCTGTCTGGTTTAGGTATCAGGGTGATATTGGCTTCATAGAACGAGTTTGGGAGGGTTCCCTCCTCTTCTATTTCATGGAATAGTTTGAGGAGTATTGGAATGAGCTCTTCTTTAAAGGTTTTGTAGAACTGGGCTGAGAACCCATCTGGTCCTGGACTTTTCTTTGTTGGTAGGCTTTTGATGACCTCTTCTATTTCATTGCTTGAAATTGGTTTATTTAAGTTGTGTATGTCCTCCTCGTTCAGTTTAGGTAATTCATATGTCTCCAGAAATTTGTTGATGTCTTCGAGGTTTTCTGTTTTGTTGGAGTATAGATTTTCGAAATAGCTTCTAATTATGTTTTGTATTTCACTCGTGTCTGTTGTGATGTTTCCTTGTTCATTCCGAATTTTAGTAATTTGAGTTTTCTCCCTCTTTCTCTTTGTTAGTGTGGCTAAGGGTTTATCAATTTTATTTATTTTTTCAAAGAACCAACTATTTATTTTGTTAATTTTTCCAATTGTTTCTTTTGTTTCGATTTCGTTGATTTCGGCTCTGATTTTAACTATTTCCTGTCGTTTTTATTTTTTTATTTTTACAGATTGCATTTTGATTCATTGTACACAAATGGGGAACATCTTTTCATTTCTATGTGCACAATGTAGATTCATACCATTTGTATAATCATACATGTACATAGGGTAAGTCTCATTCCACCATTTTTCATAACCCCCCTCCCTCTCATTTCCCTCTACATAATCTGAAGTTCCTTCATTCTTCTCTCATCCCCCACCCCCATTATATATCATCATCCACTTATCAGGGAAAACACGCGGCCTTTGATTTTTTGGGATTGGCTTATTTCACTTAGCATGATATTCTCCAATTTCATCCATTTATCTGCAAATACCATAATATTATTATTCTTTATGGCTGAATAATGTTCCATTTTGTATATATAACACAGCTTCTTTATCCATTCATCTGTTGAAGGGCATCTAGGTTGGTTCCACAATCTAGTTATTATGAATTGAGCTGCTAAAAACATTGATGTGGTTGTGTTACTGTAAATCCATATGCAGTAAAATGAAATTAAACCTCTATCTCTCATCCTGCACAAAACAACTCAAAATGGATCAAAGACTTAGGAATTAGACCAGAGACCCTGCACCAAATAGAAGACAAAGTAGGCCTGAATCTTCATCATGTTGGCTTAGGAGCAGATTTCCTTAACAAGACTCCCAAAGCATAAGAAATCAAAGCAAGAATCAATAAATGGGATGAATTCAAACTAAAAAGCTTTTTCTCAGCAAAGGATACAATCAATAATGTGAAAAGAGTGCCTACAGAGTGGGAGAAAATCCTTTCCACATGCACCTCAGATAGAGCTCTAATCTCCAAAATTTATTAAGAACTTAAAAAACTTTACACCAAAAATACAAAGAACCCAATCAATAAATGGGCCAGGAACTGGACAGACAGTATGATGATTTTAAATCTTTTGAATGCATAGCAAGAAGTGGGATAACCAGGTCAAATGGTGGTTCCAGTCCTAGTTTCTTGAGGAATCTCCATACTGCTTACCAGAGCTGTAGCACTAATTTGCAGTTCCACCAGCAATGTAGAGTGTACCTTTTTCCCCACATCCTCACCAATGTTTATTATTATTTGTATTATTGATAATTGCCATTCTGACTACAGTGAGATGAAACCTCAGTGCAATTTCGATTAGCATTTCCCTAATTATTAGGGATGTTGAATATTTTTTCATGTATTGGTTGGCCATTTATAGCTCTTGTTTTGAGAAGTTTATTTTAGTTCTTTTGCCCATTGGGTTGTTAGGTTTTTGGTGTTAAGTTTTTTGAATTCTTTGTATATTATGGATATTAATGCCCTATCTGAGGAGGAAGTGGCAAAGATCTTCCCCCTATCTGTAGGCTCTCTATTTACACTCTTGATTCCTTTGCTGTGCAGAACCTTTTTAGTTTGATGTCATCCCAATTATTGATTTTTTTATCTTATTTCCTGTTATTTAGGAATCTTGCTAAGGAAGTTGGTTCCTCTTCCAACTTGCTGGAATATAGGCTTACATCTTCTAGCAATTTGAGAGTTTCTGGTCAAATTCCTAGATCTTTCATCTACTTTCAGTTGACTTTTATTTAGGGTGAGAGATAGGGATTAAATTTCATTCTTCTATATATGGATTTCCAGTTTTTCAGTTTTTCCAGTTTTTTGTTTAAAAGGCTATCTTTCTCAAATGTCTGTTTTTAGCACCTTTGTCTAGTATCAGATAACTGTATTTATGTGTGTTTGTCTCTGTATCTTCTATTCCATTAATTTTCATGCCTGTTTTGGTGCCAATACCATGCACCAGCAAATAATGTGATTATACATTAACAAACAGCAAATAATGCAATTAAAAATTAACAAAACACATAAACAGATATTTCATTGAAGAGGATAATTAAATGGCAAATAAGCATATGCAAAAATACCTGGCATTATTTGTTGTTAGAGAATTTCACATTAAAACCATAATGGGATACCTAATAGATTGCCTATTTTATTTATAAAATCTTATTTTTTATTTGCAAAATAAAAAATGTTAACAATAAAATAAATCTCTTGTTGTGTACCATATGATAAATGAGAGAATGAATAATTACAGCAAAAGCATTCCAACAATATTCTCTGAGGCTGACAGCAGGACTATTCAACCCATTTTCTAAAATATTACATCATCAAACCTATGATTTACCAATTTTCTACTGATCTTCATATCAGGTGTTTTTTTAAAAGAATATATCAATAATTAATTTAAATATAAATAAACTAGATACTGTAATTAAATGATATACATGTTCAACATGTGTAAAAAGCAAACAATAACTATATACTCTATACATATGTCACTCTTTAAATATCAATACACCAAAAGGTTAAAAGCAAAAGAAGGGGGGTATGAAAAATCATGGAATGAGACAGACATCATTACCCTATGTACATGTATGATTACACGAATGGTATGAATGTACATCGTGTACAACCACAGAAACAAAAAGATATACCCCATCTGTGTATAATGATTCAAAATGCAGTCTGTAAAAAATAAAAAATGAATCATTTTTTAAAAATAATGTGAAAAGAGAAAAAAAGCAAAAGAAGGGGAAATAAGCATGAGAAATCTGAAGTAGAGTTATTAATATAAAATAAATTTCAAGAAAAATTATTTTCAGAGATAAAGGGGAACATTTCATAACCACAACCATAATAGGATAACTTCTTCAAGAAAATATAACAAACCTAAATGTATATGTACTTAATAACAAAATTTCAAAATACATGAATTAAAAATTAAAACTAGAAAGATAAATCCACAATCATATTTGGAGATTTTAAGCCCCCTCACTTAGCTAGAAGGAGTAATGATATACAAGTCTTAACAGCATTATCAGCCACCTTGACCTACTTGTTAGTTCGAGAGAACTATACAAAAAACTTACAAGTAGAAAATTAATAAGGATAGATTATGTTTTATCATAAAATAAGCCTTGAGAAATTTTAAAAATTTGAAATCATGCAGTGTTTCCTGAATGATGGATGTATCACATTGGAAATCTATCACCTTAAGATATATAGAACCCCACCCACCCCATGTCTCAGCTACTTCAAAATTAAATGGACACTTATAAATATCACACAGATCAAAGAAGAAAGCACAAGAAAAGTAAATAAAAAGTGCTTTGAACTAAGTGACAATAAAAGCTTAAAATATCAGAATTTCTGGGACCAAAGAGTACTCAGATGAACACTTATAACTTAAAGTATTTATATCAGAAAGAAACTAGAATAACAAAATTAGGTAGTAGGAAGGAAAAAAATGAGTAGAAGCAGAAATATGTGAAACAGTAAAGAAATAATATAGCTAAAAGTTGATAAAAATCTAACAAGTCTAATCAAGAAAAAGCAAGAAAGAATATTAATGGAAACGGAGCTATCAAAACAACCCTACATGTGCTAAAATGTATTAAGGTAATATTACAATTGTATAATTACAATTACATAGTTTACATAACTTGGTCTATTTTAGAGGATAGACCCTGCTTGTTTACATGATCCATGTGAGTGGTTTTTTTTTTCATCCTTTCACCTTCAGTCTGTGGATATTGCCTATGAGGTGAGTCTCTTGGAGACAGCATATTGTTGGGTCTTGTTTTTTAATCCAATCTACCAGTCTCTGTCTTTCGATTGATAAGTTTAGTCCATCAAGGTTATTATTGAGATATGATTTTGGTTTATTTTGGTTTATTTCTAGTTTTTAATTTGAATTAGTTTCTCCTTTGATTTATTCCTTTAGTGTATTTCCTCCCTTCACTGGTTTTCACTTTTTTTTTTCATTTCATCTTCATGAAATATTTTGTTGAGAATATTCTGAAGTGCAGGTGTTCTGGTTGTGAATTCTTTCAACTTTAGTTTAACAGAGAAGGTTTTTATTTCATCTTCAAATCTAAAACTTAATTTTCCTGGATATAGGAGTCTTGACTGGCATCCATTTTATTTCAGAGCTTGGTTTATGTTATTCCAGGATCTCCTAGCTTTGAGGGCCTGGGTTGAGAAATCAGTTAAGATTCGAATTCGTTTCCCCCTATATGTAATCTGATATTTTTCTCTCCCAGTCTTAAATATTTTACCCTATTCTATATGCTAGGCATTTTCATTATAATGTGCCTTGATGTAGATCTGTTGTAATTTTGCACATTTGGGGTCCTGTAAGCCTCTTGTTTTAGATTTTCCATTTCATACATTAGCTTTGGGAAACTTTGATATTATTTCATTGAAAAGATTGTGCATTCCTTTAGTTTACATCTCCATGCCTTCATCTATTCTAATAAATCTTAAATTTGGTCTTTTCATGTTATCCCATAATTCTTGGAAGTTCTTTTCATGGTTTCTTAACATTTTCTCTCTGTGGTCAACTCTACTTTCAAGATTATATATTTTGTATTCATCGCCTGAGATTCTGTCTTCCAAGCGATCTACTCTGTTGATGAAGCTTTCTATTGAATTTTTAATTTGGCTTATTGTTTCCTTCATTTCAAGGATTTGTTTGTTTTTTTTTTTCCCAGAATCTCTGATTAAGTGATCTTTTGCTGCCTGTATTTGTGTTCTTACATCAACCTTTACTTCACGGATTAGTTTAACTATGTACATTCTAAACTCCTCTGACTTTTCTTCCACTGTAGTATCAATGGATTGTGTTATTAGAGTATCTTGGTTTGCATGGGGCAATTTGTTCCCTTGCTTTTTCATGTTGTTTGTCTACCCATCTAACAGTATGGATCTAAGACAGTACAGCTTCTACCCTGTGGACGTACAGTGTCCCTGAAGGTTTCCAGTACCTCGCTTGTGGTAAAGCCGCCTGTCTGCTTTCTTGGTTCCAGCCAGGAATGTGACCTCCTCTATTCTACCATCTTGGATCTACCAGGATTGCTTTTTTTTGCTAAGGATTGCTCTGGATATTCTGGGTCTCTTATTTTTTCAAATGAATTTCAGAACTGTTTTTTTCTAGTTCCATGAAGAATGTCATTGGTATTTTTTTTTATTACTTATGGTAGTATGGACATTTTGATAATATTAATTCTGCCTATCCAAGAACATGGGTGGTCTTTCCATCTTCTAAGCCCTTCTTCAATTTCTTTCTTTAGTGTTCTAGAACTTTTGTTGTAGAGGACCTTTACCTATTTGTTAGATTGACTCCCAAGTTTTGTTTTTTTTTTTTTTAAGGTTATTGTGAATGGGATAGTTTTCCTAATTTCTTTTTCAGCAGATTCATTATTGGAGTCTAGGAACATAAATAGTTTTAGTGTGTTTATCTTGTATCCAGCTAGTTTACTAAATAAAATACCAGTTCTAGAAATCTTCTGGTGGAGGTTTTTGAATCTTCACATTGTCAGCAAGTTCCTTCTACCTCTAGTTTCTCTAGTGTTTTAAACATGAATGTGTTGCATTTTGTCAAATACTTTTTCTGCATCTATTGAGAAGTTCATGTGATAATTGTCCTTAAGCCTATTTAATGTGGTGAATTACATTTAGTGATGACTGCATGTTGAACCAAACTTGCATTCCTGTTTCATTCCTGTTTCATGGTGCACTTGATCATGGTGCACTATCTTTTTAATGTGTTTTGGTACATGGTTTGCCAATTATTTTACTAAGAAATTTTGCATCTGTGTCCATCAAGAATATAGCCTGAAGTTTTCTTTCCTTGATATGTCTTTGTCTGCTTTGGTATCAGGTGATACTGGCTTAGTAGAATAAGTTTGGCAGCGTTTCCTCCTTTTCTATTTCATGGAATAATTTGAGGTGTATTGTTGTTAGTTTTTCTTTAAAGGTCTGATATAACTTGGCTGAGTATCTGTCTGGTTCTGGGCTTTTCTTTGTTAGAAGGTTTTTGATAGGTGCTTAAATTTCTTTACTAACATTGATCTGTTTAAAGTGTTCTATATTCCCATGGTTCAATCTGGGTAGACATATGCCACTAGGAATTTGTCAATATCTTCAAGGTTTTCTAGCTTATTGGAATATAAATTTTCAAGATACTTTCTGATAATCCTATGGATTTCAGAAGTGTTTATGGTGACATTTCCTTTTTCATCTCTAATTTTGTTGAGTTGTGTATTCTCTTTCTTTTGCTTAGCTTGTCTTAAGGGGTTATCAACCTTGTTTATCCTTTCAAAAACCCAAGTCTTTGTTTCATTGATCTTTGGTAGTTTTTTTTACTCTCAATTTCATTAATTTTGTCTTGATTTTAATTATTTCCTGTATTCTACTGATTTGGGTATTGGTTTGTTCTTTTTTATAGGACCTTGAGTTATAATTTGAATAGATTATTTATTTGGTATCTTTTTTTTTGATGTATGAACTCAGTGATATAAATTTCCTCTTAGAATTGTCTTCATACTGTCCAAGAGATTTTAATATGTTGTATCACTACTCTCACTTCTGTATTTTATTTCTCCCCTGATTTCTTCTGCTACCATTCATCACTCAAAAAATATTATTTAGGTGTTAGTTTCTCTTTTTTATTTTATCATTGATTTCTAGTTTCATTTCATTATGATCTTATAGAATGCAAGGTGTTATCTGTTTTTAGTATTTGCTAATGTTTGCATTGAGACCTAATATATGGTCTGTTTATGAAAATGTTCCATGTGCTGCTGAGAAGAAAGTAAATTCATTCATTAATGGGTGAATACTCTATAGATGTCTGTAAGGTTCATATTATTAATTGTATTTTTTAATTCTTCAGAATCTTCACTTAATTTATGTCTGGATGAACTATCTAGTAGTGAGATTGGTGTGTTAAAGTCACCCAGCATTATTGTACTGTGGTCTATTTTATTCTTAATATAGAGAAGCGTTTGTTTTATGTACATAGGTGCACCACTGTTTAGGGTATAAATATTTACAATATTTATATCTTCTTGTTATATGGTTCCCTTAACTAGTACAAAGTGACCGTCTTTGTCTCTTCTGATTAATTTTGGTTTCAAATTCACTTTACCTGATATGAAAATAGCTACCCCTGCTTTTTTATGAGTAACATTTGCATTGCATATATTTCCCATTCTTTCACCTTTAGTCTGTGGATGTCTTTGCCTGTGAGGTAAGTCCCTTAAAGACAGCATTTAATTGGGTTTTGTTTTATAATCCAACCTACCAACCTATCAAACTTATCTTTTGATTATTTAGATGATTTCCATTGAATGTTATTATAGATCTTTATTTTGTTCCATTTTGATATATGCCTAATATTTAAATCATTCTTGATTCTCCTTTATTTTTCTAGCATAATTCATCCCTATGCTGGTTTTCATTTTTATTTTTCATTTTTTCTGCATGAAATATTTTATTGAGTATGTTTTGTAGTGCAAGATTTCTGATTATGAATTTTTAGTTTCTGTTCATCCTGGAAGATTTTCATTTTGTTTTCAATTCTAAAGCTTGATCTTGTCAGCTACAGTAGTTCTGGTTGACATCCATTTTGTTTCAGAGCTTGGTATATATTATTCCAAGCCCTCCTGTATTGTACTGTCTGGGCAGAGAAATAAATTGAAATTCACATTGGTTTACCTCTAAATGTGACCAGTCATTTCGCTCTTGCAGTTTTTAAAATTCTATCCTTATTCTGTATGTGAGGCATTTTCATTAAAATTGGAGTAGATCTGCTTTGATTCTGTCTATTTGGAGTTTTATGCAACTCTTGTATTTGAATTTCCATCTCATTTCTAAGATATGGAAATTTTTCTATTATTTCATTGAAAATATTGTGCAACCTTTTAGTTTGTATTTCAGTTCCTTCATCTACCCCAATGATTCTTAGATTTCTTGAAGTTACCTCAGATTTCTTGAATATTCTGTTGTGGTCTTTTAGCATAATTTCTTTATGGTCAACTTTATTTTCAAGATTATATATTTTGTCATCAAGGCATGAAACTCTACCTTCAAAGTAGTCTAATCCATTGGTGATGCTTTCCATTGAATTTTTAATCTGGTTTTTTGAGTCTTTCATTTTAAGGACTTCTGCCTTGTTCTTTTTCAGAATCTCAATCTCTTTATTGAAGTGATATTTCACTTCTTGTAGTTTCTCTGTAATTTTACTCATTACATCCTGTTTTGGTTCATTGAACATTTTAACTATCAACTTTCTAAATTCTCTCTGACATTTCTCCACTTTAGTGTCAAGGGAATCAGTTATTATAGCATTATGAGCTGTTTGGGGTTGTTTGTTCCCTTGTTTTTTCACACTGTTTGTATGTTTACACATCTATGGGGATAGGTGTCACTTCTTTTATGGAAGGGACTACTTTGTGAACTTCTTTCTCTTAAGAGTCCTTAAGTGTTGGGCAAATATCCAGATAACTGATACTCTAACTTAATGTGTGACCTCTGCTAATCCCAGTAACAGCACCACTTTAAGAGATGCCATTCAACCCTATTTACTATTTCAGAGCTAAGTCTCATCCTATTCAACCTTATCGAAAACAAACAAACAAACAAATAAAAAACTTGTTGACACTGTTTTCCATAGTTCCTCAAATCGAGGTATAAACTTGATTTAGTAAAATTGCTATAATATTAAATTAGAGCTAAAGAGGGGAAGAAGAAATATTGGGCAAAAGAGACAGAGAATAATAATATACACCAAGTAAAAAGAAAAGAAAGGTGGAAATTTTGGGTAGTAGCAGATGATGTAAGATGGTAAGCAAGGGGTAAAAGGAGTAAATATAAACTACAGGTAGAAAAACAAAAAATTATTACAATTAATGCTTTAAACTATTACAAGCTTGAAGATACAACCATATTGGCTATTAGGGTAACAATCAAGTCAAAGAGTGACATATATGATCAAAGTTGATTTTAGAGTTATTTATAGTAAACCATGCCAAGGTGAAGAAAATTCTTGTTGAATCTTGGTTTGGATTCCATTAGGATTTGGGACATTTAACAGATTTCCATCATTCTTTGGCTGTGGATCTCTCCACAGTTATTGGAGCACACCCTAGTTGCTGTGGATGATTCACCAGTCAGTGGTGGTCTGTCAGCTCAGGGGCCTATGACTGACTGCTCTAATTGGGCAGTACTGTGTCTTGGTTACTTCTTTTGTATGCAGGAGTTCAGGATGCAGGGCTCTGGAGTGTCCCTAAAATTGCTGTGGGTCTCCATGTATCTGCTCCCCTCTACAGGACCCTTTTCATCGTGATATAGAGCCTGGTGGCTGTCTATAAGCACAGGTCCTCTGGTTGTGGATTTTCCACAGGTGTTCTATGGTACAGAAGTGTTACCCTGGCTGATGCCACTCTCAAGGGTACTATAGTAAATGGACTCAGGTGATTCACCTTGGTTCTAATTTCTACTGACCAGGATGTGAATGGCAGTTGCCAGTTCCTTCTATTGGTTTTGACTGATACAGGGTCCAGTGTTCAATTTCCTTTCACTCACGAGTTGTGACCACGGGTCAGGTTGGGAGCAATTGCTCACTGCTGCCTCGGACCAGGTAACTTTCCACCTTGACTGACTTTCCCCTGCCTATGGTAGCAATCTGGGTGCCTTCCCCTTAAGCTTCCTTGGGTACTCCGGCAACCTGTCCTAGCCATCTTCTGCTGGTTGCTACCATCTGGGAACTGGACTTCTATATCACTGGATATTCAGGCAGCTTCCCCACAAACGAGGGGACAGTCCCTCTAGGTTTCTTAGCATTCAGGCAATTTCCCATGGTGCCTCCCCGCAATGTCAGTGGTCAGGCCTGGTGTGGTCCTGATGGATCTGCTTTCCTCTGCTCAGAGCTAAAGCTACCTTGCCACTCCATCTCTGCCTGGATCCAAGGAGGCTGCACAGAACATTTTGCCTCTGCCTGGGTTGCTGCACTTGCCTTCACAGATCTGCTCCTCCCACTCCCCTTGTTCAGGGGAGGAAGTTTCAGCAATTTTCAGCTAGTCAATTCCTCTAGAAGTTCTTTGTAGCCATATTCTTAAGAGATCCCACCACAGGAGACATCATCTGGTTTACTTTGCAACTTTGTGGACACAGGAAGATGCCATGTTGATTAAGGGGTGAGTAGCTGGCTGAGGCTTCCAGAAAATGGCTACAGACCCCAGCACAGCTTTCTATTCAAAATTTGGTTTTAAACTGCTCTGCCTCAAAGAAAGTGCTATTTGATTCAGGCTTTAATTTTGTCTGCCTTCCCAAATGCTTTTAAGGAGGAGAGCTTCAGAGCTTTGCCACTCCTCTTTCTCCCTTTGTTGCTCCTCCCCACTTCACCCACCCTGTTTTGATTTCAGGGTTAGGGAACTCTACACTTATTTTCTACTCTGCTAACCACTCTTCAAGTCTCTCCAGATCTCCAGATCTCAAACTTTGTAAAACTGAGTCTTAGAGGATTTCTTTTGTCACCCATCTCTCAATTCTGCTTTTCCTTCATTGCCTTCATGTTGTGAGGAGATGGGGACTCACTGCCTTGTTCTATTCTGTCACCTTCTCAAACCCCCCAGAGCTGTTTTGATAGGAGCAGATCAGTTATCATGGAAATGACTTTGTGATAAAACATAAATCCAGCCCTCATTTTATTGCTCTTGCATGCTCTTTCATCATCAGTAGGAAGGTACAGCCCCTTGATCTCAGACTTTCCAGCCTCCAGAAACTGAGCCAAACAAACTACAATCATTTACAACTTATCTAGTATGTGACATCCTATTATAGCAGAGAAAACAGACTAAGACAAATGGGAAAATGCTTGAGCTTTGAGGATGGGTTTACTATGCAAAAATGACAGACAACAATACTTGATGGTGGAGCTGACAGAGACTAAATTCGATATCAACATTTTGTGGTCATCATTCCATGTAAGAAGCTCGTCTTATGCATTGATAACATAAAAAAAAAAAAAGGGAGAAGGAGGAGGAGGAAGAAGATGACGGATGATTAGACTGAAACATTCAAAACCATTCAGAACAGGAAACATTTTAGTCTCCTCGGAGACTAGTCTCAGGGATGCATACCTGCTACGCTTGTTCACATACTAGGTCAATGTATTTGTAATTTGCTTCAAGAAATTTATTCCAGGGTCGTATTACATAGATCAGAAGTAGGAAAAACTTTTCTGTAAATGGCCAAAAAGAAGTATTTTAGGCTTTGCAGGCCTCTGTTGAATAATCTTCTGTATTATTTTATAATCCTAGAAAAATTATAAAATTAATTTTTAGTTTACACACCTAAACAAAAAGAAGCAGATCTATGGGCCATGGTTTGGCTGTGGACAATAGTTTTCCACCTGCTAAAGATTGTCTGTAAAATCTGCAAGTATAAAGCCTGCAAACATTAACCAATAACTGTAAATATACAATGCAGGCACTAGTTAGAAAGAATTCATCACGGATGCATATGGTTTAGTCAAGCCTTACCAGGGCTGGAAAAAAAAAACTCTCTGTAAGTGACAAGTATACAATGTACTGTACTACAAGGCAACGGAACATGCATTATTACTAACCAGTAATCATTACCAACCAAGTATCCCATTGGTCTATGCAAACAGTTGGTCCCATGTCCTCCTCCTTATACAAGACTCCTTCAGTCTTTAGACAATTCAGAAGAATGGATAATCAATGTATGAAGTTTCTTAAAAGATTCAAACAACTACTGAATCCTGTTCAAGTCTATTATTTATTAAATTATAGATCCCACCAGAGTTAGATGGCTAAAGATGTTGAGAAAGTTCTCTAACCTGCCAAAGTTAAAAGGAATTCTATCAAAGTTAAAGATGATTCTATCAAAACTGTAATCTAAATGATTTTCTATACTGATGTCATTTTATCTTTCTTTGGAAAAACATTTTATTTTATTTTTTTTTAGGAACAGAAGAAAAGTAAATGTGACACAGTGGTTTTGGAAATTGTGCAGATATCAAGGAGAAGAATAGAGAAAAATTGCTTGATACCATCACGGTGGTACAGGGGTTGTTTGTTATGCATAAAAGATAAACAAATTCACATTGAACTATAAATGGTGCACAAAATCTACTCTCTTCCTAAAATTCCTTAGGTAAGAGAGAAGAAACTGAAAGGTAAGAAAGAACTGGCTGCTGTTCTTTTAGGATATGCATGTAACTTATTGCTTGATATATCTTTTGAAGAAAAATTTCTTATTGCTCCTATTATTTATATCTTGATATGAGAAGGGAATTTAAATATCCTTGAACTCCTCAAATAATCTCTGGTTCACTGGTCTTAGTCTTCTGTATTTAAATGAAAATTGCTTATTAATTTTTTCTTAATATTAGCAGTTCATTGAATTACCATACCCCCTATCACCCCATCTCAAATAACTTACCACTATTAACATTTTAGTAAATATCCTTTCAGACCTCTATCTTAGCATATATGTGTGTATGTATGTACATATATACACATAAATGAGTTTTTAATTAAATGGTTTTGCTGTATTGTTAATAACTTTTCAAAAACTCAATACTATGTTCTTTTTTATTGGTTCTTTTTTGTTATAAATGACAGCAAAAGCTATTTTGATATATTTATAGAAACATGGAATTTCTTATTCTAATTAGGATCCCAGTCTTGTGGATGTACACAGTGGTGAGATTCACTGTAATGTATTCATATATGTACAAAGGAAAGTTATATAAAATTAATTGTTTTCTATTTCTGTCCTCCCTCCCTACCCTTCATTCCCCTTTGTCTAATCCACTAAAGTTTTTTTTTTTTTTTTTTCTTTTATGTTACTTGGGATTGAACTCAGGGCACTTGACCACTGAGTGACATCCCCAGTCCTATTTTGTATTTTATTTAGAGACAGGGTCTCACTGAGTTGCTCAGCACTTCCTTTTGCTAAGGCTGGCTTTGAACTCTTGATCCTCCTGCCTCAGCCTCCTGAGCCACTGGGATTACAGGCATGTGCCACCATAACCGGCTTCACTGAACTGCTATTCTTCCTCTCCCCTGACTATATCGTGGGTTAGCATTCATATACCAGAGAAAACATTCAACCATTGGTTTTAGGGATTGACTTATTTCACTTAGTATGATAGCCTCTAAGTCCATCCACTTACCAGCAAATGTCATAAAGTCATTTCTATGACTAAGTAATATTCCACTGTGTGTACATATATTTTCTTTATCCATTCTTCTGTTGAAGGGCACCTAGGTTGGTTCAATAGTTTAGCTATTGTGGACTGAGCTGCCATAAATATTGATGTGGATGTGTCATTGTTGTATGCTCATTTTAAGTCCTTTGGGTATAAACCGAAGAGTGGGATAACTGGGTCAAATGGTGGTTCCATTCCAAGTTTTATGAGGAATTTCCATACTGCTTTCCAGAGTAGTTGCACCAATTTGCAGAGTGGTTGCACCAATTTATAGCAATGTATGAGTGTATCTTTTTCCCCACATCCTCGCCACCATTTATTGTTACTTCTGGCTGGAGTGAGATGAAATCTCAGTGTAGTTTTAATTTGCTTTTCTAATTACTGGAGATATTGAACATTTTTTCATATATTTGTTGACCACAGAATAGGATGTACTTTCAATTAACCTTCTCTCCTACAGTATCATCAGAATAGTTCTCTAGAATGTCACTAATTTTGATAAAACAAAAAGAGAAAAGGTAACTGGAGATCAACTTTGTGATAACCCATCTTTTGATGATCATACTTTGGTAACCCTTGCTTAGAGTACAAATACACAGCATCCCATATCTTTTAACATTTTGGTTTCTATAGAAACATTTAGCAGGAACTGACTGTAAAAGAGCCACTAATTATACCTATGAAACCTTTAAAAATCAATCTCCAAATACCTGGATGAGCAAATAATAGAAAAATCAAAATTGTGGTATAAATAAATGCAGTTCCTGATTAAAGAATTAAGTACCTATGTCATCATGGGCTTCCTTCTCCATTTAATTCTGTATATCAGCTTAGATGACAAATAAATAAGTTTATCTGTCCTTCACAAGAATTATATGAATTGTCTTGAGACATAATTATAGAAGTACTGATTATCTTTTTTGACATCATTTTGAGATAAGTATTATTTCTCCTTAATGCTAAAGATCTTTAAATCCTATGCATACATCTTATTTTTTTTAAATAAGAAATGATAGATATATATCTGATGTTTTAGATTCTTTAATTTGAAAATTCATTTGTTGGATGATATACTTCCAATATATGAAACATTAAGAACTTTTTAATTAGTCTTCAATTTTGGGCTTTGATCATGATTCAAATCAAATTTATTATCTATTTGTTTAGTTTATCCTAACGTCTCTAACATGTAGCTAAATCCTTTCTCTGATCTCTGTAAGATATATTCCCTATAAACAAACTAAAATTTTATGATATAGGGAAGAAATATCACAGTTCCAGAACATAAATTTTTAAAAATAAACAGATTAGATTATGTTCCAGTTATTGCTTTTCACCATCCTTTCATGATCATTATGTTTTCATAACTTTCATGTAAAACAGCTGATACTTAGCAAGAAATCAAATTAAAATGCATAACCCCATGGAATAGGGTACAAAAAGCACAGATGTTACTCCATATAATGTTTAGTTTCATGCTTCACATTTTTTACAATTCACTCCAAAGGACCAAAATATAAATGAGAAAAGTTGTTCTTTAAAAGGAATACTTTAAACAATTATGAATGTGAGGGAAAATAATCTTTGCATTACTATGAGCAAAAGTAATCCACATAAAAGGTTTGTTTTGTTAAGGGCTATTTACTGTGCCCTCTCTAGATATTTAAAGCTCAGAATTTCTTGACAAATCATCTATTTCCTTTAAAAAGTTTTAACTATATTTTTATTAAAAATTTTTAACCACTCTTAAGTTGTAAAATGAAAACGTGGGATTTTTGTTCAAAAATCATTTAAAATTTCAAGGCAGCAACAGTAGAGAAATTAAAAAATGTTTGCAACTTCTCATTATGTGGCTCTGTGCAACCACACTGGTTGACACTCATGAAGCTTTCTCTGAGCATAGAGAGACATGGTAGTAAAAGTAGGAGAATGAAGAGGAAGATCAGAAATCATACATATCAAGATGATCGTAGTGTCTATTACACATATTATTTGTCAGCTTTACATCACTATGACCAAAATACCTGGCATAGATTACTTAAAGGAGAAAGGCTGTACTCTGGTTCATAGTTTCAGAGGTTTCAATCCATGGTAGGCTGATTCCAAGACAGAAATATCATGGTAGAAAAGCATGACAGAGAGAGTTGCTCAGCTCATGAACCAGGAAACAGAGACAGAGAAAGGAAGGAGTCAGGGAGCCTTTCCAGGGCATGCACCCAGTAACCTACTTCCTCCAACCACACCCAACCACATACAGATTCTACCACCTCCCTGTAGTCCATTGAACCAATGGATTAATCCACTAATTAGGCCAGAGCCCTCATTATCCAATCACTTCCCATAATCCCCACCTCTGAACATTGCTGCACTGGGGACCAAGCTTTCAACACATAAAACCTTGGGGGACATTCTAAATGCAAACCATAACAATACAGCAGGTCTCATTAAGTAGTTCAGAACTAAATCTGTAAAGGTCTAGAGCATATTAAAACCCTGCTTTTAAACAATTACTAGTTATGTAGCAAAACTTTACCTACTGTATCTTTACCTTGTGAAATACCTACTACTACCATACTCCTCTCCTCCCTAGGTTATCCAGTAAAATTGGTTTCAGTGCCACAAGGAGACAGGACATTTTGTAGTATAACTCAACTCCCTATCCTTGATCATTCTTTGATTCACTTAACAAATATTTAGTAAAAATCTACTATAGGCCAGGCTCTTCCTAAGTGCTCTAAATAAAATTAACAAAATAAAATGTCTTCCTGGAGCTAGAATTTTAAACAAATATGTGAATATATAGTGCATAAAAGTATATATAATGTTGAACAATGAAAAATGTTATATAGGGGTGGGTGACTAGAGTGAGTGGTAAAGGAAGGCCTGTCTAATGGGGTAATACTTCAGCAGAAATCTGAATGAAATGAGGGGGAAAGCTTTTAACAACAAAGGCATTCCAAGCAGAAGGAATAATAATTTTGAAATAGCTAGAGACAGAAACAGCTTGCCATGTTCACAGAAAATGAAAAAAGGTCAGTGGAATATAAAAGAATTAGGAGAAAAGTAGCAAATGATGAAATTGAAGACCTAATAAACATAATAAAATAGATGGACTTTATCCTAAGTGTAAGAATTAAGAGGGTTTAGAGTAAGGGAAGGACAAGATCTGATGTTATTTTTAAAAGATATCTAAATGCTCTATGTAGAATACTTAAGAGGGTGTAGTGTGGAAAGGGGCAAAATTTATAAGACTATCAGAATAATCTGAAAAAGAAATGATTATGACTTCAACCGACATAACAGTTGTAAAAATGATAAGAGCATGTTAGAGATATATTATAAAAACAGAGAAGTTGAAAGGACACGGTAACAGATTCTACAGAGAGAGACCAATTAAAACTCCTAAGTGTTTCAGAAAAATATACTGCTACTATTTAATGACAGACTTGCAGGATTGGGTGGGAAAGACAGATACAGGGAAAAGAATTCTACTTTGGACATGGGTGATACAGGATGTCTATCCAAGCAGAGATGTTGAATGTACAATTAAAAATATATACATCTACAATAAGAGTGAGGGTATTGAATAGAAATTTGCAAGTAGTCAGCACATAAATGGTATCCAAAGCCATGAAACTGAATGAGATCTTTGCTATGAAATGTAGAGGTATAGAGAATAGGCATTTCAAAACAAGCTGAACACAGAGTGGAATGAATGACTGGAGAGATAAAAGAAATAGCAATGTAATGCATAATTATTACTGTGACAAGAAGGGTCAGGAAATCCTCTTTAAATTTAATATTATTATATTTAAAATAAATATATAGGTACTTATTTCATGACAAGTAGTATAATGGGTTCTAGAATGTTAGGATAAATGAGATATCCCATAGGGTTGTTGGTTAAGTGCAAAAATGGCAGAAGTCAGGCTCTGTTGCACTGGTAACATAAGAAGTATAGTCAACTATGTTGCAGGTAATATTACTTTGGGTAAAAATGATACCTGATTATACATTGTATCTGGAATGAGAACTACAAATACTTGATGGGGATCCCATGGCTTTGGGCTTCCCTGAGTATGATATCTCTTATAACTGATATGTCCCTTATGGTGATCTTGAAAGCCATGCCTATGAAGTTGCTAGAGATATGGACTCCAACTGGACATAGGCTTATATATCAGAAATCCTATACCCACACAATGTGGATTTATTTTTCTTGCACCTGAGTTATATTGCTGTGAGACTCTAAGAAGACAAATGGCTGATGGTGCTATGCTGTCAAGCTAAGTTTTCTGTGCTGCATTCTTCTGAATAGCCGAATTGAAAGTATGACAATGTGGGCTAGACTTTCAGACCTTGGACCCAAATGTCCAAGGCAATATGTGAGGAAAAAAAGATTGGGAGGGAGCAAAGTATTGTTGCTTTTGTTTTCTGTTTTTTGGTTTTTTTGCAAATAAAGGAGGAGATGCAAATATTGGTGTCTAGGTGGGAGAATCTCATTTACTCTTAGTGATAGCAAAAGTTCCTTTTCTACTAGACCAACTATTAATGTTTCCATCCGTGAGTTAGTAAGATATAATATCCATAAATCACTTTCACCATTGTTTCACATGTTCTCAAATCACCTCATTCTCTGTATCTGTAAGCATATAAGTGACTTCTTTATTTATTCACAAGTTTATTATTTCTGACAATCAATATCAGTTATAATTCTTTTTACTAAATGTAATATGCATGCAGAAACCTGAAGAAATTCACTTCCTTTTTTTAAGAGGTTAGCATTTATGGATATCAAAAGATTCAATATTCAAACACAGTCTCATCAGTTGTAACAGGTCATTAATGAAATGTTTCCTTCTTACCTCTCTCCTCTTAGAGAATCTAAACCATCAGTCTAGTTCACCTCAGATGAAAATAATTATAAATGGGAGACTAAAATTAAACATTTGATTATCAAGGGAAGATGCTTTTAAAACATAACAATTCTGGAACTGTTATTTCAAATAAGTGCTCAATAAAAGTTTGAAATTCCACAATGCAAACACCATAGAAATTAAATGAGCCTGAAAAAACTAACAATAGAATTATTAATATAGCTTCTGTAATATTCAATTTAAAAAATTAATTCAATGAGCCAATTAGGGTTATTTAGCTTTTAAAAATAAATATTTGATCCATCCTTTTTAATACTATTTCCTGTTATTATACATCTAAAGCCAGAAAGCCTGTGTTTCCAATATTTTTTAAATTTTATTTACTTTTTTACTTATTCTAATTAGTCATATATGACAGTAGAATGCATTTTGATACACTGTACACAAATGGAGCACAAGGTCTCCTTCCTCTGGCTGAATGTGGTGCAGTCATACCTATAATGTAATCAACATGTATACATTCCACCATCCTGCATATCGCCACACCTCCTACCCTCCCCTCACTCCCATCTGCACAATTCAAAGTTCCTTCATTCTTCCTCACCCACCTCCCTGCATTATGGATTAGCATCTGCTTATCATAGAAAACATTTGGTCTTTCGTTTTTTGGGTTGGGTTTATTTCACTTAGCATGACATTCTCCAGTTCCATCCAGTTACCTGAAAATGCCATAATTTCACTCTTATTTAAGGCTAAGTAATGTTCCATTGTGTATATGTACCACATTTTCTTTATCCATTCATCTGTTGAAGGGTATCTAGGTTGGTTCCAAAGTTTAGCTATTGTGAATTGTGCTGCTATAAACATTGTTGTAGCTACGTCACTGTAGATGCTGATTTTAAGTCTTTTGGGTATATACTGAGGAGTGGGATAACTGGGTCAAATGGTGGTTCTATCCCAAGTAAAAGGAAAATCCATACTACTTTCCATAGTGTTTGCACCAATTTGTAGTACCACTAGCAATGTATGAGGGTATATTTTCCCCCACATCTTCACCAACACTTACTGTTGCTTGTATTCTTTTTTTTTTTTTTTTTTTTTTTTTTTTTTTTTTTGGTAACTACTGCAATCCTTTTTTATTGACATGCAATTAATTCTTTAAAAGTACACAGTTAAGGCTACATCAATGTTGCTTGTATTCTTGATGCCATTCTGACTGGAGTGAGATGAAATCTTAGTTTTGATTTGCATTTCTCTAACCACTAAAGATAATGAGCATTTTTCATATATTTATTGATCGACTGCATTTCTTCTTCTGTGAAATATCTGTTCAATTCCTTAGCCTATTTATTTTAATTGGGTGTTTTTGTTTGTTTGCTTTGTTTTGTTTTGTTTTGGATTTGTTTTGTTTTGTCTTGTTTTGTTTTGTTTTGGTGTTAAGTTTCTTGAGTTCTTTATATCCTGGAGATTAGTGCTCTATCTGAGGTACACGTGGTAAACATTTTCTCCCATTCTGTAGGCTCTTTCTTCATGTTCTCCTTTACTGAGAAGCTTTTTAGTTTGAATCCATCCCATTTATGGATTCTTTACTTTTACTTCCTGCTTTAGGAGCCGTGTTAAGGAGGTCAGTTCCTAGGCCAACATGGTAAAGATTTGAACCTATTCTTTCTTCTATTAGGTACAGGGTCTCTGATCTACTGTCTAAGTCTTTGATTCACTTGAGCTGAGTTTTGTGCAGGGGGAGAAGATACAGGTTTAATTTCATTTTGCTACATATGGATTTCCAGTTTTCCCAGCACAATTTGTTGAAGAGGCTTTCTTTTCTCCAATGTATGTTTTTGGTGCCTTTGTCTAGTATGAGATAACTGTTTTTATGTGGGTTTGTCTTTGTGTCTTATATTCTGTACCGTTAGACTACATGTCTATTTGGGGGCCAATACCTTGCTATTTTTATTATATTGCTCTGTAGTATACTTTAAGCTCTGGTATTGTGATGTCTCCTGCTTCACTTTTCTTGCTAAGGATTGCTTTGGCTATTCTGGGTCTCTTATTTTTCCAAATGAATTTCATGGTTGCTTTTCTAGTTCTATGAAAAATGTCACTGGGATTTTAATAGGAATTGCATTGAATCTGTATAGCACCTTTGGTAGAATGGTCATTTGACAATATAAATTCTGCCCATCTAGGAGCATGGGAGGTCTTTCCACCTTCTAAAGTCCTCTTCAATTTCTTTCTTCAGTGTTCTGTAGTTTCACTGCAGAGATGTTTCACCTTTTTTCTCAGATTGATTCCTGATTTTTTTTTTTTTGAGGCCACTGTGAATGGGGTACTATTCCTACTTTCTCTTTCAGTGGATTCATCACTGATGTATAGAAATGCACTTGATTTATGGGTATTGATTTTATATCCTGCTACTTTGCTGAATTCATTTATGAGTTCTGAAGGTTTTTTGGTGGAATTTTTTGGATCTTCTAAATACAGGATCATGTTGTGAGCAGATAGTGATAGTCTGAGTTCTTCTTTTCCTATTCATATCCCTTTAATCTCTTTCATCTGTCTGATTGCACTGACTAGAGTTTCAAGGACTATGTTGAATAGAAGTGGTGAAAGAGGGCATCCCTTGACTCGTTCCAGCTTTTAAGGGGAGTGCATTCAATTTTTCTCCATTTAAAATGATATTGGCCTTGGACTTAGCAGATAGTTTTTACAATGATGAGGTATGGTCCTAGGATCCCTAGTTTTTCTAGTTTTTGAACATGAAGAGGTGATGTATTTTGTCAAATGCTTTTTGTGCATCTATTGAGATAATCATATGATTCTTGTCTTTAAGTCTTTTGATGTGATGTATTATGTTTATTGATTTCTGTATGTTGAACCAACCTTTAATTCCAGGGATACCACTTGATGCGTTGCACTCTCTTTTTAATATGTTTTTGTATGTGATTTGCCAGAATTTCATTGAGAATGTTTGTATCTATGGTCATGAGGAATACTGACCTGAAGTTTTCTTTCCTTGACATGTCTTTGGTTGTGGTATCAGGGTGGTACTAGCCTCATAGAATGAGTTTGATAGGGTTCCCTCCTTTCCTATTTCATGGACTAATTTGAGGAGTATTGGTGTTAATTCTTCTTTGAAGGTCTTGTAGAACTCAGCTGAGACTTCATTTGATCCTGGGTTATTCTTGGTTGGTAGGCTTTTAATGTAATCTTCTATTTCATTGCTTGAAATTGATCTGTTTAAATTGTGTATGTCCTCCTGCATCAGTTTGGGTAGATCATAGGTCTCTAGAAATTTGCTGATGTCTTCAAGTTTTCCTATTTTATTGGAGTATAAATTTTAAAAATAATTTCTAATTATCTTCTGTATTTCAGTAGTATCTGTTGTGATATTTTCTTCTTCATCATGACTTTTGATAATTTGAGTTTTCTCTCTTTTTGTTAGTGTGGCTAAGAGTTGGTCAATTTTATTTACTTTTTCAAAGAACCAACTTTTTGTTTGGTCAATTTTCTCAGTTGTTTCTTTAGTTTCAATTTTATTGATTTCAGCTCTGATTTTAATTATTTCCTGTCTTCTGCTGCTTTTGGTGTTGATTTGTTCTTCTTTTCCTAGGGCTTTGAGATGTAATGTTAGGTCATTTATGTGTTGACTTTTGATTCTTTTAATGTGAGCTCAATGCAGTGAATTTTCCTCTTAGCACTGCCTTCATAGTGTCCCGGAGATTATGATGTGTTGTATCGGTGTTCTTATTCACCTCTATCTATGTATTTTTCATTTCCTCCTTGACCTTCTTTTATCCATTCATCATTCAGTAGCATGCTATTTAGACTCCAGATGTTGGAGTAGCTTCTACTTTTTTTAATTTTATCATTGATTTCTAATTTTATTCCATTTTGATCTGATAGAATGAAGGGTAGTATTCCTGGGTTTGTTTGGGTTTTTTTTTTTTTTTTTTTTGTATTTGCTGAGAGTTGTTCTGTGGTATAACATATGGTCTATTTTAGAGAAGGAGCCATGTGCTGTTGAGAAGAAAGTATTTGCATGATGATGGATGAAATACTCTATATAAGTCTGTTAAGTCTAAATCATTGATATTATTTATTTCTAGAGTTTCTTTTTTTAGTTTTTGTGTGGAAGATCTATTCGGTGGTGAGAGAGATATGTTAAAGTCACCTAGTATTATTGTCTTGTGGTCTATTTGTTTTTTGAAGTTGAGAAGGGTTTGTTTGATCTATGTAGATGCTCCACTGTTAGAGGCATATATATTTACGATTATTATGTTGTTGGTGCATGATTCCTGTAAGGAGTATGAAATGTCCTTCTTTATCCCTCCTGACTAACTTTGACTTGAAGTCCACTTTGTCTGACATAAGAATGGAAACCCCTGCTTGTTTACACAGTCCATGTGAGTGATTATGTTTTCTCCCAACCTTTCACCTTCAGTCTGTGGATGTCTTTTCCTAGGAGGTGAGTCTCTTGAAGACAGCATATGGTTGTGTCTTTTTTTTTTTAAATCTGATCTTCCAGTCTCTGTCTTTTGATTGATGAGTTTAGGCCATTAACATTCAGGGTCATTATTGAGATGAGATTTGTATTCAGGGTCATTTTGGTTTATTTTTGGTTTTTAAGTTAACTTAGTTTCTCCTCTGGTTTTTACTTTAGTGTATTCCTCCCTTTGCTGGCTTTCATTTTTTGTTTTTTGTTTTTTTTTTTCACTTCCTCCTCATGGAATATTTTGCTGAGATTGTTCTGTAGTACAGGTTTTTGAGTTATGGATTCCTTTAACTTTTGTTTATTGTGGAAGGTTTTTATTTCATCTTCAAATCTGAAGTTTAATTTTGCTGGATATAAAATTCTCAGTTGGCATCCATTTTTTTTCAGAGGTTGATATATGTTGATATATGTTATTCCTCCTGACTTTGAGGGTCTGTGTTGAGAAATCAGCTGATATCCAAATTGGCTTCCCCCTATATGTGATTTTTTTTTTTCTCTCACAGCCTTTAAAATTCTATCTTTATTCTGTATGTTAGTCATTCTCATTAAAATATGCTTTGGTGTAGGTCTGCTCTAATTCTGCACGTTTGGGGTCCTGTAAGTCTCTTATAATTGATCTTCCATTTCATTCTTTAGATTTGGGAAGTTTGTTGATATTATGTCATTTAAAAGATTGTGCATTCCTTCGGTTTGTATATCCACTTCATCTTCTCCAATAATTTTATATTTGATCCTCTCATGTTACACCATATTTCTTGGAAGCTCTGTTCATGGATTCTTACCATCTTCTCTATGTGGTCAACTTTATTTTCAAGAGTATATATTTTTTCTTCATTGCCTGAGATTCTGTCTTCCATGTGGTATAGTCTGTTGGTGATATTTTCCATTAATTTTTTAATTTTGTTTATTGTTTCCTTCATTTCAAGAATTTCTACTTGATTCCTTTTTATAATCTCTGCCTTGTTATTGAAGTGATCTTTCACTTCTTCTATCTTCTCTCCAATACCATCCTTTATGTCGAAGATCAATCTAACCATGTATTTTCCAAACTTCTCTGACATTTCTTCTACCATGTTATCTATGGATTCTATTGTTGGAACATCTTGGTTTGTTTGTGGTGATTTGTTCCCTTGACTTTTCATGTTGTTTGTGTGTCTTCCCATCTATGGTTGTATCTGAGGCAATAAAGTTTCTATCCTGTAGTTTTATTGTGTCCCTGAAAGCTTCCAGTACCTCACCTTTAAGGGGGAGACCAATATTAAAAGCACCCAATGCAAACAATATACAACCTTAAACCATATAGCTCTCCTATTAAGGTATTTACAGTTTTGTCACAATAAACAGAAATGATGTGTTCAATTACTGTCTACAATATAAACAGTAAGTTTGCTAAAAGCGTTTACCATTTCAAATGATGGACAATGAGGGAACAGAAGTAGTGTAAGATGTGATGTTTATGATGGAGAAGGAGAGAAGATAGAGGTAAAAATTTATAGTAAGAGCAAGGGAAGAATTAATAGAGGTTTGCTATTATTACAAGAGAAGTGAGAAAGAGAATCCAGGGAGACACAGGGAGACAGGTGAGAGAAAAAAATATGTACAGATTTGTAAAAACATAAGAATACATGACCAAACTGTAATATACTATTTGGACATTCCACTCCTCAATAAATTGATGCATGAAAAATAATTGAATTCAAAGATGTTAGAGATGTGAGAGAAGGGGGGAAAATGTGCTTCTGATATTAAAATAGGTTGTCTTTATAGTATTCCAGTCAGTAATATCAAAAAGATTTCCACCTTCACAAAGTTGTTGGAGCAGAAAAAGAGAGCAATACCAAAATGTAAAATATGTTTGATATCTCATTTTATATAAAGAGCACAGACTTAAATAATTATGTGTATTAACTTATTACATATACAGTTAAGAATAGATGGCAGGAAAGGCTAATGCATTTTAGAAAGGTTTTCAACAATGAGTACTTCCAACTTAGTTTTGGTACTTGAACCCCTGCTATTATTACACTTTAGTGGTTATTATATATAAGAACCATTTTCTTCTTAAACCCATATTTTTCTATCATTATCCAGAATCCAATAAGTCATTTATTATTGAGTTAGAAGAAAACAAAGGCAGGGTTGTTGGTTGTTTTTAATTTTCACTTCTCTGATAAGTTTTCTCGATGGTGTGCTCAAGAAGACTTAGGATGGCTAAATCTGTCATTTTGCAAGGTGTTGATTTTACAACTATGCATAATCTCTTAATATCTTCTTACGTATATCAAGTAACTCCTAGACTGTGTTTCTTTGACTACCTTATGCCTCTTTCCACCACAGGGCCGTTGATGTTTCCTCTGCTGCTATATATTTTCCTTACCCCTTCTTCTATTTTATGTTCTCCTGAATCAAAGCTCCAAACCTCACTTCTAATGAACAGTCTCCTTTTTGCTCATATCCATGACAAGACTAAATTTCTTCATCTAAACTTTCAAAATGCTGGGTACCTCTTCTCCTTAGATTTGTTTCCACAGAAACATGCTGTTTGATAGACTGACTATAAAATCTCTAAGGACAGAGAATACACATACTTTTGTTCACCGTTTTGTCTCTGCAAGTTAGCTCAGTACTTGGAACTTAGTAGAAACTTAATATCTGTTTGATAAATCTGTGAATGAATCACAAATATTTAAAAATGGCTCCCCATCTAAATGGCTTCCAAGTTTCATGAAAATATTAAAATGAACCAAAATCAAGAGAAGAAAAAACTATCCATGTTTACAGGCTCTTTGAGTCTGGACTCACAATGAGTACCAGAAATTGTGTACAATGTAACTAGAGTGATAACCACTATGTGCTACTGTTTTTCTGAATATGAATGAGCATCAAACATCTTTGAATTTTTTGAAATTATATTCAAAGATATGAATGTTCATTCATCCTACTATAATTGGACATTTATAAGTGTATTTATCATTTTTTAAAAACATTTGCACTATAATATCTACTTTGTTCTTCATCACTGGAGAATTTGGTATTCCACATACATATATCTTCTACGTAATTGAAAGTAATCATAAAATAATTGTGTTTTTTACTGAATTATAGACACTGAATAGTAAATGTCTCAGGAATGACTGATATATGAGCCCTACCACCACAATAAATAGCTCTGAGAAGTTTTTATTTATCTATTTTATTTTTTGTTACTTTAATATTTTATTTGTTCTAATTCATTATACATGACAGGAGAATGCATTTTGACACATCATACATAAATGGAGTATAACTTCTCATTCTTTTGGTTATACATGATGTAGAATTACATTGGTCATATAATCATATATGCACATAGGGTAACAATGTCCAATTCATTCTACTATCCTTCCTGCCCCCAAACCTCCTCCCCTCCCTTCACTCGCCTCTGTCTAATCCAAAGTATCTCCATTCATCCTTAGTCCCCCACTTTATTGTGAATAAAGCATATACATATCAGAGAAAACATTTGACCTTTGGTTCTTTGGAATTGGCTTATTTTGCTTAGCACAATATTCTCCAGCTACATTCATTTACAGCAAATGCCATTTCATTCTTCTTTAAGGTTAATATTCCATTGTGTATATAAGCCACATTTTCTTTATCCATTCATCTGTTGAAGGTCACCTAGGCTGGTTCCATAGTTTAGCTATTGTAAGTTCAGCTGCTATAAACATTGATGTGGCTGCCTCTCTATAGTATGCTGATTTTAAGTCCTTTGGGTATGAACTGAGGAGTGGGATAACTGGGTCAAATGGGGGATCCATTCCAAGTTTTCTGAAGAATCTCCATACTGCTTTCCAGAGTGGTTTCACCAATATGCAGAGTGGTTGCACCAATTTATAGCAATTTATGAGTGTACCTTTTTCCCCACATCCTCACCAACATTTATTGTTGCTGGTATTCTTGATAATTGCCATTCTGACTGAAGTGAGATGAAATCTCAGTGTAGTTTTGATTTGCATTTCTCTGATTACTACAGAAGTTGAACATTTTTTTCATATAATTGTTGGTTATATTTCTTCTTCTGTGAATTGTCTGTTCAGTTCCTTAGCCCATTTATTGATTGGGTTATTTGTTTTTCTGGTGTTGTTTTTAGATCCTTATATATCCTGGAGATTAATACTTTACCCGAGGTGCATGTGGTAAAGATTTTCTCCCATTCAGTAGCTCTCTTTGCGTTACTGATTGTTTCCTTTGCTGAGAAGAAGGTTTTTAGTTTGATTCCATCCCATTTATTGATTCTTGATTTTACTTCTTGCACTTTAGGAGTCTTGTTAAGGAGGTCATATCCTAGGTGGACACGGACATTTGGGCCTATTTTTCTTCTATAAGACGCAGGGTCTCTGTTCTAGTGCCTAAGTCCTTGATCCACTTGAATTTTGTTTAGGGTAAGAGACAGAGGTTTCATTTCACTCTGCTACATATGGATTTCCAGTTTTCCCAGCACAATTTTTGTTGAAGAGGCTATCTTTTGAGAAGTTATTTTTTTAATTCTTGTATGTCATTTATAAAGAATTACCTTCTCCCTATCCATAATCACAACCTGTGGTGTTCAGTGTCCCCCAAATCAGCTCTTAATTTTCTGTGGGCTACAGTATCATAATAGAAAGTTTTTAACAGATGCCTAAAGAAAAGTAATACCTTGTAATGGTTTCTAGGTTGAAATTCAGTGGCTAAAAGAATTTGGTGTTTGAAGAACAAAGTTCTAGTTCTAGATGTTTGGGAGACAATTCTCCACAAATCTTTCACATTTCCACATACATGGAGACATTAAAAGGCACTTTGTACCAGGACTGTTCTCATGAAGAACTGTATAAGTAAATGGAATGTTATTCAACCATTAAAAAGAATGAAATGCTGTTGTTTACAATAATCAATGAGCCTGGAGAACACTGTTAACTGAAATAAGCCAGACGCAAAAGACACTGTACGATCTTACTCTTGTGAGACTCTAAAAGGATGACAAATAAAAGAGTACAGAATGGTAGTCATCATTAAGTGTTTGGGGTGGGAGGAGATCAGTCAAAAGATATATATTTTCAGTTAGATAGGATGAGTGCCTTCAAGAAATTTTTTGTAAAGCATGGTGACTATAGTTAATAATAATATAAGCTTGAAAAATGCCAAGAGAGTGGATATTGAGTTTTTATTCCCCAAACAGTAACTACTAGGTGATGTATTTGTTAATTATCTAGACTTAACCACGTACAAGGTATATATACTGCAGTACATCATGTTTTATAAATAAATACAATCTTATATGCCAATTTTAAATAAATTAGAAATAAAAAATGAAGATACTCCTTAGAGTGTAATTTTGAAATTTTGTAGAGATGTTAGAAGAATTAAAATAAATATTGAGATTTACCATGTGTGATTCTTGACATTAAAAGAAGTCATGGGTATTTCAAAGTTTATGACTTTCCCTAAGACTGCCATTTCAAAGTAGTCAATCCTCATATTCCCTCTGAAAGTATAATGTTAGAAGACATTTGATATAAGAGCTACAAATGTCAGCAATATCTCTAAAGGTCACTATAATTCTAACAGGTATAGTTAGGAAATATATACTCATTCTAAATTATACTTTCATTGTATATTTGAAAAAAAGATGCAATTTTACTTTTAAACTATAAAATACTTTTATTAAAAACTATATATATATATATATATATTAAAACACAACTTAATAACATATGTGGTAATAGAATCTGTGCTACAGGACTCTTCTCTGGTCTAGGCATTTAATCAACAAACACAAATGAGTCTACCTCTAACTTTAAACATACTACAGTCATGGTTATCAAAGCTTGCTACAGTGATTCCTGGGGAGTTCCTGCTATTCTTTCAGAGAACTCTCAAGACCAAAATTATTTTCACAATATTAAAACTATTTACCTATTTGACTTTTGTCCTTTTACGGATACGTAAGTACTCTTCTTTTTGTGGGGGCAATTACTGGGGATTGAACTCAGGGGCACTCAACCACTGAACCACATCCCCAGCCCTATTTTGCATTTTATTTAGAGACAGGGTCTCACTGAGTTGCTTAGGGCCTCACTTCTGCTAAGGCTGGCTTTGAACTCCGATCCTCCTACTTTAGCCTTCTCAGTCACTGAGATTACAAGTGTGTGCCACCATGCCCAGTTTGAGTATTCTTGTATTTTAAGTTTTTCTCGGTTTCAATTTCTAGCAATGAGTATCAATAGATATAACCAACATAAAAATTATTTTGTGTTCTTAGTATTTTCCCCCTCCAAGGTGCTAGGGATTTGAACCCTGGCCCTTGAGCATGCTAGGCAACACTCTACAAGATGGGCTATATGGTCAGCACCTATGTTCTTAATATTTTTAAGAGTATAAGGAAATGTTGAGGCCAAAGTATTTGAGAGCCAGTACTGTGCAACATATAAATTAAGAGATAAAATGACAAAACATAGAAATGTTACACATTTGTTGAACTATTTTAAACATCACACAAGATAAAAACAGTAAAAACTGTCACATTATAATAATAAATCCTAAATATCCAAATACCAAATAAAATAAGCTAAATCCAAAAGCAAAGTTCATCAATATTGAAGTTCCTACTCTCAGAATGAAAGATTTTCATGTTATTGATATGATCTCTTGTCATTTTCAGCTGCTTCAGTGAAAATCATGATGGTGTAAGTAACCTATTGGGCAAGTGCCCCAACATATTCCTATTCTTTTTTTCTCTTTGCTCCTTGCATAATTTGAAAATCAATGCAAGCAATCATCCTGAAAATAAAATAAGCTTTATCTTGGACACAGAATTTGAATGTTATGATTCTTAAAAATCTTTGTTTCTCTTCCCACTCTAAAGTGACTACAAAAAAAAAAAAAAAAAAACAACTTTTTAATGAAAAGTAGGGCATAATTTTCTTCATCAGACTCCTTGGGCAAAGAATATCTGCACCTAAGAAAATAATAAAGGCTAATCTAGCCCTTTGGTATTATTATTATAATTTGAGAGATATCATATATTTCTCTCATAAATTTACATGAAAGAAAATAAACTCATTAGCTATATTTAAGGAAAAAACAAATTTCTATAATTTGTTAATACCCCAATTCCCCAGAACCCAATCCCCAAATTTTTAAATAAAAATGCTAGATTTACAACACTGCTCTACAGTACTACAAGAAGAGTAACACCATTTCATTGTTCAGTGTTCTAAGTATATACAGGTAGGCTGCACTTGTGATGACCCTGAGCATTAAAGAACAAAATCTCTCAATAGATAAAAAGAGAAGAAGGAGTACAATGATAAATGTGCACAGTCAATATCTTATCATCTACACTCAGGATGTTACAATGAATATATTTAATTTACTCTTACAAAAGTGCTTGCTATAATTGAAAGAAAGTCTTTTTAAAGATAAAATTCAATGCTAAAAGTGCATGTTATAACACTATAAGCATGATTTGCCTTTTATTTAAATCAGACAAGTTATATATATAAATATATATATAAGCTTTTAATAGCTTAAATTTTGAATTTGTATCATGTTATATGGTATAGTCCTACTAGAAGTCCATTAGATCAATGAAGAAAATCATTAAATACGTGGTTTTTTTTTATATAGAAGTGTCACCAATCATAACCATATTCATACATATTATGCCTCTACTAGTCTTTCAATTTTACTATTGAATTCAAGAAATATGAATAAAAAACATATAACCAAAGTATTCCCAATTTACAATTCAAGTATAGCCTAACTTTTCTGAATATCTATAATATATAACTACATCAAATAATTTCCTTCTCCTCCAAAATAATACTTTTGCAAACTGTTGACAAATATGAATCTACATAGGCAGTCTAATGGCTAAAATATCTTAATCACCAATACTCAAAATATTTTTCTCACATCAGAGTAGGTATAAATGTGGACATGTGTTCTGTATGGGATGACTTTGCATGTCCTCCAGGTAGGCCCAGAGGGCAGTGTTGGTAATAATGACCCATCTGTTCACTACTGGCAACAAGAAAACTTCTAATGAAGACAGATGTGGGTCACCCTGTACAAGCAGACTGCAGGGTGTTAATGAATCCACCTAATGGTCACTACCTGCCACCCTTGACTGATTGGTGCTCTAAAAGGTTTAGTTTGAAAAGCAAAGATGAGTATTTCAGGCACTCATTAGTCTTACCAAGACATTGCTCTCACTTTCTCTTGCATACTGACTCTATATTACTTGTCTTTATCAATTCTTAGAAAAACATTACTATTATTTATTAGACTAAGTCTTTTAAAATAACCTTGCTAGCACTTTTGAGAAACTAATTGCTCCTAAATTTCTGCATAGACTAACTCACAAACTATCAATTCTATATTATTACAGAGCAGTACTATACATATGAAACACAAAAGGTAATATTTTCCTGTCGTAAATCTCTTTAGATACACTTACATGTCATTTTATAATTAATATCAATTTTGCTAAAATGTTTCTATCGAAATATTATTAAATGTCACTAGCTTCTTTGAAATATTCATTCCAGATTCCAAAAAGAACATTCACTTACAGGAACAAATTTATGAAATATTTGCATAGTTATAAAACAAATTATGCTGCTATTTTTCAGAATAAAATCTGTATTATATCATACCAAAATTCTTAAAAGAAAAATCTGATGCTATTAAAATTGGTTCTCAGAAAAATTACTATATATGAAAAGAAAATATATGTGATCAAAAATAAAAAATGTGCAAGATTTTTAAATATATGCACATTTTATGTATAAATAAAACTATGAGAAATGCTGCTTAATGTAAAATAGTTTTAAGTCTGAAGGAGTTTCTAAACTATATTGTTACAAATTTAACTTTCTATATGGAGATTTAAGATAACTTTATCTCATCACAAAGGGACAATTTATTTATTTATTCTTCAAGCAAATCAGCATACTAGAGTGGGCTTTTTTTTTTTTTTTTTTTTTTTAACATCAGGAAGCAGGGCTTTATTCCTCAACATGGATGCTTTGCCCACCTGCCCCAAACATAAATTGTTACGACTCAGGTACTGGCCAGTAATGCCCCTGTGAACCGACCCCATGCAGGATTCTAAAGACAAAATGGAGTCCAAAAATCCTAAGCTTTCTTCCCTCAAATATACCCATATCATTATTTACAGAATTCACTTTTATACTAGTATCAAAAATTATAGTAAAAATGTATCACTAAACTAATATTATTATATTTTTCCCTCTTAAATGTTTTTGCTAAATATCTTCACTGTCCCGATGACTTCTGCTTCTTATTTTCTTGGTGCATACTGTGTCCTTATGCTTCTTTAGGTTTTCTGCATACCAGATTCACTCTCCAGTCTAGGCTGCATGCCTGGCTTTCTAGACCTCAGTGGGCAACTTACTGAACTTCACTGAGGTTATCTTGCAATCCTTAACAGTAACAATTCATGTGAACAGATGCACAAAACATACATACACACACACACACACACACACACACACACACACACACATATATGCTCACGCAAGCACGCATGCATACTCACATACGCTACCCCAGTAATTATTTTTACAGTGAAAGGTATTCCTTTAGGCTATATAAATCTAAACTACCCAATAACGAAACTAAATGTAAATATTCTGAAGAGGAAAAGAGAATTGGACCACTCAATTTAAAGTCTGGCAAACTCAAAGTATAATCCTAAACACAGCAACAAAATAATAACATTAAGGCATGCAATAGTAATATTATTATCATATAAAGGCTCTTATGTTGCTCTTAAAACTTCTATCTTTAAAAATATAAACAAAGATAAATTATACAAGACTGCTCATGTCACTTAAATAACCCGAGGTTATTACAGTTAGAAAAGTAGACATGGATTTTTTTTCAAATAGCAACAATTAATATTTATGTAATACCTTAAATGCAATGGGTGACTTCATATGCTTTATCTCATTTTTCAGAATCCTATAAAGTAGGAAATATCATAACTCCCATCTTATAAATTTAGGAAACTCAGAGAAAGTAAATTACTTTTCAACATTCATACCTACAAACAGGAAATAAACAAAATTTCACATTCAATTATTCTAGTTTATAATCTTCATGGTCTTTCTTTCCTATATTTCAAAGTTGAAAGTGAGGTCTATTTGATTTATACCATAATTGTGCCTTGTTTTACTGCAACACTTCACTTGCTTAATGGTCATTTATTTAGTTGTGTATATGAAGCAGTTCAAATACCAAAGAGCAAAATATCTTTAAGTACAAGAAATATCCTATAGGCAAAATAATAAGGTTTTATTTATTCTTCAAATACCTAAGATCTTCATTCAAATCATATTGGCTTATATTTTATTTCCAAACTTAACAAAGTTTTAGTAGTCCAAGCCACATATAATTCTTCTAAAAATGAAAAACAGGAGACTGTAGGGTCTCTTCTAAAAATTAGAAATTTAATAGCAGGTTCAGTGTGTAATCTACAGACAAGATTATGATCTATATGACAAGGTTATGAGTAGGTAAAGAAAATATAGAGAGATCTGGTACAGATCTGGCAGGTAAAGATATTATAGAGAGATCTGGGCAGGTAAAAAAAGTGTAGATAGCATGATACCAGAAGCTTTCCATCAAGGCACTGGAATATAATCACAAAAGAATAGATTTGAAAGCAATCTAATTCCTAAGAATCTCTTTCTGGTTCAAAAATGCTTTAAATTGTCCAGCTAGACTTGACATGGCTTTTGTTCTATAGTTTCTTTATGGTGCCTCCAAATATTTGACTATGTGCCCTATACCACAACCCCTGCCCTCTTCTCTAACTAAGTTTGAGTTTCATGGACTTTCAGAGATAGAATAGGCCCACAATTTCCGAGACCTAATAGGAATAAAGGTCCCTCCTGATGTATGTGGAATTCCAGTTTAATTAAGATGAGATAAAAAAGAAGAAATTCTGTCTTTTGCAACATGGATAAACTTGGAGAACATTATGTTAAGTGAAACTAGTCAGGCACAGAGAGACAAAGAGCATGTGGCCTCACTTTTATGTAGAATGTAAAACTGAAACACATAAGAAAATAGAACGCTGGTTACTAGAGGTACTCAGAAGTAAGGAAACAATGTTGGTCAAATGGTACAAAATTTAATTTGGACAAGAAGAACAGTTGACAAGATAGATTGTAGAGCATGGTGACTTTGGTTAATAACAATATATCATATACTTGAAATTGCTAAGAGAGTAGATTTTAAGTGCCTTAATAACTAAAAAAAGGTATATGAGGTAAAATATTTGTTTATGTATATATGTATGTATGTATACATATTAAATATATATATATCAAAACATGTGGTATACCATTTATAGATATGATTTTCATTTGTCCATCTGAAGAAGGAAGTCTTCCCATGAGGCATAGAAATCTCAAGCCAAAATAATTAACTACATTATTTCAAGATAATTTTTTGACAGAAAATTGAAGACTATTCAATCTCAAGAGACCTGGAAAATGTTCAATATCTTCTAGCGAAATGTATATAGCATGGCATAGATCAATTGTAAGTACTAAGGTACATATATATAGAGTATCAACAAAGGAGACCCATTACAAATAATAAATGGAAGTAGAAACACTGGAAAACAGGCTGGTGTGTTCATAATTTTGAAAAACAGAAGGTGAAATACAAGCTCAATGGAAGGTTTTTGTAACCTTTAAGGCAATTAAAGGTTGCCATCTTCAAAATATATAGTCAGTACTGCATTAAAATGGAACTCAACATGTTTATACTATTCATGTTCTCTATTCTGACTCTACCTAAAATATCTGTTTCCTGACTAATTTGCCATAAAATACTATATTTACCAACTAATTGTTGATCTTCCCAGATACTAAATTACTAGATATTTACCTACCTACTTATAATCTAACTTCACTCCTCAGAACCAATAGTCATTTCTACCTTTGGACTTTCTCTTCCCTCCTTATCCGTGGGAAGCTATCCTTATTTAGCAGAATTAGACTAAGTTGAGGCATGTGACGCAGAGGCCTGGCTTCTAGGAACTGCCAGGAAGCATGTGGCGCTGCATGAGAGTGGTTCCCTGTCTCCTTCTGGAATTTTCCCCCAAAGAGAATGGCTTCCCTAACTCCACCCTATCCTGCCCATCACAGAAGAAGCTCTTTCTGGTCCTGGCCCCCTTTACCTGTATGTTATAAATAAAGGAGAGTTGGGCGACTCCATGTTGTTGTTGTAAGAGGCCAGGGCTGGTATGGCCAGACCCATCAAGCCCTCTGTCTCATAAAGAGTATTGGCTTTTGTGTGTTCATAGAGTAGAGAAGTCTTTGGGTAATAGAGAAACCACCAACATCCTCCTCTGGCAGTTAACCCTATTCTCCTCTGTGTAGGATGTGGCAGAGAGGACCCCCACACTTATCTATATTTTAGATGCAACCTTTGCCATGTTAATGTCTTTGCTCTGACTCTCAAAGATGCTGCCCTCTGCCATATCCCTTTAGCTCTGAGGGCATTACCAAATAAGCCAGCTTCTCAGATCAGAGAATCAACTGAAGTGAATGGTGTTCTATGAGGGACAGAGTAGTCTGGAAGCTGAGACAGAATGTTCCCATGGAATTAAGGATTCTACATTGAAAGCTGAAAGCATAGAATATTTTTTAAAAAGAACTACTATACTGCTCAAACTCTAATTCTCTAGTCGATCCTTTTATCTATGACATCAGATTTGAGTCAGTGGGTACTGAACCTACCTCCTGACACTACAGCTTCTTCAAAGCCAGAAAATGTACTCCTCCCCCCCCCACACACACAAGGTAATCATTGTCCATTGACCTTCTCATTCCTGGATACATGAGGCAAGGTAAATAAAAGTTAAAAAGTAATGGAGAAATCTTCTGAGATCATATTATGGTTTAGATGTGAGATGTCCCCCAAAAGCTACTGTGTGAGACAATGGAAGAAGGTTCAGAGGTGAAATGATTGAGTCTTGAGAGCCTTAACCCAATCAGTGAATGAATCTCCTAAAGGGATTAACTGAGAAGTAACTGAAGGCAGGTAGGGTGTGGTTGGAGGAGGTAAGACCCTAAGGGCCTGCCGTTGGAGTATTTATTTGGTATCTGTTGAGTGAAGTCTCTGCTTTCTGATCATCATATGAGCTACTTCCCTCCAACGCATTCTTCTGCCATGATGTTCTGCCTCATCTTGAACCCCAGGTAATGGAGCCAGCTGTCTAAGGATTGAGACCTCTGAAACCATAAGCCTCCAAATAAACTTTTTCTCCTCTACAATTGTTCTGGTCAGGTCTTTCAGTCACAGCAGCAAAAAAGCTGACTAAAACAGATCATGATAAATCATTCTTCAAAATTAAATTTTAAAAAAGTTTAAAGGCAGTCCATCATTCCAAAAATATCAAAATAAAGCACAATAAATAACGATACGAATTTCTGAATACCTTTGATTCAGTTTTACAAGATCTACTATTCTTATAAAGCATCAAATTTTATTAGAAGTTAAAGATGCAGTTAAACAATTTTTTCTAGGGGCATGACTTGTATTCATAGGTCAAGTTCCTCTGTCCCTTTGCCATAAGGACTCGATTCTCTGTCCAGAAGTCAGTATTTTCAATCCTTGAAAACATTTTAATCTTGAAAATAGCTAGCATGCTAGAAAATCTTCCAATGTAGAACACTAAAATATAGGAGGCTGAGATCAAAATTTGATCTTTATAGACATAGCACAGAAAGCAAAAGCAAGTTCTAAGGTATGAGAACCAGATTCATGGTAAATAGTTTAGCCATTACTGAGAGACACAGTCAAGCATTGAGAACTGTGAAGCACTATCAAAGAGGAGGAAGTAAGATTATGAAAAAGTTATGGAGACAGTTGAGCCATCCTTACCAGTACACTTTTCACCTACTACCACTGAGGCCACTGGAACACAAAGGCAACTCTGCAACTATAGTCTATTCTAAAGCCTCAGGGAATTTCTCCAGCATCTACTTGTTATCCTTTATTTTGAATGCACTTTATACATTAAGGGACACCTATCTCATCATAGCACTGGAAATAGGTTCAATCTAAGTTAGGTCCTAACTACTTTGTAACCACTGTAAAGATGAATATCTTCAGACCTGATTTATCCTTAAGAGAAGATCAGAACTACTGCCATATCTAAGACTTCAGAGCTGCAACATTTCTTATATGGTTTAAAAGAAAATTTGTACCTGGCCTTCCTTCTCCCCATCTCTCCCCTATGCAAGTTCACCGTAGACATTTTAAAAATGACAGATCTAATCATGGCACTCCCTTGATAAACTCTTCACTCTTTTGCCAATGCAATAAAGTGCAAACTCCCTACATTGACATACAAAACCCTCTATCACAATTCAAATTGTACCCTGAATAAATCTATTCATCTCTAGTGCCACTATCCCTTCCATTCTAGTATCCCTGCAGCAGAAAGATCATGTTATTCCCCTACATGAAATACTTTATTACCATAAGAATAAAATCAAAACTTCCTGCCAAGGCCTATAAAACCTGCCTAATTTGGCCTCTCCCTACCTGTATCATTCCACACCATTTTCCCTTCCTCATTGAACAACAGCCCCACTAGTCTTTTAAGTCCTGCACTTCCCCATCTCAGAAACCCACACATTCAATAATGGTTCTTAAGCTGAAACTCTGAAAAATAAATAGTAAATCGTCTGTGAATTTAAATTCCAGTGAAAAGATAACTAAAATTCACTATTACATGAGTGTTTAGGAATATCAGAATTAATTGATATAAATATCACACTGATCCCAATTTCCTTTTAGTATGTCCAGGCCAAGCAAATTATTAGTGAAGTTTGACTCTTTAATTCATAAGAATTCTTGCATTAACTAACACATCAAAAATAATTTTTAGTATATAAATAACAATAATTTTCCCTAATGGGAAAAATATTCAAGATAGACAAACTAAAAAAAAAAAAAAAAAAAAGAAAGAAAATAATACTGAAAAACACATATTTTTAGGTTATTCAAGTAAATACTATCAAATTTATCAAATCATTCTTCACATATATGATGTTGTAGGCACAGAATGACTAGTCTGGGAAGTAAGGATACAGTGAATAAAAATTAAAAATACAGAAATCTATGCCCCTTCTTAGCTTACATTCTAGTAAACTGTATATATATTATACAATTTGCAAGCCCTATGATGTAACTTAAAACAATATATAGAATTTTCACAGATCCACAGCTTCTGTAACCATCATCGAAATCAAGATATAGAAAGTTTCCATTACCCCAAAAAGTTTGCTTGTGCTACTTCTCAAATAATTCTTCCACAAAGGCCACAGGCAACAATTAAATTGTTTTCTGTTCTTACAGATTAGTCTTATCTAGAGTTTTACATAAATGGAAAAATATAATGGTTTTTTCCTCAGGAGTATGTTCTTGAGATTGACCATGTAGGTTTGTGAATGAGTCATTCTTTGAACAGTTCTTTCCAGTACCTAATAGCATTACATTGTACGAATATCACACAAATTATTTATCCATTCATCTAGTGATGACATTTGAGTTGTTTCCAGTTTTCTTAAATATTCACAGTAATGAAAAAAGGTTGCTATAAAAATACTTGTACAAGTATTTGATGAACTTTTGTTTTTATTTGCTATATATTTAGGAATGAAGTAGCTAAACCATATAGTATGTATATTTTAACTTTTAAGAAACTGTCCAATATTTTCCATAGTGGGTTTATTATTCTATATTTCCACAGCAATGTATGAAGATTTCCAGTTGCATATTAAGCATAAGTACTTGATATTGCCAGTGTTTTTAATCTTAGCCATTCAAATAAGGGGACATTTGGCAAGTCATTGTGGTTTTGCATTGTCATTTGCATTTCCCTACTGACCAATACTTTAGAGCAACTTTTCTTATTTGCCATTCTTCTGTTCTCTTTTATAAAGTGCCAGTGCAAATCTTTTGTGATATTTTAATGAGTCTTTGTTCTTAGTATTATTGAGTTATAAGAGTTCTTTTTTATTCTAGATACAATTATTTTGTCAGATAGATGTTTTGCAAATACTTTCTTCCACTCAGAACTAGTCTTTCCATTATCTTAACAGTGAATCAATGGGCAAAAGTATTTAATTTTGAAATTTTTATCAATTTTTTCCTTTTATGACTTTCTATGTGGTCTAAAAATATATTCCTTCTCCAAAGTTGCAAAGATTTCTCCCATATTTTTCCTTCCAGAAGTTTTATAGTTCAGTTTTTACATTTAGGTCTATGATCAACTTACAGATAATTGTTGTGTATGGCAAGATCAGGGGCATCACAGTTCTCATCTTCCTTTTATTAATATTTTGTTCCAGCATAAAAACAAAACAGTTTTAGGTCAGGGATTAGGCAACAGATCAGATTAACAAAGAAAAAAATAATTAAAGTGAAAAAACCCAAGCATATCACCTTGACTCAGTTAAGTTAAATGAATGCATATCAGTAGATACAATCCAAAATAAAATTTTACACATACTTAGTCTTGAAACTTACTATATTTTGGTATTATAGAAAACAATATTTTTTCAGCAGCATATTTATCACTAAAATAAGCACTACTGTATGCACATCTCCTGCATTCTTTAATTCTCACAAGCTATGAGATACTCTTCATGTCACAAGAAAGTCTTATAAAAGTCAAGTAATTTGTTAGACATGGGTGACACACACCTGTAATACCAGCAGCTCAGGAGGTCACAGTAGAATCATCATCAAATTCAAAGCCAGACTCCACAATTTGGTGAGGCCCTACACAACTTAGTGAGACCCTGTCTCAAAATTAAAAATAAAAAGGTCTGGTAATGTGGATCAATGGTTAAGGGCCCCTGGATTCATTCCCTGATACAAAAAGGAAAAAAAAATGCTAAGTAATTTACTCAAGGCCCATGACTAGCAATTATCAGAATAAAACTCACACTGAAATCTGACTTCCATAAAGATCATACTAGTTTTTCATTTCATGACTTTATATCAAAAGGAGGCATAAAAAGTATTTTTAAAATTATACAATATTAAAAAGTGGGGGGTGGCATATAGCTCAGTGGTAGAGTGCCTGCCTAGCATGCAGAAGGACCTGGGTTCAATCCTCAGTCCCACAAAAAAAAAAAAAAAAAAAAGTAAGAAATAACTCTGCTTATTTATATATTCAGAATAACAAGATTTGGCAAATTTTTTAAACCCACAACTTCACAAAAAAAAAATCATTAGCATTTCATTTGATTTTTAAAATAACATAGTTAAATATAGGTCTCTATCACTACCCAAGCTATCAATACCTGAATCCAAATATTTAAATAACAACTTGCCAAACTTATCAAAATTCAGTATACTACAATGAAACTACAGATGCATGCCAGAAAAATATTGCACCTTACATAAATCTAAGCAAGAGCTATAAAGTGGTTTGAAGCCTCACCTCAGCTCTTTTCCTGATAAAAGCACTACTGATTGATTTTGTTTAAAGTACAGTACACATTGCTGCAATTATCATCTCCCACCTTCTCCCATCCTCACCTCCTCCAGATTAGTAGTTCACTGGTTTCAGTTTTTGCTTCTGATGAGAATAGAAACAACTGGAACAACACAGAAGTGAGCTCTAGAGGTTTCTTGAAAAATTAAGTAAATGATATTCTATACACTTTGCAGATATCCTTGGGCAACTATTATATAGATGTGCATAAGGTATAAATCTGCATGGGCCAGATAAATTATTTTCTTAATACAGAATCCTGATACCCTAATATTTGCTTTCCAACATGTCTTTAGGAATGAGTTAGATATAAAAAATAAAGAAGTTCTTTAAAACAAACCACTATCACAATAAAAAACATGAAAAACTTCATATCTTTCTGCTTAAGAATGACTAATATAATTTACATGAAATCTGGACTTCTCCAGCTTGCATTATTCATACTCACCAAGTCATTAGTCTGCTAGCTATACATATGTTTTGTTTTCAACTCCTACTCGAAATGTCCTCAGATACTCTCCACCAATCCAATATTTCCCTTAAAAAGCAGTTCAAGTGACTGCCCACTCCCTGCCACAGCCAGAACTTGGCATGCCTGCCCAAGCTGTGGCTGCCCAACTTCTTTGCAGGCTGGTGCAGATGAGGGCATGGCCACCATGGCTACTTGAGGGGTGGCTCCCTTCCTGAGACACCTACAGGAGACTGAAGGCCCTTTGACAGGTACGGCACTCTCATGGAGATACTGAGGACTGGGAGGTTTGAGTGGTGGATGACTGTGAACCATAGAATTTTTTTTTTAATTTTTAATATCTTATTTCTTTCTTTTTTCTCACTATTTTCCTTTTATTCACCTATTCCCTTAGAGTCTCTTTCTCCCTTTTCTCATACTAAAGGCCAACTTCTTTTGTTCCTGCTCTCACTCTTCCTTTGAACAGGTACTTCTATTTTACTCACTTCTTTTCCCATTAACAGTTACATTCTACACCCCTCCCCATCCTCTTCGTCTACTACTAGAAGTTATAGAGCTCTATGCAAACCTATTGGCGATACTGTAGATAATAAGTGAACTTATCCTGTTTATTACAATACTGTTGAAGTCTTTATATGGGCTATTGGGTTTAGTGCTGCATATCATTTGTATTGGGTGCTGCTAATTTTGATCTCCCACTCAAAGGAGAGGTACTCAAAACCTGCAGTGTCACAATAAGCCTACAGGGGGGAAGCTGCAGTACTTCAGATCTTCACTGCTAGAGGGGAATATACAGAAAGGGGAATATATAGAAATGATATGAAAAAACAGGGGAAGAAAGTGTCCCTAAAAAATCAAGATTCTATTTTGATAGAATCCAATGACAGCAGCAGAAATGACAGAAAAAGAGTGTAGAATCTACATAATTAAAATGATCCATGAAGCAAAAGATGAGATAAGAGAGCAAATGAGGCAATGCATGATCACTTCAATAAACAGTTAAAAGAGCAAATGCAGGAAGCAAAAGAGAGATTCTGGAAAAAAAAAAAACAGAAATACTTGAAGGAAACAATAAACTACATTAAAAACTCAACAGAAAGCATCACCAACAGAATAGATCTCGTGGAAGACAGAATCTCAGACAATGAAGACAAAATATTTAGTCTTGAAAATAAAGTTGACCAAACTGAGAAAATGGTAAGAAGTCATGAAAGGAACCTCCAAGAATTATGGGATACCATGAAAAGACCAAATTTAAGAATTATTGGGATGGAGGAAGGCACAGAGATATAAACCAAAGGTATAAAAAACCTGTTCAAGGAAATAATATCAGAAAAATTCCCAAACCTGAAGAATAAAATGGAAAATCAAATAAAAGAGGCTTACAGAACACCAAATGCACAAAATTACAACAGATCCACACCAAGGCACATTATAATGAAAAACCTCACATACAAAATAAAGATACGATTTTAAAGGCAACAAGAGAAAACCAACAGATTACTTATAATGGAAAAACAATATGGATATTAGCAGATTTCTCAGCCCAGACCCTAAGAGCAAGAAGGATCTGGAACAATCTATTTCAAGCTCTGAAAGAACATGAATGCCAACCAAGAAACCTATACCCAGCAAAACTAGCCTTCAGATTTGACAATGAAATAAAATCTTTCCACGATAAACAAAGTTAAAATAATTTACAAATAGAAAACCTGCACTACAGAACATTCTCAGCAAAATATATCATGAGGAGGACATAGAACTTCAATGTGTTAAATTTATCAGTGATGTTACAAACTATTTTGCAGTTAGATTTAAAAGACATCAGGTACTCTTACAAAGGGTATTGAATTTCTGTTAATCAATAAATATTTTCAATCTTTTCTTCACTCTTTGCTATGTCATGATTTTGCCCCTTTATCTCTCAATGATTCAGTTCTTTCCTCCCATCTCTTTTCTCCTCTTTGAAATCCATAACTTACATACTATAAAAGTTTTCTTAGATAATGAGAAAAGTAAACCCTCAGACCTTTTGAAGGTAGTAACTCTAACATGAACAACTAATTGTGTTAGGAGGAAAATACAGTTAACTGTGTGCAAGTCCTCTTAAATCTGTTCATTCTAAAAGCCAAGCTCTTTCAAGGCCACAACTATTTCTAACTGCAATAAATTGCTAAGTGCCTGTTATAAAGTCAAACAATCAAGTAATTCAATAAGTATTAAAGATCAGCAATGATAATCAAGAAAGTAAAACTTGTACATCATAAATAATGGAACAATCCACTCATAATGGAAAACCAAAAAAAATCCAAAAAAGGCTACGAATTTTTCTGCCTTTTATTTCCTTATGACTAAAGTTTTTTAAAATCATAATATAAATCATTTAGAACTACGACTTCCTAAGATCTACTTAATATTAGTCAACTATGTTTAGGTAATCTTACACTAATCCAGAGAAAACACTGGCTTATTAATTACATCTTAAAATAAAGCTTTTAAAACTCTCACAATTTTGAAAAATTTTTATAAAAAATAAACAGGAATGAGTTAGTTTGAAAGTACCATGTTCAAGTCAACTTTCTTGCTGCTATGGCCAAAAGATCTGACAAGAACAACTAGAGAAGGAAAAGTTTTTGGGGGGGCTCACAATTTCAGAGGTCTCAGTCCATAGATGGCCAACTCCCCTGCTCTAGGCCCAAGATGAGGTACCATGGGGGAAGAGCACTGTGGAAGAAAGGAGCCCAGAACATGGAATCAGGAAGCAAAGAGAGACACTCCCCTCACCAAGGACAAAATATACACCCGAAAGGCATAGCCCTAATTACCCACCTCCTCCAATCACAACCTACCTGCCTACAGTAACCACTACAGTAATCCATATCCATGGATTAATGCACTAATTAGCTTAAAGTTCTCATAAACCAGTCATTTCACCTCTAAACTTTCTTGCATTATATCACAGATGAGCTTTAGATGGATACCTCATATCTAAACAATTAACACAGAATTTAAACAAAAATTGCAAATGCATAGTTCGGGGTATTTCCATGAGACAGAATATCTTTTTTTTTTTTTTATCTTTACAGACAAAAGGCCAAACAATTTTTTTTATTATTTTTATTTAGCTTTTAATTTTTTACAAACTTCATTTTGATTCATTGTACACAAATGGGGTACATCATTTCGTTTCTATGGTTGTACACAATGCAGATTCATAACATTTGTGTAATCATACATGTACATAGGGTAATGATGTCAGTCTCATTCCACCATTTTTCATACTCCCCTCCCTCTCATTTTCTTCTACATATTCTAAAGTTCACCTGTTATTCTCTCATTTCCCACCCCCACTCCCATTATATATCATCCTCCACTTATCAAGGAAAACATTCAGCCTTTGGTTTTTGGGGCTTCACTTACTTCACTTAGCATGATATTCTCCAATTCCATCCATTTATTTGCAAATGCCATAATATTATTATTCTTCATGGCTGAATAGCATTCCACTGTGTATATATATCACAGTTTCTTTATCCATTCATCTGCTGAAGGGCATCTAGGTTGGTTGCACAATCTAGCTATTGTGAAATGAGTTGCTACAAACATTGTTGTGAGTGTGTTACTGTAGTTTGCTGATTTTAGGTCCTTTGGGTATAAACCGAGGAGTGGGATAACTGGGTCAAAAGGTGGGTCCATTCCAAGTTTTCTTAGGATTCTCCATACTGCTTTCCAGAGTGGCTGCACCAATTTGCAACTCCACCAGCAATGTAAAAGTGTGCCTTTTTCCCCACATCCACGCCAACATCTATTATTGTTTGTGTTCTTGATAAAAACCATTCTAATTGGAGTAAGATGAAATCTTAGAGTTGCTTTAATTTGCATTTCTCTAACTACTACAGATTTTGAACATTTTTTCATATATTTATTAATTGCCTGTGTGTCTTCTTCTGTAAAGTGTCTGTCCAGGTCCTTGGCCCATTTATTGATTGGGTTCTTTGTATTTTTGTTGCAACCTTTTGTAAGTTCTTTATAAATTTTTGAGATAAGTGCTCTATCTGAAGTGCGTGTGGAAAAGATTTTCTCCCACTCTGTAGGCACTCTCTTCACATTCTTGATTGTATCCTTTGCTGAGAAAAAGCTTTTTAGTTTGAGTCCATCCCATTTTTTGATTCTTGATTTGATTTCTTGTGCTTTGGGAGTCTTGTTGAGGAAGTCTGATCCTAAGCCAACATGATGAAGATTCAGACCTACTTTGTCTTCTATTAGGTGCAGGGTCTCTGGTCTAATTCTATGTCTTTGATCCATTTTGAGTTGAGTTGTGAGCAGGGTGAGAGGTAGAGGTTTAATTTCATTTTACTGCATACAGATTTCCAGTTTTTCCAGCACCATTTGTTGAACAGGCTATCTTTTCTCCATTGTATGTTTTTGGCTCCTTTGTCTAGTATGAGATAACTGTATTTATGTGGTTTTGTCTCTGTGTCTTCTATTCTGTACCATTGGTCTGCTTGTCTATTTTGGTGCCAATACCATGCTGTTTTTGTTACTATTGCTCTGTAGTATAGTTTAATGTCTGGTATTCTAATACCTCCTGTTTCATTTTTTCTATTCAGGATTGTTTTGGCTACTCGAGGTCTCTTGTTCTTCCAGATGAAGTTCATGTATGCTTTCTCTATTTCTATGAGGAATGTCATTGGGATTTTAATTGGAATTGCATTGAATCTGTATAGTGCCTTTGGTAGAATGGCCATTTTGACAATGTTAATTCTGCCTATCCAAGAACTTGGGAGATCTTTCCATCTTCGAAGGTTTTCTACAATTTCTTTCTTTAATGTTCTGTAGTTTTCATTGTACAGGTCTTTCACCTCTTTTGTTAGATTAATTACCAAGTATTTTATTTTTTTTGAGGTTACTGTAAATGGAGTAGTTTTCCTAATTTCTCTTTCAGAGGATTCATCACTTATGAATAGAAATGCATTACACTTACGTGTATTGATTTTATATCCTGTTACTTTGCTGAATTCATTTATTAGTTCTAGAAGTTTTCTAGTGGAGTTTTTGGATCTTCTAAATATAGGATCTTGTCATCAGCAAATAGTGACAGCTTGAGTTCTTCTTTTCCTATTCATATCCCTTTAATTTCATTGGTCTGTCTAATTGCCCTGGCAAGTGTTTCAAGGACGATGTTGAATAGTAGTGGTAAAAGAGGGCATCCCTGTCTTGTTCCAGTTTTTAGAGGAAATGCTTTCAGTTTTTCTCCATTAAGAATGATGTTGGCTGTGGGCTTAGCATAGATAGCCTTTACAATGTTGAGGTATGTTCCTACTATTCCTATTTTTTTCTAGTGTTTTAAGCATGAAGGGGTGTTGTATTTTATCAAACGCCTTCTCAGCATCAATTGAAATAATCATGTGATTCTTAACTTTAAGTCTATTGATGTGGTGAATTACATTTATTGATTTCCAGATGTTGAACCAACCTTGTGTCCCTGGGATAAACCCCACTTGATCATGGTGCACTATCTTTTTAATATATTTTTGTATGCAAATTGCCAGCATTTTGTTAAGGATCTTTGCATCTATGTTCATCAGGGATATTGGTCTAAAGTTTTCTTTCTTTGATGTGTCTTTGTCTGGTTTTGGTATCAGAGTGATACTAGCCTCATAGAATGGATTTGGAAGGGTTCCCTCCTTTTCTGTTTCCTGAAATACTTTGAGGAGTGCTGGTATCAGTTCTTCTTTAAAGGTCTTGTAGAATTCAGCTGAGAATCCATCTGGTTCTGGGCTTTTCTTGGTTGGTAGGCTTTTGATGGCTTCTTCTATTTCAGTGCTTGAAATGGATCTGTTTAGATTGTGTACGTCTTCCTGATTCAGTTTGGGAGGATCATATGTCTCTAAAAATTTGTCAATGTCTCAATATTTTCTATCTTGTTGGAGTATAGATTTTCAAAGTAGCTTCTAATTACATTATGTATTTCAATGGTGTCTGTCGTGATCTTTCCATTTTCATCACAAATTTTAGTAATTTGAGTTTTTTCTTTCCTTTTCTTCATTAGTGTGGTTAAGGGCTCATCAATTTTGTTTACTTTTTCAAAAAACCAACTTTTTGTTTTGTCAATTTTTTGAATTGTTTCTCTTGTTTCAATTTCATTGATTTCAGCTCTGAATTTAATTACTTCCTGTTTTCTACTATTTTTAATGTTGATCTGTTCTTCTTTTTCTAGGGCTTTGAGGTGTAATGTTAGGTCATTTAGTTGTTGGCATTTTATTTTTCTAATGTATGAGCTCAATGCAATGAACTTTCCTCTTAGTACTGCTTTCATAGTGTCCCACAGATTTTGATATGTTGTCATTGTTCTCATTTACTTCTAAGAATTTTTTTTTATTTCTTCCCTGATGTCTTCTGTTATCATTGCATCATTCAATAGCATATTATTTAGTCTCCAGGTGTAGAAGTAGTTTTTTTTTATTTTATCATTGATTTCTAATTGCATTCCATTATGGTCTGATAGAATACAGGATAGTATCTCTATTTTTTTTTTTTTTTTTTGTATTTACTAATGGCTTTTTTGTGGCATAGCATATGGTCTATTTTGGAGAAGGATTCATGAGTTGCTGAGAAGAAAGTATATTCACTCGATGATGGATGAAATACTCTGCACATGCCTGTTAAGTCTATATCATTGATTGTATTATTTAGTTCTATAGTTCTTTGTTCAGTTTTTGTTTGGGAGGATATATCCAGTGGTGAGAGTGGTGTGTTAAAGTCCACCACTATTAATGTGTTTTGGTCTATTTGATTCTTAAAATTGAGAAGGGTTTGTTTGATATATGTAGATGCTCCATTGGGCATAAATATTTAAAAGTGTTATACCTTGCTGTTTTAGGCTTCCCTTAAGCAGTATGAAATGTCCTTCATTATCCCTTCTGACTAACTTAGGTTTGAAGTCCACTTTATGTGATTTGAGGACAGAGACCCTTGATTTTTTACTAGGTTCATGTGCATGGTATGTTTTTCCCCATCCTTTCATCTTTAGTCTGTGGATGTCTTTTTCTATGAGATGAGTCTCTTGAAGGCAGCATATTATTGGGTCTTTCTTTTTAATCTAATCTGCTAGCCTATATCTTTTGATTATTGAATTTAGGCCATTGAGATATGATTTGTAGTCCTGCTCATTTTGACTTCTTTTTGATTTTTCACTTGTCCTTTGATTGGCTTTTCCTTTAGGGTAGTTCCTCCTTTTGCTGACATGTATTGTTGCTTTTCACTTACACCTCACGAAACATTTTGCTGAGAATGTTTTGTAGGGCAGGCTTTCTATTTGTAAATTCTTTTTAACTTTTGTTTACTATGGAAAGATTTTATTTTATTGTCAAATCTGAAGGTTAGTTTTGCTGGTTATAGTATTCTTGGTTGGCATCCATGTTCTTTCAGAGTTTGAAATATATTGTTCCAGGTACTTCTTGCTTTTAGAGTCTAGGCTGAGAAATATGCTGATATCCATATTGGTTTCCCCTTATATGTAATCTGATGCTTTTCTCTAGCAGCCTTTAAAATCTTATCTTTATTTTGAATGTGAGGTATTTTCATTATAAAGAGTCTTGGTGTGAATCTGTTGTAGTTTTGTGCACCTGGTGTTCTGTAAGCCTCTTGTATTTGATTTTTCATTTCATTTTTTCAGGTTTTGGAAATATTCTGATATTATTTCATTAAACAGGTTTTCGGGGGCGATCCAAGATGGCGGCCTAGAGGGAGACTGCACCCCCTCTCGCTCCAGAACCCAGGAGTTAAGAAGGGGAGGCACTGAGAGACTCGGACTGAAATAGAGCCATGGGTGAGTCTGCCCACTGGGTAAAGCTCAGCCTGGGGGGCAGGCCCAGATAGAGGTGGCTTATTGGAGCCGGGCAGGGCAGCTAGAGTCTTCCCACGGTAGCCTTCCACACTCCGGCAGTGAGATCCTCCCACACGGCCAGTTGCACGGTGCAGGTCCACAGTGAGAGCATTTCAGCACAGAGCCAGTTCCAAATCGTGGAACCAGTAGGGGGCTAGGGGCAGTTTTCTTCGGATATGCTGCTTTATCAGATTCCTCCAAGACATCAGGCTACTGAAGGCTGGGAGGTGATACACTGGAAATCTACCGGGACACTATAAGCCAATAGCGGAAAACTGCAATATCTCAGGGTCCCACTGACAACTGACCAATATGAGAAAACAAGGGAAGAAAATGTCCCAAACAAACCTAGATACTACATCAATAAAACCCAATGACAGCACAGCAGAAGAAATGTCAGAAAGGGAGTTCAGAATGTACGTAATTAAAACGATCAGGGAAGCTAATGAGGAGATGAAAGAGCAAATGCAGGCATTGAAGGAGGAGATGAAAGAGCAAATGCAGGCATTAAATGATCGCACCAATCAACAGTTAAAAGACCAAATACGGGAAGCAAGAGATCATTTCAATAAAGAGTTAGAGATACTGAAAAAAAACCAAACTGAAATACTTGAAATGAAGGAAACAATAAACCAAGTTAAAAACTCCATAGAAAGCATAACCAATAGAATGGAGCACCTGGAAGACAGAACCTCAGACATTGAAGACAAATTATTTAATCTCGAAAGCAAAGTTGGCCAAACAGAAAAGATGGTAAGAAATCATGAACAGAATCTACAAGAATTATGGGATATCATGAAAAGGCCAAATTTAAGAATTATTGGGAGTGAGGAAGGCTTAGAGAAACAAACCAAAGGAATGAACAATCTATTCAATGAAATAATATCAGAAAATTTCCCAAATCTGAAGAATGAAATGGAAAACCAAATACAAGAGGCTTATAGAACTCCAAACATACAAAATTACAACAGACCCACACCAAGGCACATTATTATGAAAATACCTAACATACAAAATAAAGACAGAATTTTAAAGGCCGTGAGAGAAAAGAATCAAATTACATTCAGAGGGAAACCAATAAGAATATCAGCAGATTTTTCAGTCCAGACCCTAAAAGCTAGAAGGGCCTGGAACAACATTTACCAAGCCCTGAAAGAAAACGGATGCCAACCAAGAATCTTATACCCAGCAAAACTTCCCTTCAAATTTGACGATGAAGTAAGATCCTTCCATGATAAACAAAAGCTAAAGGAATTTACAAAAAGAAAGCCAGCATTACAGAACATTCTCAGCAAAATATTCCATGAGGAAGAGATGAAAAACAACGATGCAAATCAGCAACAGGAGGCGCTAGCCTAAAGGAATAGTCAAATAAAGGAGAAACCAAATCATGTCAAAAACAAATATGAGTCAATTGACTGGGAATACAAATCATATCACAATAATAACCCTGAATGTTAATGGCCTGAATTCATCAATCAAAAGACATAGACTGGCAGATTGGATTAAAAAGAAAAATCCAACAATATGCTGCCTGCAAGAGACTCACCTCATAGAAAGAGACACCCATAGACTAAAGGTGAAAGGATGGGGAAAAACATACCATGCACACGGACACAGCAAAAAAGCTGGAGTATCCATCCTCATCTCAGATAATGTGGACTTCAAACCAAAACTAGTCAGAAGGGATAAAGAAGGACATTACATGCTGCTTAAGGGAAGCATAAATCAGCAAGACATAACAATCATAAATATCTATGCCCCGAACATTGGCTCATCCACGTACGTCAAACAAATCCTTCTCAATTACAGAATTCAAATAGACCACAACACAATCATACTAGGCGATTTTAACACACCTCTCTCACCACTGGATAGATCGTCCAAACAAAATTGAATAAAGAAACTATAGATCTCAACAGACAATCAGCAATTTAGACTTAACGGACATATATAGAATATACCATCCAACAAAGAACGAATACACTTTCTTCTCAACAGCACATGGATCCTTCTCTAAAATAGACCATATTTTATGCCACAAAGCTACTGTTAGCAAATACAAGAAGATAGAGATACTACCTTGTACTCTATCAGATCATAATGGATTGAAATTAGAAATAAATGACAGAATAAAAAACAGAAACTTCTCCAACACCTGGAGACTAAATAATACACCATTATATGATGAATGGATAACAGAAGACATCAGGAGGGAAATAAAAAAATTCTTAGAAGTAAACGAGAACAAAGACACATCATATCAAAATCTCTAGGACACTATGAAAGCAGTACTTAGAGGAAGATTTATTTCATGGGGTGCATTCAAAAAAAGAAGTAGAAATCAACAAATAAACAACTTAACACTACAGCTCAAAGCGCTAGAAAAAGAAGAGCAGACCAATACCAAAAGTAGTAGAAGACAGGAAATAGTTAAAATCAGAGCCGAAATCAACGAAATCGAAACAAAAGAAACAATTGGAAAAATTAACAAAATAAATAGTTGGTTCTTTGAAAAAATAAGCAAAATTGATAAACCCTTAGCCACACTAACAAAGAGAAAGAGGGAGAAAACTCAAATTACTAAAATTCGGAATGAACAGGGAAACATCACAACAGACACGAGTGAAATACAAAACATAATTAGAAACTATTTCGAAAATCTATACTCCAACAAAACAGAAAACCTCGAAGACATCAACAAGTTTCTAGAGACATATGAATTACCTAAACTGAACGAGGAGGACATACACAACCTAAATAAACCAATTTCAAGCAATGAAATAGAAGAGGTCATCAAAAGCCTACCAACAAAGGAAAGTCCAGGACCAGATGGGTTCTCAGCCCAGTTCTACAAAACCTTTAAAGAAGAGCTCATTCCAATACTCCTCAAACTATTCCATGAAATAGAAGAGGAGGGAACCCTCCCAAACTCGTTCTATGAAGCCAATATCACCCTGATACCTAAACCAGACAGAGACACATCGAGGAAGGAAAATTTCAGACCAATATCCTTAATGAACATCGATGCAAAAATTCTCTACAAAATTTTAGCAAATCGCATACAAATATATATTAAAAAGATAGTGCACCACGATCAAGTGGGTTTTATCCCAGGGATGCAAGGTTGGTTCAACATTCGGAAATCAATAAATGTCATTCACCATATCAACAGACTTAAAGTTAAGAATCACATGATTATTTCAATAGATGCAGAAAAAGCATTCGATAAAATACAGCATCCCTTCATGCTCAAAACACTAGAAAAAATTGGGGTAGTGGGAACATTCCTAAACATTATAAAGGCAATCTACGCTAAGCCCATGGCTAATATCATTCTAAATGGTGAAAAAACTGAAAGCGTTCCCCCTAAAAACTGGAACAAGGCAGGGATGCCCTCTTTCACCACTTCTATTCAACATCGTCCTTGAGACTCTAGCCAGAGCAATCAGACAAACCAAAGAAATTAAAGGGATACGAATAGGAAAAGAAGAACTCAAACTATCCCTGTTCGCTGATGACATGATTATATATTTAGGGGAACCTGGAAATTCCACCAGAAAACTTTTAGAACTCATAAGTGAATTCAGTAAAGTAGCAGGTTACAAGATCAATGCTCATAAATCCAATACATTTTTATACATAAGTGATGAATCTTCAGAAAGAGAAATTAGGAAAACTACCCCATTCACAATAGCATCGAAAAAAATAAAATACTTGGGAATCAATCTCACAAAAGTAGTGAAAGACCTCTACAATGAGAACTACAGAACACTAAAGAAAGAAATTCAAGAAAACCTTAGAAGATGGAAAGATCTCCCATGTTCCTGGATAGGCAGAATTAATATCGTCAAAATGGCTATACTACCTAAAGTGCTATACAGATTCAATGCAATTCCAATTAAAATCCCAATGATGTACCTTGCAGAAATAGAGCAAGCAATTATGAAATTCATCTGGAAGAATAAAAAACCTAGAATAGCTAAAGCAATCCTCAGTAGCAAGAGCGAAGCAGGGGGTATTGCAATACCAGATCTTCAACTCTACTACAAAGCAATAGTAACAAAAACGGCATGGTATTGGTACCAAAATAGACAGGTAGATCAATGGTACAGAATAGAGGACACGGACACAAACCCAAATAAATACAATTTTCTCATACTAGACAAAAGTGCCAAAAATATGCAATGGAGAAAAGATAGCCTCTTCAACAAATGGTGCTGGGAAAACTGGAAAACCATATGCAATAGAATGAAATTAAACCCCTATCTCTCACCCTACACAAAACTCAACTCAAAATGGATCAAGGACCTTGGAATCAGACCAGAGACCCTGCATCTTATAGAAGAAAAAGTAGGTACAAATCTTCAACTTGTTGGCTTAGGATCAGACTTCCTTAACAGGACTCCCATAGCACAAGAAATAAAAGCAAGAATCAACAACTGGGATAGATTCAAACTAAAAAGCTTTCTCTCAGCAAAGGAAACTATCAGCAATGTGAAGAGAGAGCCTACGGAGTGGGAGAATATTTTTGCCAACCATACCTCAGATAGAGCGCTAATTTCCAGAATCTATAAAGAACTCAAAAAACTCTACACGAAGAATACAAATAATCCAATCAACAAATGGGCTAAGGAAATGAACAGACACTTCACAGAAGAAGATGTACAAGCAATCAACAGATATATGAAAAAATGTTCAACATCCCTAGTAATAAGGGAAATGCAAATCAAAACTACCCTAAGATTTCATCTCACCCCAATTAGAATGGCGATTATCAAGAACACAAGCAACAATAGGTGTTGGCGAGGATGTGGTGAAAAAGGAATACTCATACATTGCTGGTGGGGTTGCAAATTAGTGCAGCCACTCTGGAAAGCAGTGTGGAGATTCCTCAGAAAGCTTGGAATGGAAACACCATTTGACCCAGCTATCCCACTCCTTGGTCTATACCCAAAGGACTTAAAATCAGCATACTACAGAGATACAGCCACATCAATGTTCATTGCTGCTCAATTCACCATAGCCAGATTGTGGAACCAACCTAGATGCCCTTCAGTTGATGAATGGATAAAGAAACTGTGGCATATTTATACAATGGAATATTACTCCGCAATGAAGAATGATAAAATTATGGCATTTGTAGGCAAATGGTCGAAATTGGAGAATATCATGCTAAGTGAGATAAGCCAATCTCAAAAAACTAAAGGACGAATGATCTCGCTGATAAGCGATGAGGACATATAATGGGGGTGGGAGGGGTTAGCATTAGGTTTAGGGTTAGGTTTAGAGTTAGGCTAAGGAGAGCGGTAAGAATGAAGGAAAGAAGGACTGTATAAAGGGAAAAGGGTGGGAGGGGTGGGGGGGAAGGGGAAAAAAAAGAAACATCATTACCCTATGTAAACGTAAAAAAATAAATAAAAATAAATAAATAAATAAAAATAAAAAAAAATAAACAGGTTTTCATGCCTTTGGTTTGTATCTCTGTGCCTTCCTCAATCCCAATAATTCTTAAATTCAGTCTTTTCATGATATCCCATAATTATTGGAGGTTCTGTTCATGACTTCTTAACATCTTCTCAGTTTGTTCGATTTTATTTTCAAGATTGAATATTTTGTCTTCATTTTCTGAGATTCTGTCTTCCACAAGGTCTATTCTGTTGGTGATGCTTTCTATTGAGTTTTTAATTTGGTTTATCGTTTCTTTCATTTCAAGTGTTTCTGTTTGGTTCTTTTTCAGAATCTCTATGTCTTTATTGAAGTGTTATTTTGCTTCTTGCATTTACTCTTTTAACTATCTTGCATTGCCTGCATTTGCTCTCTTGTCTTTTGCTTCATGGATCATTTTAATCATGCAGATTCTAAACTCTTTTTCTGTCATTTCTACTGCCATGCTGTCATTGGAGTATATCACAATAGCATCTTGGTTTGTTAGGGACACTTTCTTCCCCTGTTTTTTCATATTGTTTCTATATATTCCCCTTTAGCAGTGAAGATCAGAGATACTGAAGTTTGCTCCCTGCAGGCTTATTATGACCCTGCAGTTTCCACTACCTCTCCTTTGAAGGGGAGATCAATACCAGTAGCACCCAATACAGAGAAAATGCAGTCCTGAACCAGATAGCCCCTATAAAGACTTTAACATTTTTAAAATAAACAGGATCAGTTCAATTACTATTTACAATATTTCTAGTTGTGAACAAGAGGATAGGGAAAGGGTGTAGGATATAAGTGAGTAAATAGAGGTACCTTTCAAAGGGCCTCCAGTCTCCTGTAGGTGTCTCAGGAAGGGAGCCGCCCTTCCAATGATGATGGCCACGCCCTCAGGAATAATTCAAAGTGCCTGACCAGCCTCCAAAGGAGTTGGGGAGCCCAGCAAGGGTGCGTTGAGTCAGTATGGAGGCAGGCACAGTGTCCCTCAGCAGTAGGTGGGCAGGCGGGCAGGCTGGCTCAAGGTCTGACAGACCTTGGTGTGGAGGGCGGCCTCAGCAACGTCTGACCTTGGTGTCAGGCCAATTTTTATTTTGAAAAAACAACTTTATTCATGACACATATTTAAAAAAAATTTCCACTCCCTGGAAATGAGCTAAAAAAATAAATAAAATCCACCTCCCACCTCCCTGTTCCCACTTCCACCCATTCCCTTCAAATAAAAAGGGTAAAAAGGCAAAGGAAAACAAAACCAAAAAACTGAAAAACAAAAAACACCCAAAACCCCCCAAAACAAGGTATTGCATTTCCCCAGGGGGAAGGGGAATTTACACTGGAGCCAGAACTGAGATCTTCCGGCTACAGAAACCTGCAAAGAAAGACACTCGAAACAGAAGAAGAAACACAAAAGGAAACAAAATAGATCACCAGGCAATCTGGAGGGGCAGGGAGCCGGAAAGAGGGTGGGATGGGTGGTAGACCTGGCAGGACAGGAGCCGGCAGGAAGGGACTGTGAAAGGCAGGGAGAAGGTGGAGGGAACATAACAAGCAGAACAGTTTGGTGTCCTTCCAGAGCCCTGGGTTAAAAAAAAAAAAAAACCCTCCTACCACCCATGCCCACCTGCCCTTGAGTAGCCCCCAAGGGGGTGAAGTGGGGCAGGGAAACATGGGGAGAAGCTTGCACAGTTGAGAAGTGTCCATGGTGAATCCCCAGAGTGAATGAGCAGCCCCCTGCCCCACTCCCTGGGCCTTCCCCTATTCCCCAAAGCAGGTCCCTCCTCAGCAGTTAAGTTATGGGATTCTCCCAGCTTCCACAGCATATCTTTTTTTAAAAAAATATTTTTTTCCCATCAAGATCATCTTCTGTTTTTCGTTTTTTCTTTATTTTTTTTCCTTCTTTCCTCCTTTTTTCCTCTCTCTCTTCCTAATACACACTTTTTTTAGTAAGGGGAATACCATGATGTTGCTCTAGCCCAGCCCCTATAGATGCGACACCGGAGCCTGCTGTTAAAACCACTGTAGAATGGAGAGCAGGAACTGTTGTAGTTGGTAGTCTGGGCACGGTAGTGGGCATATGGGAAACCCTGGTCTGTTGTGCTGATGCCTGGTCTGTTGGTTCGTTTTGGGATCACCTTGATTTATCTCCTCTAAATAAGGACTCATCTAAGGCCAGGGAAGTCCTCGCTGACTCTTTGAGAACTCTATATACGCAAACCCTTCGGGATGGCCACTAAATTTGTCAGAGAGTATGGTAACACGATTGATTGAACTACAGCCATGAAAGTGAGCTTCCAACTCTTCTGCTGTTGCGCCATAGTTCACATTGCCAACATAGATGGAACGTGCATCAGCCTCCATCTTCTCTTCAATAGACATGATCACTGGGCCAGCATTGCCTGGAGGTGGACTCATATTCATCTGCTTCTCTACCTTGTTTTGTAGTTCCTTTAGCTTCTCAGCTTCTTCCTCCATCTCCCTGACTCAAGCTTTGAAAGTTTCAAGCTCCGGGTCCTCAACGGTACGGTCCCCTGGGTCACCCTCGACCAGTCCTGGTTCTTCCTCCTCCTCCCGACTGCCCTCCCCAACCAGGCCCAGGGCCTGGAGCTGGATTGGGTGGTGGGAGGGGGTCCGGGGTGGCTCCTCTTTGGCTCGGGCTCCAGTTCCTCAGACTCCAGTCCTTTCCTGTAGTGCCCTGTGCCCCCCGGGGCCCCCTCCCTGGCTTCCCCACCCGCCCCAGGCATAAGATGGCACCACTGCCCCCAGAATTTCTAAAAAACTAAAATTTCCAATTTATATTTGCTCAAATGAATTACAAGGCAAATTTTTAAATCTTGCCATACCATTTTTAAATGTTTTAATAAATGTAAGAAATTGAATAGGTTTTGTCAGTAAAGATTCAAAGTATTGGCGCCACCTAGTGAAATTTTACTGTTTTTTGAATTTTTTTAATTAAAAAGTTAATGCATTTTGTATTACCAAATAAAAGCACTTCAATAGAAGCAACTTTTCAATGTTCTGCAAAGTGGAGAATTTTCTTTGAGATTCCATTCATATTAAGTAAGATGCTAAAATGATTTTTCATTACCAAAGGCAAGATGAACTCCTAAGGAAAATATTCAGGTTGAATGAAAGTTAATATTTGTGTTTTTAACAGAAGTTGTTGGTAGATCAGAATGTTATCTATTTTCAAAAAAAAATGTATTGAACAAACACAGTACGTGTAACAGAATAAAACAGATCTCAAGGATAGGTTTGATAATTAAAACATTCATTAAATTATATTCATATGATTTTGTGAAATCAGAAAAATGTTTAAATCCAAATATAAAACAACACTTCTAAAATCATCTTATTGATTTAACATTTACATTTCTAAGGAAATAGTATAAATGGGAAGAAAGAGAAATCCTAAGAGTTCTTTCCCTAATTCCAATTTGAAAATACAACTACTAATTTTTTCGGAACTGCAATAAATTCATTCAAAAAAATCATTATTGGGCTGGGGAGATAGCTCAGTTGGTAGAGTGCTTGCCTCACAAGCACAATACCCTGGGTTCAATCCCCAGCACCACACAAAAAAAATTATTAAACATATGTACTACACTAACTATAGGTATACAAATATAACACAAGAATCTTATGCCCTAAGAACTACATTTTAATTGGGCACATAAACATCAATAAAAGATTACATTTACAAGAAATGTTATTCAATATTATTAATTGTAAGTTCATACAAAAATCAATAGAACACAAATTAATAATAAAAGAAATAATTCAATGTAAAAATGGGCAAAGACTAGACACTTTTATTAAGAAGATATAAATATGCCAAGTAAATACATGGAAGATATTCAATATCATTAGTTTTTAGGAAAATACAAATTGAAACCACAATAAGACTTCATTCATGTACCCTTGGATGGCTATAATAAAAAAGACAAACAATAATAGCAAGTATTGCAAAAACTAAAATCTTCATACTTTGCTGAACATAATGTAAAATAGGACCACTGATTTATAAAAGAGTTCCACAAAAAGTTAAACACAGAACCACAATATTACCTAGCAATTCCACCTATAGGTACAGATTCAAGACAAATGTAAACCTGCATCTAGGTTATGACTTATACACAAATGTTTATAGCAGCTTTAGTTTTACGTGTGTTATTATTCTACTTTCAGTAAGTAATTATACTATTTTTTGTTCTTAATCATAAAGTAGAAATAGCCCAAATGCTCATCACCTGATTAATTCATAAGTAAGATATAGCATAGCCACCGAAATGAATACTAGTCAGTCTTATAAAGAAATTAATTATGGTATAACAGAAACATTTTGACAAGTAAAAGAAGCCAAAGGACACATATCGTACATTTCTGGTTTTGAAATGTCTAGAATAGGCAAATCTACAAAGATAGAAAGTAAATGGGTGATTGCTTATAGCTGGCAAGTTTGAGGAGAACATGGAATGACTAAGCAATTAGGGTAAATTAAATATTGCACAATTGATTATAATGATGATTACACAATTCTGTGAATATGTTAAGCCATTGAATTATATACATGAAGTGGATAAACTGTATGACATGTGAAACAGATCTCAATAAGGCTATTTTTAAAAAGTAAAGCAAACCTCTAAATTTAAAATGAAATGAATTTTGACAAATTAAAAACTAAAAAATTAAAATTAAAAAAATTTTAAAAAGAAATGAATTTTGAGGGAAACTTGGAAAGATATAGGAAAAAGAGATGTACATGTTAACAAATAAATTTTAAAAACTAAATCCCCTCTTCTAAGTATGTCCAGTTATTTCCCCTTACAGAAAGTTAAAAGACAGGAATGCCCCAGATTTGTCAGGCCCAGAAAGTTCTGAGGTACCACAGAGAAAGAGAAACTTTCTAATTCCAATAAGCCAAAAAGAAATCTATAAGGGCAAATATAAGTCAAAAATCTGAGATTCTGGGAAATAAAGAAAAAGCAACAGGTTTGAAAAAAGACAATTTTAGGAAATCCCTGCCTATAACTAATCTTTATGTACCATCTACTGTAGAAGTCAGTGTCACCTGAATCTTAAAAAACAAGAACTGGAGCAAAGATATTCAGCCTCCCCATATCAAATTTACCAACTCATACTTCCAAAGCAATACCTAATTCTGCTGCTCTTACTGGACCTGGATCTCCAGGTGCTCTCAAAAAGACCTTGTTGTCTATGTCAACAAAATAATATAAGCCATCCAAATAAAACTATTGAATGTACCTCCTATACTCATCAATATTTCTCTTTCAGGGGTCAGCAAACTATAGCCTGTGAGTGAAAACTAACCTGTCTGCTTTTGTACTTGGAAGTTTTACTGGAACACAATTGGTTTATACACTGTCTATGGCTCCTTTCATACAACAGCAGAGTTGAATATGTGTGAAAGAGACTATATGTTCCACACTAAATATTTACTATCTGGTCCTTTACAGAAAAAGATTTCTGATCCCTGACTTGTTTTATCATTCAATTTTTCTTCTTTTTCATAGAGAAAGAGGTATTTCTCTTCCTCTCTAATGTAAACCAACTGTTTATGCCTTGAATTCCTTTGCTTATTATGTTTCTGTACACACTATACTAATTATCTCACCTACATATTTTTGCAACTCCTCTATTTCCCTTGTATCCTTCAACTGTTCTAAGAATACACATCCATTCAAAAATAAACTGTCCCCTGTTGTGCTATCTACTCTAGTTTTTCTTCTCCCCTTTAGCAGCAAAATTCTGGAAAGTATAATATTAATATCTATTCAATGCTACTACTGCCTGACCCCATTTACCATTCCATTTAGATTCCATTTGCATGGAGTCTAACTTGCATCTGCCACTATAACTGCTCTCTCAATATTCAACAATTCTTAAAATACTTACTCTTAAAATTCCTTTTATTAACAAAGGCTGTTCTTGACCTGCACCTTCTCCAGCATCTATTTCTTCCTTTTAAAACCTTTCTTGCAGTTTTATTATCTCTTTTTAAATTACACTACATGTGCCTTTAGAATAATAGAAAATTTAACCATGCAAAAGAGGAGAAATTAGAATCACTCATAAAGCTGGGGTATAGCTCATTGGTGTAGCACTTGTATGCACAAGGCCCAGGTTTTGATTACCACCAGCACCACAAAAACAAAACTAAAGTACTAGTCAAGCTTGGAATAGAGGAAAACAAAAGTTGACAAAAAAAAAAAAAAAATCACTCGTAATCTCACCACTCTGATTTAATCAATACAAATATTTTATTATGACTACATGGATGTATAGTTATAAAGTTAAAGAAATCATAATATGTATACCATTTATAACCTGCTTTTTTGTTTAATGATTTATCAGGACCACTATCCTATAGAAATAAATACATTTCTATGTCTCTTTTTTTGAAACTCTATCATTTGGTATCTAAATTCCCCAACTCACTTCCTACTTCATTAATTATTTCTCCTCTGGCACTTCTATCATGCCTTACCTCCAAACTCTTAAGTGTTCCTCAAAGTTTGTTCCAAAATTTCTTCTCATCTGCATTCTCTTCTGTAGCCATCTCATCACTTTGTCATCTTCATGAGAACAACTGAAAAATCTGTATCTCTATTCCTAATATGTATTTAAAATTCTATTTTCAAATTGCCACTGTGAGTAATTTTTCTCCAAATTCAACTGTCTAAAACTGAACTCATCATCTACTCATCACAGTAAGCAGCTTCTGTGATAACCATCTCTGATAATGACAACAGTCATTCAAACTCAATACATATAAGTCATCTCTAGTAAGCTGCCTTTTCCTACTTGCTTACATTTAAAAATACAAAGACAGGATTTGGTTGGAACATAACAAAATAATGGAAAATTTAGTAATTCCATGTCATAATATTCATTGATAAAACCACCATTTAGCATGATGTGAGCCAAGAAATCTGTAGTTTAGGAAATGGCAGTGTTTTAGTCAACTTTTTCACTGCTATGACTAAAGAACCTGACCAGAACAACTGTAGAGGAGGAAAGATTTATTTGAGGGCTCACAGATTCAGGGGTCTTAGTCCATAGAAGGTCAGCTCCATTCCTCAGGGCTTGAGGTGAGGCAGAACATCATGGCAGGAGAGTGTGGAGGAGGGAATCAGCTCACATCATGATCAGAAAAGAGAGAGAGAGAGACTGACTCCACTCACCAGATACAAATATATACTCCAAAGTCACACCCCTGTCCCACATCCTCTATCCACACCCTACCACTCCAGTTACCACTCACTTAATCCCTGTCAGGGGATTAAATCAATGACTGGGTTAAAGACTCTTACAACCCAATCATTTCTCCTCCGAAACTTCTTGCATTGTCTCACACATGAGCTTTTGAGAGACATCTCACATCTAAATCATAACAGGCAGAGTCCATATTCCCTCATTACCTTAACATTCAAACTCAAACTTACAGATTAGGAAGAAATACTTGCTATGACAATAAAATATTCACAAATGACACACACATTAAAATTCCTATATTTTAAGTACCTCAATCAATTTCTTATTCTTTTTATACTTAAAGAGTAAAAAAATAAAAGGTGATTCACCTTTCACATACTATGTATTGAACCCAGGCCATTATACTTGCTAGGCATGCACTGTAAGCACTGTACCACTAAGTTAGATCCCCAGTCCTATCTATCTGTCTGTCTATCTATCTATCTATCTATCTATCTATCTAGTTTTAGTTTGAACTAGATCACACTAAGTTGTCCTGGCTGGTCTCTAATTTACAATCATCCTGCCTCAGCATCCTGACTAGCTGGGATTACAGAAAAAGTGATTCTTTTGATTTTATTTCCCTAGATTCAGGATGTTCTGACTAAAAAAAAAGTGGTTGCACATATCATCTTGAACAAAACATTTATTAGTTTTATATCAAACATGCAGAAAATAACAGTACTTTTACATGATCAGTTTAATTGCAAACAACTTTTAGTACTTCAAAATTCTGATTTTGTCTGAATTGTTTCCACAGATTCAATTTTTCAGAGTAAGAGTCACATTACATATAATTACAAAAGATACGTAAACCCCTGGGTAAAGTCACAATTTTTAAAAAGGTATTTCAATAGATATAATCAGAGGTAAATTACCCTTAAATATAGTCAAATCTAAAATGGATATTAGATCTCAGTAGAAAAGAACACATCAAGAAGCAATAAAATCTTAACTCTTTAGAACGTGCACATCTCCTCACAATCACCCAACAAAACAAGATTTCTAGTATTTCCATCCATTATCTTCTAGAGTTTTACTATGTGCAATAAATAACAATGATATATAATAGGATAATAATGAGATAATATTTTGAATTGACTTACAAAAATTATAAATGGAAAAGAATTCAAGAGGAAAAAGTAAAATGGTAATGGTAGGAGTACCTGAATATGAGAAAGGTCTACCAGATTCAAAAATTATTTTTCTGAAAATGAACTGAAAGGTTAAAAATCTCTGTACAAATACAGAAAATAATATTTGTTTTAAAAACATTTGTTACTATTAAATATAAAACAATGTGTTTGAAAAATCATACATTTGTCAAATACTGATTGAGCCCTTATTCCTAAATACTGTGCTAAACACTACAGGCAAAATCTCCATGCTCAGGAAATACAATCAAGTAGAGATTTTACAGTTAATAAGAAAAGAATAAGAAAAAGCACAAAGATGCTAATACTTAAAAATCAGTTAAATTTATTTCATTGCTATCAATTATAATTCTTCATGTTATGTTTACTATTCTATAATTTCCAAAGAAAATTATCTCAGGCTATAGAAAGCAACAACACAGTAAACAATGCAATGATCATAATGGTACAGGCACACTGATATTAATTTGAAAATCATGTAATAACTCCTTTCTAAAAATGCAGGGTACCACTATAAAAGAAGGCTTTTAAAAAAAATACCTAACATTTCTAAATAACTAAGGATTCCATTAAAAATCAATTTATAACAGAAAAAAATTTTCTTACTTTAATTTTTGTGTATTTATATTCAAAGCATATTACACATAAATAAATTCTATTGATGAATAAAATCTTATTGTGAAACCAAAGACTTTTTCACCCTTTCCTGAGTATATTCTGAAACTATTATGTTCATTAAATTCTACTTATTTCAAATTAATATTTTATCTGCTTTGAAATTTACAGTTGTTACTCAATGAAAATTATTGTATTGTTACTTTGTTGATGCATCTTTTTCTAGTATTATGTCATTTCTGATACACAATATTTTTCATTGCTGATTAGAATTCAGGGGAAGACCAAGGAAATTTTCAAGAAAACTCTTATGGAAATAGTTATTGACTTTTCAAGAGAATCATTTTTCTTTAATCTAAATGTATCCATTTTTAAATTTTTATATTATAATCTTTTTTTTTCCTTTTTTACATTGAAATATTTTTAATATATTTTTCACATGTGGCAATATGGTTTTATTCTTTTTTTATTATTATTATTGTATACAAATGGGATACATGTTGTTTCTCTAATTGTACATGGAGTCAAGGCATACCATTTGTGTAATCATACGTTTACGTAGGGAAATGATGTTTGATTCATTATTTTTTTTCCCTTCCCCCGACCCCTCCCACCCCTCTTTTCCCTCTATACACTCCTTACAGTCCTTCTTTCCTTCATTCTTACCACACTCCTTATCCCTAACCCTAAACGTAACCCTAACCCTAATGCTAACCCCTCCCACCCCCCATTATATGTCCTCATCCGCGTATCAACGAGATCATTCGTCCTTTAGTTTTTTGAGATTGGCTTATCTCACTTAGCATGATATTCTCCAATTTCATCCATTTGCCTGCAAATGCCATAATTTTATCATTCTTCATTGCGGAGTAATATTCCATTGTATATATATATGCCACAGTTTCTTTATCCATTCATCAACTGAAGGGCATCTAGGTTGGTTCCACAATCTGGCTATGGTGAATTGAGCAGCAATGAACATTGATGTGGCTGTATCTCTGTAGTATGCTGATTTTAAGTCCTTTGGGTATAGGCCAAGGAGACAGATACCTAGGTCAAATGGTGGTTCCATTCCAAGCTTTCTGAGGAATCTACATACTGCTTTCCAAAGTGGCTGCACTAATTTGCAACCCAACCAGCAATGTATGAGTGTAACTTTTTCCCAACATCCTCGCCAACACCTATTGTTGCTTGTGTTCTTGATAATCGCCATTCTAATTGGGGTGAGATGAAATCTTAGGGTAGTTTTGATTTGCATTTCTCTTATTACTAGAGATGTTGAACATTTTTTCATATATCTGTTGATTGCTTGTACATCTTCTTCTGTGAAGTGTCTATTTCCTTAGCCCATTTCTTGATTGGATTATTTGCATTCTTCGTGTAGAGTTTTTTGAATTCTTTATAGAGTCTGGAAATTAGCGCTCTATCTGAAGTATGAGTGGCAAAGATATTCTCCCACTCTGTAGGCTCTCTCTTCACATTGCTGATAGTTTCCTTTGCTGAGAGAAAGCTTTTTAGTTTGAATCTATCCCAGTTGTTGATTCTTGCTTTTATTTCTTGTGCTATGGGAGTCCTGTTAAGGAAGTCTGATCCTAAGTCAACAAGTTGAAGATTTGTACCTACTTTTTCTTCTATAAGATGCAGGGTCTCTGGTCTGATTCCGAGGTACTTGATCCATTTTGAGTTGAGTTTTGTGTAGGGTGACAGAAAGGGGTTTAATTTCATTCTGTTGCATATGGTTTTCCAGTTTTCCCAGCACCATTTGTTGAAGAGGCTATCTTTTCTCCATTGCATATTTTTGGAACCTTTGTCTAGTATGAGAAAATTGTATTTATTTGGGTTTGTGTCCATGTCCTCTATTCTGTACCATTGATCTACCTGTCTATTTTGGTACCAATACCATGCCGTTTTTGTTACTATTGCTTTGTAGTAGAGTTGAAGATCTGGTATTGTGATACCCCCTGCTTCACTCTTGCTATTGAGGATTGCTTTAGCTATTCTAGGTTTTTTATTCTTCCAGATGAATTTCATAATTGCTTGCTCTATTTCTGCAAGGTACATCATTGGGATTTTAATTGGAATTGCATTGAATCTGTATAGCACTTTAGGTAGTATAGCCATTTTGACAATATTAATTCTGCCTATCCAGGAACATGGGAGATCTTTCCATCTTCTAAGGTTTTCTTTAATTTCTTTCTTTAGTGTTCTGTAGTTCTCATTGTAGAGGTCTCTCACCTCTTTTGTGAGATTTATTACCAAGTATTTTATTTTTTTCAATGCTATTGTGAATGGGGTATTTTCCTAATTTCTCTTTCTGAAGATTCATCACTTATGTATAAAAATGCATTGGATTTATGAGCATTGATCTTGTAACCTGCTACTTTACTGAATTCACTTATGAGTTCTAAAAGTTTTCTGGTGGAATTTCCAGGTTCCTCTAAATATATAATCATGTCATCAGCGAACAGGGATAGTTTGAGTTCTTCTTTTCCTATTCGTATCCCTTTAATTTCTTTGGTTTGTCTAATAGCTCTGGCTACAGTCTCAAGGACGATGTTGAATAGAAGTGGTGAAAGAGGGCATCCTTGCCTTGTTCCAGTTTTTAGGGGGAACACTTTCAGTTTTTCACCATTTAGAATGATATTGGCCATGGGCTTAGCATAGATTGCCTTTATAATGTTAAGGAATGTTCCCACTACCCCAATTTTTTCTAGTACTTTGAGCATGAAGGGATGCTGTATTTTATCGAATGCTTTTTCTGCATCTATTGAAATAATCATGTGATTCTTAACTTTAAGTCTGTTGATATGGTGGATGACATTTATTGATTTCCGAATGTTGAACCAACCTTGCATCCCTGGAATAACACCCACTTGATCGTGGTGCACTATCTTTTTAATATATATTTGTATGCAATTTGCTAAAATTTTGTTGAGAATTTTTGCGTCGATGTTCATTAAAGATATTGGTCTAAAATTTTCTTTCCTTGATGTGTCTCTGTCTGGTTTAGGTATCAGGGTGATATTGGCTTCATAGAACGAGTTTGGGAGGGTTCCCTCCTCTTCTATTTCATGGAATACTTTGAGGAGTATTGGAATGAGCTCTTCTTTAAAGGTTTTGTAGAACTCGGTGAGAACCCATCTGGTCCCAGACTTTTCTTTGTTGGTAGGCTTTTGATGACCTCTTCTATTTCATTGCTTGAAATTGATTTATTTAAGTTGTGTATGTCCTCCTCGTTCAGTTTAGGTAATTCATATGTCTCTAGAAATTTGTTGATGTCTCCGAGGTTTTCTGTTTTGTTGGAATATAGATTTTCAAAATAGCTTCTAATTATGTTTTGTATTTCACTCGTGTCTGTTGTGATGTTTCCTTGTTCATTCCGAATTTTAGTAATTTGAGTTTTCTCCCTCTTTCTCTTTGTTAGTGTGGCTAAGGGTTTATCAATTTTGTTTATTTTTTCAAAGAACCAACTATTTATTTTGTTAATTTTTCCAATTGTTTCTTTTGTTTCAATTTCATTGATTTCAGCTCTGATTTTAACTATTTCCTGCCTTCTACTACTTTTGGTATTGGTCTGCTCTTCTTTTTCTAGGGCTTTGAGCTGTAGTGTTAAGTCGTTTATTTGTTGATTTCTACTTCTTTTGTTGAATGCGCCCCATGAAATAAATCTTCCTCTAAGTACTGCTTTCATAGTGTCCCAGAGATTTTGATATGATGTGTCTTTGTTCTCATTTACTTCTAAGAATTTTTTTATTTCCCTCCTGATGTCTTCTGTTATCCATTCATCATATAATAGTGTATTATTTAATCTCCTGGTATTGGAGAAGTTTCTGTTTTTATTCTGTCATTTATTTCTAATTTCAATCCATTATGATCTGATAGAGTACAAGGTAGTATCTCTATCTTCTATTTGCTAACAGTAGCTTTGTGGCATAAAATATGGTCTATTTAGAGAAGGATCCATGTGCTGCTGAGAAGAAAGTGTATTCGTTCTTTATTGGATGGTATATTCTATATATGTCCATTAAGTCTAAATTGTTGATTGTGTTATTGAGATCTATGGTTTCTTTATTCAATTTTTGTTTGGACGATCTATCCAGTGGTGAGAGAGGTGTGTTAAAATCGTCTAGTATTATTGTGTTGTGGTCTATTTGATTTCTGGAATTGAGAAGGATTTGTTTGACATACGTGAATGAGCCAATGTTCTGGGCATAGATATTTATGATTGTTATGTCTTGCTGATTTGCTTCCCTTAAGCAGCATGTAATGTCCTTCTTTATCCCTTCTGACTAGTTTTGACTTGAAGTCCACATTATCTGAAATGAGGATGGATACTCCAGCTTTTTTGCTGTGTCCGTGTGCATGGTATGTTTTTCCCCATCCTTTCACCTTTAGTCTATGGGTATCTCTTTCTATTAGATGAGTCTCTTGCAGGCAGCATATTGTTGGATTTTTCTTTTTAATCCAATCTGACAGTCTATGTCTTTTGATTGATGAGTTCAGGCCATTAACATTCAGGGTTATTATTGAGATATGGTTTGTATTCCCAGTCATTTGACTCATTTTTGTTTTTTGACATGATTTGGTTTCTCCTTTATTTGACTATTCCTTTAGGCTAGCGCCTCCTGTTGCTGATTTGCATCGTTGTTTTTCATCTCTTCCTCATGGAATATTTTGCTGAGAATGTTCTGTAATGCTGGCTTTCTTTTTGTAAATTCCTTTAGCTTTTGTTTATCATGGAAGGATCTTATTTCATCGTCAAATTTGAAGGGAAGTTTTGCTGGGTATAAGATTCTTGGTTGGCATCCGTTTTCTTTCAGGGCTTGGTAAATGTTGTTCCAGGCCCTTCTAGCTTTTAGGGTCTGGACTGAAAAATCTGCTGATATTCTTATTGGTTTCCCTCTGAATGTAATTTGATTCTTTTCTCTCACGGCCTTTAAAATTCTGTCTTTATTTTGTATGTTAGGTATTTTCATAATAATGTGCCTTGGTGTGGGTCTGTTGTAATTTTGTATATTTGGAGTCCTATAAGCCTCTTGTACTTGGTTTTCCATTTCATTCTTCAGATTTGGGAAATTTTCTGATATTATTTCATTGAATAGATTGTTCATTCCTTTGGTTTGTTTCTCTAAGCCTTCCTCAATCCCAATAATTCTTAAATTTGGTCTTTTCATGATATCCCATAATTCTTCAAATTCTGTTCATGATTTCTTACCATCTTCTCTGTTTGGCCAACTTTGTTTTCAAGATTAAATATTTTTTCTTCAATGTCTGAGGTTCTGTCTTCCAGGTGTTCTATCCTATTGGTTATGCTTTCTATGGAGTTTTTAACTTGGTTTATTGTTTCCTTCATTTCAAGTATTTCAGTTTTTTTTTTTTTTCAGTATCTCTAACTCTTTATTGAAATGATCTCTTGCTTCCCGAATTTGGTCTTTTAACTGTTGATTGGTGCGATCATTTAATGCCTGCATTTGCTCTTTCATCTCCTCCTTCAATGCCTGCATTTGCTCTTTCATCTCCTCATTTGCTTCCCTGATTGTTTTAATTATGTACATTCTGAATTCCCTTTCTGACATTTCTTCTGCTGTGCTGTCATTGGGTTTTATTGATGTAGTATCGAGGTTTGTTTGGGACATTTTCTTCCCTTGTTTTCTCATATTGGTCAGCTGTCAGTGGGACCCTGAGATATTGCAGATTTCCTCTATTGGCTTATAGTGTTATATTATAATCTTTAAACTTTAAGTTTAAATAAAAAAAAGAAAAATCCAGACTTTATTCACCTACAAGTTCCAAATGAATAAACTGAATTATAGCTACAAAAAACGGAATGTACATTAAAATGGGCTATGTTAATAAAAATACAGTATTCAGAATGAAGAAGATAAGAATCTGACTATGTACAGTGCACGTAGAATATTATGTTTAGCATTAGATACCATAATAAGAGACAAATTCACAAATAAAAAGCAGTCCCTATATGACTTCAAAGGATAGGAGTAACCACAAAAGTAAATAAAAGTCAAATGCACCTAGAACATTCATCCTTACTAAAGAAGAAAGAAAAACTAAAACGAAATCATAGTAAAAGGGAAAATTATAAGTAGGCAGAAGTAGGAAATTTTAGGTCCATTTGAAAAGGACAGTTTAAGAAAAGAGTTGTCTTCCACTAAAACCAGAAAACTTACTAGTAGTTGAGTTCCTTATAATAAGAAGTGTTCAAGCAGAGATATTTAGCAGTTTCTTCTATAATATTTACTGAGCAACAAAGCTATAAGACACAGTAGATCTAAGAGAACTTTAACCTTACAACAATGGGCTCAATGACATTAAAACCTGGAAAATAGGTAAAATAGGCACTTTTCAACTTACCTTTTTTTCCTCCTGCAATATTATTACTTCATAAAATCTTGGACTAAATGAACAATAATTTTGCTGTTGATCTTTCTTAATATTAATATTTTCACAATGTAATGTCTTTTCCCTTTAGAAAATTCAGATAGGAAATGACAATTCTCAGTTGTAAACATAAAAACATTTACATAAGCAAAGAGAATACAGTAACATTTCCTAGGTTAAAAGTATGTGATAAGATCAATAGGTTAGATTAGACTAACATATTCAAAATTTTGTAAAATTGTATTTTTGTATTGGTTCTGCTTCTCCAATTCAAAGCATTATTATAAACCTGTTTCAATGATTCCAAAAACAAAATGAGATATGAGATGCAAAAAAGTTTCCTGTATATTCTATTTACCATAAATCCTTGGAGTCTGACAGCCTAATAGGAATCCCAGCATTGCTACCTATTAACTGTATAATCTTATATAAATCTCCTAATTTCTCTAAGCCTCAGATTCTTCATCTGTAATTTGAAATACTAATAGCCAATTCTCATGAATGCAATGATTAAAATAGAAAATATATGTGAACTACTTAGTGCCACACATTGCCCATAATTAGCCCACAATAACTGCTAGCTATAATCATTTCAAAAGTTATATATAAACAGGCTATACTGACTATACTATTTTTTCTATTTCTTAAATGGAATTTTAAAAGAATATGATATTTCCATTTCTAACAAACTAAACATATAAAGATTTAAAATAGATAATGGAGACTGGGGTTGTGGCTCAGTGGTAGAACACTTGCCTAGCGTGTGAGGTACTGTGTTCAGTCCTCAGTACCGCATATAAATAAATGAATAAAATAAAGGTCCATCAACAACCAAAAAATATGTTTTTTTTTTAAATCTTTAAAAAATATATAATAGAAAAACATAAAACAAAAGTTTAAATTTCATAATATTGCCATTGTTTTCTTTGTTCAGGAGTGCTAACTTAAATATGCATTTACCAACCCAGTTATACTATTTAATACTTTTTCAGTGAGTTTTTATTTGCTCAAAATTCAACATGTGAGCTTGTTTTCAAAACCTCAAATGTGTTTATCAATCACAAATATATACTTAGAATATCAGAATTGTCAGATATAATTTAGGTCTGTGTCTTTCCCAAAATGAGACCTCTATGTTTATCTTTCCATTTAGGTGACTAAGAGTCTCCTCCTTGATACTCTATCAAGTCTCTCAGAATACTTCTGACTCAACCAATAAAACAAAAAGTTAAAAAAAAAAAAAAGGGGAGAAAACATCAACTGCCAGAAAAGAACAAAGACAACTCCAAATAAAAAGATACAGTGAAGGCACCAAACAAAATAATGAAAATGATGAAATAACTGAAGCAGCAGGAATGCAATCTACATTAATTCATTCATGTAAGCAAAAGTGAAAAATACAAATGGAAGAGGAGAAATAGAGGAAACAAGAAAGATCAAAGGAAAGAAGAGCATGAATAGCACGAAACAGGGAGAACAGAAGTGGGATGAGGTAGGGGAATGGAAAAGGACCGGCAGGAAAAACTTTTAAGCAAAAGCTAAGCTAACACTGATTAGATAGTGTTGTTTTATGTTATTTAAACCTCAATGAGACAGTAGGGAAAGAAGAAGGGGCAAACCAGCTAATCTGGGAGAAGAAAAAGATAGGATTAAAATATCAAACAACAAAAGTTTATGTTAAAAAGGGAATGATCAGAATTAGAATAGCCCAGAGACCTAATCTTGTTTGGAATAATGATAATGATATAAGTATAGACTCCAGTAAGCCAAATATGCATACTCAGTTTCCAGTATTACTACTCAAAAAATAAAAATACAAAGATGTACCTTTCATGTTAGGAGAAGGAAAAGAAAATGGACTAGAGTATGAATTAGCAAAAACAGGGTGATGTTTCAGTCTTTTTATTCTCAATTACTAGGTTTAGTATGATGCATAATACATATTCAAACAATGTTTGTTCAATGAATTAAATATAGCAAGGGAGTTTAAACAAAAAGCTAAACTATATCCATTGCTGAGACATAGAGATGTCTCACTGTGTCAAGTAAACTAATTAAATAGGTAAACATTATGGGACTTTTCAGAAGAAAACTCATGCTGAGAGAGAATCAAGTAAAAATTAAGTCAGAATCTTCAAAAAAATAATCACAGGAAGAAGTAACAGAGTATGAGAAAAACATGGTAGTTGATAATTTTGCCTTCCATAGTAGCAGAAAACAAAGGTAGAGTTATTTTACTAGAAATTTACTTAATCTTTGTAACTATTACCTTGAACCTAATGTTATAGATCTGATTCACAATGACTGAAAATGCTTTCTAAAACCATTTTATAATCAGAAGAATGGAGATGAGAGCCAGGGATAATGGGGGAATCCCTGTGTCATCTTTTATATTTTCTCTGACTTTTATCTACTTTACATTATGTACAGTATATTTTAGTACTTAGATATGACATAGGCTGTGTAATCAAACAGGCCTCAGTTAAAGTCTAGCTCTGCCACTTAAATGGACACATGATTTTGAATGTGTTCCTTATCCTCTCTGATCCTTGGATTTTTTTCACTGACAAAATATACATATAACAATAGTAACCACACAGAGACTTGTGAAGATTAAACAAGGTAATACATATAAAATAAGAGACATAGGATCTGACTCATTTTAAAAATCAATAGTTTTCAAATAGGTTATTCCAAAATATAATACTTCTTTGAGTTCTTCATACTAATTTGCCTTTCTTAACAGGATAGCCTAGTCTAAATTAGATTGCTTTATATTCAAGTACTACATTAAAGACATACTTTTTTATACATATACTTACTGGATTATATCATATTGTCCAGGGCCAGGACCAGATATTTTAGGTAACTCTAATCTCCCTGTAGAGTTGCCAAAATGTATACCTTTGTATTTCAAAGTTGCATTGGAAACACCCTAAAAACACAAAAGCGAAGATGAGACATAATTTAAATAAGTTCTGAAACAAGATTCAAATTGTACTTAAGTCTAAATCTAAAGCAAGGATAGCCTCAGTCAAAAGGGTTCCATTGGTAAATGCTGTGTTCCTTGATAGATCCTAAGCTACACTGTCACTGAGGTGCCCCATCCCATTTCACATCAGTCAGGATTCTCAGAGAGAGAAATGCCTCATACATATATCCTCAACACATATGAACAGCTGTGCTCTTGGCACTGAGTCAGTAATCTAAAAAACCCAATTAGCTTCCCATCTTTAAAAAAAGGGAAGGGATAGGATTGTATTATTTTGAGAAATAAAAAGTCTATTGAAAACTACCTTACTTAAACAGACAGAAAAAACACAAACATTACTAACAAATATTAGATACTTTCTAACTACCTGGTACTTCAAAAATAATCATGTAAACTCTCAAAGAGTGACAAATAATTAACAATAAATTAAAACACTACCCAGTTCATTTTATGCTAATGTTTGAAGAGAATCAGTATTTTTAATACCAAATAAATGATTTGTAAAATGAGAAATCAACCATTATTCCACCTTACATTTACTATAGTAAATGCCAAAATTATGCATGAACCATGAAAAGTTAAAGCACCTGGTTTCTGCAGAAATTAAAATTATGAAGTGCAATGCAATAATAGTAGCAACTCTTGAAGGAATTTTCTCTTGAACTAATACATAATTAAGCAACCATAGAATTTTTTTTTAAATATCATTTTTAACTAATGGTAGAAGAAACTCTATTTTACCTTTTTCAATACATTTGAAAAACTATGTTTATAAAAATACAGCACTAAAACAAGCCTGAATTGTTAGAACAATATATACTGAATAAAATTAGCATAGCAAACATATAGTGTCAGGCATTCTGGTTCACTATTTAAAAGCAGTAGAATTAACTTCTCTCAATTACTATTATAAATAATGTTACTGCAATAAAGGATAATCAAACAGACCTCAGTAAATGGTACATATTAGTGATAAAAAGCATAAATTCAATTCAAACCCATGCTCAAACCCAAGCTCCACCTCACTACAAAATTTCAGAAGTATATAAAATAGGCATAAATTATCAGGGCTTAAAACTAGAAGTTATCATTCACATGCCAGACAACTTTAAGGAATTTCTATAAGACACAGCACAATAGAGACTAGAACCAAAAAAAGGACCCTACTACATGTGAAAGGAACTTCAACTGAACTCTTATTAACATTCCCAGAAAGACAGAAACTGGAGAAAATGATAGACTCTTGGACAGTGAGTAAGCAGCAATCTCTAGTTAGACACTACTCTAAAATGCTATGGGATGCAACGACAAAATACAAACAGAAGTTGGCACAGCTGGATGTTAGAGCTGAAGATAAAGAAACATGGAGTCACCAGCTCTGTCCAGGTAGGATTCAGACATGTATTGGGATCTTTTGGAACTAAGAGCAAACCAATCAGAAGGTGAATGTGAAAACTAATCCACAGTTAATCATGATGACTCTCACCCAGTGAGAAAATCTTTGTATCAAGAGTGGCAACAATAAATACTAAGGCTGGGTATATAGCTCAGTTGGTAGAATGCTTGCCTTGCAAGCTCAAGGCCCTGGGTTTGATTCCCAGCAACACAATATAAATAAATAAATAAATAAATAAATAAATAAATACTAAGAATTTTCTGTTGAATTTGCCTCCTAACACAGACTGGATTTATGCCTGTATTCTTACAGTATGCAATTGTGCTATGATAAAAAATCTAAAAGAACTGTTTCATTAAAAGCACTGCTACTTTTAGACCCTTCTATTAGAGCATAACACAAGGAAAGAAGGGTATTATCCCCTTCACTTCACCCCAGCTCATCCTGCAGTTTTAGCTGTACTAGAGAACACTGATGGAAATGCCCAGCAGAGAGCACCATCTGGCAAGCAACAAATGCCTGGTGGAGCAGCAGCCGTACACAGTGGAAACAGACTTGTTCAAGAGTATGGTTGGGACAGTCCCTGAGGAATTCTAGGAATATCTGGGAAAAGGAACTGTATGGAAAGCTTGAGGTCCTCTACATTGGTAAGTGGAGACAAAAAATTGTCTGACTAACAAACATTATTATTGTTATTATTTTCTTCATTACTTGTAACCCAATGAAGCATGGAAAACATATTAAATTTAAAAAATGATGAATCCTTATTTCTTTTAGAAATATTTCCAGCATTGTACATGGTCTCAGTGTGTTTGGATTATTATCTGCAGATTTCTTCTACTGCATTATAATGTAAGGAACAGAGTGGTATTTTCCTCTCCTCACCATGGACATTTTAGTTTCAACACCATGAGTGATGGATGATTCAGTCCTAGAAAGCACTACATCAGAGTAAGATATCATTGTTATTATTATTATGAGTAAGAATTCTAATTAATACATGATTCTAAAGCCCAGTCCCTTCCTTGTCAGATCCTTGAAGGTGTAAGGCTATGAGTAAAAATTTGAAGAATTCAAAGAGCTATCCCACCAAACTCTAAGACATAGAGTATACATTCACACACACACACACACACACACACACACACACACACACACACTGCTTTGGGACTCCTAACAATAACAAAACCGGAAATAAGACAGATGAACAATCCAAAGGGTCTGGGGTTGCAGATGCAAATGCTGTAACACCTAACTGAATGGCACAGAAAAGAGGCAGAGCCTGACATATTCAACACAGAAGCAGCTAGTAGACAGATACTGGGCACAAACCAGGGCATCCACTAGAGCAGCTGAAAAGTAGCTTGTTCCTATAAGGTCAGTACTAAGTCTAGACTGCTACATTCAACTACATTCAATAGAGCTTGAAGATACAGTGCCTCACCACACAAACCTTTCTTTTGCCAAAAGTACACAGGCAGTTTTGATGACAGAAAAAAAATATTTACCATTTATATTGTACTTTATTTTTACTTAGAAATAAAGCAGAATTTCATTAATTGTGCAGATTTATTCTACTGTACTGTTCTATAATATAGCCATGTTGAATATATTAAATATTTTACATAATTCATACAGAAACATGTCTAATATATTTATTGTAGTCTAGAGATACTTCAAAAAAGTGAATATTTTAAAAGAGCCCTGTGTTAAGTCATCGTTTATATCCTTTTTTTTTTTTTTTAAGCCTAAAACATCAAATTAAGCTAGGGATCAAACCAAGGGCTTTCTTAATGCTAAGCAAGTGCTCCAACACTGAACTATACCTCCCGTCCCATGGTAAGCTTTTATAGTAACTATTTTAACACAGCAATTCAGGACCTTGAGGTGAATTGTGTCCAAGAAGCTTTCCTCAGTTGCATTTACATTATTGAGATTTTTAACGGTTCAGCTATTGAACAATTTAAAAAGTAACAGAGTCAAAGGAAAGATCATGTATGTATGCATACATGTATATGTGCATACATACACACAAAATTCAAGACATTAGCAAAATTCTTTCTTTGTATACAGTAAAATTAATTTCATTTAAACCATGTGAGCTGATGACTACTTAACTGACCAACCTCTACATTACTCAGGTAAATGCTCAGTCTGAAATTCAATTTAAAAACCTCTTAAAAATTCATACAGAAAATGAAGAACACATTGATACACTTGATTTTAAATCACACCCTCTATTATGTCAAGAAGTGTTGACAATACCCACTCCAAGGTCACTGTCAACTTGGAAAGTCATTAGCAAATAAAATATGACTTAATTGAAGCAAACTCAGCATGGAGCTGCATTATTTTAAATGAATGCTGTAATAAAACTTCAAGAAGAATTACTAACTGCCACTCTCATTGACAATTAAATGAATGAAGAAGGGACTATGTAACTTTTACCCTCCCCCAATCCTTCCACAATTAAATATGGAAATAGAATTTGTAAAAAATTAAAAGTCCCAAAGTACATCAATTTAATCACTAATGGACTGCTTTTCAGTTAGGCAGCACACAGGTAGCTCACAGAGTGATATCATTACCAAATCTGTCAGTATCATAATTCCAACTGCAGATCTTGCTTATAAAATCCACCCCTGAAAAAATGGATATCTAACAGTTTCCTGGACTATTCTGAAAAAAAGAGAAAAGCTAAATTTTATCAGTTGAAATATTATACAAAATAATCTCTCTTTACAAATTAAATTTTGCTTAAGTTTTTGTAGAACACTGGATTCTATACTTAAGATTTTATCAGATACCTTCAGTAGATGTGACTTACCAGTTAGGGAGGAACCACAATAATTACTCATCTTTTAGATTATTTTCTTAATTTCCTACTAATAATTCACATCTAGAAACCGAGCCCACATAGGTACAGTCTCAAAATGCACCTAAAGGGCTCCACAGAATTATAAGAAATAAGATCTGTATCATTATGCAATAGTCTGTGAAGAATCTGTTGTTCTGCAGGTGAAATAGAAGAAAATCAAGCTGTTAGCCACTAAGCTTCAACACCCTACCTCTTGTTCCTCTCTCAATTCAAGATGGGAATTTCATAAAATATCACAGTTCGATTCCAACTAAACTTCACTGAACAGTCCTGAATATTAAGAACTATGCCTTTAATTCATATGTTAATCTATGTTTTTACATAATGTGTTTTCTTAAATTAGATTTGGATTTTTATTCTAGGAAGTACAAACTGGATTGACTCAAAAATTACTCAGATTATCAAATAAATTGGCCCTATTAATATTATGGAATAAATTTTCTTCTTCTTCTGTCTTTTATGAATAATTTATCCAGAAAGAAATCAAGTTTATAATCAAAGTAATATTTAGTCTTATGGGAAAAAGGTTTTATATATCTAATGAAGCTTGGAGGCATTATTTGGGCCTTCTAATTAATGACACATTATTACAAAACAAATCATTTTTAAAAAAATAATAATATAATTTTAGAGTAAGAATTATATTTTGAAATTTAAGTTAAGAGGACTCGGGGAATTATTCAAGTTAATGCCAAAAATTTATGGCTATTGTGAAAACTAAATAATAATTCTGGTATATCAGATTATAGTTTTTCCCAAGAATATTCCTGATAAGGCAATTAAGCACAAAGATGCTAAATAATTTGACAATGAGCCATTAAATATTTGGTAATGGACTCCAGAAACAAACCCAGGCAGTCCGGCTCCATTACACTGCTGCTCATTACTTGTCTTTCACCTTGTAGAAAATATCCTGATATCAGGACCATAGCACTTCTACCAAGTTCACTGTAATTTTTACAAAATTGATCTCTGTTGTTAAGGCATATCTTAATCGAATAGCTAAGATACTCGCCACTGTCTATTGGTCAGAACTAATAATTAGGTTGTTATTAACAGGTGATTGGCTTGTCAATGCCTAAAAGACGAGGTCTGGCATAGAGAGGGAAAGTGAAATATTCTTGAGACAAAAGCCTCATTGCCAGAAAGGAGTGGGAATTCTCAGGATGGAACAGAAAAATTATTATATAATTTATAATGTCCTTATTCTATAGTTTACCAGAAGTAACCAAGTTGTTCAAAGGTTTCATAATGTAGAAAGTTCATTAGGTCTTAAAATATCAGACTACCTATATTTGAACACAAAATATATCATTTCTAATTTCTTCCATAATTAATAGGAATCAAAAAGTTATAAATTAAGTTAAATAGTGCCTTATATATTTATTTTATCATTGTTCTTTAATTCTTTGTGTGAATTTGAGTTACTAATAACTTTTCATTTCCGCCTAAATTTTTTAGTATTTATTATAAAGAAAAAAATTCTGTTGCCATTTCCTTAGGAATGTCTTAATTTTCATTAATTTTCACAGAATAGTTTTGCTGATAATAAAATTCATGATTGACAGTCTTTTTTCCCACACTTTGATTATACCATCCCACACATTGTAGTCTGGATATGAGGTGTCCTCCAAAAGCTCCTGTGTTAATGCAGGAATGTTCAGCATTAAATAATTAGATTATGAGAGCTATAACCTAATCAGTGGATTGAACCATTTGATGGGTTAAACACCTGAAAGGACTACTTTACTGGGTAGTAACTGCATGCATGTAGGGCATTCCTGGAGGAGGTGGGTCAATGAGGGTACGCCCTTGAAAATTATTTCCTGTCCCAGACTCCTCCTTCTCTCTGCTTCCTGGCTATCATGAGGTAAGCAGCTTTCCTCCAGAGTTTCCCTTCTGCCAGGATGTTCTGCCCCACCTCAAGCCCAGAGTAATAGAGCTGGCTGACCATGGATTGAACCTCTGAAACTCAGAACTCAAAATAAAATTTTCTTCCCCTAAATTGTTCTTTGTCGTGTATTTTAGTCATAGTCACAAAAAGATGACTAACACATTACAGCCTTCTGTAGTTCCTAATGTTAATCACTAATCACATCTCTTTATATTTATCCTACTAGGAGTTGGTTGAGTTTCTTGTATGATTAGATTAATGTTCTTCATCATATTGGTGATGCTTTCAAACATTATTTTTTCAGTATTCACTTGTCCCTTTCCCTCTCTCTCTTCTCCTTAAGATTCCCATTACAACTTTGTGGATATGTTCAATAGTCAACCACATGTCTCTGAAACTATGTGTGTTTTTCTACATCCTATTTTCTTTCTGTTTAACAGATTGCATAATATCAACTGACTTTTCTTCAAGTTGACAGATTCTTTCCTCTCCCAGTTCAAATCTGCTGTTGGGTTACTGTAGCAAGTTTTTAATTTCCATTATTTCTTTTCAATTCTGAAATTTCTACTTATTTTCTTTTTCTATAATGTCTTTCTCTTCTTTATTGATACTATTTGGTGATATATTGTTCTTACACTTTCCTTAAGTTCTTTAGATATAGTTTCTTTTAGTCCTTTGAATATATTTTAAATAGCTGATTTAAAGACTTGGTTTAGTAAATCCAACAACCTGGCCTCCTCAAGAACAGTTTCTCTTATGTATATAGGCCATATTTCAATTCTTTATATGTTTCATAACTTTTTGTTGAAAACAGACATTTTTATAATATAATGTAACAACTCTAAAAATCAGAACTCCACCCATACCCAGGGTTTGTTGCTTGTTTAGTGATCTGCCTGTACTACTTCTCTAAATTCTGTATTCTCTGTCGTGTGTACCCACTGATGCCATTTTCCTGTTGCATCATATATTTTTCATATATTATATAAATTACAATAAAAATATTTTAAGAAAAAGCTATTAACAATTCAAAGGATATCAGACTCCAAGACTCCCCAAAATATCAACTACCATAATCCAAACAGTTTCTGAAGGTGCTTGGGCCTACATCCAAAGACAAAAACACATACGAATAACTGTAGTGCACTGAGAATGAAGATTAAATCAAATCCTAAGAATATCTATTCTTTGCCCAAGGTGTCTGTTCAGACTTTCATTAAATCTATGCCTAATTTTTGCCATTTTTCTTGGTAGGATTACTTCTTCCAGACCTCATAAAAGACCTCATAAAAATAAGTTCAAAGTACTATGTACTTCTATCTTATAACTGAGTAAGACACAACATACCAGCTATCTTTATTATCTGTATTTATAGATGACTAATATATTTTATCTGACTGAATGAAATCTTGACTCAACTCTGGCTAGGTTTGAAACTTAAGCTCTCAACAAGATAGATCTGCTATACTATGTTTGATATTTAATCAAAAAGAAGCTCCTTATATTTTTATAATCATTTGTGAAATAAATTATGATTATATTAAAATTCTTTTATAAATGAAATGCTCATATTCCTTTTCAAATTCAAGAAAATATTATCTGTGTATTTCATATGATTATACATCATGAAAAGAACTTCTAGTAATTTACACCTCTTTGTTCTGCCACCTGGATATATAGTGAGACTATATGTACATATGCCTTGCCTACAGAAACCTCTCACTCATAATCCTTCATCCTCTTCTGCTAACTGACTGTAGATGCCCATATGCATGAGAAAAAGAAATTCAACTGTATGAAGCCACTGAAATTTGCAGGTGTATTTGTTAGTGTTACATGAATTGAAACATATACAATTATAAACGAACTTCCAAACTGGATTATACTTACAAATTGAGGTTTGTAGTATGCTGGCCCTAGTGTGTTGTCATTAGCAGGTGGAAAGCGTTTTATAATACTGCCATCCTCATTAATATTATAACCATATGACTGCCCACAAGAAGGAATTGAAGGAACATCAATGCTTCTGTTAATTGTAGATGCTCTTGAAATTTTCTTTAAGGAAAACATTTTATGATTTTCATTCAAAGTCAAGCAAAAAGGGAATGAAAAGAAACAAATATTAAAAGTTATAAAAAGGCAACTATAAATATTAACCTAATATTTTTAAAAATAAAACCAAAAATGTTTATTTAGTAAAAGTAACTTAAAGGAGTGAATTAAAGTCTAAACTTACAAACTACAAGAATATATGCTATTAGTATTAAAACTATCATAAGAGAATTGTCTCACTTGAGTCTTGCTTAGTAGAGCAAATATTAATTCAAAAAGAAAAAACATGCCCTGCTTTGTCACTTCTTAACAAGGCCCCATACAGAGGCGGGAAGCTGATGGCTCCCTTCAGAGGCCTTATCTGTATAAAACTTTCCCCAGCAGAGATCCTCATTGTAAGAGATCCCACAGAAACCACACCGAACACGGGAAATCACATAAGGGAGTTTATTGAGCAAACAGAGTGTCTCCCTGCAGGGTAAGAGAGAAAATGAGAGGAAAAGAAAGGGAAAGAGAAAGGGCGCATGCAAGAAAGAGTGGAAAAGCAAGGAGGAGAGAGAAAGCAAGTCAGGGGGAGAGAAAAGCAAGAGAAAAGATGGCGGGGTAGCTACTGTGAAGCAGTTGAATTCCACCGGGCTATCAGGGGACCAATAACGGAGAAGGATACTTGCAAGCTGACTGATGAACCAATAGCTAGCTAGGATGTTCACAGACTGACAGTAGTTGGGAGGCGGGGGAAATGGCTGCAACGGAAAGGGCGGGGAGAGCAACTTTGTACAGTGCACTCATCCCTTTCCTCCTGTGCCCTGAAACCTTCACACTGAAGGATAAGTCCTAGATTTAAAACTGGACACCAGCAGGATATTCCAAAATTTGGGGCAGATTTGGGTTCCTAAGATGCACAAACTCTTGCACCAGTGGTAATTAGCCCCATGGCAAACTCAGCTGTAGAAAGCTGGCCTTTCCAGACAGCTGATGCAAGATCTTGATGGAGGAGGGCTAGTGAGAAGGTGGAGCACAAATAGTCGCAATGCTTGGGTTACCATGGAAACCAGAGTGTGTGCGGCCACAGCCTGAGCCAAAGAGCCATTGAGTTTGCCCCTTACATATTTAGGGACCAGCAGAACCTGCTGGGAAAAACATCCTCACCCCAGGCTCCTATTGTCCTAGCAAGGGTTGTTTTTGCACTATACGAACCTGCTCAACAACAGAAGCAAGGTTTCTTAAGACAAAGTTTCACCATTTTTTATTCATTCTTATTTACTATATATACATATGTGTGTGTGTGTGTGTGTGTGTGTAACTGTAAAGAAACATTGTATGCATTGTCTTTCTTTTCTATTCATGTAATATTCTGAAATTAAATTTCTTTTATTTCATTAAAAAAAAGCCACATAAGCAAACGTTATTATAGTACCTGCCTATGATCGCCCACCGCCTGCGGGGACAATCACAATGCCTATGCTCTTCTTTATAACAGGAACCAAAAGCAGTTTATTCCGCAAGTCTCAGACTTATATCGAGAACATCAGCCTATCAGAGAGTAGACTACCAGGAAAGTCAGCCTATCAAGGAACAGTCTCCAGGCAGATACCAGTATCGCCTCATGTATAACAGCCAACCAGAGTTACTTCCTAAAACTTGTTTATGAGTGCAGCTATGTCTGGCAAGCTGCCAGGCGCCATCTTAGAGATCAGGTCAGGGTGCAGCTCTGGGGCCCTCAGAGCCCACCCCTGACACCTGCCATAGAAAAACAAAGTTTATTTTTCAGTAACATTTCCTGGCTTCATTCCTCAAAACTCCTGACTCATCTCCACATTACCAGTGCCTCATATAAATACACTAATTATGCAAGCTACATAGCTGGAAAATGTCTACAATATGTCTACATGGAAACGGGGGGAAAAGTGGTTTTAATGATACTTTTGAAGTTAATTACCAAGTTGTACTTGAAAAGTATTTTGGGCATGTCAAGGCTTTCCAAAATACAGCCCTTATCTCCTTTTCCATCCCCTACTTCCTGTTGCTCTTCCTTAAATATTATACTCCAAATATTCCAAAGAACTCTGTATTGCCCTGAACATACCATGCTACTAAACACCTCAAAGTCTTCATTCATGTGGATTTCTCAGACTAAGAATGTTTCTAGTCATTCTTCTAACTACTTAGTGAATCATACTTTTCTATTTTTGTTGTTTTTTTTCAGTTATACATTACAGTAGATAGAGTTCATTTTGATAAAATTATACATGCATGGAATATATGTTATTCTAATTAGGGCCCCAGTCTTGTGGATGCACATGATGGTGGAATTCACTGTGGTGTATTCATATATGTACATAGGAAAATTATGTCAGATTCTTTTCATTATCTTTCCAATTTCTATCCCCCCTTATGGGGAGCCATCCATGTCTGGCAGAATCAGGTTTGGCTGAGCCATGGGATACAGAGGTCTGACTCCCAGGAACTGACTGACAGTCATAGGAGAATGTTTTAGGTCCCAGGGAGTAAGAGGTCCTGTGTAGAGTGGCTCACTGTCTCAGAATGTGATAATTCCCTAAGCAAATGGCTTCCCTAACTCCACCCCATCCTGTTCCTCACAGAAGAAGCCCCTCCTGTCCAGGCCCCTTTACCTTTGTGACTACAAATAAAGGTGAAGGTGTGGTTCTCCATCTTATTGGAAGCCAGATCTGGTATGGCCCTATCTGCCACACCTCCTTCCATTTGAAAAGAGTATTGGTTCTTCGTTTATTGAATAAATAATCCTATTAGTAATTGATTTATAGCCAGCACCATCCTCCAATAGTTATCCCTTCCCTCAATCCTCTCTGGATGTGACCGAACACCCCACACCCACTCCCTTCCCTTCATCCCCCTTGGTCTAATCTACTGAACTTCTATTCTTCCCCTCTGGGTTAGTTCCACATATCAGAGAAAACACTTGCTTTTCGGTTTTGGGGGATTGGCTTATTTCACTTAGCATGATAGTTTTGAAATTCACCCATTTACCAGCAAATGTCAAAAGCAACTTTTTTTTTTTTCTTTTTTTTTTTGATACCGGGGATTGAACTCAAGGGCACTTAACTATTGCGACATCCCCAGTCATTTTTATATTTTATTTAGAGACAGGGTCTTAAGTTGCTTAGGGCCTAAGTTCCTAAGACTGGTTTTGAACTCCTCCTGCCTCAGCGTCCTGAGCTGCTGGGAATAAAGGTGTGCACCATAACACTTGGCTCATTCTTTATGGAGGAGTAATATTCATCATTATTCATCATAATTTCTTTATCCATTCATCTGTTGATGGGCCCCTAGGTTGATTCCATAGCTTAGTTATTGTGAATTGTGCTGCTATAAACAATGATGTAGCTATGTCACTGTAGTATGCACATTTTAATTCCTTTGAATATATACCAAGGAGTGGGATAACTGGGTAAAATGGTGATTCCATTCCTAATTTTTTTTTTTTTTGAGGACTTTCCATACTGCTCTCCAGAGTGGTTTCACCAATTTGCAGTTCCACAAGCAATGTATGAGTGTACCCTTTTCCCCCATATCCTCACCAACATTTGTTACTTGTTTTCTTGATAACTGCCATTCTAATTGGAGATAAAACCTCAGTGTAGTTTTGATTTGCATTTCTCTGATTGCAAAGGATGTTGAACATTTTTTCATACATTTGTTGACTAACTGTATTTCTTCTGTGAAATAGCTGTTCAGTTCCTTAGCCCATTTATTGATTATTTGTTGTTTTGGTTTTAAGTTTTTTGAGTTCTTTATATATCCTGGATATTAATGCTCTATCTGAGGTGCAGGTGGCAAAGATTTTCTCCCATTCTGTAGGTTCTCTCTTCCCACTCTCATTTCCTTTGCTAGAAAGCAGCTTTTTAGTTTGATGCCATTCCATTTACTTATTTTTCATTTTACTTCTTGCACTTTAGGAATCTTATTAAGGAAGTCAGCTCCTAAACAAACACATTGGAGTGTTGGGCCTACATAATCTGTAGGTACAGGGTTTCTGGTCTAATACCTAGGTCTTTGATCTACTTGGAGTTTTGTGCAGGGTAGAGATGGGGGTTTAATTTCATTCTACTACATAAGGAATTTCAGTTTTCCCAGTACCATTTATTGAATAGGCTATCTTTTCTCCAGTGTGTTTTTGGCACCTTTGTTTAGTATAACTGTATTTTTGTGTGTTTGTCTCTGTGTCTTCTATTCTATCACATTGGTCTTCATGCCCATTTGGATGCCAATACCATGCTGTTTTTGTTACTAGAGCACTGTAGTAAAATTTAAGGCCTAGTATTGTGATGCCTCCTCCTTTGTTTTTCTCATTAAGGACTGCTTTGGCTATTCTGGACCTCTTATTTTTCCAAATGACTACTTTTTCTATTTCTATGAAAAAAGTCATTGGGAAGAGATCCAAGATTATAGACTAAAGAGAGGCTGCATTCCTTGTAGCTCCATAACTTGGGACTCAAACAGAGAAAATACTGTTGCTTTTCAAGACAGTCTTTGCTGCCCACCAATCCCCTAATGTTTACTCCATTCGTTCACTGCGATAACCTGCCATCTACCAGCATCTTGACAGCCTTTTGAGTGCAGATGGCTCACTGACCACCGCCTATCACTGACCATTTTCCCATTTGCCCACCTTTCACCTACCCATCACCCACTGCGCAACAACCACCTAATAATCCTCCACTGTTAGCCTGCAACTGCCTGCAGACCACCAGCAGATTGCCTGCTGCCCACTGTTGCCTGGAAGTCCATTGTCACAGTACTCCCAGGTTTGGTTGCAAGCAGGTGCTACCATCTTAGGACAATAGCCAGGGCCTACAGGTTTGCCACTGCTGGCCACTGCCATTTAGGGTTGTAGTCACCTCGGTCTGGACTCAGACCAGGGCATGGAGATTATAGGGGTACCTGCAGGTCTGGTTGCACTTGAGGTCTTTCTACTCAGTGTGGTAGTGTCTGCCATCTGACTGCATCTTTGCAGGGTCACTCTTTTATGTGAGTGCATCCCTGGTGGTCTCTCTGCAAATTGAAAGGGCATTGAGATCTTGGGACTGCAGCAAGACAGGGCCTGGGCAAGCTGAAATGTAGGTCCATCAGATTGCGGCTGGGTTTGTGTGGGTCAGTCTGGGTCTGGAAAGCCTGTGGAAAGCCAGAAACTAGAGGCAGTTCCCCGGGGGAGCACAGGTTGTAGCAACTGGAAAAAACTGGGCTCTCTCCAGCTCAGTGAGTCCTGAAGTATGCAGGGATGGAAGGGGACAGCTATAAGATGGGAAGACTGTAAGAGGGTGTGAGGGCATCTTGCCTCACCCACCCAACCTGCCCACTGGACTGAGCTAACATCAAACTTCAGACAACCACACCTATTGGAGGAGAAAGGAAGCTGAGAACATTTTTGAAAGCCAAAGGAAACAATCGTTCAATTTTCCATTGAGACTTTCCTCCTTTATTTATTTATTTTCCACCCTCTGTCTCACACCTCTACCATCTTTGAATCCCAATAGTTTTCATGCATCAATTTATTGAGGAATGGATATCTGAATAGTATATGACAGTTTCATTGTGTATTCTTATAATTTTACTTTTTACAAAAAATGTGTACTTTTTTTTATCTCACCCACCTATCTCCCTAGATTCTCTTTCTCACTTCTCATATTAACAGCCATCCTCTATTAAATTCCTCCCTTGCTCTTACTATAAATTTTTACCTCTATCTTCTCTCCATCTGTCTCATAAACATCACATCTTACACTACTTCTGTTCCCTCACTGTCTACTATTTGAAATGGTAAACCCTTTTAGCAAACTTACTGTTTATATTGTAGACAACAATAAAACACTTCACTTCTGTCTATTGTGACAAAACTGAAATGCCTAATAGAAGTCATTTGGTTTAAGGTGGTATATAGTTTGCATTAAGCTCCTCCTTAAAGGTGAGGTACTGGAAGCCTTCAGGGACACTAAAAGACTACAGGGTAGAAACTGTACTGCCTCAGCTCCATAAGGCAAGATGACAGACACACAAACAACATGAAAAAAAAACAAGGGAAAAAGTGCCTCAAACAAACCAAGATGTTCCAACAATAGAATCCATAGACAACACGGTAGAGAAGGCGTTTAGAAAATACATGGTTAGACTGATCTTCAAAATAAGAGATGGTATTGGAGAGAAAATACAGGAAGTGAAAGTTCACTTCAATAACAAGGCAAAGATTATAAAAAGGAATGAAGCAGGGCTGGGGTTGTGGCTCAGTGGTGGAGCACTTGCCTAGCATGTGTGAGGCACTGGGTTTGATTCTCAGCACCGCATAAAAACAAATGAATGAAATAAAGGTCAACAACTTTAAAAAAAAAAAAAGGAATCAAGCAGAAATCCTTGAAATGAAGGAAACAATAAACCAAATTAAAAATTTAATGGAAAATATCACCAAGAGACTACACTACATGGAAGACAGAATCTCAGGCAATGAGGACAAAATATATACTCCTGAAAATAAAGTTAACCACACAGAGAAGATGGTAAGAATCCATGAAGAGAACTTCCAAGAAATATGGGATAACATAAAAAGACCAAATTTAAGATTTACTGGAGTAGAAAAAGGAGTGGAGATACAAACCAAAGGAATGCACAATCTTTTAAATAATACAGAAGACTTCCCAAATCAAAAGAATGAAATGGAAAATCAACTATAAGAGGCTTACAGGACCCTAAATATTCAAAATTACACAGAACCATACCAAGGAACATTATACTGAAAATGACTAACACAGAGAATAACGATAGAATTTTAAAGGCTATGAGAGAAAAAAAAAATCACATATAGGGCAAAAGAAATTTGGATATCGGCTGATTTCTCAACACAGACACTCAAAGCCAGGAGGTCCTGGAATAACATATTTAAGCTCTGAAAGAAAATGAATGCCAACCAAGAATTTTATATCCAGCAAAATTAAACTTCAGATTTGAAGATGAAATAAAAACTTTCCACAATAAACAAAAGTTAGAAGAATCCATAACTCGAAAACCTGTACTACAGAACAATCCCAGCAAAATATTACATGAGGAAGAAATGAAAAAAATGCAAGTCAGCAAACGGAGGAACTACACTAAAGGAAATCAAAAGAGAAACTAAGTCAACATAAAACCCAAAAATAAACCAAAATGACCCTGAATACAAATCATATCTCAATAATAATTCTGAATGTTAATGGCCTAAACTCATCAATCAAAAGACAGAGACTGGCAGATCGAATTTAAAAAAAGACACAATATGCTGTCTTCAAGAGACTCGCCTCCTAGGAAAAGACATCCACAGACTGAAGGTGAAAGGTTGGGAGAAAACATATCACTCACATGGACTGTGTAAACAAGCAGGGGTTTCCATTCTCATATCAGACAAAGTGGACTTCAAGTCAAAGTTAGTCAGAAGGAATAACTAAGGACATTTCATACTGCTTACAGGAATCATACACCAACAACACATAACAATCATAAATATATATGCCCCTAATAGTGGGGCATCTACATAGATCATACAAATCCTTCTCAACTTCAAAAATCAAACCACAACGCAATAATACTAGGTGACTTTAACATATCTCTCTCACCACTGCATAGATCTTCCACACAAAAACCAACAAAGAAACTGTAGAACTAAATAATAAAATCAGTGCTTTAGACTTAACAGACATATTTAGAGTATTTCATCCATCATCACGCAAATATTTTATTCTCAGGAGCACATGGATCCTTCTCTAAAATAGACCACATGTTATACCACAGAACAACTCAGCAAATACAAAAAAACAGAAATACTACCCTGAATTCTATCAGATCATTATGGAATAAAATTAGAAATCAACAATAAAATAAAAAAATAGAAGTTACTCCAACACTTGGAGTCTAAATAGCATGCTACTGAATGATGAATGGATAAAAGAAGATCAAGGAAGAAACAAAAAATACATAGATAGACGTCAATAAGAACACTGATACAACACATCAAAATCTCTGGGACACTATGAAGGCAGTGCTAAGAGGAAAATTCACTGCATTGAGCTCAAACACTAAAAGAATCAAAAGTCAACACATAAATGACCTAACATTAAAATAAGAAAATTTGAAGACATCGACAAATTTCTAAAGACAAATGATCTACCCAAACTGATGCAGGAGGACATACACAATTTAAACAGATCAATTTCAAGCAATGAAATAGAAGACTCCATCAAAAGCCTACCAACCAAGAATAGCCCAGGACCAGATGGATTCTCAGTTGAGTTCTACAAGACCTTCAAAGAAGAATTAACACCAATACTCCTCAAATTATTCCATGAAATAGGAAAGGAGGGAACCCTACCAAACTCATTCTATGAGGCTAGTACCACCCTGATACCACAACCAGACAAAGACACATCAAGGAAAGAGGACTTCAGGTCAGTATCCCTCATGACCATAGACACAAACATTCTCAATAAAATTCTGGCAAATCACATACAAAAACATATTAAAAAGAGAGTACAACACATCAAGTGGTGTTCATTCCTGAAATTAAAGGTTGGTTCAACATACAGAAATCAATAAACATAATATATCACATCAAAAGACTTAAAGACAAGAATCATATGATTATCTCAATAGATGCACAAAAAGCATTTGACAAAATACATCACCTCTTCATGTTCAAAAACTAGAAAAACTAGGGACTGTAGGAACATACCTTAATATTGTAAAAGTTATCTATGCTAAGTCCATGCCCAACATCAATCTAAATGGAAACAAAAGCATTCCCTCTAAAAACTGGAAAAAGACAGGGATGCCCTCTTTCACCATGTTATTCAACAACGTCCTTGAAACTCTAGCCAGAACAATCAGACAGACAAAAGAAATTAAAGAGATATGAATAGGAAAAGAAGAACTCAAACTGTCACTATTTGACAATGCCATGAGTCTATATTTAGAAGATCCAAGAAATTCCACCAGAAAACTTTTATAATTCATAAATGAATTCAGCAAAGTATCAGGATATAAAATCAATACCCATAAATCAAATGTATTTCTCTACATAAGCAAAAACTCCACTGCAAGAGAAATTAGGAAAACTACCCCATTCAAAATAGTCTCAAAAAAAAAAAAATTTAGGAATCAATCTAACAAAAGTGGTGAAAGACCTCTACAATGAAAACTACAGAACACTAAAGAAAGAAATTGAAGAAGACCTTAGAAGGTGGAAAGTTCTTCCATGCTCTTGGATAGGCAGAATTAATATTGTCAAAATGGTCATACTACCAAAAGTTTTATACAGATTCAATGCAATTCCTATTAAAATCCCAATTACATTCCTCATAGAAATAGAGAAAGCAATCATGAAATTCATTTGAAAAAATAAGAGACCCAGAAGAGCCAAGGCAATCCTTAGCAAGAAGAGTGAAGCAGAGGGTATCACACTACGTGACTTTAAACTATACTACACAGCAATAGAAACAAAAACAGCATGGTATTGACACCAAAATAGACATATAGACCAATGGTACAAAATAGAAGACACAAAGACAAACCCACATAAATACGGTTATCTCATACTAGACAAAGGTGCCAAAAATATACATTGGAGAAAAGATAGCCTATTCATCAAATTGTGCTGTAAAAACTGGAAATCCATAAGTAGCAAAATGCACCTCTATCTCTCACCCTGCACAAAATTCAACTCGAAGTGGATGGAAGACTTAGGCACTAGAACAGAAACCCTGTGCCTAACAAAAGAAAAAGTAGGCCCAAATCTTCATCATGTTAGCTTAGGAAATAACTTCCTTAACAAGATTCCTAAAGCGCAAGAAGTAAAAGAAAGAATCAATAAATGAGATGGATTCAAACTAAAAAGCTTCTTCTCAGCAAAAGAAACAATCAATAACGTGAAGAGAGAACTTACAGAATGGGAGAAAATGCTTACCACATGCACCTCAGATACAGCACTTATCTCCAGGATATAAAAAGAACACAAAAAAACTTAACACTAAAAAACAAATAACCCAATCTATAAATGGGCTAAGGAATTAAACAGACACTTCACAGAAGAAATACAATCAATCAACAAACATAGGAAAAACAACATTCATCATCTCTAGCTATTAGAGATAAGCTTTTGTTAGATTGATTCCCAGTCACTCTAGTCAGAATGGCATGTATCAAGAATATAAGCAATAAGAAGTGTTGGTGAGGATGTGGGGGAGAAGGTATACTTATACATTGTTTGTAGGACTGCAGATTGGTGCAACCATTAAAGCAGAATGGAGATTCCTCAGAAAATTGGGAATGGAACCACCATTTCACCCAGTTATCCCACTCCTTGGTTTATACCCAAAGGACTTAAAATAAGCATACTACAATAACGTAGCCACATCAATGTTTATAGCAGTTCAATTCACAATAGCTAAACTATGGAACCAACTTAGATGCCCTTCAACAGATGAATGGATAAAAAAAAAATGTGGTTACAAAAATACAATGGAATATTACTCAGCCTTAAAGAAGAATGAAATTATGGCATTTGCAGGTAAATGGATAGAACTAGAGAATATCATGCTAAGTGAAATAAGCCCAACCCAAAATATGTAAGGCCAAATGTTTTCTCTGATAAGCTGATGCTGATGCATAGTCGGGGGAGAGGGGATGGAACAATGAAGGAATTTTGGATTATGCAGAGGGGAGTGAGGGGAGAGGTAGGGCAGTGGGAATGGGAAGGACAGTAGAATGAGACAGACATTATTACCTATACACATATATGAAAAAAATTTAAATAAAAGAATGTCATTGGAATTTTTAATAGGAATTGAATTAAATCTATATGACACTTTATCCAAGAACATGGGAGAGCTTTCCTTCCTCTAAGGTCTTCTTCAATTTCTTTTCTTTAGTGTTCCCTAGTTTTCATTGTAGAGGTCTTTTACCTCGTTTTTAAAACTGATTCCCAGATTCCCAAGACTTTTTTTTTAAGCTACTGTGAATAGGATAGTTTTCCTAATTTCTCCTTCAGCTGATTCATCATTGGTATATAGAAATGCAGTTGATTTGTGGGTGTTAACTTTGTATCCTGCTACATTGCTGAATCCATTTATGAGTTCTAGAAGTTTTACAGTAGAGTTTTTTGGGTCTTCTAAATAGGATAATGTCATTGGCAAACAGTTTGAGCTCTTCTTTTCCTATTTGTATCCCTTTAATTTCTTTATTTTTAATTGCTCTGACTAGATTTTCAAGGACTATGTTGAATAGAAGTGGTAAAAGGGGGCATCCCTGTCTTATTCCAATTTTTAGAGGGAATGCTTTCAGTTTCTTTTAAATGATGTTGGCCTTGGGTTTGTCATATACAACTTTTTCTGTATTAAAATACACTTTTACTACCCCTAGTTTTTCTAGTGTTTTAAACATAAATGGATGCTGTATTTTGGCAAACGCTTTTTCTGCATTTATTGAGATAACCACGTGATTGTTGTCTTCAAATCTATTTGTGTGGTGAATTCAACTTATTGATTTCCGTATGTTGAACCAAACTTGCATCCCTATGATGAAACTCACTTGATCATGGTGCACTCTTTTAAATGTGCTTTGGTATGTGGTTTGCCAATATTTTATTAGAAATTTTTATATCTATGTTCATCAAGGATATTGGTCTGAAGTTTTCCTTGCCTAATGTATCTTTGTTTGGTTTTGCTACCAGGGTGCTACTAGCTTCATAGAATGAGTTTTGAATGTTCTCTCCTTTTCTAGTTCATGGAATAATTTGAGGAGGACTGGTAATAGTGGTGTTAGTTCTTCTTTAAAGGTCTGGTAGAACTTGGCTGAGAATCCATCTGATCCTGGGCTTTTCTTAGTTGAGTAGGCTTTCGATGGCATCTTCAATTTCATTACTTGAAACTGATCATCCTGGTTCAGTTTGGGCAGGTCATATGTCTCTTAGTGAATCATTCTTTAAAATCAGGTTCAACTCTTTTCCCTAGTCCCTCCAAAGACTCTATTTTTGGCTACCAGTGAACATTGTATTATGGCTCTAAGATATCATTTCATCAACTGTACCAAATGTAATTCATTACTTCCCTGTTGAAATTATAAATCTCAGAAGCAGTGATTTGTCTTCTATGTATTATCAGCATCTAGCACTATGTCCTATATGCATAGGCAATCAGTATATGTTTGAAAAACCCTTACATAGTAAATAAATATTTATTTTTTCCCTACATGTAAAATATCTGACATTTAAGTACTTAGAATATTTAACCTCATTATTATTGTATGACCAATATTCAAATGAGTACTCATCCCTAAAATATAATCTTTTAGCGAACCAATTAAAATATAATAAATATGAGCTATGTAAAGACATTATGATATAAAGAGAAGGGAACCACTGTAAATAAACTGTGACCAAACCCACAAAATATTATTTATTTCAGAAAGTTAGGCCACTGGTATAAAATATTTCTTTATGTTTCCAACATATCACCTACTAGTCTCCTAACACAAATTCTCCACTCCAATTAAAATAATCTTCCCACTGCCTCCCATAAAATTCCTCTTCTATATCTTCATTCATATAGTGCTCCACTTCTGGAATCCATACAACAATCCCATTTTTCAAGGCCAAACACAAGACCAAACTCCTCTATAAATCCTCTACAAACTATACTTTCCCATGACACAGTAATCCTTCTCTAAATTTCCGTGACATTTAATGACATGATCATTCATTTAGCCTTAAATTAGAAGCTACCCATCTAAATCTTAACCTTTTTTAATTGATATGATATCTTAATTTCTCTGTATTATTAACAGTACGTTGAACAGTCTCTTCTATATACAGGTAAATATTCTCCATATAAATATTCGATATATAGTCAAACAGGTGATATTTAAAATCACCTTACTTTCTATTCACCAAAGACACTTGAAATGGTTACACATTTATCAAGAGCAAAAATGAAGTTAGATAATAAAACTCTTGAAAACTAAAATTTACAACATCAATGAGCATTTAATTAGAAACTATAATATGGATACTAGCATATCTACTAATTTTTATAGTATATCTTTTTAAAATGTACTTATCACATAAAACATTAAACCTTTTCAATTTTATTTTAAATAAAAGCAATGTCATTCAAATCATAATATGAAATAGCAACATACTGATTGAAAACTCATTTTAGCTTCCAGTACCTTTCTGTTCAGGATATTTAATGTTCCAGGGTAAGACTGATCATAGCTTGCAGGTCCTGGATTATCTGAAATAAATTTCTTAAAACGCTTCTCTCGGTTTTGTAGACTACCACCTCCTTTTATATTATACTAAATTGGAGAGAAAATAATTTATAAAATAATTAAAAGAAATACTTTATAATTAATTCCTATTTGATAAGTATTAATATTATAAACAAACAGCTTTTAAACACAACCAGAAAATAGAGGAGAGGCTGGGGATATAGGTCAGTAGTAGATGCTTACCTAGCATGTGTAAGGTCCTGAGTTCAATTCCTAGTAACACCATAAAAAAAAAAAAAAAACCTCCAAAAAAACCCCACCCTGAGAAAGTTAAAACCTTCAATTAAAAACACAGTTGTAGTAAAAGAGGACAATGAGTTGTCAAATTTTAACTTCGAACTCAAACTAAAATATACTGTACATAGAGCACTCTAAGACAATACAAGAAAATGTACTTTAAAAACAGAAATCAAAAGCAGGAATTTCCAAAGTTGTAGAGAAGGAATAGAGTATATTCTTTGTAGGCCACTGGAATACATGTTTCTGAAATGAATTTAATGCTGACATTCATATTGCAGTGAAAAAGCAAACCTTCCAAGCTTGCTTAGGATCAGTTATTTTCATAGATAACATAATGATCATTTCCAGTAAAGTTTGATTTTATGCTCACATTAGTTTTAAACATTGTTTAATGCATACAACATTCATCATGGAACATATGCAGATTCTTCAGAATTATCAACTAATAGACAATTAATTTAAATAAAATTCCAAAAGGATAAAAGATGATATTCATGATCATGAGGATACTGGCGTTACAGCCATCATTTATGAACATGAATGAGGACCCTCAAAGATTTTCTGGTCATAGACTATTGAGACTATACAAAAACAGGACACAGATGAGACAATGGCAATGACTATAGCTTTAGACTATGGCACAAAAACTAACCTCTTCACTCTACTGCCATCCCTCTTCTATGTGTCTTCACCAAAATTTGGTTTTGTGTCATACTCTAAAACTATCATCATTGCCATTGTCTCCACTGTCTCCTGTTCTGCACAATCTCAAGAATCTGACCAAGACCTCTTCAAGGAGTCATAATTCACTGAAGAGTCCCAATCTCCTCATCTCATGGACCACACAGCACGTAACAATATTTTGTGTCTTATAGAAAATATATAAACAATGGAAACCACCAGTCAGGCAACCAACATCAAATGCAATTATTTCTTTTCTTTGAATTATAAAATATAGATTGAAAAGAAAAATAAGAAGATGATAAGGATAAAATAAAATATGTCAAATGACATTGTAGACTACTAGAGGAAGAAAATATGACTTTTATTAACCAAGACAGTAACAATAACTTCATAAATATACCTGGGCTTTGGAAACATTATAGTGCCCTGGACCTGGAACAGCTTTCTCAGTGTCAGAGGCAATAGTAAAAGTACTTTCTCTGGTACTTGAAGAAAGAAATGGTGCACAGCCACCTATTAAAAAATAAATAAATTAAAAAAATAAATGCATCACTGGCAAATTTGATAAAACACCAAAGAATTTGGAGGAAAGAAACACTGAAAATACATATAATCATTTAGTACTCTTAACATTAAGACTATATTTTCAGAACTAATGGCTAGCCACAAAAGTTATTATATAATATTAGATTTTATTAATATATTAAAATAAGAACCTTAAGGTTCTTACTGAACAACAGAAAAAATGGCTAAAGAAAATAAAATATAAAAGACTTTTTGTCTTCTAATTATATTTGGTTAGAATGAAAATGGTATTTATATTTAACTGATAAAACATTTTTATCCTCAGAAGATCACTCAGATTCTATCTGAAATAGAATATACTATTTATAGAAAATAGCATATATAAACTTATAGAAACAGACTATATGAAAAGAATTTCAAATAGATGTACAGCAGGTAACTGATATTGTCTCCTTGCCTTAGCACCTACTTGATACTCAGTAATATTTTTTGAATCCTGGACTCTAAACAAAGAATTACAAATCTAAGATGCAAACTTCATTGGAACAAGCAATCATAAAATCAGACAAATTTGTGTAGTCTACTAAAAAATTAATTTATAAAAAAATGTATGAACTGTATTGAGAATATAGCTTAAGCAACATGTGCATTTTAAAAGATAAGAAAGAACAGAACAGTTATATTTAATAGCACTCATAATTTGAACACTAAATCTGGTACACTAAAGAAAAATTTAATGCAACTGTAAGAATTTATTATGATTATTAGTTATAATAAAATCATGTCAAACTCAATTAATAGTAAAAGATACCTTAATTTAAACATTTTTTGAGGCCCACATGTATTAAAATGCAAATGAATCAAGAATTATTTATTTTAGGTTTTGCAGCATTAAAATGATGTAAGAAAAATACAGACATCTTTTTATCTTTTTTATGTTTTTATCAGTGCAGTATATCTAAACGTAATAGTGGGGTTCAATTTGACATATTTATAAATGCATATAACGTAATTTGCTCCATTTTAATTCCCAATACTTTCTCCAGATTCCTCACTTCCTCCCTTCCCCGATCCCCTTCCTCTACCCTACAGACATCATTCTTTTAAAAAAGTTTTTAAAAACTCTTACAAGCATTTTTAAAAATTAAAATAATTTAAAACAAAGATAAGCATCCCAAAACAAATTCCCAGAAACTTAAAAAGAAGGGACATCTTCCTCCACATCGAGGTGATTAGGAAAGCTTCATGAATGATGATGATGGGTATTGCTCATCAGTGGGTACCACTGGCTCAGTGGTACCTGCCTGTAAACCCAGAGACTGAGGAGGCTGAGGCAGGAAGATCACAAGCTGGCAGTTAGCCTCAGTAACTTAGTTATACCCTGTCTCAAAACAAAATAAAAAGAACTGGTGATGCAACACAATGATAGCAAGGTTGCTTAGCCTGCACAAGGCCCTGGGTTCAATCCTCAATATTGAAAGGAAGGGGGGCGTGGGAAACTCAGTGTTAATCTGACGTTAGAGGTGTAGCTCAGTGGTAGAGCATATACTAAGGGTATGTAAGGCCCTTAGTTCAAATCCCAATGCAAACACACGAGCACACACACGTACACAAAATCCTCTGGGTGATGACTATCCCAAAGCAGCAGAAAAGAAAGAAGATGAACCGAAGAAAAAGGGAATAGAGGGAAAAAAAAATAAACTTAAGTAACAAAGACCACAAGAACATTTTAAAAGTGATCCAAGGTTCATCTTAAAAAGGCAACTGTTTCCTGGTAGAGCTGAGAACCCCAGCATACTAGTGGAACATTACAAATCAGAGTAAGTAATCAGAGATCAAGATACAGATTTCATTCCAACACACACAAATGCACACTTATATACACACAAACCAAAATACAGATTATATAACGTGAATCACACAAATTATCAGTGTCCAGGAAAATATGACCCATACACAGGAGGAGAGTTAATAAAATAGATTCAAAAACTGAAGGTAAAATTAGCAGACAAGAGCATTAAAGTATCTATTATAAATATTCTTCATATATTCAACAAGACAGAGGAAAGAGGAACATGATGAGAAGATATAAAAAGGACTCATCGCTCTTCTGATGTGAAACATACACTGAATGAGATTAACAAAAAATTTCAGGTAGGTTAATAACACATTTTTCTCAATCTTTAACCACTTTGAAAATAAATTTTTAAAACAAAAATAATCTGAAATTCACAAATGCATGTTATTACATATGCATTACATTGTATGTAAAAGTAAAATGTACAATCACAATAGTCCAAAGGATGAGATGGGGAAAGGGAAACATTGTTGAGAAGCTCATGTGCTTGTGCAAAGTAGTAAAATATTATTTGAAGACAAAATAAGAAACATATTTTAACCCTAGGCAACCACTTAAAAATAAAGCAAAGTGGATTAATGGGAAAAAACAGATACCTCAAAAACATCTCTAAAAATATTTCTGTGTTATGTGCACATAAACTGAATCAAACTTTTCCTGTAAATAAAACTTTGGTGCTATATGTCCATTTATTCAATTATGTATCTTTCCTTCTTTTGATTGGAATGGGTGACATTGAAATATATTGTCTACTTTAAAATAGATAAATGAGAAAAAGGTAGCAAATAAGCCAATAATTGGGGTAAAAAAAGAATCACTTGTTTAAAAACTCAATTTATATAACAAAGGTAGGAAAAGAAAGCAAAGAACAAATGGAATAAATAAGAAAACAAATAGTAAAAGAGTAACTGTAAACCCAATAGTATCGATAATGAAATTAAATGTTGAAGTTCTAAATAAATCAATTAAGAGGCAGAGATTATCACATTGGATAACTAAGACCTAACTTTATGCTATCAATAAAAAACCCTCTCAAAACATAAAGACACAGAGTTTCTTAAAATATAAAAGGATGGAAGCCAGGTATGGTGGCACACACCTGTGATCCAAGCTATTATTCAAGAGACTAAGACTAAAGGATATCAAATTCTAGGCCATCCTGGCAACTGAGCAAGTTCCCATCTCAAAATAAAATTTAAAAGGGGGAGTAGGGTATAGCTCAGAGGTAGAGCACTTACCTAGCATGTGCAAGGCCCTGTGCTCAATCCCCGGGACCTCAAAAAGAAAATAAAACAGGAGCTGGGCCGTGGCTCAGTGGTAGAGCACTTGCATGGCATATGTGAGGCACTAGGTTCAATCCTCAGCAACACATAAAAAATAAATATAAAAATAAAGCAAAGGTATTATGTACATCTACAACTAAATTTTTTAAATAATAAAATAAAATAAAATAAAAATGATGGGAAAGATACATCATGCATCCAAGAATCAAAGAAAGCTAGAGTGACTATTTTAAAACCCAACAAAGCTGATTTTAGAACAAGGAGTTTCAGGACAAAGAAAAATAATTCATAATGATAAAAGGGTTTAACTATTCATAAAGAAAAGCAAGGAATCAATACCATAAGAATGAAAATAGTGCTTACCTGAAGTGCTTATCTGTGGAATAGTGCTTACCTGTAGAGAAAATTATTATGACTGAAAAGGAAAGTTTGGCAATGTTCTATTTCTTGTCTTGACTTTTCACCAAAAAAAAAACCCTATATTTTGTGCAAATATCTATACAAGCACTATTACATTTCACAATTAAAGGTATATTTCTAAGTTCCTACATTCATTAAAGTAATATGAGATAAACAAATATGAAAACTAAGAAAGCTAAGCTCAAGGCTAGTTCTGAGGCAATTGTCAATCAGAATACTGCAGAGCCCCTAACTGAATCTACCCAACGAATGTAAAATTAATTGGAAAGTACAGAAATTCATTGAAAAATGTTGAAAAATAAGCACATAGCCTCATGTATCCAACATATTATTGATGACAGAATAAATATACTCTATATACATATGAGGGAAACAAAGAATCAATAAAGTCAATATTCATAACACCCTCACTGAAGTAATACAAAATTAATTACAAAGACTTCTGTCAATAAACTGAAAGTATATATGAAATTCTGAGCACAAGTAAAAATACAAGAATATTAAAATTTTTAAAATGATAAGCTCCACGAGGGAAGGGACTTTTATTTTTTTAATTTGCAGCTGTGTACCTAATGTTTACAGTTACAGTAACCAACTGTTCCAGCTTCTCCTGGACACAGGACTTAGTGCTAAAGCTAGAATAGTTCAAACAAACCAGGATAGTCGATCACCTCATCATAGTGCTCTAAATAGTAAACAATAAATACAAAAGTAATAACTGACATTCTAAACTACATCTTTAGTCAGTTATTCAACAATACTGAATTCTTTATTTTACTTATGATGTACAAGTATTAGACAGTAAAAGTACAATAATGAAGATGAAAAAAATGAGGAAATTAGACAAATAACTACACTACAAACAGTGCTACCAAGAATTAACATGTAAAATGTAGAAGAGTTCTGGGGAATTAGGGTTGGTGGAGTTTGATTTCACATATATAGATAAACTGACACGTGAAATGCCAACTATAAATCATAAATTAAAGAGAAAGAAGAAATTAAGAATATAGGAAAGATCTGGGAGGAAAGAAATTAATTCAGTTTGAGATACATTGAGTTTGAATTGCCAACAGCAAAAGATAAATCAAACTGGCATGAAGCAATAAAAGTCAGTCCATTCTGAGGAAGAAACTGGGCAGTATATGATTAAAAGACAAATTCTATACCCACAATGACAGTCACAAAGGACATTCTTCACAAATAAAAAGCAACTAGGTCTTTGAAACATATACAGTAATCGCCTGCATATTAATTAATTAGTCAAGGTAAATAAAGATGGATTTCATTCCCTGATGTGGCCTCTCTTAAATGTTGATTGGTTAATAAGATGAAATCATTCTTTTTGGAAAAAGCATTTCAGCACATGTAGAGGACGATGGATACTTCTTGCTTCAGTATCAAATAAAGCTCCACTATCAAAGAAGAAATCTGGGAAAGAAAATATTTAGGAGGTGATGTCACTCAGCTTTGATTGCTAAAACAGAACTAATACAGATAACTAATAGATAGCCAATGTGGAATGTCATTTAATACGTAAATAAACTTTAAAAGTAACAAAATACTCCTTAACACAACAGTACCAGGAGCAGTTACATAATTACAAGAAATATGTTTTTATCACATCATACTAGCCTAGTTGTCTGAAGGAAATTTTGCTTTCATAAGCTATACTACTTTTCCAGATAATTGAGAAAATTAGGCACAACTCTCACTAATCTAGAATTCAGATATCCATCATCTCTTCCACTCATGAAAGCAGAGCAGTTCAGTTCTGTCCCTTTCAGGTTGCAAATCCCAGATGGAAGAGTCTCTCTGATCAACTGGCCTAAAACCAAGGCAATTGAGTCTGTAAATTAAAATAGAAAGAATTTCCTGAGGAAAATGTGGAGCCATTACACTGGAGGACTAACTAAAGCAGGCTACAGTAAAAAGAGCAGTAGTGAGGAGAGAAAGAAGTTAGGAACAAAGACTATCTGCATCTCCAAGCTCTAAAATCCTCTCCTCTTGTGAAATTTAACTTAAGAAGTAAATTACATAAAAGTTCCAGTATCTGTCTTTCTCACACCATATGCTGAAAACCCATCTGATTCTTAATGAAGTAACGGCATACTTCTGCATAGTCCAGTGTGCTACTGATCTTAAAGACAGTAGAGATGAATATACGTAGGAAAGAGATAATAGTAACTTTTAAATTATCTTGTCAAGGAATCTGGCAGAGAAATGACTAAGAAGATATCTGTTCCTTCTACCAATCAATTATCATCGTGTTATCGCTGAGTATCATTAAAACAATGAAACTGCTCAGTTCCCAAGCATGGAATTTCCTAGTTTCTTTCATAGGTCAACAAGGTACATCCTTTAAAACAGTATAAGAAGGGCCTGGCCACACACTACTTACTGCCCTCTAAGCACAGTTAACAGTTATCAGAGTTTTTAATTCTACTATATGTGGTTCATTTGTTTTTTAATTGTGCAATTTTATGTTAAAGTATTGGGCTTTTCAACTATCCCAGTTTTAACTGAGAATAATGGAGTAGAGATCATGAATATTGCCCTCAAGCAACTCATATTTTAGTGGAACTTCCAGATCTATTAACAGAAATTACAACATAAAATTAAAGTGCTATGAAAAGAGTCATTAATAAGTCAGAGAAGGGATTGGAGTTGTAGCTCAGTGGTGGAGCACTTGCCTAGCACATGTGGGGCACTGGGTTCCATCCTCAGCACCACATAAAAATAAATTAATTAAATAGATACCGTGTCTATCCACAACTAATATATAAATATGTATTTCTCTGAGAAGTCAGAGAAAAAAAATATTACTATGGAATAGAGTCAGAGAACTTCATTTCTATTGAGTTTCAAAGAATAAACAGGAATTAACCAGTTGAAGAAGGCAGAGTATACTGGGAATATGTATTAACAGGTACAAAGACACAGAAGTTAGCACACATGAACTTATGAAAACTGAAAAGTTGGAACTGGTGAAATGTAGTTCAAATGTAGGAGGAATTGGTGCCTGGAAATATCAGGTTAAGTGGGAAATCAGGTCAGGGATAGGAATATGAAGAACATTACTTATCATATTAAAGAGTTCTAATTTTTAAACTTGGTGTGAGAGAAGTTGGGTTTTTTGTTGTTGTTTGGTTTGGTTGGTTTTTTACAAATAAATAGTATATCACAGAAAGATCATTCTAGCCACAGACACAAAGAGAAGATAGATTGGAGACTAAAATAGAAGAAAACACATAATGTTGTATTGGTTTGGTTCAAAATAGAAATAATGAGGACTTGAACTAAGGGGCATTTAAATAGAGGAAACCAACTTCAAAAAGACTATGAAAATAGAATGGGTAGGTCTTAATGATCAACAGGAATGATCAGGCAGAGGAGGAGGCTAGAACAGTTCCAAAGCTTAAAGTGTATAATAGGTGAATAAAAAGGGAACTTTTTTAAAGGGGCCAGTATTGGTGGGGAAAACAATGAGCTCAGACACTTGGAATTTTAGATGCCAGAGACCATCCAGACTGATATGTCCAAAAAAGTAACAACAATGCTAAAGGCCTTAAAATCAAGAGAAAACTCATCTTGGAGAGCTATATCATCTAAATCACAAGAATTTCACCTGAATGATCAGAATCAGAATGTGAACAGCAGTTGAGTTTATAGATATGAGAAAATATGCTGAGAAAAGCAACAAGCAAAACATACAGTATATAAACATTTTTAATATATTTGGAAAAAAATAAAATTTTTAAAGAAGACTGTGAAGGATTGGTAAGAAAAGGGGAAAAATGATTCCCTGATTCATTATTTAATCATATATCAGGTAATTTTCCAAAATAAGAAGGGAAGTTACACAATTCAACTAAGGACTGATGTTTGACTTACATTTACCTAGTCAACAGCATAGCTCATATGTCAACTTATCCTTAAAAGTGTCTTGGAGTTTCTATTTAACTCTTTGAAAGCAGGGACAGTACTCGGAACATTTTTATATTCTCTAAGTAGTAGGCATTTAGTTGACTGTATGACTGTTGGCTCCTTTCACTACATGATTTTTTTTTTTCTAGACTAGTCACCTGTAGTTTTGCCTATAATCAATCATACTTCTTAACTTCAGATTGTTTAAAATTAAGAGCAATGTATCTGTAAATATGGTAATGCTCATGGCCACCTTCCCTACCTAATTCAGGGAATATGTCTGTATTTTTTCATGCCAGCAGTGCTAAATGTTGTGGTTTTGTTGACAGAGATATCTCTGAGTGATTGATGAAAGCAGTGCTCACTTCAAGAAAACACACGTGCTTGGTCTTCAGTCAGGTGATTTTATTTGCCTGATAATACATTTTAATGGAAAGTATTCTGACCTCTTTTTGTATACTCTTTTAAAAACTGTTCTGGGACATGATCTGAAAATGAAGATGTACGGGCTAGCTGAAAGGGGGTATGACCTAAAATCAAAAAACTCAATTTGCATCTTACTGGCTGTAACTTTGAATAAGTCAACAATTTTCTGTACTTATTTTACTTATTAATAAAAAGGGCAATATCACATGTACTGTATCCCTCCCAGAAATGTGAGGGAAAAAAGTGAATAGTAGTAACTTATCATGGACAGTTGAGCAATATAGAATGGCTGACCTTGGTCTTGCAGATTCATTAACAGAGCCACCTCCAGAAATTAAGAAATAAAGTGAGACTTCATTGCCACACTGGATGCAGAGGTCTTTGATGATGTTGTGGAGAAAACTATTGGGAAAACAGACTCTATTTTTCTCCTAGCTGTGGAAAAGAAAACTGGGAACTCTCGAGCCAAAAAAGAAACCATGCTCAGATACCAGTCAAGTGGAAGGTACTCCATCTTCTAAACCAACCATGCTAACCAATGGTGTCGATAACATAAAAAGGAATGACACAAGAGGTCTCCACTGGATGTTGAAGGTTTGGAGAGCTGCTGAAGGTCAAGGTAAACAAATAGGAAGCAATACATAGAGCTGCTACTAAGTTAACAGCAATTGATTTTGGGGCACAGCAAGACCTTATCTGGGAAGGTGCCCACTGGAGTGTCCCCTGAAACCTGTTGGGGTGAGCACTGTGGGGTGTTCTTCACATATGAGCACCTTGGAAGCAAGAACACAGTAGTCAGGAAGTGAAGATCCTTCCTCCAGGGCCTTCTACTAAACTGAACCTCCTGCCAACTGGCAAAGGAGAAAGGTTTACAGGGTTGGGCATCATTATTATAAGCAAGGCAGTGAACCATAGATTCGGAGCTGAGAGGTGATAAGTTAATTATTGGCACAAAAGAATAAACAACAGTAGGAAAAAGAACCAAGAGAAAGAATGCTGTTAGAGGTGCCTCAGGAAGAAGTGTTTCTAGGAAGAAAATGATCAATTGTATTAAGGGTCAAAAAGTATCATAGCAGTAAGCATTTTGGGCAGTCATTGGTCACCAGTAGGTTGTTGGGGAGTAAATGTTTTTAACAACTCAACTGCATTAAAATATTAGGCATAACAAACTCCAAAAATACTGAAATTGGATGGTGAAAAGCAAAAAAATTCAAGATTTAAAATACGGACAGCTGACAAATTTTACTGCACCCAAAGAAACCTAAACCAACCCCAGGCTGATCAACTCATGTCAACAGAAAAAAGAGATTCTGGCATCTGTTTAAAAATACAGGTATAGTGAATTTATATGGGGAAAATGTGGGTCAATGAAGGAAAAAATAACCATTTAGAGGGTATCAGGCTTCCAACAATTAGAATAGAAAAAGTAGAACGCAAATTGGACATACTTGTTCAAAGTTTGGCCTAAGTCACTAACTGCAAACAAACAACTAAATTTTCCATCCCCACTCCACCTCTCAAGAATATAACTTCTTTACCGAATACGGAAAAAAAACTTTCTCATGAAATGTTTGAATAAAGAGGGTGGTCAGATAATTTGTCTGAAAAAATTGATACGACTGTCTTTAAATGATACTGCGAAATAGGAATGTAAAAGTTACATCTTTGTAAGTAAATATCTGATTAATGGAAGTAAAGGTGTGTGAGGCACACAGGCGTTCAAAGAAAAGAGAGCCAGAGCAAGTACACAGGATTTGGATTTTATAATCAACAGAGCCAGGAAACCAAACTCCTACATGTAGCATTATCCCTGTTTACTTAAAAGTTTTCTTCCATTTTTTAAGTGGTACCATTTCGCTTTATGTCTTAATTCACAGGCACACAGAAGCCGAGCAGGCTAGGCAGTTGGCTGGCTGTCGCAGGAAACGGGCCTTTCCTATATCTTACCTGTTGCCTGCCGCTTCAGGGAAGGTACCTGGTAGGATCCAGGACCCACATGCTCCTCAGTGCTGCCACCTTCAGCCAACCTGAGCAAACGCGGAGCCCGGTCATACATAACGAGGGTGGGCGGGGCTGCCGAGGGTGAAAACGAATTGGCTAAAGTGTGGAGCAAAAGGAGGCAGCCACTAGTCTGAGGTCCGCGAAGAAATCACGTAAACCAAGGAGCTAGCGTAGGAGCTATCTCCAGACCCGCTTATTGGTGTCAGATTTCCTCAAAGTCGATTTCTAGCCTCATGGTAAGGTTGAGGGGCGAGCAACCACAGATTAGGCTACCCACACAGGCATCTGTTCACCAGCCAAGAACTCAGGTACCCCTCTGAAGAACTCCAGGGAGTAAGGGCCCACCCAGGTGCTTCCGGCCTTTGTCCCGCCTACTTCTCTCTGCCCCGGAAGTTTGGGGGCAGGCCCCGACTCCGGGAGAAAGGACTGGCGCTACTGTCGGGCCAAACCCTGGGAGCATGCGCACTGAGCATTTCCGTCCTGGCTCCCGACACCTCCGATCCTTCCGCTCTTTTAACGGGTCGTACGGAGTTTTGGAGCTTTTCTTGCCACCGTCAGTGCTGTATGTCCCGGTATTTTCAGTGTGCATAAAAGTCCAGGAGATGAGGGCTTGCTTGGACTTCATATTTTTCCTTAATTAAGACTGTCTGGGAAGAGACTCGTCAAAAATTATAGAAAAAAAAAGCGATAGCGCAGTGCAGACCTTGGATTCCACAAGATCGCCCTCCTCTCCTACTACAGCTAAGCTTGCACCCACCGAGGAAAAGCATCTCTGATCTTAACCCTTAATCCAAACTGCTAAGAGAAACCCCCGCGGGGAGACGAGGATGGGAAATGGGGTGGGGAGATGGGTGACAGGAAATCAGGAACCAGAAAAAAAGTTCACCAACTGAAGCACGGCAAGCGCAGGCCACTGAAAGTTGTTTTCTGTTGTCAAATGCCAGGCAATAGCAACACTGATTTATCTCCGCAAAACGAAGCCATTAGAAAACTCCCAGTCCACTCGCACTAAACCAATAAATCACCCAACCTTAAGCGAAAGGAATCTGGTTTCTGCAAAGGGCTTAAGAAGTCTATGTGAGAAACCACCTCTACTTGTCTCAAGCTGTTTTCCCGCCAAAAACTGTTAATCTAGATTCTAAACATCCTTAAAGGTTTATACCTTAAAGACACCCCTTGACCATGCCTTGCTACCTAAAGAGCTATAATATTTTAATTTGTCCTTACTACAAATTTTACATTTATACCCTGTAATACATAATTTACTTCTCAATTCTGTGCATTATTTACTGTGGCTTATTTGTACAATTATATAGAATACTCCCCATGTATTAGAGTACTCTACATACTAGCCTATGTCCTTCTAAACGATGTGTCTCTTAATACCTATTTTCCTATTCAATAACTACCTGAATGATTTACTTATTTTAAAAACACTTGTTGGTGTATTCTATAGGTTCCATACCCTGCTAACTTATAGGGTTACAAAGATATAAGAAAGACCCTGTCTTCAGACATTCTCAAATGAGGAAAAACCCATTTAATAATCCAAAGAAGAGGTAACAAGTGAGGTGTATAAAATAGAGATTCAGTATCGCAGTTATTTAGAAACCTCTTCCTACTAAGGAGCTAGATAATGATCAGTAATTCTTTGTGAGTGACTTCAGTTCTTCTTGTATTCTTGCAGAAACCCTTATAGTTCTCTCCCATGTTATTTTAACCTTATCTTCCCAAGCTGCCCCAGATACCCACTGAGAAAATCTAGAATGTATTTACTATGACATATCAGGAAAAAGTCACAGAGCTTAAAGGCGAGAAATCCATATGCTTTAGAGGATGATCCAGTGGTGCTTGTTTTATACTATTGGATATTCCTTAGAACCTCATTTACCCTTGATGACTCAAACACCACTATCAATTCAGCAAATTCATGTCAAGACAGTTTCTATAAACAGTGGTGCAGACTAACACCCTTCTCTGGCTATTCAGCAACCTAGATTACTCTTTCCTTTGATATATTTGGGTTTAAAATTAGAAATGGAAGTAGTAATGCTTTATCTGCTTTCTAATTTGATTTTTTGACCATTGAACCTAAGCTAACTTAGACAAGGGAGTTTTTCATAGGGTCTCTCCTAGCTCATTCATAGACTTCTAAAAGGAAATTTGCATCTGAAATGCCAACTGGAAATACAGTGGTTCTTTACATCTTCCCTGCCTCCTGAGTCAATGTTCTTTCCTCAAGGACTTCACAGAAATGGGTAATTCATCAATGTTAGAACTTCAGTGATTCTGGATTCTCTAGGCAAATTCTATCTGAATATCACACAACTGAAATATTATACCACTTGCAGACACATCTAATTTTGTAATACTTAGCCTATCATCATCTCTTAAGAACATAGAATTCTAAGAGATTTAACAAAAAGTCTTTTTAAAGATTTGAGAGCCAGGCATGGTGGCACATGTCTATAATCCCAGTGACTTGGGAGGCCAAGACAGGATTACAAATTCAAAGTCATCCTCCACAATTTAGCAAGACCTGGTTTCAATCCCCAATCAAATATATATATATAATATATATATATATATATATATATATATTTGTAGTATAAAAACAACTACTTACTTGATCACTTGTGGTTGCTCTTCATGTTTACCAGCTGTTATTTCCTTCTTATGACTCAGTAACCACAATGGTACACAGTATTTCAGGTTTGGAAAATATTTTTAAATGAGAAAAGTAAATCATTTCCATTGTCTTTCATTGTGGTAAATATCTTTTGGATACTCTGGAATGAGTGTGCTCCTAAAAAACATAATAACCTACAAACACAAAAATTTTGGTTCAGTACTTCATAATTCCTGCAAAACTATTTTAATGCTAATTAACCACACATTAGCTGACTATTTCCACAGTATTAATAAGAGATAGAACATAAATTTGAACTAAGATTTTATTTGACTTCAAAATTGGGGTTATTTTCATTTCTACCTGCTGCTTCCCTCCAGAATAAATTGGGGGGCGGGGGGCAGTGGGGGAGGTATCGGGACTGAACCAAGGGGTGCTTTACCACTGAGCTACATCCCCAGCCCTTTTTCTTTTTATTTTAAGACAAGGTCTTATTAAATTTCCCAGGCTGGCCTCATATTTGCAATCCTCCTGCTCATCCTCTTGGAGTCACTGTGATTATAAGCATGTACCACCATTCCCAGCTAGGCATAAACTTAAGATGAAACTTGAATAAGAGAAAGCTTCAAGAAATAAAATTGATTATTTGTTAAATGAGTCGCAGTGAAGAACTCCATCGAAACCTGTTTTAGTCAGCTTTTTCACTGCTGTGACTAAAATATCTGACAATGAACAATTTTAGGAGGGAAAAGTTTATTGGGGGGTTCATGGTTTCAAAGGTCTTAATTCATAGAAGGCCAGCTCCATTCCTCAGGGCTTGAGGTGAGGTTGAACATAATGGTAGAAGAATGTGGCAGAGGGAAGCAGCTCACATGATGATCAGAAAGCAGAGAGACACCACTAGCCAGAAACAAAATATATGCCCCAAAGCCACACACCCCCAAAGCCCCACCTCCTGCAACCACACCCCACCTGCCTTTGTTTACCATTCAATTAATCTCATCAGGTCATTAATTTACTGATTGGGTTAAGACTCTCACAACCTAATCACTTCTCTGAACCTTCCTGCATTCTCACACATGAGCTTTTGAGGGACACCTCACATCTAAACCATAACAATACCTTTATTCATTTTAACTCTTTAAAGACGTAAATAACATATCTGAAGTATCAAACAAAGGGTGGGATTCTGCCTTAAATAGTCACTAAATACTTTATAAGTATTATTAAACCAAACTGATTTCAAAACTACTTTATTTGACCCATTACAATGTATTGATTTTCCATTGTTTTGCTTTTTATAAAAAAAAATTAATGATAATAAAACATATGGCATGTAACAAAATCAACTAAATATACTTCATGAATGTTACTAGAGGTAACAGTAAAATGATATTCAGTCAAGTTTAAATGGTAAAAATTTAATGATTTGAAGGTTACAAGTATATTTTACATATATTATTTTGTTCAATATAAATTTGTGTTTCTTTTACCTAGACTTTCATTGACTCCAAAATTACCAAATCGGAAAATGTGTTTTACAAATTAATTACACCATGTTGGGGCAGGCCCAAAATGACTATAGTCAGACTCCCTCACAGAGATTTATAGCAGGCTATGTTATGTTTTTAGTGTGTAACCTAGGCCATGAATTGGCTGTTATGATTAGTGTATAGTCAAGGTCATAAACATGCTAAGTCAGCATATATACAAACATTTACTTGTGAGCATGCACCCACTTATATGGCCTGTTCACAGTGCTCCTTCTTTGGCTTGGATATAAAGAGTAAAAAAGGCCTATGGCAAAGACTCGTGCTAAATGGAACTGACTCAGGGCTGGCTAGGAACTCTTGCTGCCTCTGAATAAATGATGACCAATATTCCAACCATGCTGCCCATCATCTTTCAACTGTTGGATCCTGAACCTTGCTTCCCAGACCAGAGCCTCACTCTCCACCTGACACGCCATGTTATCAATGACCACCTGATTCTTTTTTCACTTACATTTATGGACACATGTGGGATAGACACTGTGTGAAGCACTTAACATGAATAATCTAACTCATTTCTCAAGCAGTGGGTGGGCTGATTCTATCAATATCTCCACTCCATCTAGGAAGATTCTGAACCATAAAAGTCATGAACTTTCTTTCCCATTGTTGCATAATGAATAATGAAGCTGGATGTAAAGCCCATCAGTTTGACTCCAGAACCTATTTCCATAGCTGTTAAGAGAGAAATGTCTCTACCTGTGCTCTACTTAAACACCAAATCGTGTTTTTCTTCAATTCTTATTTGGATTTTCCTTCATGTTTATTTATTCTTCTGAAAAACAAAAATGTCTAGAGGTAGCATTTCAAGGGTGTTATGTTAACCCCTTGGTGGTGGAGAACAAGGATGCTCCATCATCGTGCTCCATGTCTTAATGTTTGGCTTCCATTCCTGAAAACTTTTCATCGTCCAAAAACTATTTCCTGGAGTTCTAGCCTTTCTAGCCATCAGAAAGGGAGAACAAGTTTTCTCTCCTCCCTTTCAAGGAGTCTTCCTGTTTCCTAGTCTTACTATTCTATCTTCTAGCCATTCTTATAATTCATGTATTTCCTTTGAGACACATGCATTTTCAAGTGTCTGCTTAATAACTAATGTAAGTGTTTTACCATCATTTCAAATGGAATATGCCCAAACCTTAATTTACTTTTCTCTCAGGAAAACCTTGTCCTCCTTCTCATCTCCTTATTTCTCCTGAAAAGAGCAACATCTTCCCATACATAAGGCTTGAAATCTTTTAGACTCCTCTTCCCTTTGTTCCCATATCCAAACAGCTGCCAAGTTCTATTGTTTCCACCTCTGCAGTCTTTCTGAAATCCACCCCCTCACCCCATTCTTACTGTCATTTTGTTAAGGCGCTCAACCCTCCTGATTTGTTCTGTTCTAATATCTCAACTGGAATTCCTTCTCCCAATCTCTCTGCTGGACTTTATCCCACACAATGCAACTAGGTTAATCTTCCTAAATACAGTTTTGACAGTGTCACTCTCCTGCTCAAAAATCTCCTGTTTCTCTCTAAATAAGTTTAGCATTGGGTGTTTAAAGCAAGCCAATATACATTTCTATTCTGTATTGTCCACTATTCTGCTTTCATACAAGTTATATATTGGTCAAGTAAACCTTGCTTTTCCTATACAGGTGCTTTTGTCCAAGACGAATCTCTACTTGGAAGTACCCTTTTTCTTCTTGTCATCTATTAATGCTAAACTATAGAGAATATTAATTTTTTTAATTCCTCACAGCATTTAGCATGGCACAGCTTAAAAAGTTTATTTTTAATGCTTTTTGAGTTAATGATTAGAAGTATAACAAAATATATAATGAAATACAAGCCAAATAATACTGCTTTTGATGCCAGCTTAGTACTTTAAGTTTTATGAGAAACAGACAATTTTATATATATTTGTTTTTGGTACCAGGGATTGAACCCAGGGTGCTTAACCACTGAGCCACATCCCAGTCCTTTTATATATTTCATTTAGACACTGGGTCTCACTGAGTTGCTTAATCCCTTACTTTTGCTGAGACTGGCTTGGAACTCATGATCCTCCTGCCTCAGCCTCCCTAGCTGCTGGGATTACAGGCATGCACCAATGCACCCAGAGAAAAATAGATAATTCTTTAAAATATTATGAGACAGAGCTGGAAGTGTAGTTCAGTGGTAGAGTGTTTGCCTAGTATACATAAGGCCCTGGGTTCTATCACTCCAGCACTGCAAAAAAAAGGAAAATGTTAGAGATCAAACAAGTAGCTATTCCTTCAGAAACAAAATAAATCATAATTAGAGTCATTAATTCATCTCCCAGAAATCTTCATAATCATCCATGTTTTCTGATAGTTAACTTTTAAAAAAAAAATACTGTTCTGTTTAATGAAAGATGACAAAGAAACCAAGAAAAAAAAGTTGGGGAATTTAGGAAGCCAGATTTTTATAAGTAGCATGAAGAATCCATTTTCTACTTATCCAACTGTATCAAGTATGTCTATGCCAATAAGTACACATGTACCAGTTAACTACCGACTATTAATATGAAGATATATAAGGTCATATGTCTTAAGTAAAAATGTATTAGAGAATCAGCTGATGATACTAATTTACTTTATTGTTATCATTATGAGTCTTATGAGTGTAATAGAAAGCTTAATGAATGTTGATTAAATTAAATTGAATTTCTAGAAAATCCAATGAAATCATATGGTTTAAAAAATAATTGAAAAAGTGAGTCTAACACAGAGAATCTGGGAATACAGTAATCTAAATGTGGCTTCCTTCCCCTCCACTATCAACTTTAATGTATCTGACCCTCTAAAACTGCTTCGGAGGCCTTTGGGAGCCATGAAGCCTTAAGTTCTTAAAATGTTCCAACAGATGCAATGAAAGAAAAGTTTCCCTTCATATGGAATAGGCTTACCTTCCACCATTTTCAAAACTACTGCCACTGAAGATGTTTCAACAAGCATGTCTGACCCTATTGCTAATAAAGAAAGGTCATTTCCAAAGAGAGGAAGATTTTTGACAAATAAAATTCAGAATATGAAATAAAGTTGCTAGAGGAGATAGATGACAACTAGCAAAATAAGAAGAGCACTTAAGAAATTTTGGTGCAGCAGGTCAGGCACAGTGGCACACACCTGTAATCCCAGTGACGTAGGAGGTTGAGACAGGAGTATCACAAGTTCAAGTCAGTCTCAGCAGTTTAGTGAGACCCTAAACAATTTAGTGAGACCTGTCTCAGAATAAAAAATAAAAAGACTTGAGATTCAGCTCAGCGGTTAAGATCCCCTGGATTCAATCCCTGGTACCAAAAAGAAAAAGAAAAGAAATTTCAGTGCAACCCAGGAAAGGGATTCTGGAGCTAAACATGATTTCCCAGATGAACAATTATATACACTAAGTGAAGGAAAGTTAGTCAAGAAAGAAGGTTAGTCTTCATTATGACCCATGTTAGCTTGGAAGACCAGTTGGAGGAAATATGTCAAAATAGAAAGCAATAAATATAAAAACACAGAAATTTAAAGGAAGAAATAGCAGACTTGGAAGATAGGTCCAAAAGAACGAATATGCAAATGATAGGCAAGATAGAAGCAGAAAAGATAGGCAGGGGTAAGAAAAAAGTAAAAAACATCTCTGAGAACAAAATCTGTAACTTCAGACTAAAGTGACCAAGATTGAGTTGAAATTATTGAAAGGTGACATACATCTGAACATATCTGAAAAATTCATATAAAATCTGGCAAAATAAGTTACATATAAAGAGAAAAGATCAGAATGGAATCAGAGTCCTCACCTTCAACACTATAAGGTAGTGGGCAAAGGAATGACATACACACTACTAAATATCTAAATATAAATGTATGATAACAGATGGACCAAAATTATGTAAATATGTCTAAGTAAGGATTCAAAAAACTTAAAAGACGTAGTATATAAAAAGTAATTATAGTCTAATAAATAATACTGGATTAAAAACTAGGATTTGAAGGAGTTGCAGAAAGAGGTGGCACAGCATGTCCCAAACATAATGGCTGATAAGGAAAAGAAGAAGAGATGAGAACAGAGAAAATGAAAATATTCTAAAGACTCTTAGACAATTAAGAAGGAAATAAAAATCTTAGTAAGAGAAAGAATGTCTTAGTTGCAAGTAATAGTAAAGACATGTTTCTGATTTTGAGCACAGGAAAAGAAGTAACCAATAGAATGAAAACCTTAGAGTAGAACTTCTACATTGACAAGGGAAAAAAATAGGATGAATAATAATTACTGGGTAAACTCTAAGAGATTTACAGACTGAGTTCTTTTTAAAATCTCAGATGCTTTCACAAGGGTCACTAAACGCTTTGATAAAGGTTGAAAATAAAGGAACAGACCAAATTATATCAGGAAAATGCAAACAAAATCGAAGCAAGGTAGCAGACTACAGAGAATTTAAGAATAAAAGAAATAAGCAAGACTAAGAGAGATACCTGGTTGTGATATAAGCCAAGTTTATGAGAATGATACAACAATGATAAAATTATATGCATCAAATGACATAACACATGAATACATAAAGCAAAGTCTAATACAAGAACTTGATTAAAAAGGCAATTATAATGGATATTTATAGATATTTCAGTGTACTTCTTCCAGAACTGATAGATCATATAGAAAGAAAATAAATATTAAATAATAAAATTACTAAACTTTATACTTAAAAATTTTCATTGACCACAAAGAAACCTTAAGAATTTTTCAAATGTAAAATTATTACAATGCACCAAATAATTTGGGTAGTCACACTATCCCCAAAGGGAGAAAGCATAGTTCTCCTCTGCTTAAGTCCAGTTGTACAAAGTGACTTACTCCCAAAGAATACATTACTGAAACAGGAAAAGAATAACTTTATCATAGAAAACCTGATAAATACTACAACTGTAGTTGATCAAGATTAACATCAAAGTGATGTTATGTTGATAGAATGTGCCTTTCGTATGAGATGATGAAAATGTCTCTTCACACCTATGATCTTCTTCCCCAGAATCTATTAACACATCCTATCATGAAGAAATCATTAGACAAATGTCAATTGAGGGGCATCCTACAAAATATCTAAGCAGTATTCCTCAAAACTGTCAAGGTCGTCAAAAATAAGCAAAATATGAAAAACTATCACAACCTAAAGAAACTAAAGAGACATAACAGCCAAATGTAATATGGTATCCTGAATGGGACTCTGGAACAGAAAAAGAATAATAAATAAAAAATTAAGAAATCCAAATAATTTGGACTTTTGCTAATGATAAAGGTATCAACATGGGTTCACTAATTATATGTCCTGCTAATAAGTTGTTAATCATAGGGGAAACAGCCTTTCTGGGAATCTAAAACTATTTTAAAATTTTAAAATATTATTTAAAAAGCAGGCATAAACACCAAATAAAAATCACAGCTAAGTCTTAGGTAACGTAAAAGAAAAAGGTAATTCCAATGTAACAAAATATTCCATATCACAGAGATAGATTCCTTCCATTTCATTTCATGAATCTATATAACTTTAATACTAAAACATGATCAATAGTCTACCAAAAATTGATCTTTATCATAAATACATATGCAAAAATTCTAATGAAATAATAGCAAACAACCCAGCAATGATTTTACAGTATAATACATTAAAAACTAAACAGCTATATTGTTTAGACAGATGATTCCATTTCAGAAAACCATTAATATAATCTTCTACATTAACAAATTGTCAGAGGAAATGATATATGTTCACACCCATAGATGCAGAAAAGGCATTTGATATAATGAAAGAGTGTTCTTTTTTAAAATTTTTTTTAGTTGTTAGTGGACAAAGTATCTTCATTTATTTTTGTGTGGTGCTAAGGATCAAACCCAGTGCCTCACACGTGCTAGGCAAGTACTCTACTACTGAGCCACAACTCCAACCCTGAAAGTGTTCTTAACAAGAATTCTACATATAATGGAAATTGAAGGGTACTATTTACTAAAAAATACTTACAGAATTTAAAACAGCAAATTTAATAATAATGAAACCACTGGAGACAACAAAATAGAATAATTGTTACTAAATTAAAAACAACAAATTAAAAAATTTTCTTCTTGTCTACGATGTGATTGAATACCAAAAAAGCACAAGAAAATGTATTAAAATTACCTTAGAATGAATAAGAAAATTAAATGAAGTGACTAAATTCAACTTAAATATATAAAAAGCAGTAACTTTATCTTAACATGTACCTCAAAAGTGAAATTGGAAAAATATTCCATTGTAATAAGAATAATTACATAGAATTATGCAATATGAAAGACACAAAAACATAAAGAAGATACAAAAAAGTGGAGACACAACAAAGTTAAATAGTAAAACAACATAATAAAACATCAATTTAAAAAAATTTTAATGTAATAATCAAATTCCAGTTAGAATCAATATACAATATTATACAATTTCAGTTAAAACCTCATTTGACTTTTTGTTATAATGAATGTGGGGAAATAATTATGAAAAAATAAGATGGTGAGGAATAACTCCCATTCCCAAAATCAGAAGAGAGGCTATAAAGTGACTATAATCAAATCAATACACTACTAACACAGAAATAGACAAACCAATCAAGAGAACTAAAGAAACCATCCAGAATGTTTCCCAATATATGTAAACATTTAACATAAGACAAAGATAGTATTTGTATTACATTAGAAAATAACGAACTCTCATAACTCTGCTGACACAACTGACTGCATATTTATAAGAAAATAGAATTCATCTAAATTTTGTACATTTAGAAAAATAATTTCCAAATATTTTAAGACTTACATATAACAAATGAAACAATAAAATTCATGCATAACATCTAAAAAATTAAGGCAGCCTTGGTAGCACATGTCTATAATCCTAGTTATTTGGGATGCTAAGACAGGATCCCAAGTTTGAAGCCAATTTAAGCAACTTATCAAGACACTGTCTCAAAATTAAAATTAAAATGTGCTGGGAATGTAGTTCAATGGTAAAGCACCTTTGAATTCAATCTCCCGTGCCACACAAAAAAAAATCTAGAAAATCATATGTATGAGCAAGGAAGGGCTTCTTAACTCTTGAAACTTAGAAGCTTCAAGAGAAAAGTTATGACAATATCAAAAAATTTTAATTTAGCATTACATAAATGCTATAAATGAAAATCAATAGATAAGAAGCAAGTTTGGAAAAAGTACATGAATGCAGTGGGAAGTGTGACGAACTGACATATTTGACTCCATGGAAATGTTATAGGCTGAACTTTATGGGCAATGACTAAACAGACTCCATTTTACCCTGAGACTCCATGTTATACAGGAAATTCTTCTCCCATGGGAACATCCCACCTCTGTACCCCTCATCAGTTGCATAGCATGACATGTTTGGCAACACAAAATGGCAATTCTTATATAATGAAAAATTGTTCTCTTTTGATTCTTATTTTTCCTCAACAATATACCATGTCAACAGTGATGTCAACAGTGATTGTCTAGATGTTAGTAACCATTCTTTAATTTGTACCTAAGTAAGGTCATTTTGACCCACTTCCCTCTCTGCTAATGATTTTAGATCTCGTGATGTTAGTTTGCAGTTTTTGAATCATAGCAACAGACACTTATGATTGATGACTTATGGTATAAAAACCCCTACAACCCTATGGTCAGGGTTGTTCTCCAAATAACCATTTTGTGCATTGTGTGAGGCAGTCAGCCAGTTGGCTAATAAAGACTCTCATATTTGGACTTCTCAGTGGTGACGGGTCTGTTCTTAAAACTGCACTCAACAACAGGCAAAAGAGATTTAATATCTTACTGGCATTGTCTTAGTCTATTTTCTATTGCTATAACAAAATACTGGAGGTCAGTACTTCATAAAGAAAAGAGGTTTCATTAGCTCTCAGTTCTGGAGGTTTAAAAGCAGGTTACCAGCATATACTTGCCTCTGGTGGGGGCCTTCTTTACTGTCACAATATGGCGGATGACATCATGGTGGGAATGCATGCAAGAAGAATGCAGTCACATGGAAAAACACAAAGCAAAAAACACAAAGGGGCCAGACCTGCTATTTTATAACAACCCAAATGTGTAGAAACTAATAGGGTCCTATTAGAACTATTAATTCCTTCCAAGGGTACTGTCCCCAGTGGCCTAACCACCTCCCACTTAGCCCCACCTTCTTAAAGATTCTGCCACCTCAACACTGCCACACTGGGGACTAAGCTTTCAGTACATGTACCTTTGAGGTACACACTCAAACTATATACAAGCCACGGTAATCATATAGTTCTCACAAGTATGAGAAAAAGAAAGAGAACCCAGCAGAAAAATGGAAAGGAATATAAAGAGAACCTAAGTGAAATAACCAAAAATATATATTTGTCCCACTAGCAGTGAAGAAATTTATATCTGGATCACAATGAAATGTCACTTTTTTTTTTAATCCAACAAAATTGCAAACATTTAAAAGACCAATAAAATCTACTTTCTGGGATAACACAGGAAAATTATAATTTCATAGTTACACATGATGGAAACATGAGTTATTAGTTTTTGAAGGATATGAAAAATAACAGCCACCAGTGAGAAAAAGAGAACAATGTGCTCTGGACTTTCACAATTTCCAGTATCTACGACTGTTCCCCCGATTGTCCAACTGATGTGTTCTGCTATGACCTGGTCTCACTGAACCCTATAAAACTCAGACCCCTATTGTAACAAGTTGCCATTTTCCTCTTGCAAATGTGCCCCTCTGCTGCTTAATAAAGTATCTCTGATCCATTGAGGTCTATAGTCATTTCTTTTACTTTCTCTTTCATTTGCTATCAATTTTGAAAGTTATATGAGATATACATATAATATATATTATATGTATATATCATATACATAAAGAGAGACTCTTAAGATTATATATACTTTAGCAGTACTCTATCATAAAGTGATATTCATTTAACATACTTTAAATATTTAAACATACTTTAAACATATATTTAAACATATTTTTTTTTGCTCATGTAAATGTCAAAAAGGAAACAAATGAAATGCCCATTAATAAGGTGAAAGATTTAACACAAAACACTACCTAGACATTTTAAAGATTCATCTTTCCAGTTAATGGGCATGATTTCTGTAACAGTTAATTTGAATTGTCAACTTGATTGGATTAAGAGATGCTGATGATTAAGAGGTTTCTGGGTGTGTCTAGGAATGAATGGAATGTGGTTCAGTAACTGAAGTGGATACCCTCTCTAAGCGTGGGCAGCACCACCCAATAGGATGGTGGCTTGGATGGAATAAACATTGGAAGAACAAGGAAGCAGATGCAGATGCAAGCTCGACTCTTCTTGACCAGGTTCTTGATTGCTGCTTCAATCCTCTGAGGATATTGGACTCCTGCTTCTCCACTCTTCCAAAGTGGACTCTGCCAGTGATTCTCCAGGGAGTTTCCAGAAGCCTTGGTCTTGAACTAGGGTAGCAATGTTGATCCTTCTTGTTCTGGGGCTTCTGCCTTTTGGACTGCACAGCTGCTGGTTCTTCCAGTTCTCCAGCTGCAGACGGCCATTGTGGACTATCCAGCTTCTGGTTGTGTAAACCAATCTAATAAATCCCATTTTTATAATCATGTTTCCTATTGATTCTGTTCCTCTAGAGAACCCTGACTAATACAATTTCTATGATGTATGATGGGGAAAAGCAAGATTCCGAGAAGTATATATGATACAGTATTTTGGAATCAAGGAATTACAAAAAAGAAAAAAAAAAGAAAGAAAAAACAACTCCTACATGTGAAACGTATTGTAGATATATAGTTATTATTTAAGAGGCATGGAGAAAAGTATAGAAGGATGCATGCTGAGCTATTATATACATTACCTAAAACACACATAAAAAACAGATAGAGGTGGGGAAAATACCATGAGAAAAGAATAAACAAATCACATTTATGTGTTGCTTGTAAAATGGGAGAAATTTTCAAGATTAATGAAATTTGATGTGTGAAGCCTTGGTTGAAAGGGACAAAACAGGGAAAGAAAGTAGTTACAGCTGTGAAATGTTAGTATTGTTTCCTTGCCATGAGGAAGGTAAAGCGAGAACATAGCAAGACTTAAATCAGTAGAATTTGCAATAAATGTTGTACCATATAAACATAGATGGGTTGATTTGGGAAGTAAGGTCTCATGCCATCAGATTCATATGACACTATAATGGGGAAAAAAACAAAGTCAAATAAAGTAAACAATAATTAAGGCAAAGTCACATGTAATTCATTGTGGCAGATGTGGAGAGGCCATTGGGAGAGGTTTTACTACAATGCATGGGGTGAAGAAGGAAATAACTGAAGTTATGAAAAACTGAGTTCATTGAAGTTTGTACACTTAGGAGTACCTCAGAAAAGGCCAGATCTAATGTTTCTTTACTAACGTTGATCAAAACCAAGGCAAATAGTAAATCATCTACCTGAAACAGATGTCAACTGCTGTTCTGGTGCCCTGTGGAAATTGTGTTTGAAATCAAGGCAAATGCAACAACTTGATCCTTTGGTTGCTCCTCCTGTCCTTTTTCATGAGTTAGGTCTTCCTAGGATGGGTAATTCCAATTCATAATTTACTGGTAATTTACTATTTATGATATGAATATAAGGGAAACAATGTCAAATGTACTGGTATTACATTATCAAATGTAATGTATTGGTAAAGGTACTAGTTCTTTTAAAAAGTGTACCTCATTTTATGCAAATCAAAACTACACTAAGATTCCATATCACCCCAATTAGAATGGCGATTATCAAGAACACAAGCAACAATAGGTGTTGGCGAGGATGTGGGGAAAAAGGTACACTCATACATTGCTGGTGGGGATGCAAATTAGTGCAGTCACTCTGGAAAGCAGTGTGGAGATTCCTTAGAAAACTTGGAATGGACCCACCATTTTACCCAGCTATCCCACTCCTCGGCCTATACTCAAAGGACTTAAAATCAGCATACTATAGAGATACAGTCACATCAATGTTCATAGCTGCTCAATTCACAATAGCCAGACCTGTGGAACCAACCTAGATGTCCTTCAATTGATGAATGGATAAAGAAACTGTGATATATGTGTATACACACACACACACACACACACACACACACACACACAATGGAATATTACTCAGCTATAAAGAAAAATAAAATTATGGCATTTGCAGGCAAATGGATGAAATTGGAGAATATCATGCTAAGTGAGATAAGCCAATCTCAAAAATCCAAAAGGCGATGATCTCACTGATAAGTAGATGATGACACATAATGGGAGGTGGGAGGAGGGCAAGAATGGAGGAAGGAAAGACTGTATAGAGGGAAAAGAGGGGTGGGAGGGGTGGGGGGAAGGGGAAAAATAACAGAATGAATCAAACATCATTACCCTATGTAAATGTATGATTACACAAATGGTATGCTGTTACTCTATGTACAAACAGAAACAACATGTATCCCATTTGTTTACAATAAAAATAAATTTTAAAAAAGTGTACCACATTTTAATTTTATTTCAAAGGAGGTAAACAAAGACTAATTGAAACACTTTTGGAACTATGACATGTACTTTTAAAAACAAAAATTGATGAATTGATATGTATTTGTGCTAAAAAATGAAAACTAAGTGGGTACTGAGAACAAATCTCAGGTGACTCAAATTTTGTAGCTTTAAAAGTGTTAATAAAAGTTTTTCAAGAGGGTGGACTAGAGGGCGGCTGCATTTCACGTTGCTCCAGGACGCAGGATTCAAAAGAGGAGATAGTGAGAGACTTGGGACCAACTCAAAGCCGCTGGGGGAGTCTCTCCCATTGGGGAGGTGTCCCAGATGGGGTGGTAGCCCCGGAACACGGGGAACTTTGTGAAGTAGAGTTGCTCGGCGAGACGCCCCTCCCCCCGCTGGAGCGGTAAACACGGACAACTGGGATCATCGTAGAGGAGGCGGCTCAGCACAGCACTTGGATCAGAGCAACCACTGGGACTCCGGGCGGCTGACTGAGGAGGAGCTGCGTGGCAAGCTGTTTGAACTCAGAGCGAGCACTCCTGAACACCGGGGGGTTGCCCGGAGGAAGAGGAGGAGCGCGGAGGGTCGCTTGGCCTGGGAGTGACTGAATCAGAGCCACAGGCGGTTGCCAGAGGAGGAGCTGCATGGCGAGCTGTTTGAACTCAGAACGACCGCTCCTGAATACCGGTGGCCTGCCGGGAGGAGGAGCGCAGTGGGTCGCTTGGTCTCAGAGCCACCGCTCCTGAACACCTGGAGGGCTACCCCGAGGAGGAAGAGGAGGAACAGGGCGGGCCACTTGGACTTGGAGTGACTGCCTAGGTCTATGGGCGGTTGGCGGGAGGAGGAGACGCGAAGTGAGTTCCGTGGACTCCTAGTGACTGCGTCGGAAACCGGGCGGCTGTCCGGGGGAGGAGGTGTGTGGTGGGTCTCTGGGTCTCAGAGCTATTGTACGGGGCTCCAGGTGGCAGCTCAGAGGAGGGGCCGCATAGCCAGGCGATTAGGTGCAGAGCAGGGTCCCAGGACCGGCTTCTTGGTAGAAGAGCCGCACAGAGACACACCTAGGGGTGGAGCAAAGTTTCCAGGACTGCTGGCAGATTCTCTGGGAGAGGCAGCTTAAGGAGACTCGCCTGCGAAGGGTGAGGCTCTCAGGCCCAGGACGTAGGTCCGGGCCCCTGGGAACGTTGCAGAGGAAGACAGCCCAGCCCAGGCGGTAGTTATAGATTGAGAGGAACGTCTAGGAGGGGAACTGACCAGCGAGACGTCCCCACCAGGTGAGTCTTCCCTGCCGGGTGAGGTTTTCCCACAGGGACGGTAAAACCAGAGACACAGGCACAAACAGGCCTTGCCTCAGCCCGCAGCCTAGTTCCCCATTGGATGACCATTGGTCAACAAGTGGAGGCACCTCTGCCCACCAGCAGGGAATATACCCCACCGGAGGGTCACCACCCCTAGAGAGGCAGCTTCTTCATGGAGCCCCGCATTATCAACTTCCTCCAAGATTTCAGGCTACTGAAGGATAAGAGGGGATATACTAGCAATCTTCAGGGACATTATAAGTGAATAGAGGAAATCCGCAATATCTTAATGACCCACTGATTCCTGAACAATATGAGAAAACAAGGGAAGAAAATGCCCCAAACAAATCTAGATGTTACATCAATAAAATCCAACGACAGCATGGCAGAAGAAATGACAGAAAGGGAGTTCAGAATGTACATAATTTAAATGATCAGAGAAGCAAACGATGAGATGAAAGAGCAAATGCAGGCATTGAATGATGAGATGAAAGAGCAAATGCAGGCATTGAATGATCGCACCAATCAACAGTTAAAAGAACAAATACAGGAAGCAAAAGATCATTTCAATAAAGAGTTAGAGATATTGAAAAAAAACCAAACAGAAATCCTTGAAATGAAGGAAACAATAAACCAAATTAAGAACTCCATAGAAAGCATAACCAACAGGCTAGAACACCTGGAAGACAGAACTTCAGATATTGAAGACAAAATATTTAACCTCGAAAACAAAGTTGAACAAACAGAGAAGATGGTAAGAAATCATGAACAGAATCTGCAAGAACTATGGGATATCATGAAAAGGCTAAATTTGAGAATTATTGGGATTGAGGAAGGCTTAGAGAAACAAACCAAAGGAATGAACAATCTATTCAATGAAATAATATCAGAAAATTTCCCAAATCTGAAGAATGAAATGGAAAATCAAGTCCAAGAGGCTTATAGGACTCCAAATACACAAAATTACAACAGACCCACACCAAGGCACATTATAATGAAAATACCTAACATACAAAATAAAGACGGAATTTTAAAGGCTGTGAGAGAAATGAACCAAATTACATTCAGGGGGAAGCCAATACGGATATCAGCAGATTTTTCAATCCAGACCCTAAAAGCTAGAAGGGCCTGGAACAACATTTTTCAAGCTCTGAAAGAAAATGGATGCCAACCAAGAATCTTATACCCAGCAAAACTTACCTTCAAATTTGACGATGAAATAAAATCATTCCATGATAAACAAAAGCTAAAAGAATTTACAAAAAGAAAGCCAGCATTACAGAACATTCTCAGCAAAATATTTCATGAAGAAGAGATAAAAAACAAAGAAGCAAATCAGCAAAGGGAGGAATTATCCTAAAGGAACTGTCAAATAAAGGAGGAATCAAGATGTGTCAAAAAATAAATGAATAAATAAATAAAATTTTAAATATGAACCAAATGACCGGGAATACAAATCATATATCAATAATAACCCTGAATGTTAATGGCCTGAATTCATCAATCAAAAGACATAGACTGGCAGATTGGATTAAAAAGAAAGATCCAACAATATGTTGCCTGCAAAAGACTCACCTCATAGAAAGAGATACCCATAGACTAAAGGTGAAAGGTTGGGGAAAAACATACCATGCACATGGACCCACCAAAAAAGCTGGAGTATCCGTCCTCATTTCAGATAATGTGGACCTCAAGCCAATGTTAGTCAGAAGGGTTGAAGAAGGACATTTCATACTGCTTAAGGGAAGCATAAATCAGCAAGATATAACAGTCATAAACATCTATGCCCCAAACAGTGGCTCATCCATGTATGTCAAACAAATCCTTCTCAATTTTAGAAACCAAATAGACCATAACACAATAATACTAGGTGATTTTAACACACCTCTCTCACCACTGAACAGATCTTCCAAACAAAAATTGAACAAAGAAACAATAGATCTCAATAACACAATCAATAATTTAGACTTAACAGACATTTATAGAATATACCATCCAACCAAGAGCGAATACACTTTCTTCTCAGCAGCACATGGATCCTTCTCTAAAATAGACCATATATTATGCCACAAAGCTGATGTTAGCAAATACAAGAAGATAGAGACACTACCTTGTATTCTATCAGATCATAATGGATTGAAGTTAGAAATAAATGAAAGAGTAAAAAACAGAAACTACTCCAACACCTGGAGATTAAACAATTTGCTATTATATGATGAATGGATAACAGAAGATATTAGGAAGGAAATTTAAAAATTCTTAGAGGTAAATGAGAACAAAGAAACATCATATCAAAATCTCTGGGACGCTATGAAACCAGTACTTAGAGGAAAATTTATTTCATGGAGCGCATTTAATAAAAGAAGTAAAACTCAACAAATAAACAACTTAACACTACAGCTCAAAACCCTAGAAAAAGAAGAACGGATCAACACCAAAAGTAGTAGAAGACAGGAAATAGTTAAACTCAGAGCTGAAATCAATGAAATTGAAACAAAAGAAACAATACAAAAAATTGACAAAATAAATAGTTGGTTCTTTGAAAAAATAAGCAAAATTGATAAACCTTTAGCCACACTAACAAAGAGAAGACGAGAGAAAACCCAAATCACTAAAATTCGGAATGAACAAGGAAATATCACAACACACACGACTGAAATACAAAACATAATTAGAAGCTATTTTGAAAATCTATACTCCAACAAAATAGAAAATTTCGAAGACATCAACAGGTTTCTAGAGACATATGAATTGCCTAAACTGAATGAGGAGGACATACACAATTTAAATAGACCAATTTCAAGTAATGAAATAGAAGAAGTCATCAAAAGCCTACCAACAAAGAAAAGTCCAGGACCAGATGGGTTCTCAGCCGAGTTCTACAAAACCTTTAAAGAAGATCTCATTCCAATACTTCTCAAAGTATTCCATAAAATAGAAGAGGAGGGAACCCTTCCAAACTCATTCTATGAAGCCAATATTACCCTGATACCTAAACCAGACAGAGACACATCGAGGAAAGAAAATTTCAGACCAATATCCTTAATGAACATCGACGCAAAAATTCTCAACAAAATTTTAGCAAATCGCATACAAAAACATATTAAAAAGATAGTGCACCAAGATCAAGTGGGTTTCATCCCAGGGATGCAAGGTTGGTTCAACATCAGGAAATCAATAAATGTAATTCACCATATCAATAGACTTAAAGTTAAGAATTACATGATTATTTCAATAGATGCAGAGAAAGCATTTGATAAAATACAGCACCCCTTCATGCTCAAAACACTAGAAAAAATAGGGATAGTGGGAATATTCCTTAACATTGTAAAGGCCATCTATGCTAAGCCCATGGCTAATATCATTCTAAATGGTGAAAAACTGAAAGCATTCCCCCTAAAAACTGGAACAAGGCAGGGATGCCCTCTTTCACCACTTCTTTTCAATATCGTCCTTGAAACTCTAGCCAGAGCAATTAGACAGACCAAAGAAATTAAAGGGATACGAATAGGAAAAGAAGAACTCAAACTATCCCTATTTGCTGATGATATGATTGTATACTTAGAGGAACCAGGAAATTCCACCAGAAAACTTTTAGAACTCATAAGTGAATTCAGTAAAGTAGCGGGATATAAGATCAATGCACACAAATCTAAGGCATTTTTATACATAAGCGATGAATCTTCAGAAAGAGAAATTAGGAAAACTACCCCATTCACAATAGCTTCGAAAAAAATAAAATACTTGGGAATCAATCTCACAAAAGAGGTGAAAGACCTCTACAATGAGAACTATAGAACTCTAAAGAAAGAAATTAAAGAAAACCTTAAAGATGGAAAGATCTCCCATGTTCTTGGATAGGAAGAATTAATATTGTCAAAATGGCCATACTACCAAAAGTTCTATACAGATTCAATGCAATTCCAATTAAAATCCCAATGATGTACCTTACAGAAATAGAGCAAGCAATTATGAAATTCATCTGGAAGAATAAAAAACCCAGAATAGCTAAAGCAATCCTTGGCAGAAAGAGTGAAGCAGTGGGTATCGCAATACCAGATCTTCAACTCTACTACAAAGCAATAGTAACATAAACGGCATGGTATTGGTACCAAAATAGAAAGGTGGATCAATGGTACAGAATAGAGGACACGGATACAAACCCAAATAAATACAATTTTCTCATACTAGACAAAGGGGCCAAAATATGCAATGGAGAAAAGATAGCCTCTTCAACAAATGGTGCTGGGAAAATTGGAAATCCATATGCAACAGAATGAAACTAAACCCACATCTCTTACCGTGCACGAAACTAAACTCAAAATGGATTAAGGATCTCGGAATCAGACCAGAGACCTTGCATCTTATAGAAGAAAAAGTAGGTCCAGAGCTTCAACATGTCGGCTTAGAACCAGACTTCCTCAACAGGACCCCCATAGCACAAGAAATAAAAGCAAGAATCAATAACTGGGATAGATTCAAACTAAAAAGCTTTCTCTCAGCAAAGGAAACTATCAGCAATGCGAAGAAAGAGCCTACAGAGTGGGAGAAAATCTTTGCCAATCATACTTCAGATAGAGCACTAATCTCCAGAATCTATAAAGAACTCAAAAAACTCTACACCAAGAATGCAAATAATCCAATCAACAAATGGGCTAAGGAAATGAATAGACACTTCACAGAAGAAGATCTACAAGTAATCAACAAACATATGGAAAAATGTTCAACATCTCTAGTAATAAGAGAAATGCAAATCAAAACCACCCTAAAATTCCATCTCACCCCAATCAGAATGGCGATTATCAAGAATACAAGCAACAACAGGTGTTGGCGAGGATGTGGGGAGAAAGGAACACTCATACATTGCTGGTGGGGCTGCAAATTAGTGCAGCCACTCTGGAAAGCAGTGTGGAGACTCCTTAGAAAACTTGGAATGGAACCACCATTTGACCCAACTATCCCACTCCTTGGCCTATACCCAAAGGACTTAAAATCAGCATATTACAGAGATACAGCCACATCAATGTTCATAGCTGCTCAGTTCACAATAGCCAGATTGTGGAACCAACCTAGATGTCCTTCAATTGATGAATGGATAAAGAAACTGTGGTATATATATACAATGGAATATTACTCAGCCATAAAGAATGATAAAATTATGGCATTTGCAGGCAAATGGATGAAACTGGAGAATATCATGCTAAGTGAGATAAGCCAATCTCAAAAAACCAAAGGAAGAATGATATCGCTAATAAGTGGATGAGGACACATAATGGGGGGTGGGAGGGGTTAGTGTTAGGGTTAGAGTTAGGGTTAGGGAGGGGGGCAGGAATGGAGGAAGGAAGGACTGTATAGAGGGAAAAGAGGGGTGGGAGGGGTGGGGGGGAAGGGAAAAAAATAACAGAATGACTCAAACAACATTACCCTATGTAAATTTATGATTACACAAATGGTATGCCTTTACGCCATGTACAAACAGAGAAACAACATGTATCCCATTTGTTTACAATAAAGAAAATAATAAAAAAAAATAAAATAAAAAATAAAAAAATGTGTTAATAAAAATTTTAGGAACATGTTTCATAGTATTTTTAAAACATTATTGTCTTGCATAATGGTCCCAAAGGAGTTTATTATAGTTTTAGATTATCAATTGTTGGAATTCTGTCTCAGCTTTGTGCTGAGTTCTAGTAAATAAAGGTAGCTGTATTTTTGTGTCATGTATGTATGTGCACCACGCTAAATTGATTTATAGTTCTCATTGATTAAATAAGTCTTCCAACTACAACTTCAGTACCTTAAAATGAATTGCCTGAGTATTATTCAGTTTTAGGGAAGGAAATCTTGTGTCACAAGATATAACATGAACTAATCCTAATAAAATTATAGTAAATAAGTCACAAAAAAGACAAGTACCATATTATGCCACTTATCTCAGGTATCCAAAGGGGTCAAATTCATAGAAACAGAAAGTAAAATTGTGGTTGCCAAGGGTTGAAGAGAGAAAAATGGGGACTTGCTGTCTGAGGAGAATAGAGTTTCAGTTTTGCAAGATGAAAAGGATCGGGAGAGTCACTGAATATAAGTTATATAATTCAATGTTAAAAAAATTAAAAGTCATAAGATAGTATATGATTAATATTTAAGTGAAGGTTACTAGATAACCTAATTAGGCCTAAATGAACAGGCATAATGACTAACACAAATGGTGTTCATAGATCCCATATATATAGGTAGTTAACTGCAGAAATTTTTAACATATTTATGGTTACGAAGAATTCATTATGTTTATGCACAACTATTTTATAAGGTAACTGATTTACCCTTTTCTCTTCTGCATAGACTTTTTGTTAGCACATGAAAATAGGTCTCCAAAAGTAATCAGGTAATTTCAAATTCACACAAAGCAAAACCTGGGTAAACAAATAAAGCTCTAACAATCAACTGCAGCTACCAGCGCAAAAAATAAAAGTCATTTTTCTCCACACTGTTCCTCATATTCCCCCCCAATTTATCCTAGTGCAACCTGTAACTCCTCTTTTCTTCTCCTATCGAAACACAGCACAACTCTGATTCCCCTAGATCTCAGGATAGAGCTTGAGTGGCAACACACTTGTCAGGGAAGAGGCCAGTAAGGGGGAAGAAACCTCAACCTCTAGGAGATCCTCCTTCCCTTCTACCACCAACCACCATGAATCTCGTTATCCAGTCTCATCACATCTTCTCACTCCTCTCCTCACTAACACACACAGTCCACAGAGAATGTTACACTCGATGTAGTAAACGAATCTTGGTAAGTGCTTTGGAATGACCACATTAATTCTTAGGGATCGGCTAGATTTTCTCCCGTCCCTCCAATACACTCTTTCAGTAACCTATGACCTAATTTTATTTTCATTTTTGTACTCATATTATTTATCTGCAACGTTAGGCATAAAATAAATAAATTTCTAGACATATTTTAATCTGTTATGTTTAAGATTCTAGCAACTGAAAAACAAATCTTAAGAAAATACTTATTTTAGTAAAGGGCACTAGATGGCACAATTTTACCAATTTATACTAATAAAGTATTCGTCCTCCTATTAATGCACATACAAAATAATTTAGCCTCATAAATAGTTTTACCTAAATAATTCAACATAACAATTAATAGAATCTGACATAACAATTAATAGTAGGCATTCTTGAGAATATATTTCTTTCTTTTTTGTGTTTGTTTATTTGTTTGGTACAGGGGATTGAACCTAGGGGTACTTTATCCTGAGTTACACCCGCAGTTCTTTTTTTTTTTTAAGACAGGGTCTCCCTAAGTTGCTGAGGTTTTCGATAAGTTGCTGAAGTGGGCCTCTCACTTGCCATCCTCCTGCCTCAGTTTCCTGAGTCAATGAGATTACAGGTGTGCATCATAGTGTCCCCCTAGGATGTAATACTTCTAATATGCAATGTTTTATGTCTCTATTCACAAACACAGCAATGACAGTTCCAACACTGGGTGAATAATTTAAATAACCCAAATCAAAAACTTATATGAAAAAAATTAATCTAGAAACAATAGGAAATGATCTACCAGATTTAGCATTTAGTTGACCTTTATTTATTTGTTAAAAGTTCCATGATTATAGCCAAAGTTCCAGATCTTTCTAATTTTTTCATTTTCATATCATTTCCTGGAATTACTTATACTTCAAAAAGTATATTGGCTCTTGAGCAACCTTTTGGCATATAAGTCATAGCACATCAGCCCAAGAAGCAAAATGTACACTTCACCTATACTAAATCCTGCCCCCAGTTCAGAATCTCAAAACTGTCCTGCCTAACCACTTTTGGTGAACTCTTCTGTCAGATGGTGCAATTAAGAGTGGTGGGGGAAAAAAAACAAACAGTGGTAAAAACCTTATTCTAAGAGGGAAATGCCCAAGCTTAGATGCTCTTGCCTGATGAAAATATACTCTGGGCTGGTGAAGAAAGTCATCATGTCAGGCAAAGGAACAATTTCTGAAAATCATATGTGAAGAGGAAAAATGACATCTCTCTTGGTAGCTATACTTCCCAAGCTACACTGGATATTAATGGAGTGACATGCTATGGTCAGATTTTCCTTACACTCCAACAAACTAGACAGAGAAGGGTGGCGAATGACAGGGAAGGAGGGAAAAAAGAAGTTGGATGATTCCTGCAGAGGAACTCTGAAATCAGAACTGAAGACCACTAAAGTTTGAGTGAGTCTGTAAGTGCTTCTCTAGAAATGCTAAGTGGACAGTAGTTTCATATAGGAACCATCTCCTTACTCTACGTCTCCTTATTATACATCTGACCTATAACAGCTGGACCAATATTCTCTATATCTGCTGTAATTCTACTAGAAGTTTTACACAAAGGCCTATAAGAAAATTCAAATTGTAGCCACAACACTGTTATCATTTATGAATGATTTTATCAATACTCACTCTTTTTAAGATAATTGGCCAGTATAGGACAGGAAAAAGACTTTTTTCCTCAAACACTAGATTTAAAATCAAAAATCTCTCTTATTTGTCTCCCCTGAATAATTTTTAACCAATACCATAAGTAGCATGTACTACACATTAGCAAAATACAGGGAAAAATAGAGTTCTATATCCAGAAGCCAGCATTCTTTAAGAGAAGCATTTTCATGTGTGTACATAAAGAACATTGTGATTTATTCCTCAGTGTTTCCATTCCATCCCAGAAGACTATCTGAGCAAATTACAATAATTCATTCCCCTTGTCAGTGATTAGTTCAGAAAAGGACATGTGATTCAACTGCAGCTGTGGTAGCGATAATTCTAAAATGCACCCCACGAAGATATCCCACACTCATCCTTGAAAACTAAATATAAAGAGATGTCATTGCCATGATTAGATTATGATATAAGGAACAGTTTCCCTTAAACTGAGGAGAATATCTGAGTGGGTTAATCTGATCACAAAAGCACTAGAAAGCAGAGAGATTTCTTTAACTAAATGCAGAAGGAAGGGAAAGCCAGACAGATGTGAAGCACAAGAAGGATTCAAGGGAACCACTGGATGAGGAATGCAGGCAACCCTGAGGAGTTGCCTTCAGTAACACCCAACTGATAAGACACAGGGATATCAGTCTTATAACCACAAGGAACTTGATTTTGTCCATAACCTGTTTGAGCTAGGAAGTAGATTCTTCCTCAAATCTTCCAGATAGAAGCCCCGGTCAGTCTCACCTCTCCCTTGACTTGTGAAGAGAACCTAATGGAGCCTCTCTGTACTTCCAACCTATGGAACTGTGAGGTAAAAAATGTGTTGTTTTAAGTTACTAAACCTGTGGCAATTTGTTATGACAGCAATAGGAAACTAATACGGTAACAAAAGAGTGGTGAAATACAGTCTTTTAGGGTTTCTGGGGAAATTTTACTTAATTCTAAGAAAGAGTCACAGGATAAAATGGTGTCTCTTCTTTCTTTGGGTGTTGCTGTGTCTGGACTTTATGACTGAAGCTGACTTATAATGTAAAGAATTATGTTGATGGCTTTTGTGGAAACTACATCAGCTTTACAAATCATAAAATAAACCCTACTTGGTAATAATGTTTGGGACACATATAGATTATAAGTTGGAACAGTTAGACATTGGAGCAAATCTACATCCTCATAAGACAATGAAGATATTACTTCTGAAGCCAAGCCTACCTCTGCAATTACTGATATGTGAGATAAAAAATATCTTTTTTTTCTATTTTATTTTATTTATTTTTTTTATTTTTTATTTTTTACAGACTGTATTTTGAGTCATTGAACACAAATAGGGTATATCATTTTGTTTCTATTGTTGTACAAGATGTAGATTCATACCTATTTGAGTCAGGGTTGCTATTATTTACAGGTAAGATATTTTAACTGATGGGCTATCTATTTAAAACTAGTACAATTACATCTAGAAACACGTTTTAGTTGAAAAAACACTAGATAGTGAAATGAGAGATTAGAAATAACAATCATGGGTGTAGCTCAATGTTAGAGCATTGCCTCTATTTCCTCAATTAAATGGTGGCCATAATAGTAACCAAGTAACTGGGTTATAGCAAGGACTAAATATGATACAAAATATGAAATTATACTACAAATTACATAGTGTATGAGATATAGTAATTATTCAGTAAGAGGACATGAACTCAAATAAAATACAAAACAAAGAAGCAATGTTCAGGATGAAAAGAACTAATCAAGAAAAAATGGAAAGTTTTTTTTTTAAGGTACAGTAAGGGATAAATGTTGAAAATTTTGAATATTAGAACCAAACAATGGAATTGTATTGTTACATTATTACCTAAAATGGTTCAATCTTAAAGTACACCAAACTGTCAAAAAGAGAATTCTTTTTAAGTATTATACCTTTGCTATGTTAGAAATCAAATTTCTTTATTAAGAAATAGATAAAATAATTTCCTCAGTCATAAATTCACGTTGCAACCAATCGATAGAACAAATTGAGTCAGGCATAGTGGTGCACATCTGTAATCCCAGCTACTCGGTAGGCAGTAGAATCCCAGCTACTCAATAAGACAGGAGAATCACAAATTGAGGTCAGTCTCAGAAACATAATGAAGTTCAAGCAAACTTGTAAGACTCTCAAAATTTAAAACCATATATATATATATATATTATAAATATATTTAAAAGGGCTGGGGATTTAGCTCAGTTGTAAAGTGTCCCTGGCGTAAATCCTCAGCACCAAAACGAAAACAAAAACAGAGCAAATTTATATCGACAGATTATTTTTTTCCCATCATCTTGTCTGATTGCTTTACTTAAATTTTCAAAGAAGCCAATGGTTGTTTGGAGAACAAAAAGAGATGTTTTAACTTAAAAATAACCAATTATGAAGCAATTGTTGTGCTTCAAGAACCAATCTTGTATATATCCCAACTGTTTTACTTTTTAGGAATGCTATTACAAAGTACCACAACTGGGTTACTTACGAAACAGAAATATATTGTTTCACGATTCTGGAGACTTAAAGTCCAAACTCAAGGAGCCAGTAGGGTTGATTCCTCCTGAGGTCTATGGGGAAAGGCCATTCTCCAGACCTCTGTCCTTCCCTTAAGGATGGTCATCTTCTCCATTGGGTTCTTCACATCATCTCCTCTGTGTGTATGTGCCCAAAGTTACTCTTCTTATAACTACCCCAATCATTGAATTAGGGACCACCCTAATGACCTTATTTTAACTTATTTACCTGCATAATGGCCCTGTCTCAAATAAAGTCACATTTTGAGGTACCAAAGGTGAAGAATTCAATGTATCAAGAACACAATTCAACATGTAACACTACCAAAAACACATTCTCTGACCTCAAGGAATTTTCAATCTAATATATGATATATAAATTTATTATATTCTTATATTTAATAAACTTTGCATTAAGAGAAAAGGAAAAGTTGCTTTTATAATAATGATAATGTTAAATAGTCACATTTCATCAATTGTATTCTCAGGTGTGTTTGATACAGTATCAAATTGATACTTTTCAAAAATAATAAACAAACATAAGTCTCAGTATGTGCTTGAATTAAGTTATTATTCCTTTTATCTTGGGAAATGTATTTTAATCTAAATACATCCAATTATGGTTATATATTTTATTTCTCACAAGTTTAAGAAAACGTCTAGATCAGGCATGGTAGTGCAAATCTATAACCCCAGCTATTGGGAGATTGAGGCAGAAGGATTGCAAGTTTAATGCCAGTCTAACTAACGTAGTGATACCCTTCTTAAAAATTAAAAATAGAAAGGGCTGGGGATGTAGCTCAGAGCACCACTGGATTCAATACCCAGTAATGCAAAAAAAAAAAAAAAAAAAAAAAAAGTATCTAGTAATGCAAAAAAAAAAAAAAGTATCTAATCTTTTTTCGATCCACATACCTAAATAAATTGAACAAATTCAAAATAAGATTATATGGCAGATAGCTCTGTGATGACATTAAGAATTTCTACCTAATGCCAATGCATGTGGTTGAGAAATTTAAAGTATTTTTCAACAAAAGTGATGTTTTATTATTATAGTATGAAATATTAAAATATTGCCAATATTGTTAGGTAGCAGTTAGAGCAGTGGATCAGGAGAAAATACTTAATACACAGCAAATCAGTAATGAACAGCCCTGTCTCAGGAGTTCATCCAGGACTAATAAGATAGCTATTTCAGGACCCTTGCCTGATCTCAGTCTTATAAACAGTCCTCTTACAATACGAGAAAGATAGATAAATTTAGGGGAGTGCCGAGATATTTTTGCGCAGAAGGTCCCAATTTCAAAAACACTTTTTTTGGTACTGAGGATTGAACCCAGGGACGTTTTACAACTGAGATGTATTATTATTGCTGGCCCTTCAATCTTTTTTTTTTTTTTTTTTTGGACACAGAGTCTCACTAAGTTACTTAAGGCCTTACTAAGAAGGTTCTTCTTAAAAAGAAGAACCCAAGATTAAAGATTTGTAGGCAAAAGAGGAGGAGCCTATATAGAAAAATAGTAAAATTGGTTAGGTATGGGCATATGTGATTAAAATTAGGATAGATAATACTAGGGAAACCAAGAGTAGAGAAGATAGAATTTTGAGAAATGATTATCCAACAATAAAAAGCAGAAGAGAGATGCCATAAGATAAAGATTTTTAATGGCTACACTGAGTTTGACCAGTGTAATATATTATTTTATTTCAGTAAAGATAATTTCAGTTTTAGGGTGAAGCAGGTGGGGAATATGCAAAAGCCAGATTGCAGTGGGTTGAGCAGTAGGAGGGACACTTCATCTTATGAGACAGGAAAGAAGGAAGTAAGGATGCATGCAGATGTTTATCACAATAGAAATATGCAAATATGGGCACATGGAAATAATAAAACAGCAGGGTACCTAAGCTCAAAGTGAAATAATTATAAGGAAGAGCAATGCTTAAGAGATCTCCTAAAACACCATCTTACACAATCAGAAGAGCTGGTGATGTCCAGGAAATGGCTGATGCACAAACCTCAAGTGCAGCTGTGAGTAAAACAGTAATTTACTTTGTACATTTGTCAGTAGAGTGTTGGATCGGGTGGTTTCACAAGAATTTGAATATTGGGTAAATAAGATTGTCCTCCAAAATAAAACTATGCACTTCCATACGATCAATTTCATAGGCAAAATTGCTTGAAAGACAGAATTCTTGCCCAGTCAGGTCAGCAAGATCTTATTGGATATATGAGCATTGGCAAAGACCAAATGTGTCCAGAAAAAAAAGAAAAAGGTGTTGATTTCCTATGGAAGTAGAGTGAAAGAATAATCACTCATGAAAGCCCACCCAAGCACAGGGGTAAGTAAACATGTACTACTAGTTAAAAAACCTATATTAGTGTCTCCAGAGAAACATAGAGAGATATATTTTAAGAAATTGTAAAAAAAAAAAAAAAAAAAAAAGAAATTGTATGTTCTGGCATGTCCAACATCTGCCAGGTAGATCACAGACTGTTACGGTTTAGATATGAGATATCCCCCAAAAGTTCAAGTATGAGACAATGCAAGAAGGTTTGGAAGAGAAGTTATTGGATTATGAATCTTAACCCTATAAGCAAATTAATCCCATGATGGGATTAACTGAGTGGTAACTGAAGCCTGGTAGGGTGTGGCTGAAGGAAGTGGGCATTGGGGTCATGCCTTTGGAGGGTATATTTTGTATCTGATAAGTGGAGTCTCTCTGTTTTCTGATCACCATGTGAGCTGCTTCCCTCTGCCACACTCTTCCACCATGATGTTCAGGCCTCACCTTGAGCCCTGAGGAATGGAACTGGCTGTCTATGGACTGAAACCTCTGAAACTGTAGGCCTCCAAATAAACTTTTCCTCCTCTACAATTGTACTGGTGGGTCATTTAGTTACAGCGGCAAAAAAAAAAAACTGACTAAAACAGGGTCTCACTAAGTTGGTTAGGATCTTGCTAAACAAGGTCTTGTTGAGACTGGCCTCAAACTTGCAATCCTCCTGCCTCAGCCTTCCAAGTTGCTGGAATTACAGGCATGTGCCATTGTGCCCAGTCACACTGGATATAACTTGAAGGAGCCTTATAGATATTATATATGCTGCCCATCTCATAGAGCGAAAGGGAAAAGAACAACCAGCATTATCTGTAAAACTAGGTTCTAGCACGCTGGTATGGATTTTAGTTCTTATGCCTAGTAACTTGCAAACATCTTCTTTTTCTATCTAGCACAAACCACCTAAGGGCCTCTTTTCATCTTGGGTTGGGTTTATGTTGGCCCTGGACTTCTGATCACTTTTTTTTTTCCTTTTTGTTTTGTTTTGGAACTGGGGATTGTATTCAAAGGAGTTTTACCACTGAGCTATATCCCCAATCCTTTTTTTTTTTTTTTTTTTTTTTGAGTCAGGGTCTTGCTAAGTTGCTGAGGCTAGCCTTGAACTTATGATCCTCCTGCCTCAGGTTCCCAAGTGGCCAGGATTACTATCCTGGCTTCTTTTTCCTTTCAGATAAATTTTAAGACTCAATCTTAAGCTAAACACTTAGCCCTAACATTTCTTCTATTCTCTTTGATTTGTCTAAGAAATATTTACTTGCCACTGGTTTATGTGAGTTCTTTCAGGTAGAATTCAATTATTTTATCAATTGTTGTAAACTAATATGTAGGCATCTTTGCACTAGTGATCATATAGTCCATGATAGCAGCAGGTTCTTCCAAATGTGAAATGTTTCCTTTAAAATATCCAACATAATTCTCATTTTAGGTATGTACGGTTCCTAAAGTTCTCAACTTAGTTGTCATCAGAAACAGATGAGGCATGAGTCCAAGTAGCTCCTATTATTGACCCTTAAGTCATTCCCCTGCAATGGAAAGTAAAATGTCTATTGGGGAACAATTGATTTAGATAACTATTATAGCTAAAAGTGTTCTATTGATAAAAAGGGGATATTTATATAGTCTCAAAGTATCTAATCACAAATTGCCAATTAATTACACAAAGAAAACCAGTAACCATATGGCAAGGAAACCTAGCAGACATCACCTTCATTGAATGATGAAATTTAACATCAACAATAATAAGACAAATTGACATCAAGTGCCTCCTGATTAGAAATACTAATAAGAACACAATATTGCAAAGTACTCCTGCCAAAAATGCAAACCTAAATTAAATCATGAAGAAACATCAAATGAATCTAAAGTGAGGAATATCCTATAAAAATATCAGTGTCATGAAAGGTTAATGATTTTTTCTAGATTAAAGGGGAAAAAAGAGACATAAAAATAAAACATAAACCTAGGACTGGGCTTATATCTCAGTGGTGTACTTGCATAGCATGTGGAAGACCCTGGATGTAGATCTCTAGCCCAAGGGGAAAAAAATATATACAATAAAGTAAACATGCACACATAGAGAAGCATTCAGCAGTAAAGGGACATGCTGCCTATACCTTTCTCTCAAATGGTTCATGAAAACAATATATATATATATACACACACAGGCACACACAGAGGGCAAGAGAGAGAAAGTAAATATGTCAAAATATTAAAAATTGTATCTGAGTAAAGATTATGAGATTTTTGTAGTCCTTATAACTTTTCTGTATATTTAATATTTTCAATACACTTAAAAATATATTACTAATGCTTAATAACATTAATATTTTAAAAAATAAAAGTAACAGCAATAATTTCCATTAGGTGAGCATGGAAGCAATAAGTCATTGAACCAGGAACGAGAAGGGTTCGTGTGTGTGTGTGTGTGTGTGTGTGTGTGTGTGAAGAGCTAAATGGTTTATTTTAGACTTTGCAGGCACTGTGGTCTCTTTTGTAGCTATTTAACTTGCTACTCTCACTGGAAAATCATCATTGGCAATACAAAAACCAATGAGTGTGATTGTGTTACAATGAGACAATTGGTAAAAGAGATCATCGAATGAATTTGATCCAATGTCTACCATTTGCCTCCCCCTACACTAGACTATAAGAGCCTTGACACTAAAGATGGTGTCTTCTTGTTTATCATTGCATCTCCAATCCAATGTCTTCTAAGACCCAACACTCAGGAAGTCCTCAATGCATGTTTTTCAGTTAAATGAAGATGATGGTCTCTCTCTATCTTAGTTCTGGGTTTTTGATTATCACAGATAGTAAGACCTAATTCAAATTGCTTTCTTTTCATGGCTGCAAGATCTTATCCTTAAATATGACAGAAAAGAGGTAGGATAGAAGAAATGTGAAATAGGTAGAAAGGAGATATATAGGCCTTTTATTACCAAATTTTGTGGAAGTTCATAAATTTACCTGTGCACTGTTTACTAAATCCCCAACAAATTAAGTAAAGAGATATGCAATATTTTTGAGAAACCTTTAATATAGGGGACTTTTAAGTGCTATCTACTGATCAATAAATGAAGATCACATCAACCTGAGGATCTGGAGATTGACCAGACAAACAAAAATCATCTTGAGAACACAAGACTTCTATTCTTATATACCTTCCCATTATCTACCTCTCTTCGAGTTTCCTTTAAAACAAAAGCTGGGAACCCGCCCCCAAACACATCTCTCACTCTCGAGATGGCTAGTATTCTCCCCTGGATGCATATCCCTTGCTTTACCCCCATAGGCATCTCTCTCCGAGATTGCCAGTATTCTCCCTTGAATGTGTATTTACTTTCTAAGTAAACCTCTTTCTGTGTCTCTGACTGATGCCTCCTGAGATTCTTTTCCATCACATATGCCAAGGACCCTTCTAGCTCTCAGTTGAGTTCCTCTTTTTCTGCAGGAACTCCTTGGAACTTTCTTTGGAGACACTTCTCCCATGACTGTGATATGGTATCAACTGTGTCTACCTTTAAGTCTTTAAGGAAAGAAAACAGTATACTATTCATGTGAAGGGACAAATTGATCATGGGAAAGGGTATATTCTGTCTCTTTGCTGGTAAAACTATTTGAGTTTAGTTAAAAATCCCTCTTCATAGCAAGTGATGTTGAGATTTTCTTTTTTCTTCATAATCTTACTATGGGTTCCTTGCCAGAAGGAATTTGATAACCCGGTTGGGAAGGCAAAATACAGATACAAATGAAAATTTATAGAGCAGTAGGAAGTTCTTCCAAATACCTGATTTTAATTTTCTTCCTTCCTGCCTAAAGGTTAATATGTTATTGATTAATTAGAAGTCATTTCCATTTTCTCTTAATAGTACTCTTTTGCTATGGATTGAATTGTGTTCCTGCAAAATTCATAAGCTGAAACCCTAATTCCTAATGTGCTTATGTTTGGAGACAGGACTTTTAAGTAGTAATAAAAGTTAAATGAGGGGTTGGGGTTGTGGCTCAACGGTAGAGCACTTGCCTAGTATGTGTGAGGCACTGGGTTGGATCCCCAGCACCACATAAAAAAAACTAAATAGACAAAATAAAGGTATTGTTTCCATCTACAATTAAAAATATTTTTTAAAAAAATTAAATGAGGCCCTAAGCAACTCAGCAAGACCCTGTCTCTAAATAAAATATAAAAAAGGGCTGAGGATGCTTTCTCCCCAGACCCTACCATATATAAGGATGCAGTGAGAAGGTGATTATCTACAAGATGAAAAGAGAGGCCTCACCAGGAAACAAAACCAGCTGTTTTTGTTTTGTTTTTCCTTTTTGCAGTACTGGGGTTGAACCTATTGGTGCTCTACCACTGAATTACATCCTCAGACCTTTTATTTTTTATTTTAAGATAGTCTCACTAAGTTGTCCAGTCTGACCTTGAACTTGCGATTCTGCTTCAGCCTCCTGAGTCTCTGGGATTACAAGCATGTACTACTGTGCCCAGTTGGCACCTTGTTCTTGACTTTCCAGCGTTTGGAACTATAAGGAGAATTTCTATTTATTTATTTTTATGTGGTGCTGAGGATCGAACCCAGGGTCTCACACGTGCTAGGCAAGCGCTCTACCACTGAGCCACAACCCCAGCCCCTGAAAAATTTCAATTGTTAAAGCCACTGAGTCTATGATATTTTTTATGGCATTTTGAGCAGACTAATACAGTTGTCTGTACCTTGAGTTATACAATAGTCCTCCTTTATCCACAGGAATACATTCTAAGACCCTCAGTGGATGCCTGACACTGCAGATTGTACTATACTCTACACATACTATGGTTTCCCCCCATACATACATAGTTATGAAAAAGTTTAATTTACAAATTAGACACAATAAGAGAGCAACAGCTAATAATTGAACAATTACAACAATGTTCTGTAATAAAATGTATGTGAATGTGGCATTCTGTCTCTTTCTGTAATTTTCCATTTAATAATTTTAGACTATGGTTGACCTCAGGTCACTGAAATAGAAGAAAGTGTAACCTTGGGGATTACTATAATAATTTGTGTGCACATATGTTGCTCTCTGTTGATTCTTGTGATGATAATTTTATGTGTCAGTTCACTTATGCCATGATAACCAGGTACTTGATTCAATATTATTCTACACGTTTCTGTGTTTTTCAAAAAGATTAGACTAACATTTAAATCAGTGGACTTTGAGTTAAGCAGATTACTCTGTATGTGAGTGGGCCTCATTCGATCAGTTGTAGGCTTTAAGAGAAAAAGTCTACAGTCCCCTGAAGAGGGAATTTTACCAGCAGATTCAAACCCTTTTCCCAGGGTGTGCATTTTAGTCAGCTTTTTTGCTGCTATGACTAAAAGATCTGACAATAACAAGTTTAATGGAGGAAAAGTTTATTCGAGGGTTCACAATTTCAGAGTTCTCAGTTCATAGATAGCAGTCTCCATTCCTCGGGGCTCAAGGTGAGGCTGAACATCATGGTGGAAGACTGTGGTAGAAAAACAGCTCACATGATGATCAGAAAGCAGAGAGAGAGACTCCACTTGCCAGATACAAAATATATACCCGAAAGGCACACCCCGAATGCCCATCTCCTCCAGCCACTCCCTACCTGCCTTCAATCTCACTCAGTTAATCCCATCAGGAGATTAATTGATTGGGTTAAGACTCACAAACCAATCGTTTCTCCTCTGAACCTTCTTGCATTGTCTTACAAGTGAGCTTTTGGGGGTCACCTCATATCCCCACCATAAGAGACCCTGTCTCAAAATTAAATAAAGGTCTGGGGTAAAAAGTACCCCTGGATTCCATCCCTAGTGCCAAGTGGGAAAAAAAAACAATATTTACAACAAATGAATAACATAAACGAGAAGACCTTAAGAAATTTTAAAGATAATTGGTATTGTAGTCATAATTTTCAAAAATTTTCAAATCTCATAAATTCATCTTTGTTATAGGCTTAAATTTGTGTTTTAATTTGTTTTTTAATATTTTTAGTTGTAGATGGACACAATACCTTTATTATTTTATTTATTTTTATGTGGTGTTGAGGATCGAACTCAGTGCCTCACACGTGTGAGGCAAGTGCTCTATCAGTGAGCTACAACCCCAAACTCTGTTTTTGTTTTTGTTTTCCTGTTGATCAAGAAAGCCTAAGAGTTTGAGATAGTACTGAAAAAAAATAGGTAAAAGTATTTCAGATATCAAATGTAGCCATTAATCACAGGGCAGTCTTACATGTACTTAGGAAAGCTGAAGTAAGCATGGATTTTTCTGCACTGATTTTTTGACTACACTCATAACATATATTCATAATCCAGCATAAAAGAGAATCATGTTTTAGAACATTTCAAAATTAAAATTGAATTAAAATTCACTAAGTATATAAGCCATGATTTGGCACTATCTAATCCTTAGAAAAATCTTGTTTTTTATTTACAGATGAGAAAACTAAATATTACTCTAAATGTGTGCTTTATAAATCATGTGGTTAAGATCTGATACCAGAATACTTTTTGTTAGGTAAGTTGACAGCCATGAGCAAATGGGTGGAGAAAGGACAATGAAGGGCAGGAACTTATAAGAAGGGTGTCAGACATTTTCATCAGAATGTCCATAGGTCACAGGACTGGGAATCACAAGGAACCTTATTGAAACAGAAAAACATCTGGAAAATGGGAACTAGTATGCCAAACCTTTCCCGGCCATAGTTAATTACAACCCCTTAAGGGAACTATTATTTCAAGATCATGTCACACACACTCCTTGTGACCAGGTCTTCACAGTCCCCCTCTTGTGAAGGGTCACCACTGAAACCATTCACACCCACCCTTGTGACTAGGTCATCATGACCCTCCTAGAGAAAATTTTCTGAGGGTTAAATAAAGGGTTAAGAAACTTAAGATGGTATGAGAGACTAGGACAAGAAGAAAGGGACCCAAAATCCTTAAAAACCCCAGACTCTGTAAACGCCTTGCCATTCTCTCCAGCAGCGGTCTACATAGTGCCTATTCTGTACATTATTCCCACTTCTCACTTTCTAATAATCTCCTTCCTGTACTCTGTGACTCATTTGGAATTCTTTCTGCAGGATCACAAGAACCAGTGACTGGATCCCCATGGTTCCCTTTGGCTCTACAGACAGGTCTCCTCTGCAACACTTTCACAGTGCTACAGTGCTTACACCATTACTTTCATAATACAAGTATTGAGAACTACAGAAGAAAAGGAAATGACTAAGGGCAAAATGATTTGTAATGTGATTAAAAGATGTTATTTGCACATCTTTCAAATTTAAATTCGGGTTGTAAAAATCTTTGGTCCATGGAAAGAAATTGTTCAGCCTATCATTATAGTTATAATGGAATAGGGGCTATTATTGCTCCAGAAAATCCAGCAGTTTCTGTAGAGGTAGGCATTTAGGAGGCATTTAAGAGGGAAGAAATTATTTGACCGAACTCCCAAACATTGTTAAAGGCATGAAACTCACACCAACTACACAAACACAAAAGCTGAAGTATAAGAAAATTAAAATGAGCCGTGCATTATGGTGATGGGATTGTGGATGATTTAGATTTTTTGTTTTAAAAAAGTCCTTTATTACCAGAGAAACAAGCTGTACCCCATTTGTTTACAATAAAAAAGTCCTTTATTGCTATTATCTTTGCTTTGACGATTGCTAAAATATTTGCAGTAAATAACACCAGGAAGAATAACATTACATTGGAATTTGTTTATGTATTGCTTTTCTAGTCTCTTTGAATAATTTTTTTTCCCCTGAGCCTTAAAACTGAATTCTGGAAGATCTTACTCCACTCCTTAGAAATAATTTTTTTGGATTCCTACAACACAAGTCCCTTATTCTGTGCTGAGTCAGTAAATTCTGTCTCCTAGGCAACTTTGTGTAAATCAAAGCTGAAGGTCACACCAAAGTTAATGCATTACATTATAGTAAAATAGAATTGCTTTGCATTTCAATTTTTCTGTTTGGTTTTGCATGTTTAAGTGCTCCTATTGCCAGTATTGATTGTTCTTGGTAGTTTAAACCTCTTATAAATATAAGGTCTAAAAAATTTATGGAACAAAATTTAAATTAAAAAAATTAAACATGGGCCTGGGGATATAACTCAGTGAAAGAGCATGTGCTTAACATGTGAAACCCTGGGTTCAATCCCTAGTACCGTTCACACACACACACACACACACACACACACACACACACAGAAATAATAAAATAAAATAAAATAAAATAAATAACCAAGTAATATATTTTCATCATCTTTTAATAATGAGAGACATTAAGGTCTCAATGAGATTACATTGTTCACCTATAAGAGGAAGGTTTAGAAAACAGTACCCAGTTCTGGTGAGGGTACTGAGAAATGTTTCCTGTTTTTATTCTACATTCTTACAGCCCTACACACCCCTAATTCAGGTCCTCATTATCTCCTGCCTGGACAATCTCAGCAATTCACTTCTACCTTGTTTGTCTGATTCCAGTGTTGTATTTCTTAAATCCTGTCTTCAAGCTAAAGCCTGAGATATATTTCTAAAATATAATTCCACTCAAATTACTGCTTGGGTTTCTCAGTTGCTCAGTTTCCAAGGTAGAGTAGTTAATGATATATCTGTAAAGAAATAGCTAAATGCATGGTTGCAGTTCAATTCTGCCATGGTTAGTACAGACAATACAAATTTGACTACATCCAAGATTTGTTCCTCTGACAGCCACAGGAAGCCAAATTAGAATTACAATAATGCTTAATAAGCATGGAATTAGAATAGGAGCATGAGTTATACAATTCGAATGGTTAATGGAATCAGGTTAAGGCTGGGCGCTCTCTCCTCCCCAGGCCATTTTCATCTGTCTGAATATTCCTACCTCCAAGATCCCTGAATGGCTATTAGTGACTGCTCATTTTCGGTTTCCATTTTCTCTACTCCAAATAGAACTTACCTTTTTGTTTACAGTTTTTCTAACTAAGGCACAAAACTACTAAATGGAGCTTTACTTATTAAATTGTGATTACATTTCAGACCTGCCTACATGCAAGTTATTTTGATTGAAGTTTGGGATATTCTGAAATGCTTGGTCTTGCAGTGCTATACAGTCTCCAAGTTTATTCCTGCAAAGTCCCTAAGTTAAACAAATAGTTGAGTACTTACTCTATATGAAGCACTATTTGTTGCTCGGAATATAACCTATGACCTAAAGAGGCAAAGTTCCTGCCTCTTGTTGTTGTTTTACGCTATTAAGAATAGTTTTTGTCTAGTACTGTGGCACATGCCTGTATTTCCAATGACTTGGGTGACTGAAGCAGGAAGATGGCAAGTTTGGGGTCAGATATGAGTGAGAACCTATCTCAAAATAAAAGTTAAAAAGGACAGGAGATAGAGCCCTGTGGTAGAGTGCCCCTGGCTTCCAATTCTCAGTAGCATAAAAACAGAGAGAGTAGCTTTCCCAGAGGGCAATGTTTATTTTCTTGTTAAGTTCTTGGCCAGCTTCTCACTGTTGACACCAAAAATACATCAGTGGGAGGCTTCTTCACAACTTCAAGCACTCTGTATCATAAATAACTACTTCCCAATTACTATCAGATATTCGGCTTTTCTTCAAAGGTAGCACAGAGTGCTGGGCACATGGAGTCCAGTGGTAGAGTGAGTGCTTAGCATGGTCTGAGGCTCTGGGTTTGGTCCCCAGTACTGCAAAAGGGAAGAAAGAAAAACAGCACTGAGGATAATCTTAAAAAAACTTAATAGCAAAAAACTTTAGATGACTTTGTGGAATAATAGGCTTTGCACTTAACTCATGTCAAAGGGTTTGAATTAGGGGTACAGATTTTGGAAGTTGTCATGCTCCTCTCATTCTGTGGCCTGACAGTGTTAAGCTTTTATCTTATCTCTGTGTTCTGAGCAGAAATTGTTAAGAAATTCCTGTAATCTTTTGTGTTCAGGGAAACGTAATTACAGAGCACAATCTGACCTCCAATGTTCCAAAGTGTCTCCATCCTTCCTCATTTCTTCCCTGTGGCTCCTTACTTTATCTGCCACTATAAGTCCCCAGCTCCTCACTGTTCTTTAAGGTGTCTGACATCTTCATTAATTATTGTTTTTCTCATTGCAAATGCCCAAATAAAATCATCTCAATTGTCCAGAGCATTTTGTCCTTCACACAACAAATTATAATACTTGATGCCTCTTTAATGCAAAGTTGATTGGGTTTTTATGAGGATTATATGCTTGATACATATTTAGCACTTTGGATTGTGTTAGACACCTATTATGTATTCAACAATGTAATTATCTGTGTCACCAGGCAAACATCCTCTCAAAACCCGAAAAACAATCCTCTCTGCCAACCAGTGTTCTGTTCCATACCAGACCCCCACCTAGCCAGTCATGCAGACATCTGGGATCTCTGAGGTGGTTGTGAAACCAGATACTGAGTGGAGCCAGGTAAAACCAGTTTCAGCCATAAAGGATACCATGTGGACCTGTTATTCACCCAAGATCATTATCATCTCCCAGTAATCTATGGCCCTAAAAAAATTCTGGCCTACCAATGCTATCTTGATCCAGTCCACTTATGACCCCATTAATCAGTCCCATAAAAGGATGGAAAGAAAGTGGGTCCCTCACCTCTGGGAGGTATCTATATTATTTATGTACTACATAATATATTACATATAGTACTTATGTATCTATATTATAATTTAAAACAATAGTAATTCTTATTTTAAATTTTTATTCATAATCAGGGAAGATGGCTCAGAGAAATCTGCTATTTTATATATTTTATAGAGTATATTTTATTTTATCTGTATTAATTTTATTTGTAGTAGTATAATCTGATCAGAGAAGAAAGAGCAGGAAAAGGTCAAGTGGGAAGGACTAGGGATATAACAAGGATGAGAGAAGGCAAAAAGATATGGTTCATTGTTGCTCCCTGTCGGGCAACAAGGTCCAATGTACCTCCTCAGGGCCCGCCTGAGGAGAATACAGGGCCTAGCAGGATGATGAGTGTCAGCAGCAAAGGAAACACACCAGAGCCAGGAGGTCTGTCAGGGCACGAGGCACAGCAGGAATCTCGTTTACCAAGGAAGTCACACAGCTTTTATGTAGGGTGAAGGCTAGGCGGGAACCAATCAGCTTAAAGATCAGCAAGGCCCGGGGGTTCACGCAGGTGAGAGTCCCATAGGACTATATGGCAAGCACGAGCTGATCACGTTCGCGGAACTGTTGTTAACCAATCCCTGACAGTGGTCCGATTTATCATCATTAACTTTTGAAACCGCCTTTGAGGCCTTGATCTTGCTCACTCGCCAGGGAGTAAGGAGTCAGCCTGAGTTAGTTAACGTGTCATGAGTCCCAACAGTTCATGGGCAGGGGTTGTGGCTCGGTGGTAGAGCACTTGCCTAGCACTTGTGAGGCACTAGGTTAAAAAAATAAATAAATAAATAAACAGAATAAAGGTATTGTGTCCATCTACAACTAAAAATATTAAACAAACAAACAAAAAGATATGGTCCATTCCTCAAAACTGTTTATCCTAGATTTCCAATGCTGCTTGCAGACAATATAGCCAGCAATCTCCCTTCAAGTCTTGTCATTTGAAATGTACATCCTTAGTTTACATCTTTCCTCCAATTCACAGCGTTATAGTTCTCCTCTAGTAGAAGCCTATTCCTTCTCCTTTATATTTTCAACTTACAATAGTACATTTTTTTCTGTACACCAATACCTCTTATGGTTTGGATCTGGAATGTCCTCCAAAGGCACATGTGCTGAAGCCTTGGTCCCCAATACAGCAAGGTTCAGAAGTGGGGCTTTTGGAAAATGATTGGATCATGAGAGCTCTGACCTCATGGGTATATTAATCCATAAGTGGATTAATATTTTGAAGACATTAGTGGGAGGTGGTGGAAACTTTAGAAGGTAGGGCCTAGTTGGAAGAAGTAGGTCACTGGGGGCATGTCCTGGCAAGGTATTTCTTGTCCTTGTCCCCAATTCTTCCCATCTGCCATGAAGAGAGCAGCTTTCCTACACCATGCCCTGAAACCTCTGAAATAGTACACCAAAATAAATCTTTCCTTCTCTAAGTTATTTTTCTCAGGTATTTTGTCACGTGACAAAAAGCTGATTAACCCACCATCTACAACCTAAGAGAATTTGGCAGTTCCAGTTCCTTTAGTTCATGTTGTTTTCCTTCTTTGACTGTAGATCTCTCTTTTCATTCCATTAGCCAGGCCCCTGCAGAGTCTTTAGATCTTGTCACAATGCCCAATCCTTAGATTCTTTAACTTGGAAACCCCTGTTGTAACAGAATTTTCTTTTTAATTGCCACATTTCCCACTTTAATCTCACAAAGACTGACTTGCTTTGTGCCTTTATCATGACTTTCAGTTACCAAATAATTTCCTCCTTCTCAGGTTGTTAACTCCTTGCCTCCCAAGACTTTTTTCAAACTCCAAAGGGTCCATGAGGTGTTCAACCTCAGAGAAGAGAAACCATTAACTAAAAGTAGCTTAAATTAAACCAGAGACCCTGCATCTACTAGAAGAAAAACTAGGCCCAAATCTCCATCATTTTGGCTTAGGAACTGAATTCCTCAACAAGACTCCTAAAGCACAAGAAGTAAAATCAAGAATCAATAAATGAGATGGAATCAAACTAAAATACTTCTTCACAGCAAATGAAACAATCAAGAGAGAAAGCCTACGGAAGGGGAGAAAATCTTTACCACCTGCACCTCAGATACAGCATTAATCTCCAGATCATACAAGGAACTCAAACGTAACACCAAAAAAAAAAAATAATAACCCAATTAATAAATGGGCTAAGGAACTGAACAGGTACTTCACAGAAGAAATAAGATGGGTCAACAAATATATGAAAAAATATTCAACTTCTCTAGAAATTAGATAAATGCAAATCAAAACTGCACTGAGATTTCATCTCATATCAGTCAGAATTATCAAGCATATAAGCAACAATAAATGTTGGTGAGGATGTGGGGGAAAAGGTACATTCATTCATTGCTGGTGGTACTACAAATTGGTGCAACCACTATGGAAAGAGTATGGAGATTCCTCAGAAAACTTGGAATTGAACCACCATTTGACCCTGTTATCCCACTCCTCAGTATATACCCAAAGGACTGAAAATCAGCATATTATAGTGACATGACCACATCAATGTTTATAGCAGCTGAATTCACAATAGCTAAGCAATGGAACCAACCTAGGTGTCCTTGGACAGATGAATGGATAAAGAAAATATGGTACTTATACATATGGAATATTACTCAGCCATAAAGAAGAATGAAATTACAGCATTTGCTGGTAAATGGATGGAAGTGGAGACTATCATGCTAAGTGAAATAAGTCAATCCCCGAAAAACCAAAAACCAAATGTTTTCTCTGATATGCAGATACTAACTCAGAATAAGATGGGGGTGGGTGGGGAGGTGGAATAAAATATCACCAAATTAGGCAAAAGGGAATGAAGGGAAAGGAGGGAGGAGGGGTGATGGGAATAGGAAAGTAGAATGAATCAGATGTAACTTTCCTATGTTCTTATATGAATACATGACCAGTGTAACTCCACATCATGTACAACCACAAAAAATGGGAAGTTATACTTCCCATGTATACATACATGTATGTATAATATGTCAAAATATATTCTACTGTCATGTATAAAAAGAACAAATACATTTTTTAAAAGTGGCTTAAATCTGAATTATCTGAGTGCTGCAAAAGATTAAAAGCTTAGACATTGATCATGTAGTCTTGGAGTAGGCCACTTGAGTTATGGGAGAGTATCTTCACTCCTACATATAGCATATGAAGACATGTGCTGTAACATGGAAAAGGACAAGAAGCATTGGCTTAAAGGACTGGAGTACTCACCTTTCACAAGTCCAGGGAAGGAGTCCTGAGCTGGCACTTAAAATGCATTGGGCTCTGCCATCTTTACCATACTCTCAATGGTTTTCCTACCTGGTACCAACTGCCATGGTACCAAATGGCATCAATGCCTCTAGGACTCAAAACCACAAGCCAGCCAAAAAGAAGAGGAAGTGGCACAAAATCATATCTGCTCATATTTTCTTGCCCTGGATGATATCACATGACTGCCTTAATTTTAAGAGGCTAGGAAAAGGAATTTTTAAGTTTTACAGTCACAATAATAGTCAGGTAAAGAAGAAAGGCAGGCCAGGAGTAGTGGTGCACAGCTGTAATCCCAGCAGCTCTGTTGACTGAAGTAGGAGGACCTCAAGTTCAAAGACAGCCTCAGGGGCTGGGGAGACGGCTCAGTTGGTAGAGTGCTTGCCTCGAAAGCACAAGGCCCTGGGTTCAATCCCCAGCACTGCAAAAAAAAAAAAAAGAAAGAAAGACAGCTTTAGCAATTTAGCGAGGCCATATGCAACTCAACTAGAACCAGTCTCTAAGTAAAACCTTAAAAAGGGCTGAGGATATGTTCATATCAAAAAAAAAAAAAAAAAAAAGAAGAAGAAGAAGAAAGGCAGATGGAGAGTGGAGGGAGTGGACTGAGCATTATGTGAGCCAAAATTAGTATCTGATACAACTAGATTCCAAGATGACAATATTGAACACAGCCATCTCTAACAGTTCAACACCCTAACTATGTAAGAAGCCTATGCCATACACCCAACCCTAAGTTTTTCCAGTGTGTGCTTGTAGCCTTTCACTGAACAACACAATGATACTGGAGGAAGGCTGAAACCTTCACTAATCCAATCACTAATTCTCCCTCTGATAGCAGCTAAGCTTCCTATTAACTTTCCAACACAAACTTAACTGGGGTTATTATGAAACTTTCTTTTAAAATGCTCAACCACTTTTACCATAGAAACAAATTTAAGCAGTCTTAAGTCATATATCATGTCATATAGTAGGTCAAAGTCCCTTTTATTCTATCGATACCAATAGCAAAAGTCAAATGAAGAGTAGGGTCAGTTCAGGAATCTAGACAAGTGGCAAAACACTGTCGCTAAAGAGAGAACTATGATGAGAACTCAAGTTGAAAGGGGGTGATGGACATTGCAGCTGTTTTTTAGCATGAAGCAAAGAGATGGGCAAGGAATTAGGAATGCTTGAAGTACAATCAAATAGAGCTATTTTGACTGCATTAGGCTCTCACCTGGTCTCTTTTGAAGGCTTCTGTCCCTACCCGCAAGAACATGCCACAATTGCTCTCAAAGTCACAGTATTCTGAACCTATCACATAACAAATTAATTCAACTCCTAACTCCATTGGAAAATTTCTATTTCTTTCCTTGGCATTTCACTACGCTTCAGTCTTAAATTTCTAACTACTCACACAGTAACTCCACTCAGAAATTTATGATCTTCCCAGAAACATTATAGTGATATTGGATCAAAATGGAAAAGTCAGGAGGTTCAAGATGGCGGACTAGAGGGCGGCTGCATTTCATGTTGCTCCAGGACTCAAGATTCAAAAGAGGAGATAGTGACTTGGGACCAACTCAAAGCCGCCGGGGGAGTTTCTCCCATAGGGGAGGCGTCCCCGATGGGGCAGTAGCCCTGGAACGCAGAGAACTTTGTGAAGTACAGTGACTCGGCGGGTCGCCCCTCCCCCGCCGGAGCGGTAAAAACGGACAGCGAAGCGGAGCGAAAAATGGCGGATTGAAGTTTCCAGGACCGCGGGCAGATTCTCTAACCTAAGGAGACTCGTCTGCGAAGGGTGAGGCTCTCAAGCCCAGGAGGGAGGTCCGGGCCCCTGGGAACGTTGCCTGCGAAGGCTGCCCTGCCCAGGCGGCAAGACACACCTCCCCTGCTGGAGCAGTGAACTCGGAAAGCGGGGAACTTTGCAAGGGAGGTTGTGCGACACACTGCTTGGTTTTGAAGCGATCTGCCAGGGCTCCAGCGGCTGCCAGAGAAAGAGTGGGGCGGCGAGTTGTTTGGATCCAGCAACTGCCTGAGCAACGGGGAGGGGGCTGCCCAGAGGAGGTGGAGGTACGCAGTGAGTGCCTTGGTCTCCAAGCGCCCACACCTGGAGGAAGAGACGAGCGACGGGTCACTGGGGCTTGGAGCATATGTACGAGGCTCCAAGTGACTGCTCAGAGGGCGGGTCGCATAGCCAGGCGATTAGGTGCATAGCAAGGTCCGGTCCAGGGACCTAGGCACCTTTTCTTGAATGAACTACACAGAGACAAGCTGAGGGGCGAAGTGAAGGTTCCAGGACTTCAGGCAGCGTCTCTGAGAAGGGACAACCTAAGGAGACTCGTCTACGAAGGGTGAGGCTCCCAGGCCCAGGAGGTAGGTCTGGGCCCCTGGGAAGGCTGCCCTGCCCAGGCAGCAAGACACACCTACCCTCATTGGAACAGTGAGCTCGGAAAGTGGGGAACCTTGCAGAGGAGGCCGAGCAGCACACCGCTTGGTTTTTTGGTTTTTTGGACCAATCTGCCAGGGCTCCGGGGGCTGCCAGAGAAAGAGTTGGGTGGCGAACTATTTGGATTCAGCAACTGCCTGAACAACGGGGAGGGGGCTGTCCTGAGGAGGTGGAGGTGCGCAGTGAGTGGCTTGGTCTCCAAGCGCCCACACAGAACACCTGCCTGGAGGAAGAGACGAGTGACGGGTCACTGGGGCTTGGAGCATATGTACGAGGCTCCAAGTGACTCTTCAGAGGAGGGGTCGCATAGCCAAGTGATTAGGTGCAAAGCACGGTCCGAGCCGGGGATCTAAGCACCTTTTCTTGAAAGAGCTACACAGAGACCAGCTGAGGGGTGGAGCGAAGGTTCCAGGACTGTGGGCAGCTTCTCTGAGGAGGGGCCACCTAAGGAGACTCGTCTGCAAAGGGCAGGGCTCCCAAGCCCAGGAGGTAGGTCCAGGCCCCTGGAAACGCTGCTTGGGAAGGCTGCCCTGCACAGGCGGTAGTTGTGGACTGAGGGGAACCTCTAGGAGGGGAACGGACTAGTGAGACCTCCCCACCGGGTGGGTCTTCCCCGCCGAGTGAGGTTTTCCCACAAAGACAGTAAAACCAGAGACACAGGCCCAAACAGGCATTGCCTTAGCCCGCAGTCTAGCTCCCCTTTGGATGACCATTGGTCAACAAGTAGAGGCACCTCTGCCCTCTAGCAGGGAATATACCCCACCTGAAGACCACCACCCCTAGAGAGGCAGCTACCTAGGGGAACACCGAAGTATCAACTTCCTCTAAGACTTCAGGCTACTGAAGGATAAGAGGGGATACACTAGCAATCTTCAGGGACATTATAAGTCAATAGAGGAAATCTGCAACATCTCTGCAGTCCACTGATACCTGAACAATATGAGAAAACAAGGGAAGAAAATGCCTCAAACAAATCTGGATGTTATATCAATAAAATCCAATGACAGCATGGCAGAAGAAATGTCAGAAAGGGAGTTCAGAATGTACATAATCAACATGATAAGGGAAGCAAACGATGAAATGAAAGAGCAAATGCAGGCATTGAATGAACGCACCAATAGACAGTTAAAAGAGCAAATACAGGAAGCAAAAGACCATTTCAATAAAGAGTTAGAGATATTGAAAAAAAACCAAACAGAAATCCTTGAAATGAAGGAAACAATAAACCAAATTAAGAACTCCATAGAAAGCACAACCAATAGGATAGAACACCTGGAAGACAGAACCTCAGATATTGAAGACAAAATATTTAACCTCGAAAACAAAGTCGAACAAACAGAGAAGATGGTAAGAAGTCATGAACAGAATCTCCAAGAACTATGGGATATCATGAAAAGGCCAAATTTGAGAATTATTGGGATTGAGGAAGGCTTAGAGAAACAAACCAAAGGAATGAACAACCTATTCAATGAGATAATTTCAGAAAATTTCCCAAATCTGAAGAACGAAATGGAAAATCAAGTTCAAGAGGCTTACAGGACTCCAAATACACAAAATTACAACAGACCCACACCAAGGCACATTATAATGAAAATACCTAACATACAAAATAAAGACAGAATCTTAAAGGCTGTGAGAGAAAAGAACCAAATTACATTCAGGGGGAAGCCAATACGGATATCAGCAGATTTTTCAATCCAGACCCTAAAAGCTAGAAGGGCCTGGAATAACATTTTTCAAGCCCTAAAAGAAAATGGATGCCAACCAAGAATCTTATACCCAGCAAAACTTACCTTCAGATTTGACGACGAAATAAAATCCTTCCATGATAAACAAAAGCTAAAAGAATATACAAAAAGAAAGCCAGCATTACAGAACATTCTCAGCAAAATATTCCATGAAGAAGATATGAAAAACAAAGAAGCAAATCAGCAAAGGGAGGAGATATCCTAAAGGAACTCTCAAATAAAGAGGAACCAAGTCGTGTCAAAAATAAGCAAATAAATGAATAAAATGAGTCAAATGACCGGGAATACAAATCATATCTCAATAATTACCCTGAATATTAACGGCCTGAATTCATCAATCAAAAGACATAGACTGGCAGATTGGATAAAAAAGAAAGATCCAACAATATGTTGCCTGCAAGAGACTCATCTCTTAGAAAGAGATACCCAAAGACTAAAGGTGAAAGGATGGGAAAAAACTTACCATGCACATGGACCCAGCAAAAAAGCTGGGGTATCCATCCTCATTTCAGATAAAGTGGACTTCAAGCCAAAGTTAATCAGAAGGGATAAAGAAGGACATTTCATAATGCTTAAGGGAACCATAAATCAGCAAGACATAACAATCATAAATATCTATGCCCCAAACAGTGGCTCACCCATGTATGTCAAACAAATCCTTCTCAATCTCAGAAACCAAATAGACCACAATACAATAATACTAGGTGATTTTAACACGCCTCTCTCTCCACTGGACAGATCTTCCAAACAAAAATTGAATAAAGAAACCTTAGATCTCAATAACACAATCAATAATTTAGACTTAACAGACATTTATAGAATATACCATCCAACGAAGAGTGAATACACTTTCTTCTCAGCAGCACATGGATCCTTCTCTAAAATAGACCATATATTATGCCACAAAGGTAATGTTAGCAAATACAAGAAGATAGAGACACTTCCTTGTATTTTATCAGACCATAATGGATTGAAACTAGAAATAAATGAAAGAGCAAAAAACAGAAATTACTCCAACACCTGGAGATTAAACAATATGCTATTATATGAGGAATGGATAACAGAAGATATTAGGAAGGAAATTAAAAAATTCTTAGAGGTAAACGAGAACAAAGAAACATCGTATCAAAATCTCTGGGACACTATGAAAGCCGTACTTAGAGGAAGATTTATTTCATGGAGCGCATTTAATAAAAGAAGTAAAACTCAAAAAATAAATGAACTAACACTACAGCTCAAAGCCCTAGAAAAAGAAGAACAGACCAACACCAGAAGTAGTAGAAGACAGGAAATAGTTAAACTCAGAGCTGAAATCAACGAAATTGAAACGAAAGAAACAATACAAAAAATTGACAAAATAAATAGTTGGTTCTTCGAAAAAATAAACAAAATTGATAAACCTTTAGCCACACTAACAAAGAGAAGACGAGAGAAAACCCAAATCACCAAAATTCAGAATGAACAAGGAAGTATCACAACAGACACGACTGAAATACAAAACATAATTAGAACCTATTTTGAAAATCTATATTCCAACAAAATAGAAAATTTCGAAGATATCAACAAGTTTCTAGAGACATATGAATTGCCTAAACTAAACGAGGAGGACATGCACAATTTAAATAGACCAATTTCAAGTAATGAAATAGAAGAAGTCATCAAAAGCCTACCAACAAAGAAAAGTCCAGGACCTGATGGTTTCTCAGCCGAGTTCTACAAAACCTTTAAAGAAGAGCTCATTCCAATACTTTTCAAAGTATTCCATGAAATAGAAGAGGAGGGAACCCTCCCAAACTCATTCTACGAAGCCAATATCACCCTGATACCTAAACCAGACAGAGACACATCGAGGAAAGAAAATTTCAGACCAATTTCCTTAATGAACATCGACGCAAAAATTCTCAACAAAATTTTAGCAAATCGCATACAAAAATGTATTAAAAAGATAGTGCATCATGACCAAGTGGGTTTCATCCCAGGGATGCAAGGTTGGTTCAACATCAGGAAATCAATAAATGTAATTCACCATATCAACAGACTTAAAGTCAAGAATCACATGATTATTTCAATAGATGCAGAAAAAGCATTTGATAAAATACAGCACCCCTTCATGCTCAAAACACTAGAAAAAATAGGGATAGTGGGAACGTTCCTTAACATTGTAAAGGCCATCTATGCTAAGCCCATGGCTAATATTATTCTTAATGGTGAAAAACTGAAAGCATTCCCCCTAAAATCTGGAACAAGGCAGGGATGCCCTCTCTCACCACTCCTATTCAATATCGTCCTTGAAACTCTAGCCAGAGCAATTAGACAGACCAAAGAAATTAAAGGGATACGAATTGGAAAAGAAGAACTCAAACTATCCCTATTTGCTGATGATATGATTATATACTTAGAGGAACCAGGAAATTCCACCAGAAAACTCTTAGAACTCATAAGTGAATTCAGTAAAGTAGCAGGATACAAGATCAATGCTCATAAATCCAATGCATTTTTATACATAAGTGATGAATCTTCAGAAAGAGAAGTTAGGAAAACTACTCCATTCACAATAGCCTCAAAAAAAATAAAATACTTGGGAATCAATCTCACAAAAGAGGTGAAAGACCTCTACAATGAGAACTACAGAACACTAAAGAAAGAAATTAAAGAACACCTTAGAAGATGGAAAGATCTCCCATGTTCCTGGATAGGCAGAATTAATATTGTCAAAATGGCCATACTACCAAAAGTGCTATACAGATTCAATGCAATTCCAATTAAAATCCCAATGATGTACCTTGCAGAAATAGAGCAAGCAATTATGAAATTCATCTGGAAGAATAAGAAACCCAGAATTGCTAAAGCAATCCTTCGCAGGAAAAATGAAGCAGGGGGTATTGCAATACCTGAACTTCAACTTTACTACAAAGCAATAGTAACAAAAACAGCATGGTATTGGTACCAAAATAGACAGGTAGATCAATGGTACAGAATAGAAGACACGGACACAAACCCAAACAAATATAATTTCCTCATACTAGACAAAGGGGCCAAAAATATGCAATGGAGAAAAGATAGCCTCTTCAATAAATGGTGCTGGGAAAATTGGAAATCCATATGCAACAAAATGAAAATAAACCCATATCTCTCACCGTGCACAAAACTAAACTCAAAATGGATTAAGGACCTCAGAATCAGACCAGAGACCCTGCATCTTATAGAAGAAAATGTAGGTCCAGATCTTCAACATGTCGGCTTAGGACCAGACTTTCTCAACAGGACTCCCATAGCACAAGAAATAAAAGTAAGAATCAACAACTGGGATAGATTCAAACTAAAAAGCTTTCTCTCAGCAAAGGAAACTATCAGCAATGTGAAGAAAGAGCCTACAGAGTGGGAGAAAATCTTTGCCAATCATACTTCAGATAGAGCACTAATCTCCAGAATCTATAAAGAACTCAAAAAACTCAACACCAAGACTACAAATAATCCAATCGACAAATGGTCTAAGGAAATGAACAGACACTTCACAGAAGAAGACCTACAAACAATCAACAAACATATGGAAAAATGTTCAACATCTCTAGTAATAAAAGAAATGCAAATCAAAACCACCCTAAGATTCCATCTCACCCCAATCAGAATGGCGATTATCAAGAACACAAGCAACAACAGGTGTTGGCGAGGATGTGGGGAAAAAGGTACACTCATACATTGCTGGTGGGGTTGCAAATTAGTGCAACCACTCTGGAAGGCAGTATGGAGATTCCTTAAAAAACTTGGAATGGAACTACCATTTGACCCAGCTATCCCACTCCTTGGCCTATACCCAAAGGACTTAAAATCAGCATACTACAGAGATACAGCCACATCAATGTTCATTGCTGCTCAATTCACCATAGCCAGATTGTGGAACCAACCTAGATGCCCTTCAGTTGATGAATGGATAAAGAAACTGTGGCATATATATACAATGGAATATTACTCAGCCATAAAGAATGATAAAATTATGGCATTTGCAAGCAAATGGACGAAATTGGAGAATATCATGCTAAGTGAGATAAGCCAATCTCAAAAAACCAAAGGAAGAATGATCTCGCTGATAAGTGGATGATGATACATAATGGGGTGTGGGAGGGGTTAGTTTTAGGGTTAGAGTGAGGGTTAGGGAGGGGGGCAAGAATGGGGGAAGGAAGGACTGTATAGAGGGAAAAGAGGGATGGGAGGGGTGGGGGGAAGGGGAAAAAAATAACAGAATGAATCAACCAACATCACCCTATGTAAACGTATGATTACACAAATGGTATGCCTTTACTCTATGTACAAACAGAGAAAGAACATGTATCCCATTTGTTCACAATAAAAAAAAAAAAAAAAAAAAAAAAAAATGGAAAAGTCACCTGCACCGCCACCCTTGTGGGCTCAGTTCCCATTTGTGGGGAATTAACTGTGAAGAGCTATTTGTACTAAGTACTTGGAGGAAGAAAGGTACAGGGTAATTTAAGCTTGAGCTTGCTCTGAATCTTGGCACCTAGGTTTAGCAGAGTGGGAGCTAAAAAAAAAAAAAAAAAAATGGCCATTTCAAAGCTGCCAACAGTTTTGGAGTTTTTTGTTTTGTTTTCTTTTGTTTTGTTTCCACAAAAACATGGAAACAGATTTGGGACAAATGACTCCTTTGTTCTGAGTAAACCTCTTGGATGTTTTTGTTATGTAAGCATACAGAAAATACTACAGTTAGAAAAAGAATGGTTTTGTTTAATGATATAAAAGATTATTTACTTTGTAGGCAAGAGTCACATTTCCACAGATTTGGTTCCTTTTTGGGAACATCTCCCCAGAGATTAAGACTCCTCTATGCCTGAATATGGTTACTTTTCTCAGGAGGTGTGTTGAGGACGGGGCTAGTATAAGATAAGGACCTGGGACCAGAGGTTGAAGGAACTTTTATATAAGACACATTCTGAGCAGGAACAATACTGCTTTGAGCTCCAGATGGCGAAGTGTCATGCAGAGTTGAGGAGGCAGCCTCCTCTGCCCAGAATCTTTCATCAACTAACACCCTTGAGGAGTGTTGTTAGCTTTTAGAACCTGAGACCTGGAAACAGCATTTAACACCTCTCTTCTCTAATCTCTGCCATCTCTGGTGGCTTTATTATCTCCTACTGCAAACAAGCATTCTCCTTAAAACCTAGAAATAGGACCACTAACATCTATTTTTATAAACTTCTAATTCTGGTATTGGAAGCAAGGCCCTTCTTGCTAGCTCCATCTACAATAATCCTGGTGAAATAATGTGAACAGGGTCACATAACCTACCTGGACAGAGGAAGAAGTATCCTCATTAATCTAGTCCCCAGGGATAGCACCTTTGTGAAGGAACTGGAGTTGGCCAGTGGTTTGGTCAATGTACTTGGCAGCTAAAAACAATAGCTGGCACTTGTAGTTTTGAAAAGTTGAGCAAGACCTATATTCGAACTCTGGGTGTATACCCACAGCTTCCCAACCCCACCTGTGCTGCCTTCTAGGAAGGAAAGAATAGACATGTCCAAATGCTTGAATACTAGCATTAAAAACGGCCCACAAATATTTGTGAATGAAAGAATGAATGAAAATCCTGATGCTTTGTATCCCAACCCTGGTCTTTCCCTGTGAGTTATTCTTTTCATCTGCTCCTCTTCTTTGTGTGAAGAGGTCACCTTTATCAGTAGATACACATAAGAGCAATGTCATTTTGTCTGCCCTGAGACATGATTTGAAAACAAATGAGATGTTGGCCCACTTAATACCCTTAAGTCTGTAAATAAGGAATCCAAGATCTTAGATTTTGAAATGTTAGTGTGAGTGTGATCAAGTTTTAGTTACTGATAGGGTCAGATAAACTTTTAATACTTATTTTTATTCAAAAATAACAGGAAAATTGATTTTAAAAGAGAGGGAAAGCAACACTGGGATCCATGGTAGTGGTGGCAGGGACTGCAGCGACTGGCACGAGGCAGCCAGGCAGCATCTGGAGGCCTGGCCAGTACACGGCCCCAACCTGAGACAGGTCTCACATTCACCCACCTCACTGGGGGGCGAGGTCTCCTCTGGACCTGAATGTTAGTTGATGGACCTCGGTTGCCTGCATGAGGTGGTGACTCTCCCAATCACAGCCAACTGGGAGGGGCTGCAGGCAAGGTAGAAGGTCCTCACCAGCTGGCCTAGGCAGTAGAAGTGGCAGGCTGCGGTAGAAGCCTCAGAGGAAGAGAGCTTCCCATTGCCCTCTGCCTCTGATGCAGAATTTGGTTGGATATATAGGAGACTTTGTCATGGATGACAAGTTCCAGTTATGAAAGATAAATTTTATGGACAAGTATTCTCAGGAGTTTGAAGACACAGAATTTAATAAATTCACCTACATGCCTCCCTCCCTGCTGCCCCCATTTTTTTTTTAAATCTGGTGCATGGAGTAGAAACCCAGGACCTCACAAATGCTAGGCAAGACCCCACCCCCAGCCCTACATGCCTAGTTTTAACCACTATATATGTTTGGTAGAAAGTACATTGGAAACCTGGAGTAGATTCCCAGATTTAACATGGTGGCTTTCACAACAATATTATACCACCAGAAAGATGAGGTAGCTCAAAGACATATTTGACATACTGCTCACATCTATAGTTTTTCTGGCTTAAAAAAAAAAATCTGGACTTGAGGGCAGAAAAAGAAGGGCTTTAGTGTTGGTTTAGTAGTGAGTTCATTGTGCAAATCATCTTCTATATCAGCTTCCCAGAACAATCTGTGATACTAGTTCCCACCTCCAGGCAATAAAGGGAATTATTTTGAATGTTATCATCCTAGTAGGCTCAGAGAGGCTTCAGCTAATGACAGAACACATCTTGGAAAGAATGACTCTGTTCTACAACTCTTCATTCACTTCATTCACATTATTTGATTTTAAATCTTTGCCGTGCTGAGAATTGAACCCAAGGCCTTGCACGTGCTAGGCAAGTGCTCTGTCACTGAGTTACGTCCTCAGTCCTTCATGTTAAGTATTGATGGATCAAAACCAAAATGAGGGCTGGGGAGATAGCTCAGTCGGTAGAGTGCTTGCCTTGCAAGCCCAAGGCCCTGGGTTTGATCCCCAGCACCGTAAAAAAAAAAAAAAACCCAAAATGACCTGGCTAAATGTAGGATAACCCACCACCATGATCTCTGTCCCATCAGCTTCGTATGACTCTTTTGAAATTCATAGCTCCTTTAGTTCTAGTTTTTCAACCTCAACAGGGTTCTTGTTGGGAGTATTTATCTAGGGAGTCGCTCATTTAAGGCTGATGCCTGTCCTAAGATTTCTGAATCTCCTATAATCATAACTTCTCTTACCTGTAGGAATCAACTGAAAGAGTTGTCTGTTACCTAAAAGATAAGTTAGAAAATCATCTATTAATCTTACAACCACAGTCCTTATATTGATATGGCTTCTGCTGGTCTTGATGTAGTCCTACTATTTCTAGAAATCTCTTTAAGCATTTGTGTGTGTGTGTGTGTGTGTGTGTGTTACTAGAGATTGAACCCAGGGCCTCACACATGCTAGACAAGCACTTTACCACTGAACTACATCCCCAGCCCTTTTTATTTTATTGGAGACTGGGTCTAATTAAGTTGCCCAGGCTGGCCTTGAATTTGTGATCCTCCTGCCTCAGAATCCCTATTAGCTGGGATTGCAGACATGTGCCACTGTGCTCAGCTTTAAAATTATTAAAATATGTATATACATATACATATATATTATTATAATATATTTATATTAGATGATACTCAGGCTAACCTGAGTAGATATGATCTTAGAACTTTCATGATTACCCACCTGCTGTAGTCAGAACTTAAATGTCCCCCAAAGCCTGTGCAAAAGACTTGATCCCTAGGGTGATACTCTAGGGAAATGGTGGAACTTTTAAGAAGTGGGGCCTAGTAGGAGATGTTGAAGTCTTTGTGGGCATGTTGTGAAGGGAGTTGTGGCATCCCGGTCCCTTTCTCTTCCTCCCTTTGCTTCCCAGCCTTGAGGTGAGTGGTTTTGCTCAGTCATGAGCTCCCCATCATGATGTGCTGCCTCAGCACAAGTCCCAGAGCAACAGCAGCAACTGATCATGAGCTGAAATCTCCAAAACTGTGAGTCAAAATCAATATTTTCTCTTTATAAGTTGATGATCTCAGATATTAGTTACAAAAATATATAAGGGAAACAAATATGCCACTTAAAGATTGAAGTATTACATGTTGTATGCTTTTTAGTTGTTAGTGCTAGGCTATATTTTGACCTAGAAACAGACTAAAAACTGTTCAGTTCTCATAGCATGTTAGGTGTGTTGTGCACATTTGCTTAAGATCCACTTTGTATGAAGCAGATTGTTTGATTTTCCATTAGGATAGGTAAGGACTCTGCAATTTTTTTTTCCTGCAAAAATATGCCAAAATGGCATTCCACCTGGGGTAGCTCAGCATGAGTAGAAGATAGTGAACAGTTTTATTCATCATTTGTGTGTTTAATGGTTTAGGACAATGTTTGGTAAAGTATTACTGACCAGAGAACATGTATGTCATATCTCTACAAAGGAAAAAAAAAGCATAGCATAGTTGTTCAATTCCAATGTATACATTTGATTTTTCTTAAGTAAAAATAATCTGTATTAACTTTCACTTGACTATTCTGGTTTTAAAGGTTGAGCTACAAGCTGAGTAGTTTTCTATAGAGATGTGTCTCTTTAAATACTTTGTATAAGAAAAAATATAGAGCAAGAATGGAGGAAGGAAGGACTGTATAGAGGGAAAAGAGGGGTGGGAGGGGAGGGGGGGAAGGGGAAAAATAACAGAATGAATCAAACAGCATTACCCTATGTAAATTTATGATTACACAAATAGTATGCCTTTATGCCATGTACAAACAGAGAAACAACATGTATCCCATTTGTTTACAATAAAATTAAAAAAAAATAGAGAGAGAAGGGAAAAGTAGTTTGACTTTATAATAGTAATATAATTATAGTCATTTTTTAAAAATTGCTAACTACAGATTCCTAATTATCATTCCTGGGCAATAACAATTATACATTATGATGAAGTATGTGCTGAATTTACTTTTGCAAATTCCATGGGAGCTTAGTTCTGAAATCTTGGTTGTCAAGTGTTTTTTTTTTTTTTTTTTTGGTCATGTTGCATAGTCATCTCCTGTACTTGTGAAATAGCAAAAAATTGGAGAAAGTATTGGTCAGTAAGTATCAACAAGCCCCTCACTGTTCTGATATTCCCTTGTATTTGTTTCACCTCCCCAACTAGGTTGAAAATATCTTAAGAAGCATTATTCATATCATAATGAAGTAATCCTAAATTGAGAATGGATATCTAGACTATTTATAACTTTTTTTTTGCAGTGCTATGTATGAAACCCAGGGCCCCATATGCTAGATTATCACTGTACCATTTAGCCACAACCTTTACCCAGTGATTTAGAACTCCTTAGTCCTGTCATAATCAACACTCATTCTTCAGAACAAATACTTTCAAATAAACACTTTATCATCATCTAAAATGCAATTCGTTGTTGCATAACCAACAAATACATCATTTCACCAAAAAGAGCAGTAAAAAAGAATTTAATTAAAAATAATAACATGTCTTATTGTTGTAAATGTATGAACACCATTAGACAAGAACACATAGAAAGTAAGTAAATGCTTATACCTACTTACACTGAATAATTTGCCATTAAAAAACCAAAGGAAATATTAATTGAATACTGTTGACACCTTTATTTTTGCTTGACATTTGAAATCACCATGGAAAGAACAACAAATGCAAACCTATCAGAGTAAGTTATACTAGCAATTTAGATGCATGAAGAGTATGGGATGTCAGTGACATGATTTTCCACAATAATAAACAATTCTGGGTGAGGTTTACAGAGAAAAAAATAGTAGTTTTCCTCCAATTTACCCAGTAGTTGCATTCCTGATAAAAAACCCAAGCATAAAAACCTACTGAAAAGACTTTTGTTTACATGTAAAATGGTATTGGATTTCAGGCTCAGAAAATTATAAGCAGGCTTTCCAACTCATGAATATGCAGTGGAACATTTTAAAGTGATGCAAAAGACAGGGCAGTTCTTTGTTGAGTGAGACTGTCTTTCACAGTGCAGGATATCTAACATGCCTTGCTCCCAATCACTGAATGCCAGTAGGGCCACCCAATCATTGTGAGAAAAAACCACCTCGCAAATTCCAGAACACTCTCTAAGAGGGCCCCCTTTGACAATTGCTGCATTGAAACTTACAAGTTTCTTACTCTTCTGAATATCTGAATAGCTTGTATTTTATTTTCCATACATTTATTAGTGCATTATAATTATACATAACAGTGGGATTTGTTTTCCCATATTCACATATACATGTGATATAACTATAAATTGTCCAATATTATTCCCCAGTATTTCTCTTTTACTCTTTTTAAAATTTTTTAGTTGTTGATGGACCTTTATTTTATTCATTTATTTATATGCAGTGCTGAGAATCAAATCCAATGCCTCACACATGTGAGGCAAGCACTCTACCACTGACCATATAGCCCAAACCATGTCCCTTACTCTTAAACTTAAAAGTTTCCACCTACTAAAAGGTAGAGAGTTAAACTCCTCATACTGAGAAATTTGAAGTTCTATTTGTAACAAATGAGGTAGGTATATATTTTACCAAATCTATATCTACAGCAAATTAAGTTTCCAATGAGATATATTTATACACAATATATTATTGCTATTAGACTGTGTGTGTGTGAACTTATGTTGCTCAAATAAATCAGGAAGACAAAAGAAGAATTGGCAGTTTGTGCAGATTGGTTTACACCAAGCAGCTGTAAAGCAGCCAGATTGGCCTTGACTGCTATCAATGTCATGTATTCCTGTGGCCCACACCTAGCATTTGTAAAGACTGAATAAGCCAAATTTGCCTAGTGTACCACAGAGCACTCCTTTTGGGGAAAAACCAAAGGATAGAACCACATCTCAGAGAATGGGGTTTACTTTGATGAGACTGCATCATGTTCCTATTGTTAACCTGCTTGAGAGCAGGACTTCATGACAAAGAAAAAAAGGGCTTGAAAGGTAGTTCTTAGGTAGAGGGGGAAAAAAAGCTTTTTTTTTTTTTTTTTTTTTTTTTTCTTTTATAGCTAGGAGCAGTTAGGAGTCTGAACTTTGGGGAGGAGTAGGAGGTTGTCACTGAGAAATAAACTGTCCAGGTAAAACAGGAGCAGGCAAAGGATAAGCAGAGAACAAACTTCTGTCACAATAAAGCAAGACAAATGAGAAAAAGGAACTCAGCAGGAGATTCCCAAGAAAGGGTTTGAGCCTGTTCTCTCTGAGTCCTGCCCATTTTCTTTGTTATGTTCTCCATGTTGTTATCAAAGTCAAATGTTAAAACTCACAGCTCAGGTTATATTGGAAAATTAAGGAAGGGAAAACATATTTAAGAAAAGAGGATTCTCAACAGATCAGACAAAAAGAGTAATCTTCTCACCATGAGCAAAGACTTTAAAAATTGGAACCAATAGTTCAAATTTCTGTATATTACTTTCCACTTTGCAAATATTGGTGGAGCAATAAAATCTTAGGAAAGCTGCCCTATGATGAAACATTTCCATTCCACTTTCACTTGGAATTTCTGAAGAGCATGCCTGTGTCTTTTCAACTGTCCAGATTCACAGAAAATTGTTCAATTCTGATTGGGAACAGAGACATGAGAGGTGGGAACATGAGGTTAAGGGAACAATTCCTTAAACTGGGCCCACTGTGCTGACCCCCACATGCTTTCTTTTTTAAAAAGCAATTTATCTGCATCCCTACCTGGCTTAAGTCAACAGGGTATGTTACATTCTTCTGCAGACTACCGGTTATCTACAAAGAAATGCAGACTCAAAATGCCAATAAAAACAGCACAAGTTATGCTGAAGGGGAGAAGACTGTGATACTTATACAGACCAGATCCCAGAATGCACATTAGTAAAGATAATCTCCCCTAACCATAAAATCTCTAAAAACAGTTTCCAATTAGAACTGTTCAGCATGTGCCAAAGTGACCTAAAGTTGTTCTGGCAGTGGTGAAAGTCTGATGTCATCCTGCTGTCAGTCAAAAGTCAAGAGATGAATCTGGGTGGGACTTGCTGGAAAATATCTGGGACCTCCTGGAGGGCAGGAGAGAGGCACTGACCCTCTCCTCTCTGAGAGGACCCACTCTTTCCCTTGAGAGTACCCCCCCTTCTACTTTTCCATACCTTTCTAATAAACTCATGCCTGTTACTCTAAGTGACATGTCTGAAATCTTTCTGGCATGATTGCAAGAATCAGGATCTGAAGAGAGGGTCTCCACACTGCCTCAGTTTCATGGTGGGCCTCTGCACTGTAACATGTCCATTTTGAAATCAATGGGTAGCTTTTCTTTCCTCAACACAAAGTTAACAATCAAAAGATTCTAAACTTCAGCCTTGTCTTGAACCCCTATCATTTAGTTCTTTAATAAAGAGACTTAAACAAAAAGGGAGGCATTTCTTTTTAGAAGATAAAAATCTGAGTATTTATTTAGTTACGGGTAGTAAAATATAAACAAAAGCAAAATTGGTAATTTCACAAATTTCTAACATTATGCTTTTTAATAATTCTTTTCCTTACTTATATAGATAGCCTCAATTGCTGCTCATTATCTGCTGAGGTTCCCAGAGGTAGAAAGGGAGGCATTTTTTAAAGAATTCAATGACTTCTGACTTGGTTTGGGGGCCTTAAATAGCTTTGAGGAAAAAAATTAGACTATATAGCAGGATTAAAATTTTTAATTACAGTTTCCAATAGAACATAAAAGAAAAAAGTATGTTCCTTTGCTAAAAATAAATTAAGTGGTCAGTAACCTAAGAAAAAAAGGTTTCAGATAAAAATTAAAAATAGGAATTAAAACAACAAAAATATGTCATTTTTCACCTTCTAGGTAAAAATTTTTTTAAAAATATTTTTAGATGTTGATAGGCCTTTATTTAATTCATTTATTTATTTATTTATTTATGTGGTGCTGAGAATCGAACCCAGTGCCTCACACATGCTAGGCAAGCTCTTTACCACTGAGCCACAACCCCAGCCCTAGGTAAAAATTTTAATAGATCAGTATTATATATCAGACTAAAAATGGCAGCAATTTTAGTAGTGAGGGTGTAGTATAAGGAAGTAATTGAATATTATGTTGATCTTGGGTATAAAAGATGTATTATACAGCAAAAAATTTGCCCTGAAAACTCTTTTCCCATTCTGTAAGATGTCACGATCTCATGAACACAAGCAAAAATTGGATAATGCCTAAATTATGGTGCAAACAAAATAAATGGAATCTGTTTTCTGATTGACCACATGGAAAATAGCCAATAAATTTCATTTAATATTCTATATTTATCTTTGTTTGAGCAGCTAATCCTTTACCATAACTACTATATTTTCCTTCATGTCTTCTCAAAACAACAGCCCACAAAATTCTTTTTTGTTTCTTCCCCTTAGTGGTGCTAGGGATTGAATCCAGGGCCTCACGTAAACGGGATCATGTTATTTCTTTATACAAAATTCTTAAATAAATCCATCTCATTCTGAGCAAAAGCCCAAGTCTTAACATGGAGCTATACAACCTTGTCCTCCCTTCTCTCTTTAACCTAATTTCTCATCCCATTCACTCTCCTCAAGACAGTGAGGACTGTTTGGCACTCTTTGAATATTCCTGGCACCATAAGGACTTTGCATTTGCCATTCTCTATGCATGAAACTCTCTTGTCCAGAAATCTGCAAAGTTCATTCTCTCTTCAACTCTGAGTATTTGCTCAGATGTGTCTTTCTCAGTGAACCTTCCCTGACTACCCAATATTCTCACATTGCCTTAGTACCTTTCCTGTTTTATCATTTTCCTTAGCCTTTATTGCTTTCTAATATAAAATATAACTTAATTACTTATGGTATAATTTATCTGTTTGCATATGTGTATTGTCAAAAGTAAGCTCTGAAGGGAAAAGAATCTATTTTGTTTGCTAATTCTTTCCCAGTGCAGCACCTGACATACAGAAGGTACATAGTAATGCTTTTAAATAGATATATCATTAGGAATGGTTGGGTCTGTAAATAAAAAATAACAGAACCTTAAAACATATACACTTATGGTTTGTTGTAGGAAAACCTGGTTAGCATCATAGATGTTCTTCTTTGTTTCATCATCAGAGTTCCAGGGATATCTCCCCTTAGTTTCCAAGTGGCTGCTATAGTGCCAGACATTATGTCTTCATGCAATAGACTCTGTAGTAGAAGAAACTGTGAAGGAGGGGGAAAATGTCTCCTCACATGTCTCTTTTCAGGATGGTAGAGTAAACCTAGTCTTAGGTCTCACTGGTCAGTGTTATGGTTTAGATATGAGGTGTGTCCCCCAAAAGCTCGTGTGTGAGACAATGCAAGAAGTTTCAGAGGTGAAATGGTTGGGTTATGAGAGCCTTAACCCATCAATGAATTAATCCCATGATAGGGATTGGCTGGGTGGTAAATGTAGACAGGTAGGGTATGGCTGGAGGACGGGGATCTCTGGGGGGTTGACTTTGGGGTATCTATTTTGTCCTTATTGAGATGAGTTCTTTCTCTGCTTCCTGGTGTGATGTCTTAACATGCTTCCCTCTGCCACACTTCTTCATGATATTCTGCCTCACTTGGAGCCCCAAGGAATAGGGCTGGCTGTCTGTGCAGAGACCTCTGAAACCATGAGCCCAAAAATAAACTTTTCCTCAACTAATTGTGATTGTCAGGTCTTTTGGTCACAGCAGCAAAAAATCTGACTAAAACAGCCAGAATGACATTGCATTGTCATTTCTAGACAAATTATGGACAAAGAGAATGGATAGTTAAAATTAACATATGCACCAATTAAGATTCATCCCAGTGACTGAACGAAGTGCCATCTAAACAAAATTGGAAATCTATTGAAGAATTAGAATAAATGGTTGGGCATGCAGATAATCATGTCCTCTTGAAGGACATATAGTTAATTAAATAGTTACTGCAAAATTATAATTATATAATAAGGTTACCATTTTATAGTAAGCATTATAATAAGGTTATAATAAAGTTACTTTTATTTCAGAAAAAATGGTACATCAATTAAGGTTATATTTAGTTATATATAAAAAGAAATAAGATTAAAATTGATTAAGCACAGAGTTTTTAGTTTCCCCCTTACAACAAAAATGCATGGAAATAGGCAGCTCAGAACCAACCAGGGACCCAGGTTTCTTTATGCCAGACTGAGTGCAATTTTCTTCCTTTGGGGCACAGTGTGTGCTTTACACTTAGCATGTTTGCACTCCATGTACGAAACAGGAAGAAAAGCGGGGAAAGGCAAAAGGTGATTACCAAACAAGACAGCCACCTTTCCAACAATGCCTGTCCAGCTATCTCTACTGACAAATCTCTAACTAGAGCTAGTTAAGAGGGCAACTGTGTATCTGGGGAGTCAAGTATTTTAATGCAATCCCAGTGAAAATTTGGATCTGCTAATAAGATATAGGGTGAGATGAGAGGGAGGAGGGGGCTGGGGTATGAAAGATGGTGGAATGAGACAGACATCATTACCCTATGTACATGTATGATTACACGAATGGTATGAATCTACATCATGCACAACCATAGAAACGATGATGTACCCCATTTGTATACAATGAATCAAAATGCAGTCTGTAAAAATTAAAAAAAATATTAAAAAATAAAGGTTCTTAACTGAAAAAAAAAAAAAAGAAAGAAATAGGGTGAGAATGGATATCTGTTAGACAATTAGCAGTGCCTGCTGTTTAGTTTTACCAGATACATTAACTAGGGTTGCCTTTGAGTGGTGAAATTGAGTGATTCTTTTGTCTTCTTGAATTGTTTTCAACACTTATTTTAATTTGAAAAGAGCATAACAAAACTATTTTTATTTTGCAGAGGAAAACAGAAAGTTTAAAGATTTGCTTTTATAGGTTTCACCAAAATATTCTTGACATTAAAATGTCTGCTTCAAATGATCATGTCAAAATATTCTTATGAATATATAACTTTGGGTACAGACTTTCTGAGCCTCAGTTAACTTGTACATGTAGAATAAGGACAGTGTACCTAACTCCTAAAGTTATTCAAAATGAGGTCAAATCAAATAAGATAATGTATAAAAAATATTTAGCACACTGCCCACTAAATAGTAGTTTTTATTAGTAATACATAGATACATGGTACATGTGAAATAGCCCTTTTAATTAACTATATGATTTGTGAATTTTACCTTGCTCTGTCTCTTAGGTTGGCTTACTTTTTTTGAGCATTTGCTATGTAACAGAACCATACTGGGTGTCTAATCTATAGTAAGTCATTTAAAGCTCAAAATAACCTAGGAAATAGGTAATGTTACTATCTGGATTTTACAGATGAAAAAACTGAGGTTTAGGGAAATTAAGAAAATTATCCCAAATTATATAGTAAGGTGCAGCAAAGCTTAAATTCTGATCCAGGCAATTTGACCCAAAGTTTTTTTTATTTTTAACTAATGTATTACAACACAAATATGAAATTCCTTTATTGAAATTATGGAAGCATCATAGACCAAGTTACAAATCAAAGTAAGAAATTACTTTGCCTATTTGCAAGTCTAGCAAAAAAAAAAAAAAAAAACCAAAACTGCAGAATGAGCTGAATACCTTTTGAATCACATCCAGAAATTCAAACATTGTTATTGCAGCTTTCCCTAATGATAGCACCCTGTGTTGAACATTTTCTGAAAATTCTACTCTAAATTTTAAAAAATATGGATTTATAATTTTATAAGAGTGCAAAGTTTTCAAGTTAACTTATTACTGATTACAATTTGGCTAAGTTAGCCTAGAAAACTAACAATGCTATGAAAAAAATCAAGTAATCTGTAGCTTGAGAGCAATATAAATAGGTACTCTTTCTCAGATATTGTTCTAGCCTAACCAATGATGTAATTGTTCACATGAATCTATTCATAAATATACAGTTAATAAAATGAGAAAAGAATAATGAGATAATAACTTTGAAAATAGTAATTAAAATCATGTAAATAATTTATAAGTTAACTGAACATAAAAGAACTATATTGGGAAAATTTACTAGCAAAAAATCTAGGCTACTTTATAGCAAGTATCTCTCTAACCATTTGCATTTACCAAAATAAATAAAGGTATTTCAGTAAAGGTTAAAGAATGTCTGACATCTGCTGACTGATTAGCTGAAAAGACAGAATTTAGAAATAAATTTGGTACAAAAAGTGATTCTTTCAAAGTGTTTATGAGATATGAGATATACAGAGGAGTACTAGAAATACTCCCTTTATTATTTCTTTTAGTGCATGTCTACTAAAAGATTAATTTTTGCTTTTATGAAAGTCTTTTTCTATAACTAAATGCACTCTTACATATGAATACTGTCTGGTTTGGACTTCGTCTCCCTGAAAGGCTTATGTGTTAAAGGTTAGTCCCTAGCCAATAACACTATTGGGAGGTGGTAGAACCCGTGGGAAGTGGGGTCTAGTGGAAGAAAGTTATGTCATGGAGGCATGCCCTTGAATGGGATATTGGGACCTCAGCCCCTTCCTCTCTCTGGTTCCTGACCACCACGAGGTTAGCAGCTTTGGTCACCATGCACTCCTTGTCATAATGCACTGCCTTGCCACAGGCCCAAAAGCAACAGAGCCATCTGAACCTGGGCTGAAACCTCTTAAACCATTAGTTAAAATAAACCTTTCTTCTTTTAAGTCATTTATCTCAGGTATTTTGTCAAAGAAATGGAAAGCTGACTAACACAAATATAACCACAACCAGATCAAGCCATGGAACATTTCTAGCACTGCAAATATTTCTAGCACTCCTGTTTGTCTTGCTTCTCCTCATTGAACTTAAAACTATGGGTACAGAGGTAAATTAGATTTGCCTCCTCTTGTTCTTCATATAAATTGACTCTTTTGTGCCTAGTTTTATTTTATAAAATATTGTGTCTGTGAGATTTGTTCACTTTGTTGCACAGAGCAGTTTTCTCAATATTACATGGTATGAATTTACTACCCCATCATTTTCTCCATTATTATGTTGATATAAAGTTTGAGTTGTTTCCAGATGTTTAACATTATGAATAAAGCTGCTATGGACATTCTTTTTAAATACATTTGGTGAAAGTAGCACTCATTATGGTAAATCCTTTAATATATAATGCCAAATAAATTTCCAAAGTGGTTGCACAAATTAACATTCCCATTACCAATGCATGAGAGTTTCAGTTTCTTAACATCCTAACACTTTGCCATAGTGGGTCTTTTATTCTTAGACTGTCTGGTAGATAACAGTCTTTGGGGATCTACATCTTTTGAAATATATTAAAGTAGTCTCATCAATGTTAATATTAGTTGATACAACCAATTTGGATATTTGTTTGGCACTCTTATCAAAGAGTTTACTACGTGACCCAGGAATTTCTTTATTCTGATCTTTGATTTCCCTTTTTCTCCTTAATGGTGTCTTTGATGAACATAAATTCTTAATTTTAATTAAATATAACTCTTTAAATATTACTTGTTATAGTTATGATGTTTTGTTTAAGAAATAATTGTTTACCCTGAGACCATTATGATAGTTCTTATTATTATTCAATCCAGAAAGTTTATTGTTTAACTTTCACAATTAGGTTTATGATTCATTTTATTTTCCTTTTTTAAGGATACTTTCATTAGTTTGGAATTCTAAGACATGTGTTTTCACTTGCTTATGGGAGCAGTTCTATTACTGGCTGTTCTAAAAACATTCTTCTTTGTTCAGCTAATCCATTTTACTAGTGTGCATGAGAGAGAAGAAACTTATTTGCTTTATACTCTCACTTTCATTATATTTTACAAATTGGAAAATTTTTAAATGAGATATCCTGTGTCATCAAACCTCTTTCAGTTAGAGGTAGTAAAAATACAATATAAATTATCTGGTCCTCAAAATCTTGAATTGCCAAGTAATTGCAATGTGCAGAGACAGTGCTTAGACATAGCTGAATCAAGGGTTTTAAACTACCTGTTACCATCCTGTTCACCTTCATTGTTCTCTCTGTGTCTCTCTTTCTTCTACCTTATCTCTCTGGAAAGAAGAGTCATTGGTTCTCTTCTTGTTGCTTTAACAAATGGTCACAACTTTAGTGGCTTAAAAAGACACAAATTTATTCTTTTGAAGTTCTTCAAGTGAGAAGTTCAAAATGTGTCTTTTAGGGCTAATGCTGAACAGGTGGGCAAAGTTTCTTTCTTCTAGAGTTTTCAGGGGAGACTTTGTTGCTTGTCTCTTCCAGCTTCTAGAAGTCACTAGAATTCCTTGGCTTGTGGATACCTGACTCCAATCTCTGCTTGCTGGTCACATTGCCTTCTACTCTTTGTTTTCCTGCATCCCTTTTCAAAAAAGTCTTATGATTATGCCAAGATCTCCTAAAATGAAATTGCCATATAATCCAGGATAGTCTTCATCTCAAGAGCCTCAATTGATCCTTTCTACCAAATCTCTTTTATGGTATAAGGTACCATTCATTCATCCATTCTAGGGATTCTGATGTCAACATATTTGGGAGTCCATTATCAGTCAACCACAGATGTTGTCTCTTCCTCTAACTGTAGAAGAAAATCCTAGGCAAATCTCGTAAATGTCCAGTGTGGGTAATATCCATATCCCCAAGTCAACCATTATAGCCAAAGGCATGAGGTCAAGGACTGTCAGTCAGATCTTCATGACCACTCCTGAGAGATGGTATAAGAAAGTTATGACAATGGTTCCATCAGGTCGTATGTATTTGGAGAGGGGTAGGTATCCAGAGGAAGAGTTGTTACTACCAGAAGGAGAGAGAAGGAATAAGGAGCAAAACAAAACAGCATGAGCAAAAAAAACATGTGAAAATCATGAGAGATGCCCATTTGAACCATGCTGTTGACTCTCTTCAGTGATCATAAATAGCACTATTCCTTTTAAAATATTTTTTAGATGTTGATAGACCTTTATTCTTATTCATTTATTTTATATGCAGTTCTGAGGATCAAACCCAGTGCCCCATACATGCTAGGCAAATGCTCTACCACTGAGCCACAACCCCAGTCCCAAGCACTTTTCTTCTTTAAGAACTCCATATATTAGTGTTTGTACTTTTCTATATGTTTTTGGCTTAGACAAAGGGGAAAAAAAAAAAGCAATGAATAGATGTAAGATGTAAAATCAGACAGACTTGGATTTATGGAATGATTTTACCCCTTTTGACAGTACAGTAACAGCCAGAGGAGCCAGAACACAGAAATCTCATGTTATTGAAATTTCCTGACTTGCAGTTTCTTTATAGATAAAATAGGGTTGTTTGCCACAGTGACCATGGTGGATATTTGTCATGCTTGTTGACTACCCAGCATGTTTCAAAACATTGTTACTATGTAGGAAAATTCCCAGCCTTGAGAGTCTTGCTTACACAAAGGAGAATGCAGAGAAAACCAAGGTTGCAGCCTCTCTGGTAGCCAGACCTAGAGATGAAAGTGGCTTTGACTTTTCCAATCAGACTCATATGCAGGAGAATTTGACCAGTAAATGGGCAACAAGAGGAAGGAGGCCCCAGTCAGAATTCATTTTCTGGCGTGGTGGTGGGTGAGCAGCAACGTTGTCTCTTTTGGTAGTAGCTGCAGTGGGCTATGCATTTTCTTCATGGTTTCAAGATCAAGTTCCTGGCACAGAAGTGGCCAAGGTAGGGAGCTGGGAGTTGGCACTGCCTGCCCTCCTGCTCTATAGGACAATTTCTCCTTTGGGCAACTCTGCCATATGGCATTCAGAGTTGTTCCCTGGAGTTTAATTTCAAGTCTGGTTGTCCCAGCTTCCAAACATTCTGTGAGGTAATCAATCAATGTGCTTTAAAAAAAATAATAAATCCCTTTTCTGCTTGATTCACTAAAGAGCATTAGGTTCAGTCACTTGAAATTAAAGGCAATGACTATATATCTACCTCAGAGAGTTGGTGTTATAATTAAATAAAATATTATGTTGTCTTGCAAAAAAGAACTAATGGAGGGAGCACAGTGGTGCACACCTGTAATTCCAGTGGCTCTGGAGGCTGAGACAGGAGATCACAAGTTCAAGTCCAATCTCAGCAACTTAGAGGCCCTAAGCAATTTAGAGACACCCTGTCTCAAAATAAAAAATAAAAATGGGTTGGGGATATGGCTCAGTAGTTAGGCACCCTTGGGTTCAATCCCTAGTACTCCCCTCCCAAAAAGGACTAAGGGCCAATCAGCATACATAAAAGACCTGCTAAAGCAAAGTTTATTGGAGAAAATTTGTAGAGACAGGAATAGTAACAAGCATGCAGGTAACCTGTTGCATTTGTAAGTAAGAAAAGAGTGCTAGCGTGGTCACGCTCTCCAAGTGGAACCCCCAATTCCTCGTCCATAGGTTTTTAAGATCCATCATCAAGGAAACATTGGCCCCTACCTTCAGATGGTCAGGGAACAGAATGCAATAACAAGATGGCAAGGTAAATCATTGATTCCAGCCCTATTCTCTGAGCTCAGATTTTATATTTATAGATACCATGAACCTTTGCCCTGCTATGATCAGGAGCTCAAGTGCAGGCCTTATGGTTGACCAGGATTGACTGCCTTAAGATTTGGCTGTGATCAGTTTTTATGGAGTTCTATGGAAAGCCAGCTCCTTTTTCTTGGAACCAGCCTGCAGAGAATCAATTTTAGGTAAGTTCATCCTTACCTCTTAGAATGGATTGAATAGTGTCTCCCCAAATCCATTTCCACCTGGGAATTCAGAATAATTCCTTACTTGAAAATAGGGTTGGATGTAATTACGTTATGATGAGACCAACTGCAGAAGACAGTTCTAACATCCTGACATCATCCCACTTCAAATATGTGTATCTCTTCCTTGCCTGAGGATTTTCTCTTAGACTGAGAGTTCTTTTTACTTAAATAATTTAAAGCAACACCAACCAATGACTGCTAGAAATAGTAGATAAGTGTTCCCAAGCTTCCTAGCCCCAGCAAGATAATTCTATAGCATGTAAGAAACTGAACACATAGACAGTGACTAGACCACATATAAAAATAGAACTCTGACCTATAAAATACAGCAAACAGTCAAGGAAACCAACCCATTGCCTATGGAAAGCTAGGCTACTCTCTAAAAGTCAGTATTGTAGGAAGTCAGACCACTAGCCCTATCAATCATTCCTATAGCAGTTAGTCCAAAATGGCCAGAACTTGATTAATAATTGACATCTTCCCTAAGTTCTATCCCTGCTTCTAACCAGAGAAAGCCAAACATGCACCACTAATCAATGACACAGTGTACCTCCGTTACATCCTATAGCCTCTACATAACAACAACCCCCAATCAGAGCATATCTGAAGCTTTCCCCTTTTCTCACTATAAAGTTTTCCCACTCCTCTGCCTGCCTTTTCCAAATACAAGTGATGAGTCTACCAAAACACAGATGAGGAGACTTGACTCTTTTGCTATGGTAACCTTTGCCTGCTCTCCTTTGGTTTGTCTTCATTTATTTCCGAACATGGCATATCCTATTTCTCCAGGAGTCCCAATACAATTAATTCCCAGTAGCCTCCTGCTGCACTTTGCTCATTAATACTCTCTTTATTGGCCTCCTTCTTTCCCTATCTCAATTTGGCTTCCTCAATTCGCTTGCTACATAGGATCATCTCCTAAATACACTAACTACATCTGTTCCTAAGGGAACCCAGTGAAGACGTACCATATTTATGGAAGCTTGATCTTAAGAAAATAGTACACATTAACTTTGAACATTTCCCATAAGAAGAGTCATTTAAAACTAAAATTCCAAAGCAATGCCTCAATCATTACTTTCTTCAAGTCAAAGTGCTAAAATACTGAATATTATATTTTAAAGTGTGGGATTATTCCCATGACTTCCTATGCCATTAATGTATCTGACATACATTATTTATTTCCAAAAAAGTTGGCAAAATTCCCTAAAGGAAATTGTCATTTTAATATATCAAGTCATCTTTTTTGTTTATCCCAGAGGTAAAGGTTTAATATGTGATTGCACTGAAAATAGTGCTGAAATTTCAGAATGCTTTTAAAGGAAGAAGATTCAATAATAGTCTACTGCTTGGAATGTAGTTTACAAGAAAAGCTAATTACTTTTACAGAGTAGATGAAAACCTTATGCCTAGAATATGTGAATGATTTTCATTTGAGAAAATTAAGAGAATTGACTCATCTTTGTTGCAAAGTGATCCAGTTACTTTTAGTCGGGGAATATTCACAGCATTTGGGAAACCTAAAAAAAAAAAAAAAAAAAAAAAAAAAAAAAAAAAAAAAAAAATTAAAAAAAAAAATCCTAGAGTACATTTTCCCTGCAGGCTCTTACTGAAAATTCAATTAAGATTTATTGATAAAAGACTGCACCAGCTAAAATATATTATCCTAATTTAGGAATCAATAAGCATTTCTGTGATTTTTATGCACTATAAATTATTTACTTGAATTTATGCCTATCCAATGTCCAAGTGTATTGGTAAATGAGATGCCTAAAGCAACGTATGGGGATAGAATATAATTTTGTTAATGTTTAAGAGAGATGGTATTTGTATTCTAATCATAACAGAGCTCATGTGGACTGTTTTAACAACTTGCATACTACACTCAGATTTATATAGTGTCCCTTCTGTCTGTAGTCTTTAACACCTGGCTAATCCACCCACACATACATAAAGTCACACTGAAAGCACTAAGAGAAGTTTTAAAGTTTTAGACAATTACCTCCTACTTTCACATTTCTCTTTCCCATGACTCTTACACCCTCTCTGCCCTGCATTCGGTTTTGGTGACATGCGTGTGTGACAGGGTTCCAGGTGAAGCTGAGTTTAGAACACTGAGTGATAAGCTGGCAGTACTTATTGTTTTAGGTACCTGTCTCCCCACCTTGGTTCTCTTGAAGATCTCTGTTTTGCTTAGATGTGTAAGATGTTCAGGCACCTGTTCTCTTGGGGGAAAGTCTCATAACCTAATGTTTTTCCTTAAGTCTTTGTACACAGAGCTTGCCTCTGGAGTAAGGTGAGGGAAAATTTTCGTACTAATGAAGGAGCCTCTTGGGGGAAAAAATGAATCAAGACCTAAACAACTTTTTGAGGCTTAAAATTATTTTTAAAAAAGTTCTAACCATTTGAAATGGTTTTGCCCAAGATTTTAAATTGAAAAATGGCACCAAAGGTTTTGAAGTAGAACTTTCCCTTAGGGATATGGACTTAATATGTAGCCAATTCAAGAATCTAGCCTCCAGAAACAGCATTGGTCAAAGTGCACGTGAGAAATACTTCAGTTCCTACCCACCAAGCATCTGGTCAGCTGGGGGAGCCAATGGATGGGTGTGTGTGTAAGCATAAACTTGAAGTCTAACTGTGGTGTCACTCTCCAGTGCTACAGATATCTATGACAAAGGATATTTGCAGCAGTACTAAATAGTTGCTTCTTAGGTAGAATGGTCGTTCAGTAGGGACATCAAGGGCTATGACAGAACATCTCTGATGCAAAATGCCTCTACAGACATTCTAATTCTCTCTTCTCCCTTCTTTTTGGAAGCTGAACTGACCATTGTGGACAATGCATGTGGGGAGATCACACAAAAGACAAGACTTTGACATTTCTGCAAATATGAGAAGGAGGTTGCTGATAGATACATGCCAACCCAATAAAGTAAATCGTGGTTTCCAGCTCTACTCGCTTTTAGCATTTTGGCAGCTCCCCTCTTCTCTCATGCCTCTGTGTATAAGCTACATAGATTATGTCTCTGAGTGTAAGCCACAGATTGTAAAACTTAGACCATAGTTCAAATGATTCCATGGGAATGTAAAAATTAAGTAGGAAAATATAGTTGATCAATTTATTTTTTAAATTGCATCACTCAAAATGTGAGAAAGTATTACAAAATTAAAACAGAACATAGTTTTTCATTTTTACAGTATTGATATTCTGGACCAGATAATTATTTGAGTAGGGGGCTGTCCTAAACATTGTAGAACGTTTAAGAGAACATCTGACCTCTACCCACTAGATACCAGTCAAATCTTCCCTCCCCAAAGGTGACAATAAAAAATGTTTCTAGACCTTGCCAAATATCTGCCCCTCTGTTGACAATTACTGAGATTGTCATTTATTTATACACTTCCAGTGGAATGTTATGAAGTGTTAAAAAGAAAAATAAAGTTGGATAAGGAGAGACAGAATAGAGGGAGGCATGTACTACCTTCAGTAGGGTGGTACGGGAAGAGCAGATCTCTGCAAAGGCAAATGTATGAGTAATGTTGTTTTGAAGGACACAGAATTGTAGGCAGAGGAAACAGCAAGAACAAAGACCCTGAGAAATAAGTATACCTGGCATGCTTGAGGAAGAGTTTCTCACCAGTATTTTGGAGCAGAGAGAGAAAGAAAGGGATTATAAATAAGATCAGAGAGGAAACCAGGAGCTAGATCTTTTAGGTGCTTTTATACCACAGTAAGAAGTATTATTTTAGATAAAATTAAAACCCATAGGAGATTTTTGAGAGAAGACTCATGTTAACAGAATAAAGGAATAAAAATAGTTAATCTTATGAAAAAATAATCAACTTCAGTTGTAATTAATTCAAAAGACTTTGAAAAATTGATATACCTCTTTTTTCACTTAGGACATTAGCAAAGATTAGAAAATTGAAATATACAGTGATGGTGAATCTCTAGGGAGACAGGCACAGTCCTCTCTTTTAATGGATGTAAAATGGTACAATGTCTTTGGAGGACAATTTGTCAATATCAATTAAAATTTAAAAATTGATGCACTAATTGTAGTTAAAAGGAATATAACATATAGGTCTACACACATATGGGCAAAAATATATCAAAATTACTATTGCAGTATTGTTTGAAATAGGAAAAACACCAACTGTGTTTTTCAATAATATTGAACTAGTTATAAAAATTATAGCAAATCCAATAATAGTAACTGCACAGTAATAAAATTAAGGTAGGCTGATATGGCAATATCAGCAAAAATACTGTCAATCTAAGAAAAATAAATCTAAGTACAAAAAAAAAACCACCTTGTCATATAATTCCATCATTTAAAAAAGAATTTGAAAGGCACATGTGTATTTGCCTTAAGGATATTCATTTTCTTTGTATCTGGTTCCAATTAACTGGTTGTTCCCTATAATTTTCATTGAATATAATAAAAAATGCTTACTAATGCATGGTTTCTTTTGCTTAGATGCTTGATTTTTAGATCTTTGCTTATTTTATAGATTTATATTTGAGAATTCTGCTTTTTTTGGGTATTACAAAATATCTCATATTTTAGTATAATTTTAAATAAATATAAAGATAATTTTAAAGTAAAACTTCTGTTTCTTTATGGGTAGAAAATTCTTAAAAAGATGTATAAGAAACTGTTAAGAATGGTTTTCTCTGGAGAGTAGAATTAGAAGTGAAGGGGGTAGGAGATTTTACAGTTCATTTTATACCTTTATGTTACTGTTTGATTTTTTTTATCATGTGTCTACTTTTCATTATATTAATAATTTAAGTTAAAATGAGAATCTTCTTGAATACCCAGTGCCATTCCATTAGCAGTCCCTAAAGCCAATCATTCTGCAGTCCTATCCTCTGAAGCTGTTTCCCATTCCCAGCATAGGATTAGTTCTTGGGAAGACATTTGATTTCCTCCACTTTTGTTCTTAATTCTCTAAAACTCTGTTTGCATTCACACAGGTTCCTATTCTTCTTAGCATTCCAGGTGACCACCTCATGTGATCAACCTGTGGTCCATCTGCCTACCTAGCTAGACCTCCAACCTGGTCTTCCACAAAAGAGGTAAGGGGAAAGTTCATAAAACTGACAAGTATGAGTAAGCAACACTAATCATGTAGACAATGTTCTTGTAATGGTTAATAGAAATAGATTTCATTAAGATACTCAATAATTGTATTGCATCCTATTTAGAGTTAAAGATAAAAACTTGTGGTAACCCTCATGGTTTTATTGTGAAATTATATATTTATTGTGGATTTTATATGGTTTAGATTTGTGTAAGAAGGTACATGCTTAAGTCAGAAGATTCCCTCATGCCATACACCAAACATAATTGCAAAATAGTAGATGAAGTTGGTAATGTGTTACTGGCCTTCAATGGGCCCTTTTTTTTATGCCACCTGGGTAATAGAATATATTAAAATATTGTTTCAGATTGACCTGGGTCCATATATAGTTTTCAAGGAAGAATTTACTATCCTAAGTTACCCACGGTTGGTTTCTTCTCACCATTCTTGTACACCACTTTCCTGACCAATACTCCCACCTCTCAAGTCTTAGCTGAGCATTCTTCATCTCTGCTACTGTAATAGGTCACCCTGGGTTGTTAACATGTAACCAATAATAAATGATGGCATTCCCGACATTTTCACAAGGAATAAAAACAATGAACATAGGTGTACCTGTCAATTTTTTGATGTCCAACCACATTTCATGTTTTTCTAACCTTTATTTTTTGCCTTTATTTCTAACATCTATTTCTGAGCAATTTTCTAGATTAAAAAAAAGAAACAACTTCCTGATTTGTTGGTATCTTCTGGCAGAATAACTGTCAGATTCCCATTTGGCCTTTATACTTTCTTCAGCTCAAAGTGGATAAACACTAAAGAAGAAAAACCAGATACTCAGAACCAGACTAAATAACATATGCTTTTTTTCCCTACTCTGCCAATGTCAGTAGTGGAATTGTAGCTCCAATTAATAAATGTGGATTTTTGCTGCCAAAACACAGTTATCGTTTTTCTAATTGTTGTATTAAGAGAACATCAAAATTAGTACTTAGGCACCCTATTATTTAAGGACTAATGGGATCCTATGAAACTGTCTGAAAAGTTAATTTGGTGAAATCCTATTTCATATCTTAATTATAGAATAGGCAAGATATTGCTATGGAAAACAAATTTTGCAATTGGTTGAGTCAACAGCTTTCAGAAGGAAACGATTGCTATGGTGATCATTATTGTGGTTTGCTGGGAGTTGTCAGATAAAAGCATTCCAGATTGCCATTATACCTAGCAATCGGCAATTTTGCCTTCAGTTTTTGAACATTCGGACAGATCTCAGCAATGCCTTCTCTATTTCATGATCTACCCTTTCATTATTTTTTTTCATTGCAAAACCCTGGGAATCTCTGTTTTGCCTGAGTATTTCAGGTTCTATGTAGAATTCTCCTCCTATCCCCTACACTTTTAAAATATTCTAATTGGCATGAATGGAAAGGTGATTAACAAATGGTGTATTGTTCAGGAAAATTTCTTATCCTCCTACAACCTGTTAGTTTCCTATTTTATCAACTTTGAAAATTTGAAGTTTTATATACTAAATAGTGAATGACATTTACTATAAATAACATTTCACATATGACAAACATTAATATGTAAAGTATGAAATATTAGCAAGAGAACTTTAATATTCAACCTAGCATTAGAAGGGCTGCTACTATTGTTTTTCCTAATGCATTTCTGTTTTAAAGTCATTTCACTTATTTAACTGATACATGTTATTTATACAGAATGTTAGGTTTTATTTTGGCCTATACATAAAAACATAATTTGATCAATCTTACTCCCTTCTACCTTTCCCCTCCCCCTGAACCTTTTTCCCCTCTATCCTAATGGTCTCCCTTCAACTTTCATGGAGTCCCTTTTTGTTCTGGGTTTTCTTTTTTCCCTGTAGCTTCACATATTAGAACACATAATAAAACTTTTCTCTAATTCTGATTTATTTTGCTCAAAATTATGGTCTCCAGTTCCATCCATTTTTCTGCCTATGAAATAATTTTGCTCTTCATTATGGCTGAATTAAACTCCATTGTGTATATATACCATGTAATCTTTATCCATTCATTTGATGATGGGTACCTAGGCTGATTTTGTAACTTGGCTATTGTGAATTGAGCTGTGATAAACATGGATATGTGTGTATCACTATAGGATGATGGCTTAAATTCCTTTTTACTATTGATTTTTAAGTGAAGATCTATTTTATCTGAGATATAAAAGGAAAAGACTGACAATTTCACATTAGTATAGTATTGGGAAGTAATAATAATGCCATTTTTTTTCTAAAGCTTTTTAAAAATATGATTACATGCTAAATTAAAATGCTTTTATTGTTTTAAAAAATAGGTACTTAAAGTTGAAAAATATGCATTTCAATATAGATAGGCAGTTTCTATATGGACAATTTTTATATGGAAATTAATTTTTAATGAACTGGTTTGTTAGTTGCATGTTTTATGATCAAATATAATAATTGATAATTACCAAGACGTCAACCTTTTGCTTCTTTACTAGTTATATCACATTAACAGTTCTAAGAACAATTAAGTTACATTTGGGTTTTCTTTTCAAATGTCTTTATAAAGAAGGCTCTCTAGAGCTGTAAGTGAATAAATAATTTGAACTAGATCTTCTTCCTCTATATGCCTCATGTGTCTTTCTAGAGATTCCTTTGAAGTGGTGACAGGCCAAAAGATGGAAATGATAAGCAATAGGGGGGAATCAAAATTTTGCTACTGCAACTTAATGTTGTAAAGTAAATTCACCAACTTCAAAAGAATAGTGATAGGAAGTAGTGAGAAAAGAGATTGGGTAGAATAAGTAAACAGGTTTGAATGAAAGATCGAGAAACTTGGATTGAATTTTACAAGTAAAAGGAAGTCAGTGAATAAGTTCCTCATCAGGGGAATTGACATAATAAGAAGTTTGCTTTGCAAAAATTAATATACAACTCTGTCACACATAGAAGTCAAGAGATGGGAAACCAAATGGTATAGGAATATGGTTAAACTCACTGTAGCCAGAGGTCCTGAATGCCAGAACTAAAGTGGTTGTAATAAACAAGGCAAATAGAATTTAGGAAATATTATAAAGAAGAAACAGGCTGTGCTTCCTGACTGTCATGAAGTAAGCAGCTTTCCTTCTCCACAAGAAATGATGTTCTTCTGCCATGAACTGGGCCTGGAGCTGTCAATTGGCCGATCATTTACTGAACCTCTGAAACCATGAGCTAAAATAAACTTTTCTTCCTATAAGTTGTTCTTGACAGGTCTTTTGGTCTCAGTGACACAAAAACACTAAAACAGAAATTGGTACTGAGAAGTGGGGCCATTACTGTGACTAACCTATCATGTAGTTCAGAAGCCTTGGGAGTAGTTCGTGAAGGAGTTCAAGGTTCAGAGAAGCAAGCTGGAAAAGCTTTCTAATGTTGTAAGCAGAGGCAAATGGATGATTCTGGGGGAGTTCAGAAGATCAGAATGTCATTAGGGTTGTGGACAGTAAAGACTGGCTCATAAGGTTTTAGAGGCCTTTCATGTTATCTTCTGTCAAAGAAGTTGCCTATATTTTCATCATGTCCTGAGACTTTGTGTAAGACTATATTTAAAGGTGATGGTCTAATTAACCTGGCAGAGAGAATTTCAAGGCAGCAAAGCAGTCAGCGAATGGCATGGATATTGCCAGCACCTTTTAACCAAGTTTACTGTGATAATCAGAAGCAGAAAGCAGAGTAGAAATATTTGAAAAACTTGCATTTGGGTCAGAAAACTGCAGGTAAAATAGGGGCTAAGGAAGTTGTGGTTGTTAAACAGTATAGCCACTAAAGAGATGCTAAATACCTAGCCAGAAATAGTAGGAAAGATGGCTTAAGAGCACCTTAGGAATTGGCAAGACCACACCCATCTCAAACTCAAGGGTATCAAGGTAAATGTTTCTTTGAAAAGAGACCATGGGAGCACTCTGCTTGCACAGGGGATCTCCAGGAAGTTATTTTTCTGTGCTCAGCTGAGCAGGAACTCAGAGACTGCTGCAGGAAGACGTCAACTGCTTGAGATGATGTTGTGCTCATTCTGCAGGATGGCAGGATGCTAGAGTTAGGAGATCATGTAGGCTTCCACTGAGATTTCAAAGGAAGCCCTAGGGGGCAAGGGCCAAGCAAAATGTGCAGGCTCAGAGTCCCTGCAGGCAGGACCTGAGAGGGTACTGCATGAAGAAATGAGAAGGAGGCCAAAGCTGTTGTAGAACCCCCTAAGATTAAGAGATGCTAGTACTGTGGGACATCTGCTGAAAAAAGGTGCATAAACTAAGCAGGAACAAGCCAAGAGAGAGGCAATTATGGGCTGAGACTAGTAAGAACATAGGGACAGAGTTACATGAACCTTTTGAAGAGGATATCACAATGCCATGTGCCCCAGATGCTGGATGTGAAACTACAGAACTTATTTGCCCAGCAGGATTTTGGTCTTGCTTTGGTTCCATCCTGTCTTTCTATGCCCCTTTTGGAATGGATATATCTACTCTGTGTTCTTATATATTGAATATATGTAACCTTGCCTTTGATCTTTACAGGGAAAACATTCAAGAGTTTACCTTGAGTCTCAGATGAGATTTTGGACTTGATTCTATGGCAATGCTAGAACTGTTATGACTATGGGAACTTTAGGAAATCAACTAAATGTATTTTGCATTATGAGATGGGCATGAACTTCTGGGGTCCAAGGGAAGACTATTATGGTATAGAAATAAGGTGTCTCCCAAAAGCTCATGTGTGAGACAGTGCAAGAATGTTCAGAGTTGAGATCACTATATTAAGAGAGTCATAAACCTAACTGGTGAATTGATCTACTGATATGGACTAACTGGGTGGTAATTGTAGGCAGGTAAATTATGGCTAAAGAAAATCCCTGGGGTTGTGACTTTGGAATCTCTCTCTCTCTCTCTCTCTCTCTGCTTCCTGGCTGTCATGAACCAGCAACTTTCCTCCACCATGCCCTTCTTGCCATGATGTTCTATCTCGCTTTGGACCTGAGCTATGGAATGAGCTGGCCATAGACTGAACATCTGAAACTGTGAGCCAAAATAGATTTTTAATCCTCTAAAAGAAAAAAAGAAGGAGGAGGGGAAAGTGGAGGAGGAAGAGGAGGATCAGGGAGGGTGGGGAATGGGCCATGCTTTGGAACTGATTGGTATGGGTCACAAATGAGAAGGAAAAATAGGAACTTCCAGTCTCTGGGATTATCAGTATAGCAAAGTTAACAATATATATTTAATTTAATAATGCCTTTAATTTAATAATGCCTTTGGGTGAAATTCTGTTTAATGAATCACAACAGCTATAGATCTGTTTACATTGTGCATTAACTCTTCTGCATATTGACATTAATATGAATGCTACCCCTGAAGTTCTGCAGTGTATAACATATGCAACTGTACACAGTGACCATGACTATAACATCTACATACCTTTGGAAACAGTTGAGGAAACTCCATTTATTGAGTCCTCAAATACTATTCCATTCAAAATGGTTCCAGGGATGATATGCAAGGACTCTTTCGCTTCCCAGGGTACAGTCATCCATATATTGGCTACCCATAAGAGGAGGAAAAATAGGATTATATTGCTGTGAACAGTTATGGGAAAGTTTATAGAAGGAAGAATTCTACTATATTAATTACCTAGAGCTGCTATAACAAATTACCAAAACCCTGGTCACTTAAAACAACCGATATGTATTTACTCACAATTTTGGAGTCCAGCAGTCCAAAATTAAGGTGTTAATAGGGCCATGGTTTCTCTGATGGCTCTAAGCAGAATCATAACCATTACTAGCCTGAGCCATATAAGATGGTATATTAAAGGAAGACTGCATTTCCAGTTACTTCATGTCTCAGGATTCAAGCAGCAAGAGTATGCTTTCTCAGCATCAAAGAGGGATTTAACTAAGATTCAATATTGAATAGTCAGAGTGTCTTAGAGATCCAGAAATTTGGGTGCATTGAACAAAGAACAAGAAAGAGTACTTTGGAGCGAAGACAGTTGTGGCAGCAGCTGTGGTGCTGGGTCACCACAGAGGGGAAGGACAACCCAGAGGAACACAATGGACATATTTGGCATGGAAAAACTTGTGGATCAGAAAAGCAGCCTGAATTGAGCTAATCCAGAGGCTGCATAGCAAAAGTTGGTGGTTGAAAAGTGCTCTGTATTTCTCAACTGTCACATGGATATGTGAGGCTGTAGCCATCTTGAAGAGTGCAGGCTGCCTCTTGCTGCTATGAGAGCCCAGGAGATCATAGAGAACATTGTCATACTGCCATGGAAAGCGCCAAACATGTGGCCTGGGGTATACTTCACAGAATGTGAATGAAATAGGCACAGAGCTTTTACCCAAGGAAATTCAAGTCAGAAAAATGAAAGGAAGTCCAGCTGTTCTCCCCTGAATCTAGCAGATCATACAACCACTGAAGAGGGTAAGGAATCTGACACTCAGGAAGGAGTGAATATACTCAAGGATTAAGCCTGGAAAAGTTTTATCTTTAGGCAGCAGAGTGTGTGGAAGATTGGCTCCCCTCTCCCACTCATAGAATTCCTGGGGGGCTCTGAGATCCAGACTCCCAGCAGAGATTTGCATCTGCCTGGCCCTATGGGTGTGCTGACTTAACCACTCTAGAGTAGAAACCACCAAAGTCCCTAAGACCTGATTAGATATGAGCCTCAGTCACTAGAACTCTCATAGAACTCTGCAGCAGCCCCACTCTGGTAGAGGATTGATCTGGACTGTGCAGATGAAACTCCATTTGGCTGTAGTTTCCATTTCATCCTATTTATACTGGTAAGAAGGGAAGCTAAGAGCTATTTCAACCAATTTCAGTTTTGGACCACCAACTGGCAGCTTGGTGAGCAAAACAAAAGAAGAAGGAGTTAACAATCCCCCGTCCTCCCTCTCTCTCTCTCTCTCTCTCTCTCTCTCTCTCTCTCTCTCTCTCAGTATATAGCTGAAGATGGAAGAGAAGGAAGGACAATTGGGTAGAGGCAGTGACCATACATCCTTGTCAACTGTTCTGACCACCTCTCAGTGGAAACCATTCTTTCATTTTTCACTAAGAATCAATTTTTTCTCTCTCTTTTTTTTTGGCGGGGGGGGGGGAGTAGTTTCTTGCTGTGCTGATTGGTTCATTAACATATATACATATACATATTCTCCCTCATTTTTAGCATTTTTAATGTTATTTTACCTTGCCTTATCTTTTGAGGGATAGGGGTTTTGGTTTGTTTATTTTTGTTTGGTTTTTTGTTTGTTTCTTTCTTTCTTTCTCTGCTTTCTTCTCCTGCTAACAACCAAATTCTCTTGTTCTCTCTCTCTCCCTTTATTTTTCTTTTCCTATTTTTAATCCTCCTTCTTTATAACCATTACTGGCTACATCTCTTCTGCTTTCTCTCTGCTCACATTTTGAACATTCTAAACTTTCTTCTCCCTTACATTTTCTGTTCTCTTAATGAACTGTATTTTTACCATCTTTCACAACTATTTGACTTATATAACTCCTGCCTCCCACCATTCATCATGTTGCAGTTATTAGTGCTGTGGGTGACATAGTTGACATCTGATGTTTACTTTAATGCCAGATCTACTTCACAGTTATTTATTGTTTTTCTGTTGGCAATTGCTAACACTACCATTCCTGGTTTTGTGGTAATTAGTGTCATAGATGTTATAGTGGGCAGCAGGTATTAATTTTAATGCTGTATATTGTTTGCTTCAGTTGTTGCAATTGTTTCCCCATTTTCTGTGAGGTGCTGTACAAACAGGTACATTACAAGTTCACAGGGTAGATTCTGCTATTGAATTAAATCCAACCAAAAGACAGTGCAACTTGCATCATACACAAGTTAATGACACTCAAATTTTAGCTATACTTTAATGCAAAGAACAGAAGAGACAAAAACTCAAACTAATGACCAGGTCCCAAGTAGGAATGGCTAGGTGTGGATCCTCAGGTCCCATTCACAGATATCCATTCCTACAACGAAAACAGAGAGAATTAAAACAACGACTATGGATGCTACACCTACAAGAGGATCTTAATCTAGATCACTCAAAGATAGGCAAGAGGATACCATGCCCTGAAACAACCCACACATAAGAGTAGAAGATAAATCCACCCCAATAAATGCATAAAATCCAATGCAAGAATACAAGAAACATGAAAAAACAAGTTAACACAATGCCTCCTAAAGTTCATATTTCACCAGCAACTGATTCCAAAGATATTGAAATGGATGAACTGTCAGATAAAGAACTCAAAATGATGATTATATAAATAGTCAGTGAATTCCAAGAGAACACATTAAAAACAACTAAATAAATTAAGGAAGTGAATAGAGGACATGAAAGAGAACTTCAATAAGGAGATAAAGTTAATGAAAAAGAACAAAACAGAAATTTTAGAAATGTAAGACACAACAATCAAATAAAATATTCTTTCTCTTTAATGAAAGTCTCTTTAATGGGGTAGACCATGCTAAAGACAGACTCAGAGTTGGAAGACAAAGTGGCCAGACTTGAATATTCAACAGTGTTAAAGAAAATAAAAATAAATAATTGTGATCAGAAGATACAAGAACTCTGAGACATTTTAAGACTAACTTTAAGAATCATTGTAATTAAAGAGGGTGGTGAGATGGAGGTTAATGGAATGGATAATCTCTTCAGGGAAATAATAATAGAAAAAAAATCTAAACTTTGGAAATGAGATAGATATCCAGATACAAAAGGAATTCAGAATCCAAATACAGAAGAGCAGAAAAAAATCCACTCCAGGGCACATTATAATTAAAATGCCTAACATACAGAACAAAGATTTTTAAAACCTCAAGAGAAGGACTGTGGTTATAGCTTAGTGGTAGAGCACTAAGCATATGTGAGGCACTGGGTTTGAATCTCAGCACCACATAAAGATAAATAAATAAAACAAAGGTATTGTGTCCATCTACAACTAAAAAAATTAAATAAAAAAATCAAGAGAAAAACATCGGATCAAATTAAGAGGCAAGACTATCGGAATCACTTTTGATTTCTTAGTACAAATTCTACAAGTCAGGATGACTTGGAAGGATGTGTTCCAAGTCCTGAAAGAAAATGACTGACAACTAAGACTGTTATATTCAGAAAAACTATTCTTCAAAATGAATAAGAAATTTTAAAAACTTTCAGATATGACTACTAAGTCAGCACTACTCAACTTACTCAAAGAAATACTCCACACAGAAGATATAAAAAACAAACTCCAAAGTTCACAAATGAACAAATCTCATTTAAAGAGTATCTAAGCAAATGAGAAATAGGACCAAATTAAACATTAGACATAAATTAAAATGGCAGAAATTAGTAAACATCTCTCCAAAATAACATTGAATATAAATAGCCTCAGCTCTCTAGTTGAAAACCATAGGATGACAGAATAGACAAAAAAAAAAAAAAAAAAAGGATCGAATTATATGTTGTTTGCAAGAGACGCATCCTATAGTCAAAGATAGCCACAGAAAGTAAAAGGATAGAAATTGATATACCATGCAAATGAAGCCCAAAACAATCAGGAGTAGCTACTCTCGTATTAAACAAAGCACATTTCAAATCAAAATTAATCAGAAGAGTCAAAGATCACTTCATAAAAAATGGAACAATCCAACAACAAGCTATCACAGTAGTAAATATTTATGTCTCAAATATTTGTGCACTCAATTCACTACTTGAATTAAAATCTCAGATTGACCCCAGTACAATAATACAGATGAGAACATGCCTCTCACCAATAGATAGGCCATCCAGACATAAACCTGGATGACATAAGACTATTTGGACTTGAAAAATACTATATCAAATGAATTTAACAGTCATCAATAAACATTTCATCCAACAATAGCTAAATACATTTGCTTCTCAGGGCCTCATAGAACCTTCTCCAAAATAGACCATATTTTAGGTAATAAATCAATTCTTAACAAATGAAAAAGAGTGTAATTCCTTACGTCTTATCAGATCATAAGGGAATGAAATTAGAAATCAACAACAAAAACTCTACAGACAATATATAAACACATGGAGATTGAAGATACACTTTAGAAAGACAAATGGGTGATAGAAGAAATCAGAAATTTAAAAATTCTTAAAATCAATGATACAACATGCCAGAATGTGTGGGACAGTATGAAGGCCATTCTAAGCATGCAGCTTAGAATATCAGAAAGATCCTAAATAAACAACTTAATGATGTATCTCAAATTCCTTGAAAAAGGACAAACCATTTCAAGGGAGAAAATAATTAAGATTGGAGTCAAAATCAATGAAATTGAAAATTAAATAAACAATACAAAGGATCAATAAAACGAAGAGCTGGTTCTTCGAAAAGATAGATGAGATTGGTAAGTCCTTAGCCAAACTAACCAAAAGAAAAAGAGAGAATATCCAAAGTAATAAAATTAGAAACAAAAAAGGAGAAATCACCACAGATATCACAAACCCAGAGGATCCATTAAGGACTATTTTGAAAATTTATACTCCAATACATTGGAAAATCTGGAAGAAACGGACATTTCTAGAAACATAAAACCTTCCAAAGTTGAATCAAGAGGACATAGAAAATATAAACAGACCAATAACTAATGATATATAAGCAGTAATAAAAAAAAAAAGCCTTCCAACAAAGAAAAGCCTAGGACCAGATTGATTTTTCAGCTGAATTCTATCAATTCTTTAAAGCAGAACTAATGCCAATGCTACTCAAATTATTTCAAAAACATGAAAAAAGGATGGATCACTTCCAAATTCATGCTGTTAAGCCTGTATCATACTCATAACCAAACCAGGTAAGGACATATCCAGAAAAGAAAACCACAGATCAATATCTCTGATTAACTTAGATGCAAAAATACTTAATAAAATATTAACAAATCATGTTCAACGACATATTAAGAAGATTTACATCATGACCCAATTGGTTTTATCTTCAGGATGCAAGAAATAGTTTGACATACACAAATCAGTAAATGTAATTCACATAAATAGAATTAAGGACAAAAATTACTTAGTCTTCTCAACAGATGTGGAGAAACTTTTTGACAAAATTCAGCACCCTTTCATGATAAAAACTCTGAAGAAACTAGAGGTAAAATGACCCTACCTCAACATCATAAAGGCTATATATGAAAACCCCAACACCAACATCATAGTGAATAGATGATGGTACTGAAAAGTTGAAAGCGTTTCCTTTAAAATATGAAACAAGACTAGGATTTCCACTCTCACTAGTCATACTCAACATGGTACTAAAAATTCTAGCCAGAGAAATTAGGCAAGAGAAGGAAATAAAAGGGAAAACAATCAGGAAGCAAAGAAGTCAAATTATCACTGCAGATGATATAATCCTATACTTAGAAGATCCACAAATTTCCACCAAAAGACTGCTAGAGTTAATTAACAAGTTCAACAAAGTAACAAGTTACAAAATTAATGGTGTTTCTATACATCAATAATGAATCTGCTGAAAAAGAAATCAGGAAAATAATTCCATTCACAATAACCTTAAAAAATAAAAAATACATAGGAAAAAACCTACCCAAGGAGGCGAAAGACCTCTGCTATGAAAACTATAGAACACTGAAGAAAAACATAGAAGAACTAGAAAGACCTCCCATGCTCATGAATAGGTAGAGTTAATATTGTTAAAATGGCAAACTACTAAATACACAGATTAAATGCAATCTCCATCAAAATACCAATGATATTCCTAGAACTAGTTTTTCAAAAGCCCTAAAATTCATTTGAAAGAATAAAAGACCCAGAATAGTCAAAGAAATTCTAAGTGAAAAAAAGGATTGCTGGAGGTATCATAATACCTCACTTCAACTTATACTACAGACCTACAGTAACAAAAATTACCTGGTACTGGCATAAAAACTGACACATAGACCAATGGTATAGAATATATTACACAGAGATAAACCCTCACAGATTCAGTCATCTTATCCTTGACAAAGATGCCAAAAGCATACATTGGAGGAAAGATAGTCTTTTTAACAAGCAGTGCTGGGGAAACTGGTTGTCCATATGTGGAAGAATGAGACTAGATACCTATCTCCCACCCAGCAAAAAAGTCAAACCAAAATGGATCAAAGACCTAGGAATTAGACCAGAAACTATGCAACTTCTCCAACATATAGGTAAAGGCAACAACTTTCTCAATAGGACCTCTAAAACTCAGGAAATAATGCCAAGAGTTAATAAATGGGATGGCATCGAGTTAAAAAAATTTCTGCATAGCAAAGGATATAAAGAGAGAACCTATGGAATGGGAGAATGCCGCTTGCCGCCGACCAATGGGACAAATGACATGTACTCTTCAGAAGTTCATGAAGCAGCTTCTGCTTTATTCGGATAACACCCTCAATATATAAGCAGTCTCATGCATATGCAATCGTAACCAGATATGTCCATCCAATCCGATTAAAGGTCAAGCGATCACGAGCTCATGCATACATGTAAGATATATCTGTCCACGCGCTAGGCGGCTGAAGTAATTATCATACAGCCAATGCTAAACGCTTCCTGTTTTTCTCAAGGCGCATTCAGCACACACTTTGGCTCTCTGCCAGTCTCCATCTTAGATGCATGTGGGGTAACCCTGGGCCCCGGGTCTCGCCCGCCACAGAGAAAATCTTTGCTAACTATTCTTCTGACAAAGGATTAATATACAGAATATATAAAGAACTCAAAAACTTAACACCAACGAAAAAAAACCACAATACAATAAATGGGAAAATGAGTTAATCAGACAATTCCCAAAAGAAGAAATACAAATGACCAACAAATATATGAAAAAAAATTCAACATCTTTAGCAACTAGGGAAATGCAAATTAATACTATCTTGAGTTGTTATCTCACTCAAGTCAGAATGGCAGTCATCAAGAAAACAATAAATTCTGGAGAAGATGTGGAGAAAAAGGTATACTTTTTGATATGATTGTAGATTAATGCAACCATTATGGAAATCAATATGGACATTCCTCAAAGGACTAGGCATGGAACAACCATATGACCCAGCTGTACCATTCTTTTAATCAATTTATCCTAACAATTAAAGTCTCATTCTTTAGTGATACCTGCATACCCATATTTATAGCTGCACAGTTCACAATAGCTGAACTGTAGAATCGGCTTAGGTGTCAATGGATAAAGAAAACATGGTATACATATATCCATATGTGTGTGTGCATATATATATATATATATATATATACATTACATACACACACGTATATATGTACTGTGCAGTTTTTTTCAACCACAAAGAATGAAATTATGTCATTTGCAGAAAAATGAATGGAAGTTGAGAAATTTACAGTAAGCAAAAATAAGCCAAGTTCAAAAAGTCAAGGGTTTTATGTTTACTCTCATGTGGAAGCTAGAGAGGAAAAAGCAAAAGAAAGACGGGGGGGAGTTGGGGGAGGGAGGATCTCATGAAAATCCAAGGGAGATCAGTAAAGTAGAGGAAAGGAACTAGGGAGAGAGAGGAGGGAAGGGAAAAGGAAAATACATACTGGGGTATAATACTGACCAAATTATATCATATGTATATATGTATGAATATGGAATAACAAATCTCACCTTTATGTACAACTATAATGCACCCAAAAAATGTGGCAAAAAAATAATCATTGCTATCCTCTCCCAGTTTCTGATGCTTTTTGCAATCCATGATATCCCTTGACTTGGCTTGCACCGCTCCAATCTCTGCCTCCATCTTTACATTGCCTTCTTCTCTGTCTTTGTGTATCTACCTTTTCTTGTGAAAACACCTGTCATTGATATAGGGCCTACCCAAATCCAGAATGAATATACCTCAACATCCTTTACCTATTACATCTACAAAGACTGTTTCCAGATGAGGAAACAGTCTTTGTATGAGGATGTTCCAGGTGGGCATGGATTTATGTGGGGAAGACTATCCAATCCACTACATATATCTATGTGAAAAACCTCAAGATTTCACAGCCAGCTGTCATGTCTTTCAAAGCAAAAGCTATATTTTATAGTGGCTGAGTTTTGCGAAAAGTAAAGAAGCAATGTGTTCTGATTCTGATGCTCAAATAGGAAAATAACAGCCACAGGGCTACAGTGGGGGCAGAGCAGCACCGGGTTTTAAGAACAGTTAAGGTCTTCAAACTCTCCTCCTTTAACCTCTTGAGAACACAATCTTCCCTTGAGTAATGACTTGTACATGCATTCTTTCTTACATGCCTTTCCCTACTTGTGATAGACAAGTCCTGCTTTTATTTCATTATGAGAGAAGAAAAGGAAGAAAGATAGGCTACAATTCCACAGGCATGTTATCTAACTCTTTTCATAAAACAAAAACCTTTTATTTTGTTGTTAATTGATGTTTAAATTGTACAATTAACTATTATCTTGATCTTTCCTTCTTTTTCTAGTTTAGCATATTGAGGCATGATTGGAATATTTTATTTTATCTGAAACATTCTGATTGTTTATTAATGTAGACTGGAATGTGTGGGACTTTTAAAATATTACTTTATAATTCTTTTTGAAGTTTATATAAAATGGTGGGTTTTTAAAAATTCATCACAATTTTTTCCTAACATGAATTCTTTACCCTTTGCATAATAAAGGAAGTTAATATGAGAAAGGACTTTAGATTTCTAAATCTACCTTCTTCTTCCTCTTTGTTGCTTACACATTTTAACATAGCAAATTAAAGGAAGAATTACATCATCACAGGAATTCAGTAACCTTTTCTTTTATAAGGTCAAATTTGTTCCACTGTCAGATTTAAATAATAAGAACAGAGAAGACATGTTTATCCAAAATCCTGGGGCTAACAATAAAGAGGTGGGTAAAACTAGGTCCCTGCTATTAAAGTGCTGAACAAACTAGTGATAAACTAATAATTACAAAGAGCACAATGTGATACATGCCACAGTGGTTCTATTTATATATTGCTATGACATTATAGGAGACAAATTCGTTAAGGAAGGCTTCACTGGGAAGTGACATTTGAGCTAAATCTGAAAGGATAAGACAGGCTTTGCCAAGCAAAGGATAAGTGGGAAAAGGCAAAACAAACAGCTGTGTTAATTCATGGACTCATGCTCTGTTCAGAAAATGTAAGAAATTTATTGTAACTAAAGAATAAGGTTTGTACAGCAGATGGAACATAGTATGAATTGAGTATAAGAAGGTAAGGCAGATTGCAATCAGGTTATGATGTGCTTTGTATAAGTAGTAGGGATGATATTTTACAAATACTAAACTAATGCTTTATAATGTCTCTGTTTAAATGTTTTTCTTTGCATTCTTCCACTTCCAAAGTCAAGACATCAGGTTTATCATCCCAGGAAAGGGAAAATACTATAAGATATAGAGTAGCTTTTGATTTGCTTTGAATCTCAAAGCAAACTTTTCTATCTCATTAGGAAGATAGTAGTTGAGACATCCAAGTTCTATAAGAGAGATTAAAGGGTTTATGAAATTCTTGATCTCTCCCCTTAATATTTCAAAAGCTAGCCTATATAGTTTATGTAAGGGAGATCTAGGCAGGAAAGTTAAATTAGAAAAACCTTCCTCTTTTGATCTTTGTGGGTTAAAGCAGAAGGAAAAGAAATAGGAAGAGTGAGGAGGGCAAACATCAGGAACATGTCTCCTTTCTCCTCCCAGTTTATGCTTTGAAGCAGAAAGGGACTGGAAATAGAAGGGTAGGTGTGAAAGAGAAGGGCACTTGGGAAAATCAAAACAAAAATGGCAAAGTTCAAGGACTTTGGATATAGGGACTTACTTTTTAGTAGCAGTTTTGAGGAGGCCACAGGCCTAGAAGTACTATACCTGTTTGCTCAGTGCAGTGTCCAACGTGGCATGGGAATCATGGTATGGAGGCTGACTGAGGCATGGCTCCTGGCCCCTCATGGCTGATTGAATGTCCTACAGGGATCGCAGAAACTCCTGAATGCTTTAGCAAGGGAACTTGACTGACAGTGCCAGTAGGCCAGCATAACCTGGGGTTACTTGAGAGGACAGTCTATGAGAGGACTTTAAGGTACAGAGCAAATGGCTAGGCTTCAGCAGGAAGTGCCACCACACCACCAAAATTGCTGATGGTCACCAATCTGAGGAGAATACATATTCATCCATCATTTTCACAACAGAAGATCTGACCAGCTGATACTAGACAATGTGATTTTAGAGATGAACAAGATAGGCAGAACTTTCTGATGAAGTGATTATTTAGTTGAGTCCCAAATGGTGAACAGTCAACACACAAAGAACTGGGGAAAGATCTGGAGGGGACTAGAGCATTGTGAATGAGGACAGTGATTGGGGATGAAGTGAGAGAGGTAGGCAGTGACTGGAAGACTTAGGCCTCGTAAACTATGGTAAAGAGTTTGCATTTTATTCTGATTACAACAGGAGTCAATGAGGAGTTACATAAAAGGGAATGACATGATCAAGACAATTCTAGGTGCTGTGTGAAGGACAGACTATAAGGGACAAAAGTGAAAAGAGGGATGCCAGTCAAGAAGCTACTGTAGTATTCAAATGAGGGATGATGGAGACTTAGTACAAGTTGTAGCAGTGGAGATAGTGAATGTTGTTGGAATTACATACATATCCTCAAGCCAGTGGGTCTTACTGATGGGTCTGATTGGGGTGTGAGGTAAAGAGAGAAATGGATAATGTTGGCTTTTGGTGTTGATACCAACAATAGGGTATAGTGACTTTCCTGAAATGGGAAAGGTTTAGTGGGGGACGAATGGATTGGGGAAGAGGTAGAATCAAATTTTGTTTTGATCACATTAAGTTTGAGGTACCAGTTAGACATTCAAGTAGACATATCAAGTTGGACACAGATGTACAAGTTCAGAGAAGGAGAATTTAGTGTTGGGGATGGGAGATTAGTTTATAGATCATCTGCAGAATACAATGTTATATAATGCCAAGTGTCACTTCTGATGGGGTCACCTTGATAATCTTAATGGGAATGAGGTTGTGTGAGCAGCACAACCTTCTACTCCCACCTCAGAGACTCTTAGGAATAGTGGAGGGAGAAGAAACCTGAGAAACTGAGCCCTATACCTCAAGTGACTACACATATAGCCAAAAGGATATTTTAAATTATCTTATTGGACTATGTCTTTGGGTATGGATAAAAATTAGGTTTTCTTTTATCCACTACATAATAAATGAGGACTTATGGGAAATACCAGGTCATCCCTAGAGAAAACAAAAGAATTCCATTTTCTTTGCCTACCTGAGTATATGCCTGCCTCATATATTATTTTAAACCCAACAATCCTTACTATCATTAAATATTTGCTTCCAATACTCTCCTGAAATGAAATTTATAGATAATAATACTGACCTAATGTGGATTCAAAAACAATCAATGTAATACTTAATGTCATATATAAGAAAGGAAAGTAATTTACAATAAAATAATGTGCATTTCAATATGTTATTGCTTGAGTACAACTACTGGGAAACATGAAGTAGTCAGATGCCTGCATCTATATATAAACTCACCAGAAGGTGACAGCCACAAATGTAGATATGTTTTTGGCAAATCAAATACTCCAAGTAGGATATACCCTCGGTGACATGGTTTCCCAAAATGGCAAACAACTTTTGTACTGTTCCAAACAAAACAAGGTACATACACCCCTCAATTTACACAATACTTCCATTCCTGGAAATTTCTATTTAAATTCTCAAACAGGTTTATCACTGACATAATTTACGAGAAGATATTTGAAAGTCGTGCATGATATGAATCAATTTTTCACTGAGATGGAATGCCCACACATTGCAGGACTTCTAGCTTCCCAGTACCCTGCCCAATGAGAGTATCGTCGATCCCTGTGATAAAGCGCATCCACAAATTTGCACATATTCCCTAAGGAACAGCACCAAGTCCATTGAGGGCAACTCTTCAAGTGAAATAAGACTCTTTTTTAGTTAACAGGGAGTCAGTGGAATAAAATGATAAGCAGAAAGTTGCCCAGGCATCATTGCTTTGGAAGATGTAACCAATTGTGCACATAGATTGAAATGAATAGAAATTAGGGACTAACAGTCCCGTTCAGTGGCTGTTGCAATATTTCAGATAATAGATAATAATAGCTAGATTAAAATCATGTCATTACGAAGAGAAGAATCAAAATCTAGATACAATGTGAACGAAGCAAAATGAAAAAATTTCCAGACCATTAGACATAGATTGGGGAGGAGACAGGAATTCAGGATGGCTCTGAGCTTTCTAATTTGGGAGACCAGATAAGTGATAATGCCAATGATTTATTAATAATATTAATGAATACAGGAACAAAATCATATTGGAAAGACAAGGAGGTAGAAGATAAGTTCAATTCAATCTCATATACATAGCTTGAAGGAATTACAGGGCAATTTTGCATTTACCCAATTTACAACCATTAATTCATTCAACAAGTATGTATTATCAACTATTTCCCTGGTACCAACACTAACAAGTGTAGGAGAGTTAGTTCCCTACCTTCAAGGAGTATACCATCTAATGAGAGAGAAAGATTTACCTAATTGTACAGATACTTATCTAATTGTGATTTTAATCAGTGGACTTTCAATGGGTGCAATAAAGAGTTTGAAATTCATTGGGAGGCTGATCTAATTAGTGCGGGCAGTAAAGAGATGACCACTGCCTGGGAGGTGCCAGCTCTCAGTGACACTTCTTTATGTCCCACTGCACTGGTAGGGTATGACACTGGTTGAAAAACATGATATACCCTCACCTGTTGTCTTGTGGCCTCTGAGCCAGGCCTGTAACTTTATGATCCTTCAGTTCTTTCTCTTCCATAACTACATAGTAGACACAACTTAGACTCACTGGGGAAAACCAACATTTATTTCCTATTGAAATTCAAATGTTGTATTACAAAACACCCCTAACTCTCGATGGGGTTATGAAGGAAAGTGACCTTTTTAAGTCTTATGTACAACCATGGAACTGGCTCCTCATACCTTCCCTATGCCAGAGAATTGTTACGTACACCTGGACCTGCATCTGAATGTCGCATCTCCCACTATCTCCATAAACTCTGTCTCCATTTTCCTGATTCATGTGGGCAGCCAACAAGAAAGCTGGTTCTCTCAGAAATTGTGTGAGACCAAAAATATTTATAAGACTAAAAAAACAGAAAGGCTAGTATAATAAAATTGCAAAACATTTTCAGTGAAATCAGCAGGTTCTTAGCTAGAATCCTTTTGATTACCTAATACTCCCCAAGGCCCCAAAGGAGGTTGTATCTTAAGGGAATTCCTCCCTCCTCATTTTAACCTTGTGAAGAAAAGCTGCGGTAGCGATTTCTTCAAACAACGTAAAGTCAAATGCTTTTGGAACAAAAGGGAGGGCACTGCATAATGTGGAGTTTAAGGAGTTAGAAGACTCTGTGGATAAACAAAGTTTCTCTGCCGATAATCTGGCAAACTAATGTTAACATCATCTATTTTCAAATCATTCAATATTGAACGGGACAGGAGACATTCTATTGACAGAAGGAGAAATGTGATTTGTGATTTTCACTGCAAAGTATATTTTAAACATAATTGAATAAATAAGTTTCTACTACTTTCTCAGTTTGAAACAAACATTTGTGTGAACTTTTGAATTTTGCCCATAGATCCAAATTGTAGTTAACACACACAACCATATTTTACTTAATAGAAAAATATAGATATAAAATATAATTCAGGCTTAAGTAGAAATAAAAAGTTCAACATCTATTGCCTTTTAAAAACATCTCTTTAGAGCTAAAATATCATAAATTCGTAAAGCCCCCAATCATTCTATAAACATATGATAATTCTGTTAAGAAAATGTAGGTGATCAAAAAATTTTTAAAATCTTAAGGGTGCTCCCAAAGAAAAGGAGGACTGTTTTGAATTTTGTGATATTTTCCTATCATCATTGACCATTTGAAAACTAATGATATTTACATTCCTTCTTACAACTAATGTGTTGTACGAAGAACTGGAGTGATTAATTTGTGTTGATGTCTACTTAGAAAATTGTGGAAATTATGTACTAAAATACCCCCTATTGTTTTTTGTTTGTTAGTTTTGTTTTGGGTGGTACTTGGGATTAAACCAGAGCTTCACACATGCTAGGAAAGTGCTCTACCCCTGAGGTACATCCCCAGCCCCTTTTTTGTTTTATTTTGAGACAGGGTTTCACTAAATTGCTCAGGTCGGTCTCAAATTTGCAGTCTTCCTGTCTTAGCTTCCCAGATTGTTGAGATTGTAGGCATTTCCCACCAAACCCAGTTCCAAGTATTTCTTATAAGCAGTGATATTGGGGATCAAACCAATATCAACTTAATCAATCAAACCACTTAGTGGTGCTTTACCACTAAGTAACGTCCCCAGACATTTTTATTTTAATTTTGAGACAGGGTCTCACTAAGTTGCTGAGGCTGGCCTTGAATTTTCCATTATTCTGCCTCAGCCTCCCAAATCACTGGGATTACAGGTATGTGCCACTGCACCCAGCAAATTGCAAGTAGTTTTAGTAAATAGTATAATGTATATGTGATTATACAAATAAATAAGTACACGTCACCATTATTCTATTTCAGTTAAAATAAAGTTAGAATTAGTTGCATTTCTGATATGATAGTTGTGTTGTTTTAAAAAATATTATTTTTCTATTACTAAAAATGGTGACTGTGGAAAGTATTAAATTACCTTGATGATTGGGGTCAGAAGAGGGATGACAATAAATTGATTCAAACCTAAGACCTATATTCCAACCAAATGTTCTTAGATAATGAGGTCCCTCTTAGCTATAATCTCTTTGGAAGGTTTTATTTAAATTCTCAGATAGGGGAACTGGGCAGCATGAGCTGATGCAATATTCTGAAAAATCCTCCAGGGAAAAGAATGTCTACAAAACAAGCATATCAAATGAATTGTGTTCGAGAATTTAAACCAAAATGTTAAAGCTAAAAGCAATACTAGATCATAAAAGTAAAATTACTTCACATTATCATGTTAAATCATCCTCTCTGTTTGGGGACTATAATAATCACAAGAATACATCCCTTATCTGAAACTTGAAAGCTATAGTTTTTTTTTTTTTTTAAGACCTCAGTTTAAAAATGTAGTATTGTTTTCATGATAGCTTTTGGCATAATAAAAGTACTAAAATAAAGGACTTACCAAAAACCTTGATATTATTTAAATAACTCCCATTTTGGATGCATTCATCTAAAAATATTAAGGCAAGATTAATGTTCATAATAAATCCCATAGGATGTGAGAATATTTTTATGAGTTTGAATATTAAGTTTCTACCAGACACATTTACATTTTGTCGCTGCATAAAATACAAGGCAAAATTGTAAATAAGGTAGAGATAATTTAAAACATTGCCCCAAATTGTAATTCTTGAATACCCACCAAACCATTATAATGTTCTCGTTGACTAGTTAACATGGAAAAAAATGTTTTAATTTTTAATTTTAAGTAGTTTTCCAGAAGTATAAAGAATCCTCCCCCTATTTTTGATTTACAATTTAAAATGTTAATATACAATAATTAGATTATATTCTGAATTACCAGTACAAATAATCTCTCTGATATTTGTTTTTTTATTTTAATGTAGCCAATAAAAAATTTAGCTCTATGAATTTAGCAAGATGTAAAAACTTGTGATGATTTCTGTAGTTAAAATGTTATGCATAATTCAGTACTAATATACTGTCTTCTTACACTGATACAAATAGCACTTTCACAGAGTACTTTAAAAATTTAGAAGCCTTGCTACAACAGGAAGGATTCCTAAGATACTTGCCAGGAAACCTACGTTAAAAATTGTTCTGAAATATGAAATCTATCATGCTGAAAGTAAAAGTATTATATGGTTGGTGCCCATTCAGACTTCTTCTTTTTTGTCTTTGTCTACATTTAGTTTTGTATTGGGTTAGTTGCCTCTTTCCTATTGATTTTGTTGTTGCTCTTCTTCTTTTTAGTTATACATGACAGTAGAATGTTGGAGTATAACTTCCCATTCTTGTGGTTGTACATGATGCGGAGTTACACTGATAGTGTATTCATATATGGACACAGATTCATTCCACTGTCTTTCCTATTCACATCCCCCCTCCCTTCCCTTCATTTCCCTTTGTCTAATCCAATGAACTTCTATTTGCTGCCCCTTATTTTGTATTAGCATCCACATGTCAGAGAGAATATTTAACCTTTGGTTTTTTTGGAATTGGCTTATTTCACTGAGCATGATATTTTTCAGTTCCATTCATTTACTGGCAAATGTCAAAATTTCATTTCCTGTTGATTTTAAGAGCTCTTTGTTTATTATAGATATAGATCATTTGTTTAACAAATGTGTGGCAAATTTTTTTCCTAGTTTGTGGTTTGTTGATTGCTGTTTGCCATACTTGAGTTGATTTTTACATTTAACTTTTTATACACTGACTTCAGAATTGTTTATATAATGACTTCTAATTTTCATGATACTCTTTTAGATATCGACTTTATTTCTCAACATTTTCTTCTTATACATTGAATTTTTAAATTTTAATTGTATAAATATATGGATGCAGTGTCAATTCAGTTCATTTATACAATGTATAATAAACAAATTAAGGTAGTTAATTAACATTTTTCTTCTTTGAAAACATTTTTAAATTTTTTGACTAATATGCAATAACTATACATATTTATGAAGTATAGTGTGATATTTCGATACATGCATAGAATATGTACTGTAATCCAGATAATTAACATTTCAAATCCAAGCAATTAACATTTTTGTCTCCATATTATTTTGTATTTGGAGTCTTCAAGCCCCCTTCTTCTAGTTATTAATAAATATATCATTTATGAACTATAGTCATCCCACTGTGCTGTAGAACATCAGAACTTATTTTTCTGTTTTGGTACCTATTATCTAATCTCCCCCTCCTTCTCCTCTCTCCCTCCCACTTCTTAACCCCTAGTAATTACTATATTATATATTCAAATCACTTTTTAACACCCACATATGAGAATTTGAAATAGTTGTATTTTGCTGTCTAATTTATTTCACTAAACATAATGACCTCTAGTTCCATTTGTTTTGCAGCAAATGATAGGATATTATTCTTTTCTATTGCTGAATAATATTCCATTGTGTACATACACCATTGTCTTTATTTATTCACCCAATGATGGACATCTATTAGCTTTTGTGAATATTGCTATAAAAAGCATGGTGTACAAGTTTCTTTTGATATGTTGATTTCTTTTCCTGTGGCTATTTATCCGGAGGATTAACTAGATTATATGGTAGTAGCTGTAAGAATTTGCATTCTCACTAACAGTGTTTAAGGGTTGCCTTTTCTCCACATCCTAGCCAGCATTTATTTTTTTAACTTTTTTATAATAACCATTCTAATTGGGATGAAGTAATAACTCACTGTGATTTTAACTGAAGTTGAGCATTTTTTCAAAATATTTTGGCCATTTGAATTTCCCCTTTTGAGAATGTCTATTCACATCCTTTGCCCATTCTAAACTGGCTTATTTGGGTTTTGTTATTGAATTTTTTACATTCCTCATGTATTCTAGATATTAATTTTTATAATCATTTGCAATTTTTTTTACCCATTCTTTAGTCGTTTCTTCACTCTGTTGTTAGTTTGTTGTTCAGAAACTTCTTAATTTGATATAATCCTATTTTTCTATTTTTGCTTTTGTTTCTGTGCTTTGGGATCTTGTCCAAAAAGTTCATTGCATATGCTATGCTTATGTCTTCACATGTTTCCTCTATATTTTCTTTTAGTATTTCAGGTCTTACATTTAGGTCTTTGATCTATTTTGAGTTGATTTTTGTATAAGATGATAGAGAGGAGTCAAATTCAGTCTTCTGCGTGTGCATTAACCAGTTTTCCCAGCACCATTTATTGAAGCAACTATTCTCCAATATATATTTTTGGCTGTCATGGAGATATTTTCTGAATTTCTATTTTCTTTTCTTTCCTTTTTTTTTTTTTTTTTTTTTTTTTTTTTTTTTTTTTTTTTGAGTGAGTGTGTGTGTTATTTACTGGGAATTGAACCCAAGAGCCTTGATAATGCTAAGTAAGTACTCTACCACTGAGTTACATTCAAAGCCACTAGGAGTTTTGGGCTGAGGTTGTGGCTTAGTGGTAGAGCACTTTCTTGCATGTGTGAGGCACTGGGTTCAATTCTTAGCACTACATATAAATAAATGAATAAAATAAAGGTCCATCAACAACTTAAAAAGACTTCTAAAAAACAGTCATTAGAGGGCTGGGGAGATAGCTCAGTTGCTAAAGTGTTTGCCTTGCAAGGGTTCGCTCCCCAGCACGGGGAGGAAAAAAAAAAAAAAGTCATTAAGAATTCTGTTTTATTCCACTGTTCTTTGTGTCTGTTTTATACCAAGCCAATGCTGATTTTTTTGTTACTCTTGTTTTGTAATATGTTTTGAAGTGAAGATATTGATATTTTTAACTTTGTTCTTTTTGCCAAAGATCGCTTTGGTTATTTAGGGTCTTTTGTGCTTCCATGTGAATTTTAGGATTTTTTTTTTCTAGTTTCATGAAAAGGTCAATTGATATTTTTAAGAGGATTGAATTGAATCTGTAGATTGCTCTGGTTATTATGGACATTTTAATAATATTAATTATTCCACTCCATGAACATGGGAGATCCTTACTCTTTTGTTTTTGTTTTTGTTTTTGGTTGTTGTTCTTCTCTTTAATTTCTTTCATCAGAGTTTTCAAAATTTTACTGTAGAGATCTTTCATATTCCTGGTCAAGTTTATTCTAGAGATTGTATTTTATTTTATTTTTGTTAGTTACTGTGAATGGAATTCCTTTCGTGATTCCTATCTCAGCAGTCACATTATAAGTGTATAATGTTATGTTGACTTTGTGCAAATTTACTGAATTCATTATCAGTTATAATAGACTTTTGATGAAGTTTTTAGACTTTTCTGTGTATAGAATCATGTCATCTGCAAACAGGGATAATTTGACTTCCTTCTTGTCTATTTGTATGTCTTTTATTTTTCTTGCCTAATTGTGCTTTTCTGACCATAATGGAATAAAGCGAGAAATAAACAAGTAAAGAAATTTTAGAACTAGGATAAAGCATTTGGTTAAAAAATCCAACATCCCTTTGGCCAAGCACAGTGGCACATGGCTGTAATCACAGTGACCTGGGAGGCTAAGGCAGGAGGATTGCAAGTTGGAGGTCAGAGTCAGCAATTTAGCAAGGCCCTGAGCAATTTAGGAAGACCTTGTTTCAACATAAAAAGGGAATGTAACTCAGTGGTAAAGCATGCCTGGGTTCAATCCTGAGTAACCCACCCTCCCAAATAATCTGAACAAATTAGATTTAGAAAGAACATACCTCAAGATTATATATATAAAATGCTGTTTTATATATATGTAATATATATTTATATATAATGACATATATATGTATAATATATGTTATGTATATATATGTGTGTATATATGTGTGTGTATATGTATATACACATATATATATAAAAAACTCACAGCCAGTATGGTATATCCAAAGCTTTCAGCTTTTCTTCTAAGATCTGGAGCATGATATGATAAGTATGTCCACCCTCACCATTTTATTCTGGTCATGTTTATTTGGGGCCCTATCAACCTTCTTCACCTAGATATCAACATCTTTCTCAAGATTGGGGAAGTTTGTAGATAGTATGTCATTGAATAGGTTTTGTATGTTTCTCCCTTTTCTTCCCCTTCAGGTACTCCCAAAACAAGAGTAATTGTTGATATAATCATGTTCCAAAGGTCCCAGAGACTGACTTCTTAGTTACTTTTTTTTTCTTTGATTTTTATTTTTTAATTGATGCATTATAATTTTACACAATAGTGGAATTCGTTATACCATATTCATACATGCATATAACATAATTTGATCAAATTAATTTCTTTCTTTGCCTGTGTGTGAAGGGATGCAGCATCAGATGTCCTTGGCGCAAAACCCTCAGTCCCGGACCTGGAACATGCCCACATCCAGCCATTTACAGCAGCGGACAGCAGCAGGCAACATCAATGTCATGCTCACTCCCAGTCCCATGGCTGCCACACCTTAAGTCCCAGAGGACAAATGCCTTCATTTCTCATTTCTTGAGAGTGGCACTCTCATCCCCGTCTGTGCTAACATACATATCTCCTGTAGGGCATTGCGCAGGCTTGGGTATTGGGGTCACAGTTGCTTTGCTTAGTCAAGTTGGGCTTGTGAGGTACAGTCCTCTGTGTTAGTGTGGTGCGATGTCTGTGGGTCCCAGGTATTGGGATTTATGAAGCTTTCTGACCCTTAAGAAAGTATGAATTCAGTTAACACCTCCTTTTTCAAGATGGCATCAAGCTACAGCAGCCTGGCATCTGGAGGTTGATGGGGAAATAATGTAATTCCTTCTCCAAAGTGAGCTTGGTATGCAGACTCCAGGTTGCTCCGCTACCTGGGCTGCAAGCTTATGATGACTGTAAAACTGTCCAGTAGCTAGAATTGCCAGCATCTGTGTTGATGAGGTTTGCTGGGACTCTCCCTGTTGCCCTTTCCCCTGCAAAGGAAAGTCCCACCTTCGTGGTTGGAGAACTGAGAAAATAGTTGCCTTTCCATCTTATTCCTCTTTCTATGCTGCCATCTCAAGTCTCCAAATTTTGGTTCCAGTCTCTCCCTTGATGAATTCCAGTGTTCTATCATGGTTCCTCACCTCAAAATACAGCTATCTACCTGTTACTTTCATTCTCTTGAGGAGGAGGAGATGAGCACCAGACACGTCTCTTTGGACATGTTGAAATCTTCCTTCTTATTCATTTATGATTTTGTGTCATCCAGTTATTTTGATTATGTTATTGAACTTAAGGTAGACAGCCCTAGTTCTAATTTTCCAAGTGTCTAGCTGCTTATTTCACTCTCATTTATCATCACTTTTTCCCTCTGACTTGAAATGCTAATATCTCCATGGTAGACAGAATTACGGTTCCCTCACAGATGTCCATGTCCTGATTCCCAGGACCTGTGAATATGTTTGGTGACATAACAAAAGGTTGTAGATGGAATTAAGATTCCTGATCAGATGAACCTGTGATGTGGAGAGGACTCTGGATTATCCAGGTGGGCCCAAGCGAAATCACAAGGGTGTTTATAAGCCGAAGAGGAAAAAAAAAAGTCAGAGCCAGCAAGAAATTTGAAGATGCTCTGCCATGGTTTTGAAGGTAGAGAAGGGGCTACAACCAAGGAAGTCTCAAGAAGCTGGAAAAGGCTAGGTTCTCCCCTAGAACCTCCAAAAGGAATGCACTACTGCCAATATCTCAATTTTGGTCAAGGAGAACTGTTTTGGACTTCTGTCCTCCAGAACTGTAAGATAATAGGTTTGAATTGGTTTAAGTCAGTAAGTTTATGATAATTCAATAATTCAATATGGGAGCAATAGAAAGTAATATACCTACTTTTATACACAAAGAAATGGTTAAAGTGACATCAATTTGCTGATTAATGGCAAAGTTTGGCTAAAATGGAGAGATCTTTACTCTTAAAACTATGTATTTATAATTAAGCCTCTTAATTTATAAATTACAAAATACAATAAAGGAATGGGTACAAAGGTAAACTTCAAAAAATAGCACAAACAATTGAACTATAAATAAAAATATTAAAAGATAGGAGACAACTTGTAGGGAGAGTTATAGCAGATTATCCTAAGGATTAGACAGAATATAGTTGTTTCTGACATTTTTAGAATTTCTAGGGCCATACAATGAGTGGTCACAAAAATATTACACTAAAATAAATTTCTACTCATGAGAAGCAATGAGACTAGATTATATAACTTTACCTTTTAACAAAAGTATAATTTCCCTTCCACATGAAGGTTGGGCAGTGTAAATTCTCATACCAACAAAAAGCATAGTTTTTGTAGTTTCTGTAGTTTAAGCAGAGAGATTCTTTCTAAATATTCTGTCTTTTTCATCTCCTCTTTCTGGTGTAGAGAAAATATGAAGTATTAGCCCTGAGAAGAGTGTTGAAAGATTTGCAGTGAGGATGGCACTGTAAATTTAGACTTCCACATATCCACACAGCACCAAAAGTGTAATATTAATAGACAAAAATATTAAGAGAGAAAACCAAAAAGACCTAGTCAGACTCAAACAGATAAATATCCAGGGACAGGAAGAAGAAGAGAAATGAGACAAGCTTTACTGGACTTTAAATTCAAAAATAAATACTGGAGTCTGGAATTCACTTTCTAAAGACTAACTGGGACAGAAAACATGCCACTCAAGGTGGAGGACTGACACCAGAACCACTGCTCAAAGCTAGGACCTGAGGGGCAACTCACCTCCTAAAAGAAAAGAAAAGAAAATGTTAGATCTTGCTGCTTTGGTCATGTTACACAAGCTTCAGGCTTAGACAGGGAGAAAATAGGCACAGGTCTTTGACTCTGAAATACCAGCTGACTTGTAAGTGAGCGTGTAGCAATGATTCCAAACTAATATGATAAAACCTGATTTTGCCCTTGGACCCAGGGAATCTGGGCAGAGACAACCACAGAATCATCAGACAAACAGGGATGAGCACAGAAGTAGAGCCAGAAAAGGAAAATCAGAACATCAAGTCTATATCCTCATAATGCAATACCATGTCAAGTTCAATGACTAAGGTTACATAAGTTAATATAGGTAACTTTTAAAATCTACACCTTTATCTCTTTTTTTACCCTGCACAAAACTCAACTCAAAGTGGATCAAGGACTTAGACATTAACAAAGACCCTGTGCCTATTAGAAGAAAAAGTAAGCCCAACTCTCCACTATGTCAGTTTAAGAACTGACTCCATCAACAAGACTTCATAAGGTGCAAGAAGTAAAATCAAGAATCGATGGCATCGAACTAAAAAGCTTCCTCCCAGCAAAGGAAACAATCAAGAATGAAGAGAGAACCTACAGAATGGGAGAAAATCTTTGCCACCTGCACCTCAGATAGAGCATTCATCTCTGGGATATATAAAGAACTCAAAAAACTTAACACCAAAAAGTCAAATAACCCAATCAATGAATGGGCTAAGGAACAATGTGTCTTCTGTAATACCTCCTGAAGAGCCTGAGGAACTTCCTGAGGAGGTATCACAGGCACTTCACAGAAAAAGAAATAAGATGGGTCAACAAATATATGAAAAAATATTCAACATCTCTAGCAATTTAAAGAAATGAAAATCAAAACTATACTGAGATTCCATCTCACTGCAGTCAGAATGGCAATATCAGGAATATAAGCAAAAATAAATGTTGGCAAGTATGTAGGGGGAAAAGGTTCACTTGTACACTGCTAGTGGGACTGCAAATTGGTACAGCCACTCTGGAAAGCAGTATGGAGACTCCTTAGAAAACTTGGAATGGAACCACCATTTGACCCAGTTATTCCACTCCTCCATATATACCGAAAGGACTAAAAATCAGCATATGACAGAGATGCAGCCACATCAATGTTTATAGCAACTCAATTCACAATAGCCAAGCTATGGAACCAACATAGGTGGTCCACAACAGATGAATGGATAAAGAAAATGTGGTATATACACACAATATATTCCCATGCTGAATACCACAGGCAGTTGTTACACAATGGTAAGTATTTGTGTATCTAAACATATCTAAATAGAAAGGTACAGTAAAAAAAAAATGGTAAAGATTTTAAAAATTGATATATCCATATAGGGCAATTACCATGCAAGAATGCGAGTGACTCTGGGTGAGTCAGTGAGTAGTGAGTTAATGTGAAACCTAGAATATTACTATTACTGTCTACTACTATAGACTTTATAAATGCTTACATTCATTTAGGCTACACTACACTAAATTTATTCTAAAATTTTCTTCCATCAATAAGTTCACCTTACTATATCTTTTTCTTTTTCTTTTTTTTTTTTTTTTTACAGTTTTTTTGTAGTTGTAGATTGACAGCATGCCTTTATTTTATTTGTTTCATTTTTATGTGGTGCTAAGGATCGAACCCAGGGCCTCACACATGCTAGGCAAGTGTTCTGCCTCTGAGCTAAAGCCCTAGCCCCTCTTTTTCTTTTCGTTTATAAACTTCTAAAAAATTTTAACTTTTTTACTCTTGTCATATTTAGGTTAAATCACACTTTGCACAGCTCCACAAAAGTATCTTTTTTATATCCTTATCTGTAAGTTTTTTCTATTTTTAAAATTTATTTTATTTTTAAGCTATTTTGGTAAAAATTAAGACAACACACATTAGCCTAGGTCTACCCAAGATCAGGATCAATGTCTTCTATCTCATCTTGTCCCACTGAAGTTCTTTCATAACACACATAGAGCTGTTATCTCCTACGAGAACAAGGTCTCTTCTGTAATACCTCCTGAAGAACCTGCTGAGGAGCTTCCTGAGGAGGTATCACTCTTTTTAGAAATATATCCATGGTTCTTTTCTTGATTTTTTTTTTTATCATAAATTTGCTTGTTAGAAGATAATACACCATGAACTTATCTTTTAATGAGCACCTTTTGGTGTTGGTTGCAGGTTTTCAAACTTTTGAGGAGCTCATTGAGATCTGCAAAACCTTCTGCTAAACCTTTCCCTGTGAATCTTCTTAGGGGTTCTGCTTTTTCATCTCCAACAGTTTTCTTTTCTCTTTCCTCTTTTTCAGTCAAGTTTTCACTAGGTAATAGACACTGTGATTTTATGGGACCACCACTGTAAATGTGATGCGTTGGCCATATTACATAAGCTCCATACAAACATATCAGTTTGGAGATAATAAACATTTTAGAAGTTAAGTGTCTTTAAGAAAATGACTAAGGATTATTTCTATCTACACAAACTTCCAGAGCAGGTAGATACATTTTGCTTCCTGAGGTTCCTCCAAAAATGCAGACCAGCAAGATACCTCTGGCTTCTTAACATGTGTATTCCCCAAAGTTGTTTCAGTTACCACATTTCCAGCAAATGGGAAGGAGGAAAAGTTAGAGGGCAAGCATCTTTAAAGAAGTTACCTGGAAGTCACATCATTATTTTAACGACTTGCAACTGTCCCTAATTTAGTCGTGCCTTCCTGTAGGAGAGGTTTGGAAATGTGGTTTACTTCCGTGGCCGCATGCCCAGATAGAATGCACTGATAGATTAAATAAGGTACTGGGATCCCATCAGCTATCTCTGCCACAATGGTAAAAGTATAATGGAAAAACACAAAGTGGTTATCTCTAGGGAAAAAGAGAAGGAAGAGAGATGAACAAGAATACACAGGAAGTTTCAAATGCAATGTTTAAAAAGTAATGAACACATACCTGCTAAAATGTTAGAATTTCCTAAATCTAGGTGGTAAATATAAGAGTATTCATTATATTACTCTCTATACTTTTGAGGTAAGTTTGAAGTGTGTATTAATATAAGTAAACAAATAGTCTTTGAGGACCTTTAGTAAATGAATAATAGTATGTGACTTAAACAAATAGATGAAAATACTTAGTATCTTCCATAGACTACAGTTCTCATCTACATTCAGTATTTGCCAAATATATTAACAAATCAATGAAACAGGCATTGCAGTGTTTCTACATAATGGCCTGTGCATATTAAAAGCATTTTAAATATTTTTGAAATGCTAAAGTTCAACTAAACTCTGAGTTCTTCTAAGATCTTTAATGTGCTAAGTCACCTTATCCTTTTCTGTGAATCTGATAAGGCTGAACCCACCCTGAGGCCACTCACCCAGTCTACGCCTTGGATGTCTCAGCCACGTGTCTTAATGTGAGAAAACAGTTCCTTATTTATTTATTTATTTTCAGTACCAGGGACTGAACCCAGTGGCACTCCACAACAGTCACATCCCTAGCAGCACCACAATCCCTTTTTAAATGTTGAGACAGTATCTCAACTAAATTTCCCCTGTTGGCTTTAAACTTGTGATCCTCCTGCCTCATCCTTCAGCATCTCTGGGATTATGGATGTGTGCACCACATGTGGCTCTAAGAGCCAGTTCTTTAAAGAGGCTAAATGAAAGAAGGGTTAGAGGGAGACAGCTAGAAGGATCTAAGAAAAGAAACCTCTCCAGTCATATGACTTACTGATAGGGGACCACTCAATCATTCAAAGTAAATATACTCATCATTTTCTCTATGTCCAATTCATAAATTTTCATTTAAAAGGAAGATTTGTGTAGCCCGATTGTCAGTATTAGGTTTTTCACAAGAAGTCAATAAACTGGCAAAAAAATACATATGCTTAGTCTACTATGTTGTAATCAATAAAAAAGCAAACTTTTAAAGTAGTTTCAAATTTTAATCTGAAAATATTTATTTAAATTAGAAAAATTAAAATAAACAGGTGGAGGTAAGATTGTTTAATAAACCAACAGAATCGGTATTAAGCAAGTAATTGCCCAAACTTATGAATTGAGCATATTATCTGTGTAACAAAACATATTACTGACTATGGTATAATTGTATATTTTAAAATAAATAGTAGACAAGTAGACCATATATTTGGTACCTACATGCTTCAATAGTTCTATTGATTTCATTTTCCTTCATTTTACATAGGAATACATACAGCTGTATTTCAAATTCCACACAAATAAACCATTAAGACTCTGGACCCACGTGTGTTTAGTATGCATAAGACCATGGGTTCAATTCCCAACACCAAAAGAAAAAAGGGAAAAAAAGATGCTGGGCTCAATAAAAGTTGATTTTTGTAAGAAAAGGATAAAATTTCTTAATTCGCTTATAATTCTTACTTTTAGTACTGAGTAATAAATATGGCATCTTAAGTGTAATGGGTTATTTAATGCAAATTAAATACTTTATTAACAATGTAGCCCTGAATTGCTTAGAAGGGTTCTGCTCAAATTTCAGAGGACTGGTACTGACACAAAAACTGTTAGTGATCTGTGGTTTAGTAAGTTCAGAAATCAAGAATATACCTTTGGAATCTTTCATAACGATTGGCAATAATTTTTTGTCTACAGAATTTTAAAAAACATTATGCTTATTATCTTCTCTGGTAGTTCATTTCTGTTGTATCTATTGGTTCACAACTGCTTGAAACTTTAAAAAACCAGGTTGTTGCTGGGCAAGGTGGTGCATAACAATAATTCCAGCAACTCAGGAGGCTATAGCAGGAGGATCACCAGCCTCAGCAATTCAGCAAGACACTGTCTCGATATAAAATAAAAAATGAAAAGGACTGGGAATGTAGCTCAGTGTTAAAGTGTCCCTGGGTTCAATCCTCAGTATAAAAACAAACAAACAAAAAAACACCTGGTTTTCCCCACAGATAATTTGAGAAATAGCCAAGAAAATCCAGTAACTATGAACCAAGAGCCCTAAAATTCCCAGACTGATTTAATATTATAACTAGAAAAGTAATGGTAAACAATGTTTATAATATATTTCTTAAGCATTTAGTAGTTCACCAAGCTTCTAATTCTGGCAGGAAGGCATCATTATCCCTATGCTAAATTTCAATAAGAAAACTGAAACTCAGGTAAGTGAGTGATCTGACCAAATCCATCCATTTACTCGGTAGCAGAGCTGTAAGTGGAACATGAATTTTATAATGCTAAACCAGTATTCTTTCCACTATCTCATGTGCAAGAGTGAAATATATGCTGGTTTGATAGGAAAATTGAAACCACGATTATATCACTCAACTTTGAAATGAGGTTATTCATGCTTTTAAATTCAATTGCAGCTGAATGTTCCTGAGGATAGAGAGAAACAGAAGAACCTATTCAGGTCTGAACTTTGTCTTTTAGACTCCAGTCTTTAATCTCAAAGAATCTTAGAGCTTGACTTTCATTTTCTGCACAGACTCAAGGGCAATAAAATGTTAATATATTGTTGATATATCAAGTTTGAAATGTGAAAGAGTGAAATAGAAGGCATAAACTAAACAAACTAATTTTAGAAAGTGTGTTCTAGTTAGTGCTATCCAGTAATAAGCCACTAGCTACATAGGACTATTGAAATTCAAATTAAATTCAAATTTTAGTTCTTCAGTTGCACTGGCCACAATCTTAATGCTCAACAGCCATATGTGGCTGGTGTTTATTACACTTGAAAACATAACCATAGAACATTTCCTTTGCTGTAGAAAACTCTATTGGATGGGGCTGTTTTAGTTTCCCCGGTCCCATGGGGACTCTCATCTTTGAAGAATTTAAAGTGAAAAATAAAAGTAAAGAAAAGAAAATCAGGGGTCTTCTACAATAAGAAAAATCTAGTTACATGTACCTAATAATTATTCCCAAATCAAATTGCTTCATATACAATAGCTAGTCAACTAAGGAAGTGAAAAGAACCCTATCCTAGATTTCATAGAGACGGATTATTTTAAAACATGCATTGGAAGAAAGATCAAAGTCTAACACTGAGAGCGAAATTTAGTAATAAGTTAATAAAATGTTAACAGCATGTCTTACTTTAATTATTTTAAAAAAGAAAAAATGTAGGCAATGGCAACAAAGGGAAAATAAAAGTAATATTCTATGCCTCTCGGAGAGCTCGGAGCAAGGCCAGCATAGCAGATCAGAAAATTATGCTGGATAACACAGAACATTATTGGAATTATGGTGAAGTTAACTTATCATTTGATAATAGATATCAGAAATGCAGAGTACAAAATCTAAAATAACCAGGATAAAATGAGTCTTTTATAGTAAGCAAATCAACTGTGACTTAAAGCCCAGAAAGTAGAACATGTTTTTAGATGTGCCTCTGAAGAAAGACATATGGTCAGCATCCTGAGCCCTATTTCCTAGCCAGCTGCCATGTTCAAATCACAAGGTGCATTTCAGGCAAAAGCACTCTCTGTTGTGTTTACTATTTTATTTCTCATTCTGATGAAATAGTCTGGACTCACACAAAAGCCTCAAGGACTCTTTTTGCCCCTTTATCTTAAGGCCTATATCAAAGTTAGGCTAACATCTGGTCCACAGAGCTTCCCAAGGTAAGGGAGGCCTGAAAACTCATCCAGCCTCCACCTTACTACTCCAATAACATGACAGGAAGAAAGGTAGGCATAAAGGAAAGCCAGAGGATAGAAGACACAGAAAAGAGCTGAGAAAAGATGAGTTCCAATCCAGTGCTTTTTAGATCCTTGACCTATATGCAAGCTTCTCTTCATCGAGGGCACAGGGAGAGAAGAAGAAAATGATTCTTTTAAATCATTAGTAAAGACAAAATATATTTACTCCCAAAATATCTTCTCTGAAATCAATTAAAATAACCATAGATTATCCATATTTTAAGAAGGTTTTGTGAACAGCTTATTTGAATCTTGCCAACAGGAAGAGTTCGTTGGAAATCTAAAGATAGGTGGCAAAGCTGACAGATGTGATCACAAGTGCTCACAAGATGCCTGCAGGAAGCAGAGGTGTGGAAGAAGCACAGGCTTCAGAAACAGGTGGATCCTGTGTTCAGATTGGGTCTGGGTGTCTCCCTGCTCTACAGGAGGAATTGATAGCCACTGATCAGATATAGCACATTATCTGCAATTTATCTAGGGATAGACATACCTACCAGACAGAAAAGAAGAGATATACAATGAGAACAAATAAAAAGAATTTTTATAAAATTCAAAGTTGCCACTGTTGGGATTCAATGGAAAAGGAATCAAAAAGTCAAAGTGAATCAACTGTTAGTAAAAAAATAACAGCTACACATACCCATTACCAAATTATTCAAAAGATGAGAAGGGTAATGAAAAAAGTTAAGCTGACTATAGACTAACATCTAAAGGCAATTGATCTAACTGCAAAAATGTGGAAGTAAAATCTGATCAGTGTAGATTAGTATTAGCAGGGGACTCAATGCAAATGTTTTCAAAGATCAAGACAGAAATTATAAGCATAAAAACAGTAGAGAATGGTGCAGCCTGCAGAGAACCAGAGTATTTACATTAAAAAAAAAAAAAACATTTTTTAGTTGTGGACGGACCTTTATTTTATTTTATTTATTTATTTATTTATTTATTTATTTATTTATATGTGGTGCTGAGGATGGAACCCAGGGCATTTCATATTCTGGGCAACCACTCTACCACTGAGCCACAACCCCAGCCCAGTATTCAAATTTTAGAATGTTTAAAAACCATGTCTGCTGCTTGAAACAAATCTGCAGGCAGAATTTGAACCCAGGGATATAATTTTGGAAACTTTTTATACAAAACAAACTTCTATACAAACTTTTATACAATGACAAACTCTCATCTACAGACTACCTGTGTACAGCATGAGACAAAGGAAAAGATCCTATCAACCCAATTGAATTCACTTTGCACCACAAATGGGTGAGGATCTGGGGAAACAAATGCTACCCACCTTTTTTTTTTTAAAAAAAATTGGTGTTATTAAAAATTATGGTTGCTATTCATCCTACATCCTACCTGTCTTGCATTAACTTCAGAGAAAGATTAAAGAAAGAGGTATTACAAATACACAGTAGGAGAAGGCATGAAGAGAAAAATATGGACATCATAAAAATATTCAAAACCTGGAATGATGCTAAAAGGGAACTTTTAGAAACAGGAGAACATCCTACAAAGATGGGGGTGAATATATTCCAATGATATGATAGGAAGATAGGTAGACATAAAGGAGGAGCCGTGGTAATAGAAGATGCAGAAAAGAACTGAGAGAAGATGGGCTCCAATCCATGCTGTTTATATCCTTGACCCATATGCAAGCTCCTCTTCTTTGAGGGCACAGGAAGAAAGGAGGAAAGCAAGAGAGAAGATTCTTCTTCTTCTTTTTTTTTTTTTTTCTCTCTCTCTCTCTCTCCCTTTATATCTTTGGGAGATAAATAAGATATATAAGACTATATTAAAACTTTTTTGTTAACTCTTTTACTATGACAAAATACCTGAGAATATCAACCTAAAAAGAGAAAAGGTTATTTTGACTCATGGTTTCAGAGGTTTTGATTCTTGGTTACTTGACCCTGTTGCTTTGGGCCTGTGGCAGCACAGTATATCATGATGGGCAGTATGTGACTGATGAGGCCTGTTGACCTCAAGGCAGTTGGGAAGCAAAAACAGGAGACCGGAAGGGTCCAAGGTCTCAATGTCCTCTCCAAGGGAATGCCCCAATGACCTAACTCCTTTCCACTAGGCCCCATCTCCTCAAGGGTCCAACCTCTTAATATCACCATGGACTGGGAACCAAATCTTTAACACAAGTGTCTTTGGGGGTATTCAAGATCCAAACTATAACACATTTATAGGAGAATTAAAGAAAACTGAGGGAACCAGGAATTTTTGATCTTTTCACTTTTGCATCTTTAAATCATTTAATCCCTGGGCTTTTAGGGTTTAGTCATTTGCACTTTAGGGTCTTTTTGGACCTTTGAGACTTGAGGGTTATTTTGTATCTTTTGGACTGAAGTATGCTATTTTCTTAAAAATGCAAGGATGGAAAAAGTAGAGAACTAATTGTTTAGGATAGATTCTGAACCTTAGAATCAATTAGGCTTAAATCAAAGAAGTAAGGATACCTGGATGTACCTTTCTGAATTCTTGTAGGAGGTACTTCTTTTGGCTGCTCAGCATTTGAGCCCTTTTCTGTATTTGGGAAATTCTACTCTTTATAAATCTTGATGGGAGAACAAGTCTCCCTGCCCAATATAGAAGTTGGGTACTCTCCTTTCTAATCTCCTTTACAGGTAGGAAAAAAGTGTACCAGGCTTTGACTCAGGAGTTAGTAACACAAGGAAGCAGGGATTGTGAAGCATATAACCCAGAAACCTCGGTGGTAGTAGTCCTACAACCATATCTAATATTTCTTATCAGCGTTGACAGCTATTCAAGATGCAATGTCTAGGGAGTGGTGATTTCATGGTTCTAGCTGAGAGCTATCCAATATCCTTTACTAAATTCTGTTTCAGCTTATGCTTAGTAGAGCTGATTTCTATTGGTTACAAATAAAAATCTCAACTGAGACTGCTCTGAGGCCCAACCCACCAAGGAAAGTAAAGAAAGAGTTTGACAAACAAGCTCTATGAAGAAACCAAGACTCCTACTCTTGTGCTGTTTGTACTGTTGGGAATCTCAACAGGGTGCCATTAAGAACAGTATGAAAAATCAGGGTTATGCCAACTTATACTAAAACTACTCTCTGAGTTCCCCTCGGATTTTCTTACAGCTAAATCAAATGACCTCTGTCCACTTCTCAGTGTTAACCTTTCTGCCACATATGACTTTGGAAAACATCTTGAGGATAAAGATTGAGCAGGATTGTCTTTTTATTAGCACATTGCATTTTGCCTGATACATGGCACTCAATGAGATTTCAATGAATAAATTAATTAATACATTTGTATTTTTAATTATGACTAAAGAAAAATGCTTAATTGAATAAAGATCACAGGAAATATTGGTTGAATAATAAAAAAGTGACAATAATCCAATTGAGTGTTATGGACCTATTTTAATTATAGTGTTTAATAATAGCATATAAGCAAATCATTGATTAGTGCATTAGTAATTGTCTTATAACTTAAGCACATCAATGGGATTGGCCTATTTGTTAACATTTTGATTAATCTATTAGAGGATAAAAAGATAATGAAGGAGCTACAGAAACTGCATGTAACTTTCAACAGCCCAAGGAACACTGAAAGTACTGTGTACATTCAGTTAACTATGCCAATCTTTACCTCAATAACATCAAAATTCCCCTTGCTGATTAAACAATACCATCTCACTTTTTTTGTATCTTTAAAGTTCGCCAATTTAATGTTTACCAAGACCAAAATCTGAAATTATAAAAGTGAGTTTCACCTGGACAAAACTGACCCAGCTCTGCAGGAGATTTATAGTTAAGTAATATTTATATCAAGATCAAACATGCTTCAACCTGGCCAGAAAGCTATCTCACAGGCATTGCTTGATCAGGAACAGGGGGTCACAGAACTTCAGCCATTGAACCAAATCCAGCCCATCATCTGTTTTTATAAATACAGTTTTACTGAAACACAGTTGCGCCCATCTGTAACACCTATGGCTGCTTTTGCTTTACAAAGGTGGAGGTCAACAGCTGAGACACAGACAGTATGGCCCACAAAGAGCCAAAAATATTTAGTATGGCTCTTTACATAAAAAGTTGAAAGGTCTCATTTAGATTGCTTAGATTTGTACAAAAATTCCTGAAAATGGGAATTCTTTTGTTCCTTCTTTCCCACTCTCAGAGCTAAAAAGTCTCCCTTATCTTCCTGCCCTCCCACAATTTCACTGTATTCAGGGCTTATGATGAACAGTTTATGGTAATTAAACTTCATGATTGACAACTTATAGCATGTTGAAATTCCATATCCACTTGTAACTTATCCCAATTCTTTTTCCTAAATTCTCACATGGTTCTCACTTTTTCAAAAATAATTGTCTCCTTTTTATTGATAACCTTTTTTCTGACAACACATGGTCAATCTGTTTCTCTTCTTTCTTTTTTCCACAATTTTCTTAAATGCAATATTGTACCTGATCTAAGCACTATTTTCTTCCAGTTCCACTCTTGCTCAAGCATCATTTATCTGCTTCCATAGTTTTCGCCATCATTCTGTACAACTAATTCTCTCTTGCTTTAACCTTTCTTTAAATCCTGTACTGCATCTCCAAATACTGTATATCTTCATGTGGGCTTGTTATATTCCTACTCACACTTGTCTGGTTTGACATCTAAATCATTATCTCTGCCCACAAAAACACATCATAAAATACTCACTAAAATAGCTCAGCTATTCATTGTTTACATTCCTAACTCCGTTAATTGTATTACTCCCCCACTGGCTGCTAAAGCCAGAAATGAGGTAAATTCTCACCATCTACCTTCAACCAAACTTAAAATTCTGAATATTCTTGAGTTTACAATATATTATCTCTGACGTGTCATTTCTAATACTCTATTTTAAATCCTTATCACAGAATACCTTTAAAATACCTGAAATCTGTGTTCTTGTCTTAATTGGTTACTTCTCTACTTTAGCCCTCATGTTGTCCCTAGAGTGATCTTCCTATAACACAAATCTGATCATTAAACATCACTCCTCAAAAATCTTCAAGACCTACAAAGCAAAAATGTTAGGAGTGGCATTCAAGGTCAATTATGCCAGAGCTAACTTTTCAGATTCTTTCCAACTCAACCCCATCATGAGACTTAAACTCTAATGAATTGGATTATTTTCCATTTTCAGACACATCTGTGGCAGAAGAGTTGAGTTATTTTCCCCACCCACACCCCTATGCTGGTGGGGGGCGGGGTGGGGACAATAAGTGGTCACAATTTGGCAGACAATTAGAGACCTTGCTTTGCTGAGAAACTTAATGCAAGCTGACTGGTCTCTGAAAAAGAAAACTGAGCAGCATAGTTAGAAAAGCTTCTGAGAATATTCTCATCAAGAACCAGAAGGAATAAAACAATTTATATGAAGAAAAACTTTGCAGAAAGAACAGAGTTTTAGGCTTTTTTGTTTTGTTTTGACTCCCTCCTCTGTTTTTCCCTTAAACCTGTAGTAAGCTCAGTAATACTCTAGTGGTTAGATTTACTTAAAGGCTAAACTTGAATGGTCTGGCCCAAAGGTATATATGAAGTGAATTCAAGGACTTGGATTCCATTTAACTATGTATGTTTTCCTTCACCTTTATATAGCAAATTTCCTTGAAAGCATGATCATATTTCATAGTAACTGATCTCTGTTTATGCAATTAATTTGAATTCTACTCAGCTTTATCCTGTATTTCTCCTATTATTGCTATCTCTCAGGTCTATTCTCCCAATCCCTCACAGTACAACCAACTGGACAAATGAGTTGGCACCCTTCCACAATTTTATCTCCTGTATAATTCTATCACTGTCACCAGCATAGCACATGCTCAGAGCTCCTGGAACCTCTTCATTCATTTCCCTGATCAGAAGTCTATAGCTAATTAAGACTCTTTAGGAAAAGGTTATTCCATTAGACATCTCTCCTGCCAACAAAAACAAAACTGTTGTTGGATATGGCCCCTTCACCCATTAAAGAGTATATTAGATATGACACGTTTTAATGAGGCTCATGCTTTTCTATCTTTAAAGCTCTTCTTCCACAGCTGTCAATTAGGAGATGCAATAGCTTTTCAAAAGAAAATCATGCCAGGGACTGTCCTTACAATGCCAGTTAACAACAAAGACAAAAATCCTTGTTCTCATCGTTGTTATATCCAGTACAGGGAGAAGACAAATAAATAAAACAAGAAAATATCAGGTAACAATGAAGCAACGAAAATAAAACAGGGTGCTGTGGTGGAGTGACGATTTTAGATTTATTTGTGTACATTATAGAAGTGAGGCAACTTAGTTCTTCTGAGATACTCCATCTGTGACCTGAATGACAAGGAGGTTGTTATGGAAATATCTGAGGAAAGAGCATTCCCAGCTGAGGGAACAGTGATTTTAGTGGCTGTAAAGCAGGAATGAATTTGGCATGTTCAGGAAACAGAAAGAAAGGCGATGTAAGAGGGAAAAGGTTTAAAACGATGAAGTAAATGCAAGCATAGGAAAGATCACTTGAGGGCTTATAAGCAGGTAAGGAGTTTGGGTTTCCTTATAAGTGAGGCAGGAGATATTTGGAAGTTTTTAAGCACAAGAGTGATGTGTCTAATTTATATTTTATAATGACCCTGGTTGCTGTGTGGAGATTAAATTATAAGGGAGCAAGAGAGAAATTAGGGTGAACAGCTAGGAGGCTCTTGAAGAAGACTAGAAATGAGAAGATGGTGGCTTGGCCCAGGGTGGTGTAGCAAGTAGAAGTGGACAGATGTGAAAAATGTGTTGAAAGAAGGAAGAAATGGATGGACAGGATGCAGGGAGAGGGTGAAGGTGACAGAGAGGCAAAGAAAAGAATCAACATGACTTCCAGATGTTTGGGCTAAACAAAATGAGGAGAGGGTAAAGACTGGGAGAGGAGCATATTGTGGATGGGAAGACAATCAGAATTGGTTTGGAGCACATAAAATTTAGATCGTTTATAATATGTAGGAAGAAATATTATAGTAGCTGAAATACACATCTGGAGCTCTGCTAGGACCAGACATGACTTACAGTCTTGGGATTAACTGAAGACTTTCAGGGAGAGAGGGTAGGGCAGAGAAAAGGAAAGAAAGAAAAGGGGGTAGGGAAGAGGGTCTACGGTTACTTAGAGGTCAGCAGAGGAGAAGCCTCTGAGCTGTGGGGAGACACCAAGCATGAACTCTTCTCTACCATGCTGGACTGCTACATCCACTTCATGATCACTCCCAAACAGCCAGCAATCCTGTTACTCAGGATTTGCCTGAGAGCCACTGATCCAATGTGCTTATTTGTCTTAATAAGATAAATGTTTCTAACCACTTCCTTCTTTGGACTGGTACTTCTTGTCCACCAAACCACCCACCAGGCATTTCTGAACTCAGCATACTGTTGTCTGACCTCAGCCTCTGGATGTTCATACTTTTCTCTGATGGCACAAGTCCTGCTGTGCCCTTTGTTTTGGGGGATGTATGTATTTTCTCTTTGTTTTTAGCATTTCATGCCCAATTAAATTCTATCTCAGTAACTAAAGTGCTTGAGAAGAGTGTTTTAGATAGAAATCTGTGCCCTTAGCTTAGTATTTACAACTAGCCATTAGTATGAAACCCATTTGCCTTGCTTCTAAAACGTGTGTCAAAAATTCTGGAAAAAAATGTTATATGTATGAGTGCATTCATAAATTCATATGATATGTGTCCAGAGGCTACAGGTTGTATCAGATCTCTGTATAATCTGGAGTTTTCTCCAACATGAATGGTTTTTATTTTCTCTGATTTGGTAGTTAAGAATTTTGTGTGAAAAAAATAAGCTACTAGAATTAATCTCGTCATCCTTCTCTCTCCTCCCCAAGTCCTTTCGCTCAATATAAGTCATTGCTAAAACCTTTATTAGCATATAGTTGGTACGTAATAATTGTGTGGCAGTAAGACTTTTGGTATAAATTCTTAACCACTCTAGGTAAATCCAGAAGGAACAGTTACCCTGAAGTTGCTGTTTTGCTGTTTCACTCAGGGTTGTGTCGCTGGAGCAAAGTGTCCCACTCCCTCCTCATTCTCCTCCAAGAACGTGGCTTCCAAAGGGCAATGTGCAAAACAAAACAACGATGATCGAGAGTAAAGTAGTAGATTTCACACTTATATCCATTTTGTGTTTAAGAATATGAAAAGAGCTGGGCATGGTGATGCACACCTGTAATCCCAGTGGTTTGGGAGGCTGAGACAAGAGGATCACAAGTTTGAGGCCAGCCTCAGCAACTTAGCAAGGGCCTAAGCAACTTAATGAAACACTGTCTAAAAAAACCAAAAACAGGTTGGGCATGTGGTTCAGTGGTTAAGTGTCCTTGGGTTCAATCTCTGATACCAAAAACAAATAAATAAATGAAGTGATGTTTTCCAATACTACTTAATGTACTAACACTGCTGTCTTCACTTGCTCCCATATTCAAACATATATAGAAGCCCCAGTAGGGCTTGGCAGTGAGACCCTCATAAATTCAGTACTTTTCCATGTACTCTGTTGTACTACAGTTTACATGCTATAGGATGTTGTCAGTGTGGTTGGTTTTTTAAAACAAGATCTTTAAAGTAATAACAGTCTTTGCCATAAGACAAGGGCTGATCATAAAAGTTTTTTTTTTTAAACTATATAGTAATCCATTCACTGTTGGTATTATAGAAAGACTTCTCAAACTAAAAGCTGGGTAACACTTATCTTTTTAATAAATTGACAAATGTTTCCAATGTGCTGCCCTTTTCTATGAATACAAGTATTGTCAGATTAAAAAAATAATACTCCTATTTTTTTCCTTTAAGGTAAAGGTAATATTTCTAATAATGAAGGACAAAGGGACTACAGGACATCTGTGCTATAAAAAGAGCATTTTAAAAATAGATACTTGGAAATGTTCCATTATTATGTAATTTTGTTACTGAAAATAATTTAAATATAAAAACTCTTAATATCTGCCCACTTAAAAGCATGGAAATAGAGTTTTAAAAATGTTTCAAGAAATCTTTCAAGGAAGTAATTTCAGTGTGCTTTGAAGACATTTCTTTAGAACACAAAAATGCAAAAATTTCTGAAAGTTTGCAAGTACACTGATATTGAGAATGATTTATATTTGCTAGCTGAATTTCAATGAAACCCTTTGCATAATTGGGGATGGGATCGAAAAATGAGTGTCATGATTTAGCAAGCACAACCAATGGTACACTTCTTCCATCTGGCTGTACTTATTTTTGTGAGATCTTTCTTTCAGCTGAAACAGCCCTTGAAGCAGACTTGAGAATACACTGATCTTAGAACCACGTTATATCACGAGGTGTTAAACCAAGATTTTTAAACTGATGAGGCATTTTTAGCCAAATTGCTCTCATCAGATCAAAAAGGTCACTAAATTACTGATAAACAAAATAAAACAATTTAAAGATTATTACTTAAACTTTATCTCATCATCTGCAGTCTCTTTTTATGTTTGTTTCACAAGGTATGGATTATAGTAGAGCATTAGTAAATATGATTAATAATTATGTAATTGTTAAACTTGAGGAGGGTTCACAAATTTTTAGTTAGGTGTGCATGATCAAAAAGAAATTTGAAAATCACTGTTTTAGTAGAACCAATCTCAACTTGCCTCAAATTCCTATTTACTTTAATCATCTTTGGAAGTACAAATCCCTCTTGTCATTCATTACACCTGCCCTTCCACTTCCATACTGCCCTGTGATCTAAACTGACTATATCCCTCCCAAGTCAACCTTTCCACTCTATCCTCAAAAAGTTCTGGGTCTGGGATCAATAAACTTTCTTTTGTTCTGATATCCATAGATGTTTACGAATGATTCCCCTCCCTTGAATCTGGACTGACCCTGTAACTCATTTTAATGAAAAGAATGCTGCAGAAGTGATACTGTGCCAATTCTAGGTCTAAGCCTCAAGAAGTCCTGGCAGCTTCAACTTTTGCACTTTTGGGAATCCAGAACTGCCATATAAAAATTCCAGCTACAGTTCAGGAAAGTTCATGTGGAGAAGGAGGGACCCTGAGAAGGGAGGGAGAAACAAGGTGTGGGGGAGGGAGAGAGTGAGGGGGGAAGGAAGGGGGGGGAACCTAGCCCTGCTGGCTGAACCCAGCTTTCCAGCCACCTCCACAAGGGCACCAGATATGCAAATGAGTCACCTTGATCATTCCAGCCCTTTCAAAGCCCCAGATGATGATGTCAGTCCCATCTGGCATCCTGTGAATCAGAAGAATCACCCAGCTGGACCCAGTCAATCTATGGTATTTTGAAAGATAATAAGATTGTTAAGACACTGAGTTTTGAAAATCAATATTGAAAATCAATAAATAACTAAACCTTGTATTACATACTCAACCTTTTGGGAAGTTCCCCTCCCAGCTTTTGACTGTAAAGTAACTTTCACTGGAGAACAACATTTTAATCTATAGCCCTCATAAGTGATACCTCCTTATTTCCCTCATGGCCCACCTGTTAGAGTGAAGAGGGTAGGTTTTCTCCTTGCTCCCCGACGGCTACACTCTTGAAGTTCACACCCTGACTATCTCTCTCTCTGAATCTTGTTGCTGCCATCAACTGATCTCTTGGCCATTCCTCTTTGCTCACAGATAGCCTAGTCCTGGCTCATGTTCCACTCCTACCTTCTTCATCACACTCTGCATCCATTGTCATACCCTAGAACTTATAAATTGAACCACCTCCGAATACAAATGTTAAACCCTTCATCGTTTTTGTTCCCCTGTACTGTTACCTGCACTGCAACAATTCTCTAACCCTATCAGGATTTCCAACAAGCAATGAAATATCTTTGAAGAAAACACAACCAGACTGACACATAACACTTTTCTCATCAATAATTACAAACTTCAGCTGGGCACAGTGGCATATGCCTGTAATCTCAGTGACTTGCGTGGCTGAGGCAGAAGGATCTCAAGTTCAAGGCCAGCCTTGGAAACTTAGTGAGGTCCTAAGCAACTTAGTGAGTCCTGTGTCAAAATAAAAAATAAAAAAGGCTGGGGATGTAGCTCAGGGCTAGAGTACTCCTGGGTTCAATCCTCAGTACCTCCCGCCCAAAAAAAAGGATACAAATCTCAAAAGCAGCCCAGTGATGATACTTAACTTCTACTTTAGTTTTACATTCATATTTCTGGATACGACTACTTCTTGCTCTCTTCTCTCCTCAAATCTCCTTTCTCCTTGCCCATTCTTTCACTTCCATGAATGATAGTCCCTCAGGAATAAAGAGGATGCTATTCACTGGGAACTTTCAATTCTCCCTATCATCAAATCTACCAGCCCATCTGTTGCTGTTTCATCTTCTCTACTGATGCAAAACCCCACATCAGGAGTCCTTCTCTCAGGTCCTTCACACTACTAGAGCTTAGGTCACATCCCCTCTGGCTTTCCAAAAGTTTTGTACCTCCAGTTATTTTGTCTACCTTTTTGTTTTAATCAGTGGATCATCCCCTCCAATGTAAAAACAAACAAACAAACAAAAAAAAAAAACCCCAGACATTTAAAGTCTCTTATCATGCCATATTTTTACTTATTTCCACAGAAAATTTTCTTTTAAAAATGTATAAAATCACCTTCTTCAAATTCCATAGTGGCTTCCCTTCCCAGTATTCATGAAAACTCTTCTTTCTCAATCACCAACAATCTTCACATCCCCAAATCAAAGAGTGTGAGTTCGTTATTATTTTATTTTTCTCCCAGATCTCTTCATTTCAATACATGGCATCACCATCTACCCAGGTGCTTACACCCAAAGTCCCATATTCCTGAATTCTGAATTACTCCTTGATGTGCTTCCCTAAATCCACTTCATCAGCAAATCCCAGCCATCTCCTCTAGACCTCTCCACCTTTTGCTTTTCTTCATTTTCATCATGTATAGTCAGTTTTTTGTCACTGTGACCAAAATACCCAACAAGAACAACTTAGAGAAGAAAAAATTTATTTTGGCTCACGATTTCAAAGGTTTAGTCCATGGTGTGCTGCCTTCATTGCTGTGGGCCTAAGGTGAGGCAGAACATCATGGTGGACAGACATGGTAGAGGAGTGATGCTCAATTCATGGTGGCCAGGAAGGGGAGAGAGAGATGGGGAGAGAGGAGGGTAGGGAAGGGAAGGGAAGGGAATGGAAGGGCCTGTTGTCTATTAACTTAGACCAAACATGGTTTATGTCTTTCCACATTATATAGTTTATTGAACAACAATAAATTCACAGGCCACTTTCATTAGTGGGCATTCACTGAATACGTGTGGGTCACCTGGTGGTCATAAGCCAGGCAAACTCAAGTTCTTTTCTTCTAATTTAAAAAAAAATTTTTTTTAGTTGTCAATGGACCTTTATTTTATTTATTTATATGTGATGCTGAGAATCAAACCCATTCTGTGCCTCACACATGCTAGGCAAGTGCTCTACCACTGAGCTACAACCCAACCCCATCCCCTCTTTTATTCTAATCTTAATTTCTAGTACCTATATCACTCAAGTCACATATCAGACTTTACACACACACCTCTCTCTCTCTCTCTCTCTCTCTCTCTCTCTCTCTCTCTCTCTCTCTCTCTCTGTACATGTACATATATATGTAACAGAGAGGCTAAGAAAAGGTTAAGAAAGCCCCAGGAGTTCAGAAGACTGAATTGAGAGCAAAGGCAGAGATCAGACACAAACTCAAAGAGTCACTGTAGGAGGTCAGATAAGATTATGAACCAACCAAAGAATTGTTCAGGGCATAGAGCTGCCAAAGGTCCTGACAGTTTCAGAGCCTTAGCTTGAGATATCAGCTGGGAGTGGACCATGTGTGGTCATCATTTAGCACTCTGCTAAAGCCCAGTGGGAAAGGAAATCAGTTCATTGCTTTGATTTTCCTGGGCAGGGTTTATGAGGAGTGAACAGGTGAATGGATCAATGTACTACAGAGTCCAGTCTCAGGGTGCTCTTCTTTTTAAGAAGGTTGCTTCATCCAGTGGTCTAGTGTTGGATAAGCTCATGGACCTGGTTTTCCAATGTGAGTTGATTTGCCCATGCATTCACGTGCTTCTGATTGATTTTATAAGTCCACAGGTGATCATTTTTATTAGCGCAATTAATGTATTTATCTATTTGTGCTTTACAATTGTGCTAGGCAGATGGTGGTTGTTCACTTGTACAAACAAGATATAGAGTCATCCCACTCCAGCGCTTAAACTCAAAATGGAGCAGCCTATGGCAAATTACTGCTTTACAAAATGGTGTGACACAGGCATTGGCACAGCCTGAAAATTGCCATTCTATACATCATAGAGTAACTCTGAGCAAGGTGTAGCCTGCTCTCCTTTCCACAGGGCTAAAGGGAAGATGTACCTTTCTAGGGCATGCCCCCACTGACTCACCTCCTCCAGCCATACTCCACCTACCTACAGTTACTAGTCATTCTACTTTGAATGGACTAATTAGGTTACATCTTTCACAATCCAATCATCTCACCCCTGAACATTTCCTCCTTAACATAAAAGCTTCTGGGTTGGGAGGCAGGGCTCATATTCAAACTATAACACACCTCTCCTTGCAGCATATCTCATTCTGACCACTGCAACAGCCTCCTAGAAGTTGCTTTTTCCCCACTTGTCTCTGAAGCAGCGAGAGTGATCTTTCCAAATCATCAATCAGCCTACGTAGCTCCACGGCTGAGAATCTCTCAATGCTTCCTGTTTGTACTTAGAATGAAATTCAGACTGTGTCTCAGAGCCTATTAGATGCATCGGATGGAAGTGTCAGGGTAATATTTATCCCCCCACTCCACACATGTCATAGAGAGGAGAGAACATTCTCTCCATAGGAAGAAAATCATAGAAATTTTCTTCTCTCAGCATCTGCTTCCTCTACTCTCCTCCATCAGTACTCCTTTCTTCCCCTGAACGGGAGAGAGAATTCTCTCACTGGAGAGATGGGAAACAGAAACGGAGCATGTGTGGCTCTTTCAGAGGACTTAATTCTCCTGGGCTCCTTAGTAACCCACCTGTTCCCGGGGTGAAACCTGATGCTCAGTTTTGCCTGGGACAGTAGGGGAAGTAAATGTATTCAGGGTGATGCGACTGGGGTGAGGCATTAGGAAGGCCATTTGGCAGCAGAATCAGTAATGAAGGTGTTATTTTGATCTCCATCTACCAACTCCTGAGTCCCATCTCCCACTTAGTTCTAGACTCTTAAGTAACACAGAGGGCTTTTATTTATTAGCACCCACTAACTTCATTTTTGCTACTGTTCCCTGTCGACGAGGCTTCAGTTACTCTGGCCTTCTTCCATTTCCTAAGAGAGCCACAGTTTTCCTGCTGCACTTCATACTTGCAGTTCTGTCTGAAATTTGCTCCTCAGGCTTTTTACTTGATTGGCTCTTTCTTATCTTTAGGACTTTGATTAATTATCACATTCTAAGAGTGGCCTTCCCACACAATGTTACATAAAATTGCTTCCCTAGGGCCGGGGATATAGCTCAGTGGTACAGTACTTGCCTAGCATGTGGGAGGGCCTGGGTTTGATTCCCAGCACCGCAAAAAAAAAAAAAAAAGATTGTTTGCCCACTGCAATTTTGCTCTGTCACAGTTCTTTATCTGCCTGCCTCAAAGTACTTATCACTTCCTCATGTGTTATTTATTTGCTTATTGTTTGCCATCCTCACTTGAACGTACCCAATAAGGACATGTGTCTTTCTTGTTCACTATTGTATTCCCACTGCTTAAATCATACTAGACTAGTAAGAGTCATTGAATAAATAAATGATTACATGGAACTAGCTTCTTAGAATATAATTAATATCTGTTTTGCCAACTTGATAATTACAAAGTTTTTATTTCAATTAATTTCCATGTGAATATTTGACACGCCTATAATTGATTTGTTCCCGGGAAAGCAGTATTTTTTTGCCATAAAACCAAGTTCCAAAAATGCAAATGTCTTAAAAAGATGTTCATTTCAAGAATACTTAATGATACTTGTTGAAAATGTATATAATAGAACTTTTCAATAGAATTTTCATAGAAGGAAAAAAGAACATGAAAAAGGAATTTATGGTGGATCTTAAAAGGTGAAAATGTATACCAATGAAATAACCAAAGCACATACATAAAATAAAAAGTAAGAAAAGTCTGTTTTCCCACATAGAGAACTAATCAGTTTATCAAGTAAATTTATATATACACATCACATAGGCATCTTCATACTTGCATCTATACATACATATAGGTACTTACTAATTTTCAAAAATTTAATGGAACTATCTGGGGCACAGTGGAGCACACCTGTAATCCCAACAACTTGGGAGGCTGAGGCAGGAGGATGGAAAGTTCAAAGCCAGCCTCAGCACTTTAGCAAGGCCCTAAGCAACTTAGTGAGACCTGTCTCAAAATGAAAAAGTGATGGGGATTTGGCTTTAGTGGTTATATATCCCCAGGATCAAAAAAAAAGTTTTAATGGAACAAAATAAACTTAATATAAGCTACAGAGGTAGGTATGTCCCATAAGATGTTCCTAGCCATATCCTAAGCCCTTAGAACTTGTGAATGTGATAACCTCTGTGGCAAAACGGGTTGTGCAGATGTGATTAAATTAAGGATCATGAGATGGGAAGATTATTCTGAATTATCTGGGTGAATTCTCTTCTCACAAAGGTCCTTAAAAGGGAAAGAAGGAGGCAGGAGAATGAGAGGAGATGTAATGACAGATGGAGAGGTTGAGTGATATGATTGCTGGCTAGAGAGCAGACATAAGTCAAAGGAAGTGGGTACCCTTTGCAAGCTGGAAAAGAGAAAAAAACCAGACTATCCCCTGGAGCATCCAGAAGGGAATTCAGTCCTATCCACACCACATCTTGCTTTTAACCCCTTGAGACCATTTTGGACTTCTGACCTCCACAACTGCTTACAATAAATTTGTGTCATTTTAATCCACCAAATTTGGGATAAATTGTTATAGCAGCCATAGGAAACTAATACAATTACTTTAAGCCAGCTTTATTTGGCATTTAGTACTTCAGAATCTTGAAACCCCTCAGGGTCATCATGATGAGAATCAATTATTAGTGAACTGTAAGTAAATAGACATGCTGGTTAATGAGGTTTTTCCATTCAGAAGGCTGAATGAGCCAGCTGTTATTACAGAAGCTGCATAAGTACTAATCAGGACTAGATGAGATTAAATCAGGAAATGTTTCCTAAAGAAGTGAGTTGTTAGGTGAACTTTCAAGAAGACAGCAGGGAACTCTTACAAAGGAAACAGAAGAGACTTCAAGAAGAAGATCTGGAAAAATCCTAAGAGTAGGGAGAATGGGCAACTACTGGTCACTGGAACTACAAATATTTATGAAGGAAAGCAAGATAATATTATCAGAACAGTGTTCTGAATTACTTTATTTTTATCTAAAGACTCTTGAAATGCATACATACATACATATATATTTCACAAGATTTTGGAAAGGATGTTTATGAGTCTATTGGCACAGATTACTTCATTAGCTTCCTATCTCTCTGAAAAGGAAAGATTCTTAGATTGAAACTAAATCAAACAATGTAGAGAAGTAAATACAATGAAATATAGGTGTCTCTTTTCCCTAGAATGTCATAGTAGAGGTGAGATTAGTGGTGGAGAAACAAATTTATACAGAGCAGTGTGTTGAAATGGAAGGAACATGGATTTTGAAATCAAACAGGTTCAGTTTAAATCCCAACTCTACATTTATTGATCATGTGACATTAGGCGAATGAATTAAAACTATTTAGGTTCTTCATTTCCTTATCTGTAAAATATCTAACTTATATGGCAAGTATTACATGAGAGTTTTTGACACATAAATAGCCCCAAGAGCATCAAAGACTAATTTCGATTACTTCCCAGTTTTGCCTTGGGAATGATATGTTTTAAGACTTGGAGGATTTCCTTAGTGTGAGTCTGTGAGGATGTATACTTGTGGGTGGGTGGGGTGGGGAATGGAGATAATTTTAGGTGGTAGAGCTAAATGCCTCTAGCAGAACTAAACTCCATGAGAAAAATACTCCTTATATTTAAAAGACAGTTCATGGGCTGTCTCCTTGAAAAAGAGATAATTCACAATTTTTATGAGGAAATTTGAAAGTCAGAGATAAACTGACTTCCCAGAAAGACAAAATTAACTGCCACGGAGGTGGATAGTAGTGGAATGGGACTCACCATTCCTGTCTCTTGAACTCTTTCCCTCTATGGTAATGTTCTCAACCATAAGGTCTCTTCATGTTCTTAAGCTACTTATTTATTTTACCTTGGCAGAACTTTCTTGTTACAATGAAATTCAGAAGATAAAATGAGATGACATAATTTGGTAAGCCTTCTCTGTTATTTCAAGAATAACTGAACCTATATTCTAATCAAGAGTAGCTTTATAATGCAGAGATTTCATCTATTATATCTGTAAATTTCAGAGAAACAGGAGCAAAAAAATAAGACATGAAACTTTTGCTTCTAAGAGAAATATTTTATAACATTGTATTTTAAAAAATCAGTTGAAGTCACAAAAAATATAAGCCATTTTCCCTCAACACATACAATTGCAGTGAGGATTTAAGTCAGAACTACTTAGATTGTATTTTGGCTTCCCTTATAAATTGTAGATTCTAAGTTAAATGATTTAACTCTGAACATGTCTTATCATTTGTAAAGCTGAGATAATACCTCACACATATTGCTATTTTATTATTAAAAATAAATACTGCTACACAACCTCTAATCAATTGCCTCACCATACTTAATATTTCTCAAGACTGTCCATTACTCTTTAACCCCACTTCTTTTTCTTTCAGCTCGCAGTATCCTCAGAGTTTGCCAACAGTCCCCCAGCTTCCAGTGTATACCCCCTTCTTAGCCATTTTCTACCTTGCAACTACTAAAATAGAAATTTAGCAATGCCATTTTCAAATTTAAATCTCTCTAATGTCTCCTGACTGCTCTCAGGATAATATCCAATACCTTAGCTCTGTCATCAAATCCCTACAAGATTCAATCCCTCTTACCTGTCCACTCTTGTCCCCTGACACTCCCTTTCCCCACATCTCTGCATGCCCCACTCTAGCCATAAGGAACTGCATGCAGGTTCCTCAAAGATTCACTCTTGTCTCTAGGCCTGTGCACATACAGTTCTCTGCCTGATGCCTTCTATCTGTCCTTCAGGTCTCTGTTTAAGTGGTATCTTCTCCAGCATGCTTTCTCTGATAGGATTAAATATTCTACCCTATTCTTCCAGACTACCCCACTGTGGTAGTAATAGCATTGTAATTTAACTGTATACTTGACTGTCTCTATCACTATAATCCTTAAGAGCCAAAACCATGTCTTGTTCACTCTGTGTACCTATTCCTAGATACAATGACACAGTCTCAAAATTATTTAAATTACAATTATTACTTAAATGATAATAAATATTACTTTCTTTAATGCACTGTTTCTCTCTCAATAGTTTTAACCAGGTTATTCCATTTCTTTGAAACTTTCTATGATTCCCTGTTTCCTACCTTTCAAGTTTAAATTCCTCTGCCTGGTTTTTTCAGTCTCTCACAATCTGCCCCTCATACTAAACTTCCAGTCTTATTACCCAAATATTCCTCAGTAGGTGCCCTTTTTTTATGGTCTGATAAATACACCTGTGCCTTAGCTCATTCTGTTTCCTTCTCTTGGAATAGATTCCTTTCCCCCTATGATCTCTAAAAAATACTTAACCAACCTTTAAATACCTTATGGTTTCTTACGAAACCATTGTTGACTTATTTGACTACTTTTCTTTACATGTTTTGCATTCATAGAATTAGGAGATTTTCAAATAGGAAGAGACTTGAAAAATAGACTGGTCTTACTGTCTTGTTTTGCATGGTATGTACTTGTAGTTATTTCTAGCACAGTACCAAGTTTAGAAGAGATGCTCAATAATTAGTCAACTGATTTTGAACTGTTATGTCCCATCTAATATAAATATGTATATGTAAAAAAGAAAAAAGAAAATTTAAATTTCATAAGATTTAGAAAATGATTAATATATTAATTAAATGAGGGGGTGTTACAACGAGGTTAAGACATCTCAGTTGTTCAACCTGGATTAACCTAACTTCACCAATGAGGGTTTTAAAAAACAGTTTAGGTGCAAAGACTGTTCACTGCCAAATTATTTTGTATTACTGCAAGGTTCAGTTAACTACTCCAGTGAGATTTCCTTAAATGATATTTTGAACGCGATGGCAAAGAAGAGGCAATCAGTTCCCTATTATTCTTTTAAAACATTCTCTCCTCTTTCTACTTCTTTTTGCACTGTCCCTCCCAGCATGTTTCCTTTAAAGAATTTAAATCTCCTTCTAACCTCTTTGAGGTTACATGTATCAATGAGGTAAGTTATGCTAGGAGTCATGCCAAAATGTACTATTTCTGATCTTTTCTAATAGACATTTTCTTTGATACTTTTTCCCAAATAAGAGTTAGCAAACCATAAGACAATTTTTAACAGAACTTGTTCTTCAAATAAATACATAGTACTTTATGAATATCATACTTCATGGCTAGAAGTTTAAAACCACTACAATGAGGCCATAATTTCCTCTTTTATTTTGTAGCAGGCCTAATCAAATCCTGACCATCGCCTAACCTGAGTAGATAGATTCCTGGAAAAGTTCCTGGGTGTCAGAAGAATATTTTCCAGCTATTTCTGTAATAAATAACTGCAAGTATTATCAAAACAATTTTTCTAGAATATAGCCTGTTTGAGGGCAGGGACCATAATTTATTTGCTTTTATATCCAAGTGCTTATCATAGTGCCTGGTACATAGTAGGTACTCAACAAATCTCTATGAACAGAATGAGTGAATAAATAAGGACTCCACCCAGTAGGGGACCCCACAGTTTAAGATAGAAACAACATAGACAGTAGTTATCATCATCAACATTATAACTATTTATTGAATAAACAATTTTACTTGGTGAAATAGTAGAGTTTATAAACAGAATCTTAACACTGTTCTTGCTCCTTCTGGATACAATGTCATTAAAAGAGGAAAAAAAGAGAGACTTATTCTTTAAGCAAATTTATATTAATCATTTGCTTTGTGCTTGTACTGTTCTCAGTAATGGGCATATAATGGCAAATAAAGCAAAGACAGAAACTCCTGCCTTTAGGGAACTTACATTTAAACATGATAGACAAAAGAAGCTATATCACTCACACATATACACGAACACACACATAGATATAATACACAATCACCCTAGTGATAAGTGTTACTGGAAATAAAAAAGTATAGAAGTGGGGATATGAAGTGGGAAAGCATTGATGTTTTAGATAAAGATGGCCAGGGAAGGTCTCATAGAGGTAACGAATGGTGACAGGAGAGGTAGTGTCCTTTATGGAAGGAGCGGGCATTATACTAGTCCATAAGTGATCCACTTCTGCATGTAGCAATGATTATGCAGTGATCATGGGGTTCGGTATAAGCACTATGCCTGAACAGCTCCCTGGTTTGTGTGTGTTTGCAGGACTAGGGATTGAACCCAGAGGCCCTCTACCACTGAGCTACATGTCTAGTGCTTTTTATTTTTTTGAGACAGGTTCTCATGAAATTGCCCAGATTGGCCTCAAACTTGCATTTCTCCTGTCTCAGCCTTCCCAGTAGTTAGGATCACAGACATGAGTCACTGTGCCCCACTCCCCTAGCCCTGTTTTCATTGGATAAGAAGGTTGAAGATGGATGGCTGTGGATTCAAGTCAAACCAAAAAGGTGCTTGAACTAGTGTTGGTGGGAGGTCACAAAGTCACTTCAGCTGCTTTTCTAATTTCAAATCACACATTCAAATGATAGAAGATGCTTTATGAAATTACTGTAGGATATAACCAGAAAAGGACGTAGCAGAAAAAATAAAGCAAATGAACTTGAAAATCAGAAAGAGATTAGTGAAAGATAAGGAAAGAGAAAGGCACAAGTTGGAGAATATCATGCTAAGTGAAATAAGCCAATCTCAAAAAAACCAAAAGCCAAAAGTTTTCTCTGATAGGTGGATGCTGATACATGGCGGGGGTGGGGGGGTGCGTTAGTGAAAAATAGAGGAATGTTGGATTGTGTAGAGTGAAATGAGGGGAGGGGAGGGGACGGGGGGAGGGAAGGAAAGATGGTGGAATGTGACAAACATTACCCTATGTACAAGTAAGATTACATGAATGGTGTGGCCCTACGTCACTGAGTACAACCAGAGAAATGAAAAGTTGTACCCCATTTGTGTACAATGAATCAAAATGTACTCTGCTATCATGTGTAACTAAATAGAACAAATAATAAAAAAAAAATAAATGAATGCCTGCTACTTTGAGTGGGGAAAAAAAAAAAAAAAGCAGCAGCAGCAGCAACAATATAAAGGCCCTGGGTTGTCTTCTGGAGACATAAAATAATGAATGTGGAACTTGGCAGGTGTGTGTGCGTGCAATCGAAGGATGGAACTTGCCTTGGTGCCTTATGGGTTGAATTGTGTCCGGTGCCCTGCCCCCCACCCCAGCACTGTTGCTATGTTGAACAAGTCTGCTAGTATCTCAGAAGGTGACCTTCCATGGAAATAGGGTCACTGCAGTTACAATTAAGATTAATGAGGTCCTACCGGAGTATGGTGGGCCCTGGATTCAACTAGTGTTCTTATAAGAAAGAGAAATTTGAACACAAACAGGTAGAACACCCTGTGAAACTTGCAGTTATGCTGCCACAAGTCAATGAACTACCAGAAGCCAGAAAAGCCTTGGAAGAGATTCTTTCCAAGTGCCTTCGCAGGAAGCATCCCCTACTCACACTTTGACTTCCTGCATCCAGAACTCAAGACAATAATTTCCGTTGTTCTAAACCACTGCTGAGATTGTTACAGCAGTCCCAGGAAACTAATTAAGCGTGTAAGATGATTTTTGAGGCAAACAGGAAGAGCATTCTTGTTTCAGAAGACCTAAGTGCCTTACACATCAGAAAAGTCCAATTCTTTGACTTCTGTAAATTGTATTTTGCTGTTTTACCAGACCTCTCTATAATTATCATGTTGCAGTTTTTGTTTTAGAAAAATCACATAAAATTTCCCTTCTTAGCACATTAAGGACCCCCTTTGATTTATAAGCTTGTAATATTAGTCATACAACAGTATGACAATGTTAGCAGTTAACATAGTAGGGTGAGCAAATGATGAAGAAAAAACCCTTTCAACATCTGATTGAAAGGGTAAAAGTTGAAGAGAAAGAAATCTAGATTCAGTTGTTTTCCCACAGGTTGTACAGGGGACTGTTTCTCTGCCAGTAAGACTGCGGTCGCTGCAGTCTCGGGATAGCGTCCAGATTCGTCTTTCCAATCACCCTGGGGGCAGGGAGGGTCAGAGCAAGACTAGGTGAAAAAGAAACAAAACGTTTCTTTCTGCCTCCACCCTCCAGGACAGACGACCCAAAAGCAGCGCGCATGCCCAGTCTCCCAGGCGTCCAAGGGGAGCTCCCCTGCTCAGGGGTTCCCCGCGACCCAGGGGATGGCAGGAGCCCCAGGCGGCGTCCAGAACCGCGGAGCACCCATGGGTTAGCTTAGCCGTGCTGCAGCCAACTCAGTCTTATTTTCAGGCCTGAGAATGTTGTTCCTCCCGCTCAAAACGAGCGGGGCGGAGCTGGCACATCCCGGAGGGGTGGAGCTCGACGGCACCCTTGTTAAAGGGCCCTGCGAGCGCCCTCCGGGGTGTGGAGGCCGCATTCCGCGGAGAGGGTAGCGACACGCTCTCTGGTCAGTGTCCTCAGCTGCCAGAACCTGTTTTACGCTAGCTACAGATAGGACAACCTCAACTGCCCCAGGGCTAAGCTCGCCGATATGAAGTACCCGCCCAGCGCCCGCCCCTGCCCCCTGCCCACAGGCGTCCTGGTCCCTATAAGGGCCGGCCTCTTCCGCCTACACGTGCACTCCAGCTCGCTTTCGGGGCGCCTGCTTTGCCTCCCCACCACCCTTCTCGGGTCTGAGGCGGCCCAGCCTCTTCTCGGGGGAACTCTGGTTTGTGCGCCCTAAAACGCGTGCAGCCCGAATTCCGAGGGTGAGTTGGAGCTATCGGTGGGAACGCAAGCCTGGATTGAATCGGCTGGTAGCAGTTGGAGCTCAGTATTCCATGTCCTGCCTCTTGCGGGCCCACCACCCTCGGCCCCTCAGACGGCGGCCATCAAGCTTCGCTGCAGCTACAGCCGGTGCGCAAACACGCCCACCCTCGCGCTGGGTTCACTTGCAGCGCGAAGGAGAAAAAAGCGGCACTGAGCATGCTCGGTGGGGAGGGCGGGGCGCTCCCGGCCGCGCGTCGGGGCCGGCGCTCCTCGGGACGGCTCGGCGCCTCCGCCGCCCGCCAGCCCGCTCGGAGCCGCGCCCGCCGCAGGCTGCGCCCTGCCGCCCCGCCCCGCCCCGCCCCCCGCCGCTCGTCCCCGCCGCGGCCGCGCTGCCTGCAGCAGCAGCAGCTGCTCCTCCCTGGCGGCCGCCCCCCGCGGGTCCCTCCCTGGCTGCGGGAGACACGGAGGTAGAGGGAGGACACTACCGTGCGGTCCGCACCAGAGACCTTCGCCTCGCCCTGCCTGTCCTCACCCTCTGGAAGGAACATGGGTAAGTCATCCTTCCCCCCCGTCATCGCCTGACATTTTTCTCTTTCTCAGCGTGCTGCAGGGTGGGAAGCATTTCTCGCGCAAAGTTGCCGAATTTCTCAATTCCACGGGTGCGAGACGGTGGCTCTTCCCTCGGGGGAGAGTCGGCGCACGCGGAATGCACGCCGGCTGCTGGACTGGGAGGGTCCCGAGCCGGGGTGGGGTCGGCTGCGGAGCCGGACCGCCGCCCGGCTCTCGGTACTTGCTCCTTTCCTCCCCTCCTCCATTCTTCCTGCCGGTGCCGGCACGAAGGAGCTGCCTAGAGGGCTCACATCCTCTGCCCCAGCCCGTTGATCCGGAGGCCGCTCGCTTCCTTGCTCCCGCGTCGGCCGGGCTGGAGGCTCGTGTCCGACCGCGAGAAAAGACCACTTGGTGTAACTTCCTTCCCTGTCAGTGCGACCTCTCCCCATCTTGGGAACTGCTCATCCCGTGGCGGGGAAGTGGAAGCAAGTAGTTTGGGGGTGATTTTACAACCTGCACGGATATTATTTTCCATGGGGGAGAGCGGACAGCTTCATAGTTTGAAATGATGACTTGTCAGAGGCCAGGAGGAAGGTGAGGCAGAGTAGAGGCGCTGGCTGTTGAATTAATGTTGGATGACTACAATGTGCAATATTTCTGTCCTCGAGCCGTTTTCTCGGTTCCTTCGTCTGTCTACTGTAGCAGGAAACTGCGCCCTGTAACATATTGTTACCGAATTTACATGCTAGTTATTCTTTCCCAGCTTCCCCTGCCCAAATCTGCATAATCTGATTTTAGTTCCTTTGTATTTATAGTTAATCTCAAGAGATTGGTTTGATGAGATATTTAAAAGCAAATGTTTTATAAACCTATACATAATTTAACCAATTTTTTCATGATGTATTGCTTAACTGTTCAGTAATTACAGAAACGTCTGATGAATTCTGCAATGTAATTAAGAGCTGAAAGTTTCTTTTAATAGTAGCAACTTGGAATACCTTACTCCTGCATGTTCCCCAGCCTGCTTCCACTCCTATCTATCATAATTTCCTCCCTTTAAAATTTGCTCTATTGGCATCCATACACTTGGACTTTTCCCACTCCTTCCGCGGAAGTTATTTTAGGCTTGAGATGAGGGTGGTCCTTTCGTCTGTCAGTACGGTGCTCAACATGTCCAGAGTTAGGTCATGGCAACTCAGAACCTTTAAAGAAGTATCTAAATCTAGAAATGGTGTCCTGGAAAAGCAAATGGTCCAAGCTCTGATTCAGACCTTTGGCCATAGAGTGGGAAGAGAACAGTGTTGCAGGAGGAGGGGGTATGAATGAAAAATGCTCTAGGACCCTGGATTTTATTTTCAGTTTTACTATTAATGTCTTATTAATATTCTGAACAGATTTCTGTAAAAATATGATGGCCTATTTATATGTGTCTATCATTTTTCCAGGAGCAGAATTTTTAATGAATATGAAATCAGATTATTGAACGTACTTTGATTTTCTTTTAAACATACAGAACAAGTTTGGCTTGTAAAATACATTTTTCTATGTTTTAAGGTGAGCTTTAAAAATCCATCTAATTAAAAGATAAATGTTGAATCATTACTTTTTGGTGGGAGAAATACCTAAATTTGTTGCAAAACTGATGAATAAAAATATATGAAACAATTGATCTACTTAAGAGTAATCTTGAAAATGTTGAATCTATTGTTTAATTTAAAAATTAAAAAAAGGGCCAAATAAAAACCCATCTCTTATTTTGAAGCTTTGGTTAGATTAATATCTTTCTTCATAAAACTCTGTACCTTGTTAGAAAATTTTTAGCAATTACATAATCTACCTGGAAATGGAGTTAGGTGTGTGTTATGCATTTAATCTTGAGTTTCAGCATATGAAAACAATGTCTTGTTAATTTTTGTGCTCCTTCAGTGCTTTCAATTAGTAGGTATTCAATAAATCTTTGACAAATTAATTCTTAAAACCACCTATTATTTCTAACTTTTAAGCCTGAAAGTGTAGTCTGGGAACAAACATTTGGGTTGGTAGATATTATGAAGGTATAGAAGAAACAGGTACTGAGAAATATCATTGTAGTATGGTCTCTTAAAAAAAAAAATGTTGGGTAATCTTAGAAGTATGGGCTTTGAATCAACCTCAGGCAAGCCATCTCCTTCTAAACTACAGTTTTCAATGGTAATGTGGTTTGGTGTATGATCAGTAGCTACATACAATAATATAAAAATGGAATCTTGGAAAGCAATTTTATATCTGAGCCAAGAAAGTTGTTATAATAATCCATAAGATATTGGTTAATGACAGGGGAAAAATTGCTTTTTAGTCATCTTCTCAAAGAAAGTGAAAATTTTTAAAAAAGAACTTATGGCAGTGATTTTCTCCACAGGAAAGTAAGGGAAAATTCTTGTATAACCTTGTGGACCTCAACTATTTTTTTGTATATATTTTATTGTAAGTTTAACATACATTATTTATTAAATATCAATCATATGCAGTGTGATGTGAGAGGACAAAAATGAAAAGGACCTTCATGTTTCAAGTTTCTTGTAATCCTAACAGGAACAATATGACAAATATACAAATAACTATAATAGGAATACAGGTATGAATGATATAAAAGGCCTTTGCATAAATTACAAAATTTATGGATAAAGAGAGGGTCTTAGAGAAATATTTGAATCAAAGGTTAGTTAAGTTTCTGAAAAGTATATATGAGACTGTTAATTGGAATGGAGAGGGGAGAGAAGTAACATGAAGATAGATAGGAAACATTTGAGGAATTTCTAGGATATTATTAAATAGCCACTTTGGGCTAGTGCAAAAGATAAGGAAATAGTGGGTAACAGAGATGAAAAAAATTAATATATCATGACCTGATAATATAAGATCTTAAATGCCAAACTGAAGAAGAGTTTGGATTTAAATGTTTTTGTGCAGTAAAATGTAGCACTTTATAGGGAGTGGCATATATTGTTTTCTTGCCTGAGAATATTTTGTAATTTCAGCATAGTGCTACACATATATTTCTTTAACATTCTACTTAGGTCTTTATAACTTAGCATAGTACAGTTTTTTTCTTTTAAATAATGTCTGTCATTGGGAATTATTTTCCAATTTGAGTTTTGGAAGGAGCAAAAATCATTCAAACCATAGCAGTTACAAAGTATTATTTTGATTCTAAAATTCTATGTCTATTTGAAATTAAAGTTTGAAATATACTTAGTATCATTGATGTCATATTCATCTCTGTATAACTTGTTTTTCTTTATTGTTCAAATGGTAATCTACTTGATGCTGCAGTGTAAGGGTTTAAGATAATTTGTTAGGGTTGCCTAAATAAATGCCCCCAAAAGTCATTTACAATGCTGACTAAGGTGTGAATTCTGGATTCAAACTGCAAAGAAATACCATTTTTTCCAGTGCATCTATTTATGCAGTTTTTACTACAAGCATTCCAGGAGTTAAAACCAACCACTGCAGTGATAAAAGGAGGTGGTTAAACTGAGCTGCTAACTATGATTAGCTGTACTTGTAAATTCCAAAGTCCTTCTGATGATTTTTTTTTTTCCAGTTTTTCACAGAGTGATTGTAGATACCTAATGGTATGTATGTACGTATCTATCTGGGCTATTCTTTTTATCTAACAGATTATTAGACACCTCTGCATGTATTAATTGTATAATTTTAAATAATGATAACCAGAGGTATGCTGGTAATTGTTAACCAAAAACTTCTCCAAAAAAGCCCAATTGTGGTGGTTGTCAGTTTCCTGTGTTGTAAATACTCCCACCATTGCAGATTTCAAGCTATCAAAATGGTGTCAACAAGTATAGAATTGGGAAGAGATCAGATGCAGCACACCATTATATAGTATATCTACTATATAGACATAATCTCAGGAGAACAGATAATAGTGAAATATAGTAAAGTAATTAAGTAATGGTGTTTTGCATATAACTTGTTTTAATATAACTCATTTAAGGTATATAATTTAATTTTTAATAATAACTTTTAATAACTGTCTCATAAAATTCCTAAAAATTTAATAATCATTATTTCATGGGCCAGTACAGGAGTTTCTCCAGTACACTGAGTTAATAATTACCGTTTATTAAGAATTATTGATGTCAGTTATCATATTCCAAATTTAATTTTAATCTCTACAATAGTTCTATGAGTTGAGTGACATTCCCCATTTTACTGATTCAAAGAATTAAATAATTTATCCAAGGAGATAAATCCTCTCAAACCTAATATTCTAAAATTCTGATTTAAAGCAGTGTTTTAAGTTTTAGCTTACATAAAAATCACCTGGAAAGCTTGTTAAAATACTACTGGGTCTACGCTCAAAAATTCGGATTCAATGTGTGTGAGATAGGCTGAGAGTTTGCATTGTTAGGAGGTTCTCAGGTAATGTTGCACAAGGAATAAATTGCACCCTATCAAGCAGCTGCTCTCAGACTTTTTCCACAGAAGGTGAGATGGTAAGTTTTTTAGGTTTTGCAGGCCAAGAAGCAAAAATCAAGGGTATTATACAGAAAAGAGAGAATATATGATGAGAGAAAACAAATATCCACAAATACTTTTACTGAATAGAAAACATAACATTAATTGAACAAAGTTTAGTTTATTGTAATACAAAATGAAAAGACTAGAATTTCTTTTTGTGGGGATAACATTTCACTTAATTTGATTCAAAGATATCAGAAGATAGTCATTTATTAATGAAGGTTTGTAATTCAATTTTATGAATTTCATCTTTGAAGTATTTTTTTCAACAGCTACATACTGCAATTATGTTTTATTTATTAATTAATTAATTTGTTTATTTAGTGTGTGTGGTGAGCCAAGGGCTTTGAACCTACTGTGCAAGCTATACTACTGAGCTATATCAACAAGCGTACATATTATTTTAATGAGCATATTCATTTAATGGAAAGCATTTATAGAATTTTTTTAGATTCTTCTCTTGATATTTACTGTTTAATATACAGGTTAACCACTTTTAATTGATGACTAGGTGGGAGCTCCTCCATTGGAACATTAAATGGATTTTGAAATATGGATATTGCCTTTGCACTTGTTGTAAGGTTTGAAAAGGAATGCTGGAACTGTAATTTAAGTTTGCAAGGTATCCATTGAAAATTTGTGTATGCATGGAGATCTTGTTTTAACCTGAAAACACAGGAAGTATACAAAATGAACCAACTGTTACTTGCAATTTGAACAATGTTATCAAAATTACTGTATTAGGATATATATTTCTCATGTAAACACTATTTTGCCTTGCCTTTAGGTTTAATTCGTTAGGAAACTATCAAATCTGCAGCAATATCTAATTTTCAAATATATTTATTATTTGATACTAGTGGTTGAAGGCATTTTTTTTGGTTCAGAAATTTTCATTTGTGCATAAGCTCAATCACAGTAAAGCTCTACAATTACTAAGCTATTAGGCCATTACATGATAAAGCAGGTCAGAATATTCAGTTTCTATTTATGATGTATATGCATAGAACTGACTGCTGTTAAATCTGTGAGGACAAGTAAAGTTCACCGGTGACAGTACTAGTTTAGTGATACTTGATTGATTAAAATATTTTCCCAATAAAAAACATATTGATGAGTAATAGAATGAAAAACCATAGACTTTAAACACCTAACATTTTCACCAGCTGTAAATGTGTTCCTCATGTATTTTTGCCATTATCATTTGTAACACATCTTAGCAGATTCCACTTCAGGTTAAACTGAATTAATATTTTCTAAACTTTGGAAATGTTTTTGCCTATTATTGTTTTATGTTTACTCTTCATAGAGACAAATTCTTCAGTTGCTTAGAATTGACTTCTTGAAAATAATAACTATGCAATGTCACTAATATCTTTCAACTCACCAGGAGACTGGGAAAGCCTCTTGAAATATTTTGCTTTGTTTTTTTAGTTACACGTTGCTACTGTTTCTGGTAACTAGGCTTCCTGAAAAGCATTCTTTAAAAGTTTATTTTCTCTGAAATATTTATTTGGTTGCTGTAGTCTAGTATGATTTAATTATCTCATCATAAGTTAAAAAAAAGTTCCATTGCTAGGATAATAAATGAGCCACTCTGAAACTTAACTTTGTAGCCTCATTTTCATTTTTTAGTTTTTTGTTTGTTTTTGGTTGTGGTTGTTTGGTTTGGTTTGGTGCTGGGGATTTAACCCAGGGGTACTTTACCACTGAGTCACATTCCCAACCCTTTTTAATTTTATTTTGAGACAAGTTCCCACCAAGTTGCTTAGGGTCTCTCTGAGTTCCTGAGGCTAGCTTCGAATTTGTAATTCTCCTGCCTCAACCTACCCAGTTGTAGGGATTACAAGTATGTGCCACCATACCTGTTCATTTTTCAGTATTGTAAAGAAATTCTGCTACGATGAGATACTTTGTTTTGTATTTCCTCATTTCTCTGATGACACTTTCCTATGTATAGGGAATGTGATGAATACTTAATCTGGTTAATAATGATGTATATTGTATTTTCCCAATATAGCTACAGTGTCATTGCATAATAGAACGGTTTGCCATCCAACCCAGTAGCAAAATAATCCAGACACCATTTTAAATGCCTTAAAACTTGACATTTAAAGAGACTCCTTACCTTATGATGGGGTTACAATGGTGACTGAGAGGTAACCCCATAGTAAGTTGAAAATATGTTAAAAAATGCATCTAGTAGAACTAACTTACTGAATATCATAGCAGTACACTTAAAATCTCTGTTTACTCTTATAATGAACTGGCTTACTAAAAGCTGCTGCTCATTGCCACTGCCCAGCATTGAGAGAGTGTTAACTAGCCTGGGAAAAGATTAAAATTCAAAGTATGGTTTCTGTTGAATGTATATGGCTTTTGCACCATTTTAAAGTTAAAGATTTAAATTGGGGACCATCTGAACAGTCTTTTTACTTTGATATAATGGTCAAAATGAATGTGTAGTATGACAGAGATGGTACTTGAAATTTTGGCAAGTTGAAGCTATGTCACTGCAGTTTACAGTGCATCAGAAAGTATGTAAAATTATTTTTCTGGTGCAACTACTCCATTCTGCCATATTTATATGTTGAATGCTATACATAATGCATAAAGGAACAAGCTGTATTCTAATAAAACTGTTATTAGACACTAAAATTGGAATTTCAAATAATTTGCATATAATGACATAACCTTTTGATTTTAGTCTACCATTTGTTAATGTAAAAGACATTCATATCCATTAGTTTACAAAAACAGGTTATGTAGTTTGCCAGTCCCTGTCATAAAGTAATGCTATGCTGCCTCAGTTTCCCTAAGATTTTTTTACCCTGTTAATTTTTTATGTAAGTGAATGTTCTGAAGAGTGACACTTGCTTTTTTAAATTAACAAATTTGAACTAACCTGGTATAATGAAAAGAACAGTAAGGTAGCAGTTGAGAGATCAAGATTAAAATTCTGGATCTGACATTGCCTCTAACTAAATGTATGAACTCAGATATGTCTCTTAAACTCACTGGCCCCCAGTTCCCTAATCTAGACAAAAACAGTCATGTCATCATTATTTGAGGCCCTGAATCATACACTGTCTTTGAATTCCAGAAAAGCAGCGATCTGAAGATTTTGGACAGAAACCTAGTTTCTGACATTTTAGAACGGCCCCAAATATGCCTTCCTAGGACCCATTACTGTATGGCAGAATTGATTGGAGTTGAGCAGGGAATCTCTGGGCAAGTGCATGCACACACACAGTCACAAACAAACAAGAACTCACTAATCCTAAAGATTCATTCAAGTAGGTAGGTCATTAGAAAACTCTATACACTAACATTCCTTATAACCTACAGAATTAACTCAATAATATTGTCTGATTTGTGGAAGTATTTGAATATACAGAAATACGAGATTTCTGTTATTGTTTCTGAATTGCTAAAGATTTAATTATATTAAAAATTATGGTAAAGTTGGAACTTACTACTTTTTGAAAATATTTTATTTGACAGAATTCAAGACTTATTTAGGACAACAATTCTCAGCTAAGTAGGATCAGAAGAGAACTTTTTCAATCTGAGAAAGGGTAGCTACAAAATTCACATCATCATTGTGGTGAAAAACTGACTGCTTCCCTACACATTTGGAACAAGGCAAAATGTCTGCTGTCAAACCACTTTTATTCAGTACTGTGTTAGAAAATAAATCTATTTTAAAATTAAGAGGTTGTGAAAAGTCTTAACTGGTTAACATAATTATCTATTTTATTTATGTTTCATTCATTCATTCATCAGTCATGATTAAATTTTGTTTATTTAGACAACCAGAATGGTTGAAGAATAATCTTAAGAGTTCAGAGAGATAAAAGATAAATTTTCTGCTCTTCTGTAAACTGTAATTTGGCAAGTTATTTAAGCTCTTTATATCCTCATTTATATATACCCTTAAAATATTTTCATTTTTATTGAATAGGAACCAAAGAACATATTCCAAATAAAAAGGGAAGGTTGGGGGAGCTAATCTCATGGGAAATTAATATAAATTATAATATGGAAACCTTCAAGTTCCATTACCTAATAAGAACTTCACCACTTCAAATTAAGATCTGTTGTATTTGTCCTTTTCGTGGTTTTGACCCTTGAGTGTAAACATTTTGTAGAGAAAGTAATGGCATGGCGTTTAAAAAGATTGTCAGAGTACAGTAGAACTGCTGGATTGTTTCTAAGGAGGATTATTTCCTTATATATTAGAAAGAATTTAACCTGTAAGAATTACATAAAATCATTTAAAGTAATTATGCACAAGAATTGCATAAAATGATATATAATGTTCAACTATTTCAATAATTTACATTGTAAATTATTAAAATTACATAAGAATTATATAAAATTATCTAAAATAATTTCAGATATCTAGTAAATTCCCTCAGTTTGTGATAGGGGAAAAAAACACCCCAGGAATCATTGTACTTTTACAAAAAGAAAAAAAAAATGCTTTTATAGCTGTGAGAAACCCATACCATCTTAAAAAAATTGTTTTTGAACAGATTTGTCAGGGTTTAGAAACTATTTCCTTTTAACCCTTTTGAAAAATAATTCCTGTCTTAAGATTTCTCAATCCCAATGTCAGAGATGGAACTGATCATTATAAAAGAGCGAAATTTATGTTGATATATATCTATATGTGTACACGCCTGAACATATATATTCACTGAAATTTAAATGTCGATTTTTCTTTAAAATTATAACATTTGTTTTTAAAAAAGAAGAAAAATTTTATGAGTGGATTAATTTCCTTTTGGTTGCAAAAAATCAGTTTGGGGGGATTATAGTATGGTGTTAAGCTCCAAAGAAGGGATAACTGTTCATTGTTTCACATTTCTGGCTTCTATATAGTACATATAAGCTGTCAGTTAAATCAGAAACACAAGACTCTTAACATTGCAAAAGGTGACAAAATAAGTGTAGTACAAGTAGTCACCTTTTCTGCTTTTGAAAAACTGTAGAGTAGTATAAAAGAAATAATATATAATAACTTATATAAATAATATACAGATAATATAAAAGAAATGAATAATAGAAACAGATAAACATTTTTACTCACAAGAGAGAAACACAGACCCTTAAAATTTGAATAAGAGGATCATATTTACTTTTTTAGAATCTAACACAGCTTTTCTGGCATATACAAGTGCTCATTGCTTCCAGTGATCTGGAATTTTTTTCCCCTAGATTTTATTCTTCACTTAAACACTTACTGAAAGCAAGAATATAGGTATCCAGCATTGTATTACCCTTATCTAGAGACAGCTCTCAAATATATTTGTTATATATTTAGGTCGCATATTCAGACATATAGATAGTTCTTACTTAGGACAGCTAACAAATTCATTCTTGAAAAGCTTACATCTATATAAAGCAAGATACAGACAGTCCTTGCATTGCACAGTTCTGATCTGTACAAGATCTTTGTGAGCTTCATTTAACTGGGAAGTGCTGACTGTCTGTACAGTGAAAAGAGCCAGGAGTTTGAAAACATGTCTGGATTTATCACAACTTTAGCACTTATTCTGAGCAAATTATTCAGCTTCTGAATTCAACTCTCATCAGTTAAAATGCCGATGATAATAATAATAGTAACACCTGTTGTCATAGGAAAGTTGTAGATACTGCATAAAATAATATCTGCTGAGTTTTCATTTCTGTTTCTAAAGTTGCAATATAATGGATTTTGGAAAACTATCTTTGAGAAATATCCAGTTAAAGAATATAATGCTGTTTACTTAGTACTGTTTTCTTGTTGTTTTCCTTTTTTTTTTTTTTTCTCAGTATCAAGGACCGAATGAAGGGGTGCTTTGCCACTGAATTACATCCCCAGTTCTTTATTTAATTTTTTATTTTGAGACAAGGTCTAGCTAAGTTGCTGAGGTTGGTCTCAAGCTTGCTGTCTTCCTGCCTCATACTCCCAAGTTACTGGGTGTGTATGCCACCACACCTGCCTTTATTGTACTATTTTAAACAAATCATTTAGTGAATGTTAAGTTATTATAGCAGATTATATTTTCCAGTGGTGACCACAGCAATCTCTTGCTCCACATCATCTTCTGGAACTTGCTACCCCCCATTGAGAGTTAGGTTCAAACTCTCTTATTGAATCTGAGCACACTTATGACTTACTTCTATTGAGCACAACGCCTCAGTGTGCTGCTCTGTGACTTTCTTCTAGTTTAGGTCTACTTCTACCTTGTTTGTTGAACACTGGCCTGCTTAGAGCCCTGAACAGTCTTAGTACTGTGAGTCTGCCTTATTGTTAGGAAGCCAAGACTTGTGATAAGCGTCAGTTGTCAGGTCAGCAATCCTAGTCTTTAAGTCCTTCCAGGCCAGTCACCAGACATGTGAGTAAATGAATGTGGGATGATTCAGGTGATGCCTCAACCTCAGCTCCTAGAGCCACCCTACCCTTCAAGACTCTTGTTTCCAGGGCTCAGATCTTGTAGATTAGAAATAAGCTATCCACAGTGTGCTCTTTGTGAATTCCTGGTTCAGAGTCTGTGAGTATAATAAAATGGCTTTTGTTTTATGCCGGTATGTTTGGGGTGATTTGTTATGTAACAACAATTATTGAAACAGTTATAAAACCTAAAAGATAACATTTTCTCAGTAAGAAAGAGATTGCTATTAAATTCATCAAAGTGAGAACTACCTGCTGAATTAAATGTTATATTGAGTTTTTCTTTGGTTTCAAAGGAAGATAGCCTAATAGAGAAGTCTACCTAGTAAGTAGCATTCCCCTCTGGTTTCTTTACTCTTTAGTCAGACAATAACTCCCTTTAAGAAGTGTTTGACTGTGTTAGCAGTCAAGGAATAGACACATCTGTTTGAATATTGCTGTAGGTTTCACCATAGCTTTCTGATAAATTTTACCGGTTTTGCTAATGAAGAAAAGTTTCATTTGTGCTCTTAATAAAAATAGTTATCGCTAAAATTTATGTTTTTTTTATTGAAACACAAGAACACAATAAAACTTCTTAGGAACATAGGGATATCTATGCTGATCTCTCCAACTGAAAATTTAGTTATCCCTGAGTTTATTTTAATGTTTATATCTTATAGTAATAGCATTTTGGCAAAATTGTTTTAAATCATAGCTTTCCTATCATTTTCTTGGAACACAGTGAGTTTTTTTGTGTTGATTACCACTGAATGAAATAATGCTTTGTCATAATATTAAAAAGGAATTTCAGTTATATTATGATTTTCTCAAATAATTCTTATGATGGGTGATCTAAATGAAGATCATCACCATGAGGAAAAAGGTAGCCAGGGACGTAGTAACATTTGAATTATGTTTTGAAGGTTTTTGTGTAAGTCTATAAATATAAACATCACATACGCATAGCATGCCTCTGGAAGGATGCAGGAGAAACGTGACACTCTTTGTTTCTGGGAATGTACAGGAATATGTGAAAGTAATTCTCATTCATCTTCGTAAAGAGCAGTATTTGGGGTTTGGTAGGCATTTAGTTCATATTAGATGAGTAGAAGTTTGAGTTTACCTTCTTAATTTATTAGTTCTTTATTCATAACATTCTTAGTCTTTCTCACATAACTCATTTTTCAAAGAAGGCTTTTTATAGATTGCTATCTGTCTAGGTCCAATTAGAAGGCAAAACACACGGTGTTAAATTTATGTGTATATATAAATAGTCTGACAGGAAACACAAGGTTTGCATGTCAGAGAACAGAGTTTATCATTCACAGAGCATTTTAGTGCTGGTTCCCTAACACTCACTCTCAATATTTGGCAGTGTGGCAAGAACCTGGTGTTACCCTGTATATGTAGTAGGGTTGCACCATAGGAGAGAAACCCTAAATTTATGACACTGGAAGCATATATAGGGTTGCTGGCACTTCTGCCCAAAGAATTAAAAAACAACATCCTCCTTATCTTACCCTGCAATTAACAAATTCTCCCTGGGGAGGAAAATGGCATCTCTAAGTTTATTGCCCTAAAAGTAAACTAAAAGGCAATTTCTAGGACAAAGAGGGGATTTTTTTTTTTTTTTTTTTTTAATGATTCTGGAATGTCTCTAAGGAGGTAGACTTATCATTATCCTTTGCTCAGAAAGCTTAACCATGCAGGCATGCCAAGAAAAAATTGTTTCCCAACACAACAACTTAAACAGGGTACATATACCATAATATTTAATATTATGACATTATTATGCAATAATAAGAGAGTAACTATAAAAGGTAGACCACAAACTCTAAAGGGTAATCTAAGCCTGAGGGAGTATATCAAAGGAAGGGGAAACTAACTTTCTTGGAAGGGCAGATTTTTCATTAAGAGATACAGTTCCAACCCTCTGGATGGCATAGAAGTTCATTGGGTGACTAGGCCAGAGCTGATACACAGACATCTGACCTACAAGAACAACTCTTTGGAGAACAAGCAGGCTAAGGTTGATGAGTGGGCACCCAGAGAATTGGATGTGCAGAAGTTGATGCATCTGTAAGTACTGTAGGCACTCAGCATACAGTTTGTGTACAGTTTGGGCCAGAGCTACTCTATTTGTCCTGGTCCACAGGACTTACAGCGTGTGTACTTAGAAAAGGATGTGGAGATGGTACAGGAAGCCATGACCTGGGCTAAGGTGCAGACCTGAGCTGTCTGGAGCTCTCCTATACCGAACTGCTGCCTGCATTGAAAAGTGGAGAAAATATGTGGTGACAGCCATAGCTTGTAGGCATTTGGCCCTGGAGAAAACCATGTAGCCTGAACAGGAAGGAGAGAACCTTCCTATCCATTGTCTACTGTAGACAAAGCTTATTGTCATGCCATCTGGTAAAGTTAAAATACCTAAAGGGTCCAGCATTGTCATTTTTTTTTTTCCCCCTTTGGTACCAAGGATTGAACTCGGGCACTTGACCATTGAGTCACATCCCCAGCCCTATTTTGTATTTTTTTAAATTTAGAGACAGGGTCTCACTAAGTTGCTCAGTGCCTTGCTTTTGCTGAGGCTGGCTTTGAACTATTGATCCTACTGCCTCAGCCTCCTGAGCCCTGGGATTACCACTGCACCAAGCCCAGTGTTTTTACAGATCAGACTTGAAGAGTGAATTTGGAACTGAGAAAGAAATAAATTGTTAACTGACATTGGTTGAATCTCTTGGTTGAATTTTATTCATTTTAAACTTAATGTGGTACAATATAGTTTTAAGTAAGGATGTTAATCCTGCTGTACTTTATTTTTGTCCTAATTCCCTTTTATTTTGACCCTAAAATTTCTTTCTTTTTTTCATATCAGACAGGTCATATGGCAGTGCTGTAAGGATTAGAGGGAGACACCTCTCACACAGCAGCGTGAACACTCAGTCATTATGCTTATGAACTGAAAAGGACCTTGATCCTAAAATTTCTTTTTACTTTCTGTAGCAATATTTTGGGTTGAGATTTCCTTCATGGATTCATAATTGATAGTTCAGACAGTTATTTGATTTATAAAAATGTATTTGATTTGTTTATTTGATTTATAAAAATGTATTCTTAATGTATTGCTTAGTATTAATATATGCCTACATTAAGTAATACATTAAAAAAAACTTTTAAATTCACCTGTATTAGGAAATACATTTAATTACTTCTGCATGTCATTTAGGATTGCTTGTGCCTATCATTTTTCTTCAGTGGCATTTGATTACTCAGAAAAGTTGGTGTTTCCTAAAACTATAAATTTCAGTGTGTATATCTCTTCTCTGTTGTTAGATTACCAAGTGAGACTGTTTTTTTTGCCAGTCTTAATGAAATACTTTTCTGTATTTCTCCAGCTAAAGAAAAACTGTTAAAATTGTCTAGGCTTTGTATGTCATTCTTAAATTTTCTCTTCAGCAAAATGTTATAAAGTCGGGTCTTTGCTTTCCCCATCACTTTATATGGTTAGTTACAACTTTGAATATGTTTTGGAAAAAAATCTTAAGACTCTTTGGAAGTCAAAGTGGATAATCCCACTTTTGTTTATCTAATTTATCTAGCCTTTAAAAGTTCTCGTAACATTTTCAGGCAAAATCTCCTCTTATTGAAATTGCTTTATCTGTTGCTTGTCTGGTTTTCCTCTACTGTCAGGCATATCCTAGAGTCTGAGGTAGAACTTGGAGACAAGATACCTTTTACCCTTGAATCTAAGTGTCAGGGGGTATCACATGGTGGACAAATGCTTGAGTAGCGTAGTAGCATAGTGAGGAGTAGAAGCTCACAGCTAAGATAGTCCAAGATCAATCTACTAATCTGAGGAGGTAAGTGGAGTAAGAGAACTAAGAAATAAATAAAATGGGGCCTGGGAGATTGGGAAACACAGAATAATCGAATAAGACATTTTCCTGAAATACTTCTGATGATAGTAAGGTCTTATTTAGCTTGACTCGTAGGTACATTATAGGTATAAAGAGCTGAAGCAGGGCAAATATATTAAAAGCAGTTATTTTTATTTTTGTTTTTAGAGAGTTTCTCCTTTGTTGAGTATACAGGCAATATAAAGGAGGCAGGCAAATAAGTGAAGTTTGAAAGTATATGGTTTCCATTTTTTAGCATCTTCTAGAACCAGTCATATATATATATATATATATATATATATATATGTCATTTCAATAATTCTTCAACACACAAACTGTTAGTAATCGACAGGTTACATTTTACCAACATTGTTCCAGTATATTTCTTAGCCTCCTTTAAAATTATTCAACATTCTGTCAAGCTTTGTTGATTTATTTATATTTATTTTCTCAGTTGGCTTATAATATCCTAGGTGTTGACCACTGATATGAGAGTATCTTAAATCTTTCTGTTTAGTTCCTATTGAACAAATCATCAAAATAGTTTCCTTGGTCATTTCTCATACAAATAATTCATTAAGCCTGAATCTCATTGCGAATCACTGATTAGGAAAAAATGATAATGTGTTAATTTCTTAGTAATTTGTGTTATGTTGTATGCTAAAACTATAACAGCTTAAAACAGTGAAATAATTCTTGAACTCCAAGTGAAAAAGGTCTTTTGGCACTTTGTGAAATAAAATTTAACAAACCGTATCTTGTTCTCATGCATTATGGTTTACTATAGTTTTGAAGATCATCTATCAGACTCTTGACCATCTAATCAAACATGACAAGTAAGACTATACAGTGGTTCTGATTTAAACCAAAATAGAGTTTTAACTCTATTTAAGAATAAATGAAAAATGACTACTAAGAAAGTTTTTATCAGATTTCTGAAATAATTAGAGAAGAAAACTTATAGTGACGTGAAGTCATTATTTTTAGTGTAGACCATATTAATACTTTTTTATTACTATTATTAGTATTATAATGCTGTGGATTGAACTCAGGACTTTGTGCACACTAGGCAGGTACTCTATCACTGACTTACATCTTCACCCCTAAAATATTTCTTAATCATGGCAATTTGTACCAAAATTTATAAAAGAATATTCAAGAATGGGTAACTGAGAAAGTAATTTAAGGCCTTCAGAGTTTATTTTGCTTTTAGTATAGAGAATAGTGTGAATATCCTAGAAGAATTTCCCAGGTAATAGTAGAAATATACTGACAGTTTTATTGTATGTACATAGAACTATAAAACTAACAAAATGAAAAGTACAGAACATTTAGGATAAAAATAATTTCTAAGTTAAATTTATGGACTTATTTATGAAGTTAAAGTTTGGAATACAGTCACGTGACAGGGATTTCATACTGCTTTGCTTATTCGGAGAGGTCGATTAAATTTATCTAACCCTTATATTTTATGAAATCTTGTTAGTTTTCTTGTCTGAAGTGAGAGAAGTAAGTAATGTGATATGTTCTGTTATAATTATCTTGTGGAATGAAAAAGGAGTACCCAGTGGATGCATGTGTGGATAACTGGGGAATGGGCACAGAGTTAAACGGCATTGCACTCCAGGAGCCACGTCCAGAACAAGTAGTGAGTGGGTATCACTACATGTTAAAATCATAAATAAATAAACACCTTGAGGTAAAAGTTAAGAATGCAAGATTTATGAAATTTTAAGTTGGCATTTTCATGAAATAGAACAGTTTCTAGCTCTCAATTTTCTCTTCAAATAGTACTAATATTCGTAATTCATCAAAGTACTGCTTGAATTGCCCTACAAAATAAACTTTGCATATACGTACTTTGAATAATTACATTTTGGCTCCAATATATTTTTCCCCTCAAGGTGTGTGTGTGTGTGTGTATGTACTCACTGAACGTATTTAGTGTTTATGTTGGACTGGGGTTCTGTGAAATTTAATTATGGAAACTAATGAAAAAAAATGACCCATTTACATTAGCTTCATACTCTCTTTAATATTTGAGGTACTTATTCAGTGACCAAGTAATAGTTATGAAAGTAGTAATAAATTATTAAATTTTAGATATTCTTTCTGAGCTCTCAGTTTTTCTAGTTGACATTTTGACGACAAACATCTATAGTGCAGTAGCAAATAAGAGAGGCATGATTCTTCTTACTTTTTTAGCTGCTAAGAAAAAATGCTTATTTCGTCCAATTTTGTTGAGTGTTTATTTTACCTCATCAGAGACGCATGGAGGGTTGCAGTGGTATTAAGAGCAGAAGGGAAGGTTTTCTTTATTAAACATAGTCTAAGTCAGTTAATGTAGTGTGAAATGAGAGTTTGGAACTGTTTCCATATTTAATATAAGCATATATACAATATAAGGTATAGTGTGATCTGTATTTGTTTTTCAGATAATTGTATGCGGAGGAAATTTAGGAGACTTTAAAACAAACTCACTCATATTAATAAGAGAATTTGTTTGGTGGTTGAATATGTCATCTTCATGCACAGTTGTTCTTTTTTACTATAGGCATATCTACCTACACAAAGAAATGGGAAATTTTTCTTTTTTTTTCCTTTGGTACTGGGGATTGAACCCAGGGGTGCTTAACCACTGAGCCACATCCCCAGACCTTTTTACTTTATTTAATTTTGAGATAGGGTCTCACTAAGTTGCTGAGGCTGCCTTTGAACTTGTAATCCTCTTATCTCAGCCTTGGAGTTGCTGGGATTATAAGTGTGAGCCACTGTGCCCGGCAAAATGGGGGAAAAAATTCTTAATTCTCACTAATGACAAAATTCTAAAATATGTTGAAATAGGATATATATAAAACTAGACAATTTTACTGAGAGACCCCAAACAGGATCTGAATAAAATGAGATACATCCATGTAGTAGAGGGGAAGACTTAACAGTAAAAATGCAAATGATCTCAAACTTAAAAAATATAAAGTTAATGTAATGGAAGAGAATATTTATTTGTTCATTTGGCCTTTTAGTCAGTCATTCATTCACTTTTCACTTTGGAGTGCTTAGATGAAATCATCTAAATGATCTGAAGTGATGAGAGTGAAAAATCTTTGGAAGAAAAAACTCTGAATAACTGAGAAAGAGTGGTGTCAGGACTAGTCTTATCAGATACTAGAACATGAGATAGGTTCAGTGTAATTATGTCAATACATTAGCATAAGAATGGATAAAGATTATTGGAATGAAGAGACAAATACATTTCTGTATATGAGATAAAGTAGTAGTTTAATTTAGTGAGAAAAGGGTGAGTGTTAAAACCTCTTGATACAAGAAAATAAAATTATACCCCAATCTTAGGCCTTATGTGAAAATGAATTCCAGTGAATCAAAGACATAAAAATTAAAAGAATCATAATATTGAAAGATAATCAAGCAATTTTCTGGGAGCCCAGAAGACTTTCTTAACTGTAACTGAAAACCCAGATGCTATACAAGAAAATTGCGGGGAAAGAGGAATAATAAAACTAGTAGATTAATGATAGATATTAGGAAAAAAGTTACATAGATGACAGACAAGATTGATATCTACACTGTACAATAAGAATGAGACAAACCTATCTGAGCTCTAGGCAAAGGATGTGAATGAGCACTTTTAAGGAAATCTAATTCAAAAGACTAATCAATGTTAAATGATGCTGACATTTATAATGGTTAAAGAAGTAGAAATTAAAATAAAAATTACATAGCAGTCTAAACCCATCAGATTGTCAAGTGGAGAGCTGTAATAGTCATTGATACTCAAGATTTGGGAAAAAAACTACTTTTAAATATATAGCTGAAGGGAGAATGAAATCATTCAGCCTTTTTGGAAAGTGATCAGGCAAAATTAAAAATACTTAGACCCAGCTGTCCCATTCTTCAGAAGCCTGTCCTGTAAAACTAAGAGTACTGTGTACATGTTCAGATATATTTATTGTACATTGTTACCAATAATCAAAACAAAAATGCTACAAAAGAAGGTGAAAAACTTCATACAGAAGGGGCTGAATAAATCATGCTATCTACAACCATGGTGTATTACTCAAATAATGGAAAAGAATGAGTTAGAGCTATGTAGATTATCTTGGAGTAATTTATAGGAGTTATTATGGAGTAAGAAAATGAAGATACAGAAAAGCGTGTATAGTAGGATCCCATTTTAGTTATTAGCAAAATTCCCCCAAAGTCTTGTATATCTGCACTTGATTATGAGAAGAAGAAAAACATGAAAGCTTGAAAATATATTAGTTCATTGACATGTGAGAGGAGAGGTTAGTGAAAGTTAAGATCATCAAGCAAAAAGAAGGAAAAATATCACATTTATGCGTTTTAAAAGAAAATTGGTAATAGACACCCTGTTAAATTTTTTCTCATCCATATGCACAATTTTTGGTCACCATTAATGTAATAATCATTTATTAAATGCCTGCTGTTTAAAACAACATGATGGGGGGATAGTGAGTAATACAGGGTTACAGTTATAAATGTTATATCAACAGTCATCAGCATTGGTTAGTTGCTTCTTGTGTGCACTAGCATCTGTTCTGAGAACATGTGTATAAACTCATTTAATCCTCACAACAACCTGATGAAGTATATATTTTTGTCATCTGCATTTATTTTGTTTTCTTTTGAACTTCAGAACAGATTTTATTACTGCTTAATGGGACAACAGGGGCAACACAAAGTTTTCTTCTTGGTTGCATTTGTTTATTTCATAGACTTCATTCACACATGAAAGTAAGATACAGATCCAGTATAAGTTCATACAGATTAAAATCATTAACATTTGTTGGGACAGTATACCATGAATTTGCACTTTTCTTAATAAGCTTTACATTTATACTTATAGAATGTACTCTAAGTAATACATGGAATTTTACCTATGGGGAGGCAAAATGAACCAGCCTAAACTTATACAGGTTAAATGTGGACCCAGGACTTAAGCCCAGATGGACTGACTATAAAGGCTGCATTGTTAATCTTTAAAATTTGCTACATTTTCTGCCTGAGAATTGTTTGATTATGGTGAAACCTGACTTGAATTCTTGTAGTAATATAGAAAACAGTGAAGTCAGTGCTATAATTGAGGTATAAACAAAATATGGGAAAAGAAAGGGGGTTGATCAGAGGGTTTCATGTAAGAATTTGTGTTTATTGGTAGACTTTACAGAGTAAGTAGTCATTCTATAGGTGGAGAATACACAGAAAGACTTTTTTAACAGGAAGAAATTAATTTTGCACATTTGTCCAAATGGAGAGTTCCTGGGAAAAAGGCTAGTGGGACTGATGTGCATAATGTGTGACCAGGTAATAAGACATGAGGTTATAATGTTAGTTGAAGCTCTTGGTTTTTATGCAAACACAATTTGTATTAGGCAGTAGCACATCACTTAAGATTTTGAAAGAGTAGTGATATGTTCTGGCAGGGACATGTTTGAAGTCCTGGCCTGGATGAGTAGAAGAAGTTGGAAAGGTAGACAGAGGTTCTGACTCAATCTTTATTCATGTACTCATTCTAATTTTAAAGGGAAAATTAGAGAATTTAAAATGGGCAGAGGATGTAATAATCAGGGAGGACCTAAGTCCTTTTTTGGTTTTCAACTTCCTCAGCTAGGAGAAATTTCCTAAAAGAAAGAAATAAAAGTTGTTTTCCATTACATGTAGTATTTAATGGAAGAGAAGTTAGGCTAATTCATTAAAAGGTTGTTGGCTCCAGACTGATTTAGGACCAACTCTGTAAACATATATTAAACAAATAGAAACTGAATTATAGCATAGCTAAACTGAAAAATCTTACAATTTTTAAATACAGTATTTTCTTCCTGCTTACAAAAACAATTATTTCTTCCTACTTCACTAGACAAGCTTTTCAAAATTGCTTCATTCAGTCAGATACCAAACCCTTTAGATAAATGAAATATAATATCCAGGGGAGGCTGTTATTATTTCTATCTCCTTAAACCAATTGCCCCAAATTGATTTAATGTCATTTATTTTGAAATAAATTTGAAATTATTTCATTAATACATTGACTACATCCTGTGTATTTGAAAACCATATTAGTACAGAAATATTTTTTTCTTTACATTTGATGTGGATAATGATGCCAGTAAAGGTTTGTTACTAGTTACGTGAAGATTATATTAACCTCAATGGCAAGAAAACTTTAATCTCTTTTTAAAATATATTACTATTAGTGAGTGACTATAGAATTATGGGGAAAATGGGTGATATTTGAAGAGGGGATTGAAAAGGTCTTGAACTTTCACAAACTCAGTTAGCAGTTCTTATCCTGTACTTCCTCCTGTGGTGGTTTTGGTGTTTTTTTTTTTTTTTTTTGGTACTGGGATTGAACCTGGGGCACTTAACCACTAAGCCACAGAGTCATATCCTCCACATCACCCCATCCCCTTTTTTGAGACAAGATCTCACTAAGTTGCTGAGGTTGGCCTTGAACTTGTGATCCTTCTGCCTTAGTCTCCCAAGCCACTGGGGTTACAGGTGTGTACCACTGGGCTGAGCTCCTATGGGTTTTTATCATCAAAAATAAAGTCGTTGTCCAAAGATGACACACACACCTTTCTATCCATCCATTCACCTAGCATATAATAAAGTGATAGAATTTATTAACATTTTAAAACATTATATTATAGATCTAATAACCTTGAAAATAGAGCTATCATTTCTGGTTGATGTCAAGAAGATAAACTGGAAAATATCTACCACAAATGACATAAAAATTAAGTTGCCACGGTACTACCTTATATTCAGACTGGTCCTTTAGAAGTCTTTTGTTTATAATCAAGTTCATTTGATGATGGTAATGATCTTTCTTACAGTCAAGTTATTTACATATTAAAATAGCCTCATTTTCCCCTTCAGTTTTTCTTAGATTATATTGAGAGGAATTTATAGCTGTAGAAATTTAGGTCTTATTAAAACCTTTGATGGCAGTAAACACACACTGACAAGTAAATAATTTTGAGTTTCTGGTTTATAGAAGAAAGAGTTTGGAAGATAAAAGGAGATTCTGATACCTAATGGCATACAGTATTATGAGAAGAAAGAAAGGACTTGAGAAGAATCTTTTGAAAGTTCTAACAGAAAAATATAGCTGTTCATGTGTTTTTTAATTTTTTACTTTTAGATGAACACAATAACTTTACTTATTTTTATGTGGTACTGCGGATTGAACCCAGTGCATCATGCATGCTAGGCAAGCACTCTACTACTGAGCCACAATTGCAGGTCCTGTTCATGTGTTTTTTTTTTTTTTTTTTTTTTTTTTTTGGGGGGGGGGTTGCTGGGGATCGAACCCTACCGACTGAGCTATCTCCCCAGCCCCTGTTCATGTGTTTTTAACAGGAATTTCTGGAAAACACTTACAAGGATAGTTGGCTGACCAGGCTTATCAGAAGTTGCCTGTGGTCAGAGTTTAGCCAAATGACCTTAACTCATATTAATGTGTAGATAAAGGAAGTGGTCTGTCCCGCTGGATACAAAAGGGAGGGACAGAAGGAAAGACAGCATGTCATCCTAGTACTCTGATGGATGTGATTTTACTCAGGCAGAACTGAGGTCATGCTAACATTACAGGGGAAGAAAGAGAAGGAGAGCTGGTGAAGATGACCAACAACAAGTGTTCAGAACTGGTATTTTTTAAGTTAAAGTGCTTCAAAACTGGATATCTTTGAGGCAGGAGGATGCAATTGCTGTAAAGATAACCAAATAAGAGGATTGAGGGAAGTCCATTGGCTTTGTTTGTAGATCATTAGAGACTTTTACCAGAGAAATTTTGAAAGTTTCATAGGACTTGGTTAGATTGTGGCTTTAGAAACAATTAATCAGTTAAGAAGTAGGGAACTAAGAATTAATGACCAAGTTGACTTTGCTTTAAGCAAATCTGTTTTCTTGTGGAAAGAGATACTTTAAGAAAAATAATTTGTTTTTGTTATTAATACTTCTTTGGGCTAGGGATATAGCTCAGTGGTAGAGCACTTGCCTTGCAAGCATCAGGTCCTTGGTTCGCTTCCCGACATTGCACTTGAAAACAAAAAACCCCACTAAAATTAAAGTAAGGGGAAAGCACTTTATGCTGAAACCTCCCATAGACATTATCCATTTCTTTCTCTACTTACTAATTTCCATTAGAACAATTCTAGTATCTTAAAATATAAGCAAATACAAAATACAGAAACACAGATTTAGGTGAAAAATAATTTAGATGGTAAGGATTCATGACAGATTTACTATCATAGTTTGAAGGAGTCCAAAAATAATCCCTTAAAAAGGAAAAAAAAAATGTCCTTTGTTCCTTACCCATGTTCAGAACCACTGGAGATACAAGCAAAGGAATCATTTGCTAGAATTTAAACTATCTGCTTTAAATTGATAAATATCACAGCAAAGGACCCTATTAGTATGTCATATAGAATTGCTGATCACTGCTAAATTACATATTTACCAATTTTGTCACTGGCACAGCTGAGCAGCCAAAGGAATAGAGGAACAGAAAATTCTTGCTCCTTCTAAAAGAATAGAAACCTGGAAGGGACTGGGTTGTGCATCTACCATCTGTTCATCCTTCATCTGCCTATCCATTTACTTTTTGAGGTGGAATCTCACTGTGTTTCCCAGACTGGTCTGGAACTCCTAGTCACAAGTGATCCTTCTGTCTGAGGCCCCTGAGTAGCAGAGACTACAGGTGCACATTACCATACCTGATTTCTTCTCAGTTTATTAATCCCAAAAATTATTCCTCTACTGAAGAAGCAGGCAGGAGGAACAGTTGGCAAGTAAGGAGGCAGAAAAGGCTGAGAATGTCACTGATAGAAATTCCTCCATGGTGAAGTTTGAGGCCAGTGAGAAAGGAGTTCTTCCCCCAATCATTTTATTTTCCAATATACTGTTTTAAAATTGAGATATAATTCATATACACTAAAGTACATAGATTTTAAATGTACTACTGGATGATTTTTGACAAATGTACTCTTGTAATCACTATTACATTGAAAATAAGGAACATTCTAACACTATTTAAGAAATGGATTCACAGTAGGATTCTTTTAGGTACTGACCTAATTCTTTAAAACTGCTAAAAATTATATTTGTCAATTCTGTTGATGGCTTTGGTTGTCTCGATGAGGAATTTAATGAACTATCTCTAAAATGTTTTCATATCATTAATAGGGTAATAGTTATTTACTTAGACTAAATTTTTACTGATTAGGAGTTTTTAAAAAATGAATATTTCTATGTAGATTTTAGTTGTAATATTTTATACTCTTAAATGCCCATATTGACTTTAGCTATCTCTTCCTATCTTAAAATCTAAGACTGTATTTCTGATACTAAGGAGAGCACAGTAAGTACTAACAGGTAACATTTGCCTTTCTTTCCCTATTGGCATACTCTGCTCTTGAGTATGTGATACAGAGGATGGTAACTAGAAAGCTTTCTGAAAATAAGAAATTCATCTCCTTAATCACTCAATTCATGTAATGAATGTTTAGTGGACACTTCCTATGTGCTAAGTGATAGGTGTAGTGCACTGACTGTAATAAATAAGTACCTGTACATTACAGTAAGGGATTATTAACAATTAAAAAATTACAAGTTGTGAATTGTGTTATGAAGGTTGGGTGCATGTGTTAAGGGTGACCCTGGAAGGTTAAGAAAGAGGGCAAAGACTTCAGGTGGAATGAGCTGGGATGGTATGAAACTGATGAGAGGGATGTCAAACTTGGAGCATTGGGGATGGGATGAATTAAAGACACCAGATGCCATTGCAAGGTGGGGCCTGGAGGTACTTCATGATAAGTTAGAAATCAACTTGGGAGAAGAAATTAGAGAGATGATGAATTTAGTTTGGGACCTGCTCAGTTTGTCATGATGATGGAATATCTAAGGAGACATTCTTACTTAGACAGATAAGAGAGAAAAGACAGGATCAAAGGTTATGTTTGAAACTATGAGTATTTTAAGTCAGTGAATTCATGTTAATCAAGTAACTAACACATTACTCTGTATTTTGTAATTTTAAGCAATTTCTTTAGAAGTATTCTTATTCATTTATCTTCATAAACGCAACATTTATGTTGCATATTTAGATATTTATTTTGAAAATATTCTCTATAGAATCTAATATGGCAATTAATGTTGGTACTTGGTAAGTTCCCAAGGGAGACAGTAGAGCATATGGGTTAAGAGAATGTACTCTGCAGTCAGTGCTTTGATTTGAATCTTGCATCTTGGATTCTACTAGCTGTGTGATATGGGGAGAAATGATCTTTCTTCATATGCCTCCCTTTATAAACTGTATAGGAGTAAAAGGAGTCAAAACACTAGTGTAGTCTACCTTAGGGTTTTGTACCGATCAAATAAGCAGTGCTTAGACAAGTAAAATGAGCATAAGGGTATGCTTATAATCTATCTTAGGTTTGTTGTGCAGATCAGATAAAACAATACATTTAAAACATAGAAAAATATTCAATTGTCTGTACACGTTTGTATTTGTAGTGTTCAGGAACGGAACTAAGACGTCATGCATGCTAGGCAAGCACACTACCAGTCAGCTAATCCGTAGCCCATCAATAATTCTTAATTTATAACTTCTTGATTGATAGTTTTGATGAATTGCTATCATTTCACTATGTTGTTTTAGTTTTAATCAGTGTCGTGATAATTTTTATTACTTTTAAAATGTGAACTTATGTATTATACATTGAAAAAATCGATATCTACTTAATACTACCGAACAGGTATACCTGAGATATGATGCCCTACAGCTTCTCTTTAGCTTATAAGGGATAAGAGATGCCTGTGGATGTCATTTTCTTTTTCTTTAGAAAAAGATCAGTTTCTCAAAACTGTCTGGTTCTCTTAAGGAAATAAATACTAACCTTGGTTGTGAATGATAACCACATTTAATTTTTAATTAAGAGTCTTACATTAGAGTCTTTACTAGGTACAACTAGAGGATGTTAGTATTATTTGATGTGAATTTTTAAGTTTGCTTTTTTCCTGGAAAGTAACTTTTCTCTCCCTTTATAACAGAATTCCACCAGATTTTTAAAATTGTCATGAGCTAGTAATGTACAGAAATCTATTAATATTTGTACATTACTTAGAGAATGTGTGAAAACAGCAATCTGGTGTTCTTCAGTATCTTATTATGAGACCCTTGAGGTCAGAACTATTTGCTTAGAACATTATTTGTCTTTTTCACTGTGTTCATATTTGTGCTAACAATGGTACAAAAACAATTGTGGATTAAAAAAATAACTGATGGTGCTTTAGTATGCATCAGTCAGGGTAGGAGCACAAGATTATACTAGTAGTTATTGTATTCTTCACTATTACATACTTAAGATTAAAAGAAAAATGCCAGTTTTACTTTAAGAATGTCCCTGATAGGGTAGGAAAAAATATATTTTAGAACTTCAACTGTTGAGTATGCATTTTAAAAATATTCTGTGGGATAAAATTGGAAGTATGCATAATCATTGTATTGTGAAAACTGACAATTGTGAAGAAAATCACTTGTGCAGTTTTTGAATTGTGAGCTGATGGAAGTACTTTTTTTTTATTTCCCCATAGAATACCATTTTTTACTTGAGAGAACTGACAAATTGTTTTTTTGCTGGTAGGCATTTTTTCACAAATAAATAAATTCAGTTTGTCATTTAAGGATGAAAACCTTGGTAGTATTTGTTGCTGGTATTAAACTGGAGTTTTCAAGAGAAAAATAGAATTTTGGAAAACTTATATCACTTTAAGTTTGACATCTTTCCAATACTTACAGTTGTTTTAGAAATAAGATTAGTGTTAATATAAAAAAATGTGATATTTTGAGTTAGTACAATGAGATAGACATGTTAGCATTTGAAAGATGTATAACTCAATTTTCTAAATGACCAATACATGATAATATATCATCTTTTATGCATAAAAGATTAAAAATGCAAGAGACAAAGGATTTTATTCTAACAGTTGAAAGTGTTCTTGGATAGTGTATCAGATTTCACATGGAAACTAACTTTTAAAACACTACCGTTTATCAAGTTTTGGTGTAGTATCAAAAATATCCTTGTCTGAAAGGGCTATCAAGTAATGTCCTATTTTCCAACTATGCATAAATGTGAAACTAAGGGAATTTTTTAAATCTACTCAATCAAAACAACACATTATAAGAGATTGAATATAGAAGCAGCTAGGAAAATTCACTTATTTCCTACAGAACCACATGTGAGAGATTTTGTAACATTGTCACTCTTGCTAAATAAATTCTGTTTTGGAAATATAGTTGTGTTTTACTTGAAGTGCAAATGATGTTAGCATGTAATAAGGTTTATAATTTTTATATTTAAGTGGATTAGTTAGAAAATCTTTGGAAGTTTGTTTTGATTTTTTAAATATTTTTAACATCAATAGAAATAATGAAATATTGGGATCCCCAGTAATTTTTAATAGTGAAAAGGGTTTTTAATAGTATAAAGTGAGAATCTGTGGTTAGAGGAATCAACATGTAACTTAGGAGAAGAATGTAACTTTATAATGCAAAATGCACAAATTTTGACTTCAGTCAATAATTCAATGTATTTTTTCAAATAGAAGTGTCAAAGTATTTAGACATCACAGTATAATTTGAAGTCCCTTAAGGTTTTTCTGTAAACATTTAGTTTTTCTCAACTGTATCTGGTTTTCTGAATGAGCTCAGTAACGTATAAGACTGAAAATGATGTTCAATGATAACCTGGATTGTTCCTTGTATCTTAATTTTTTACAAAGTGAATATTTTGTACTTGAATTAAATGTACAAAGTTTTATTTTAAAAGTTTGGTAATAGTGCACTGCGGGACTGGGGATATAACTCAGCAGGTAAAGTGGTTGCCTTGCAAGCACAAGGCCCTGGGTTCAATCCCAGTACTGGAAAAAAAAAAAAAAAAAAGTGCAGTACAGCGCCATTTTTAAATATATGTGGAGGTTAATTCAATATAATAGGAAACTTTTTCATGTCATTGGTAACTATTATCCTTTTACCATGTAACATGGTGGTCGTAATGTTAGTGAAATATACTTGTATTTTTTTTCTGTAAACAGATAATCTCAGTGATACGTTAAAGAAACTGAAGATAACTGCTGTTGACAGAACTGAAGATAGTTTAGAAGGATGCTTGGATTGTCTGCTTCAAGCTCTGGCTCAAAATAGTAAGTTCCATTATGTTTACTCAAATTCCAAACAACAACAACAACGATTACATCAGCAGTGGTTCAAAAACGGGAATGTAGTTAAGCACATAACTTGTATTCGCATAACTTGAATTCTTTTGAATCCTGTTCCTGAATACTGAGATTGTTTTAAATATTTCACCCTCCTACCTATCCCCCACCCCCAGGCTACTCAAAGCCAAGCTGATAGGCAGGGAAAGGAGGAATTTATTGGTAGTAATGACATTTATACCAGTCTCAGAATGAGGCTGTTATTTCATTCCCAACAGACAAGCACCATAGTTTTTTCTTAACCACCTACATTTGTGCTTTTAAAAAAAGACTTTATTATATGTTGGGGGAGAAAGGAGAAACAGAAAGGGGAGCTTAAAACACAGTTTTTTCCTGAGATCTTATGGTCTACCTTTTAGAGTAATTTTATTTTAAAATAACACGTATGCAGCGGAGCATGGGTGGTGCTCCCCTGTAATCTCAGTGACTCGGGAGGCCAAGGCAGGAGGATCACAATTTCAAGCCCAGCCTCACAACTTAGTAAGGCCCTGAGCAACTGAGTGAGACACTGTCTCAAAGTAAAAAATAAAAAGGGCTGGGAATTTGGCTCAGTGTTTAAGTGTACTTGGGTTCAATCCCTGGTACCTAGCAATAATAGTAACAACAACAACAACAATATGTATGCATAGGTTTAATTGGAAAGAACCATCAGCAGTCAACCAAATATCCTGTGCACTAGATATGGTGGCAAATGTCTGTAATCCTTGTGACCTGGAAGCCAAGCCTCAGCAACTCAGTGAGATCCTAAGAACTTAAAAATAAAAAATTTTAAAGAAAGGCAGGGACTGGGACTATAGCTCAGTAGTAAAGTGCATCTGATTTTAATGCCCAGTATCAAATAAGCAAACCAGCCGTCCAACCCTTTAAAGTAAGGCTTGGTGTTTGGTGTTAGGGTAAATAATACTGGAGACAGAAATCACATGATTCTTCATTGACTAACACATTGTATTGTTACATTAGACTTATCTTTTTGTTCACTGTTTCTCTTTCACAGTGAACAGATAGGTATAAAATGAAACATTTGTTCCCTTAATTCTGCTTGGTTATACTGGTATTTAATTATGCCATTCAGTTACCTTGGCACTAACTATATAGCTAAAAAAGAATCCAGGGGAGAATATATATTGTTAAAGTTTCAATTTCAAGGACTCAGACATGTGTGTTCTTTTTTTATTTTTTAGTAAACTGTGACTAGGAAATCTAAAATTATTGATTATAGTACTCTTCATTAAAAGACACACTTTAAAACTAGCTTTGAAAACTGTTCTTTAGTAATTGCTTTGCTTTCAAGATTGTAACTGTCAAGTTATTTCATCTTAGAGAAGGAGTTTGCAACAAGGAGTTCAATAACAGCATGTAGATAAGGTTGGAGAAAGTTAAGGAAAAAGGAAAGGAGTATCTTAGAGCTGTTGTTCATTATAGTAGAAACATGACTATTTATGTCTAATAAAATTTAAAATGAGGTACCTTTGCCATTCGTAGTAGTGCATGCCTTTAATCCCAGCTACTCAGGAGGCTGAGGCAGGATTGCAAATTTAAGGCCAACCTGGAATACTTAACAAGATTCTGTCTCAAAATAAGGAATAAAGAGGGTTAGGGGCTAGTTTAGTGTTAAAACACCTCTGGAGTCAATCCTCAGTACCACAAAAACAAACATTACCTGTATCATAGAAAGTTCTTTTGAATAGCCCTGGTCTAGATATGAGATACCACATGATGACAAGTTTTATGTGTGCCCATAGGCAACTATACATAATAACAATGAGCCTAAGAAATTGAGTAACTCAAGTTTATTTTTTTGAAGAGGAGTTTTATATAATCTCATGTCTTCAGTGCCTATTTTTTTTCTGTTAGAAAAAATATTCATAAATGGATTATTTGCTTTAGAAGCTGAAGGAAATGAAAGTGATCTTGATCACATGTGGAAGGTTGCTATTTCTTCTTTGAATGACTAATTTTCAAACCTATTGTGAGCTCATTCATTGAACCTCTTTTTTTGGAAATGATCTTAAAATTGTATATCACAAAATATTAAGGCCATTTAATGACAAACTGTTAATGAAAACAAAATTATCAGTTCAGTTAATGACTTCCCAGGAAGATAGCAAAAGAATTATCTTCTTAATCGGAAACAAAAGTTATGAAATGTTCTTATGTCTGAGACTAATGATGCAGAAGAATATGATACAGGCAGGAATTCATGCAGATGTTGAGTCTGACAAGAGTTGAATCTGTCATTAAAGCACCTACTGTGTGTTGACCCTGGGCTAGGGTCTGTATCTGTTATCTGATCTTTCCCATAGTCCCAAGAGGCAGGTATTATTGTTGTTATTTAAGAAGAAACAGATTTACAGTTATTTGGCTTGCTGTGGCAGAATCCAGAATTTGGGTTTAAATTCTTAGTTAACAAAAAAATTATATTCTGAGTGAAGTGAGACCTTTTGCTGAGTTTATTGTGTTTTAAATTTTGCTTTTTCTTTAAAATAGTTCCAGGTTTTTGTTATTAAAGAGGAGAATGGTAGGCCTTTCTTTCCCTTGACATGTAGACCGGTATATTTATTTGACATATTTCATAAAATTAGCATCTGTCTTTTAAACCAGGAAAGGTAACACTATACTAGTAAGGTGCTTGTTTGCTGAAGTTGTTCTTTAGTAAAGTGATTGGTCCATTTCTACTCAGTCTTCTTAAATGTAAAATAATAAAACATTTAGATTTAACTTAGACGAATCTATATATTTCCTTTTTATAGAGATCTAGTTGCATAATTTTTCCTAGCGCTAGGTGTTTTGACTCAAAATATCACTGTTTGCATTAGAATTGCACCTGATCAAAAAATTTCTTCATTTTGTACAAATTTAAAGTGGTAATGTGTGTAATGGAAATCTAAACTTCAAATTTTATTTAATAATCCACTAACTTATCATTGGAAAGGATATTTCTGAAAGAAACACATTTTCAAATATCTACATGTGGATTTAGTGTGTTTGAATTGTATATTACAAATGAACATAGTCTGAAATTAGAAATTTTACTTTGATGTATGACTTTACAGTAATTTTCTTTCCCTCCTTTCTCCCTCCTTTCCCTTCTTCTCATTAAATGTAGTATCTGTATCTTAAGGCACAAGTTAGAAGATTTGAATACTTACTAGAGTTTGTGGAAAATGTTTGTCTAAGCAAGCATTTTGTGTAAATCTCTGATTTAAATTAATATGAGGCATATATTCACTCATATAAATACTTCACATCTCACTTCAAAATGTTTTTAGTAAATAGATGAAGGCCACCAGCCAAGAAATCAACCAGTTTATTCTGGTCTCTCTTGATTCAGATTATACTTAGAAGATTCCCAGTAAATGCTTGTTAAATTGTAGCAGGGTTACACTATCTCATGTTTACTTGAAAATCTAAAACAATAGGTCACCTGTTGTCTTCCCTAAGCATTAAGAAAAGGAGATAGCCTTACAAGTAGGAAACTTAGTCACCTTGTGGGAGAAATGACCAACTTACATTAAAGACCTAAAGGCAAGAAAAGTTAACATTCAGTTCCTAAGGAAAATTCTGTTCATTCTACTCCATTTTAAAGCATGGGGAAAATATTCCAGGGAACTAGAAAGCAATGCTCATGATCATGGACAGCTTTAAACTCTTCCTGAAGAATAGACTGTCTTCCTTTGTCACATTTTCCTTTGTATTTTTCTTCTTAACGAAGGTCTTACCTGAAGACAGTTCCTAGTTCATGCAAGAATCATGTGATTGTTTATTTTCTATAGAACGACTTTGTGAGACAAAGTTACTTCTCTCTACAATTTTACTTCACTTTAAAGAAAACCGTGCTTAGTTTCTAGTTCACGTTCCTAATCTTATATCATACTACCCATGTACCTGTTGAATTCTTAGTTTGTTTCCCAATCTTAGGTTGTTTCCTAGTTCTTATTTATTTGTTGTATCGACTTTTGCTCCCACCTAGGTTGCAGTCCTAAGCATCCTAATTGTGTACACAGGCTGCTTCTATAGAGTACTCCATGTTTCTTCTCTGACAGTTACCATTTTCTTTTAGTCTGCTTTATGCCTTAAGATCACTGAAAAACTTACCGCCAGGTAGCTGTTATTTCTTCTTAAGTAAGGGACTTGAAAACTTGTGAACTATTTTTCAATCACTATGCTAAATTTGCAGTTGCTGATTGTGGAGTGTTGCTGCTGTTGGAGAAATTAAAGATTATAATTTCACTTTGTTTTTTCACAGCAGTATCTGTATTAGATTTTTCTTTCCCAGAGTTATCAAATGCATCACAGGAAGTACTGTGTTTCCTTTGCATGCCAAATCCATTATGTTGTTTACCTGCTTTACATTTTTTTGGTATTATATGCTTCTTTTAGTCATTGTGTCCATTGTTCATGAAGGGAGATCACTGGTGCTGGTGATACATTACCAAGGATTCAGTTTTTACCAAATAAGGAGAATGTTCTAAGAATATATAAGACTTTCAGCTAAACTAAGGCCATCAACTAAAAGACATTGACAATTCTTGATTAATTGAAACTCCTGGATTGCCAGGTAATAGTGGTAGCCCCCTAAATCTGAAATTTTTCGCCTTCTCTCAAAATCCACACAGATCAACAGAGCAACCACATCATACTAACTATAATCTATGCCCTCACCATAACTAGGAAACAGACTTCAGATGTTGAGTCAGAGAGAAAAAAATAATCCAAATCTAGCTTACTCAATTGTAGAAACCACTCTCAAAGAGTTCCGTGGAAATTACCAAAAACATGGAAAAGAGGAAGAGGAATGGGGATCCAGGAGCTCAGGGAAATGGTACTCAATTAAAATTGCCTTTAGACAGATAAGCTCCTACCCTGGTAGAGAAATTCTAAGAACTAGCCTTAGATTAGTTTAGAGCATTGGCCACTTAAAGTGCATAGGAGCCAATATGTCAGGTCAGGAAAGGATCAGATTGGGGAATAGGAGTCGTTCCTTCTTGTGTACTTGATGGTAAAAAGCAAGAAGGGGAAGTTAAGTGTTCTGAAGAGTTAAGAACCATTAAATCAGAAGACGCTCATTACTCCCTTGGGTTTCAGTTTAGAAGTGGGAGCTTTTAAACTGGGGATGGGGGAACCCCTAGGTATTCATCTCAAATCTTTACCCTTACTGCATATAACTTGTTCTATAGTTAAGGAAAATAAAAATTATACTCTGAATGGAAAATAAGAGATACATCAAAGACATTCTGAGGAAAAATTGAGAATAAAAAAAGAAAAAAGAATCAAAACATTTTAACTATTAAAAATTTCTCCTAAGGTAAATCATGTGTGAAGTAGTTATCAATAACAGAACACCCTGACCTGTATTAAACAGCTTCCTCAAAAAGTCTTCCCAGATATGAAAAAAAAAAAATAGTTAGAAACTAGAAAATCAGAACCTTGTGGATAAATGAAAATAAAAGATCAGAGAAGAGATGATCAGTATAGGAGACAGTCAAAAAGATGTAATGTACTTGCAATTGGAGTCCTTAAGAAGACAAAACAGTGAAACACAGGTAATATTTAAAACTAAGGTTCCTGGAAGTAAAGGGAAATTTGAATCTATGTATTGAAAGGGTACTTGTAAAAGCTGACCTGAAATGGTCAACTCAAAAATATAGTACAGTAAAAATTTCAGACTCTAAAGATAATAATAATTTAAAGGAAAAAAATCCTCCATGCAAAAAGATCAAGTTATTTAAAAAGAAAAGAAAATCAGATTGGCCTCAGACTTCCTAACAGCAATGTATGTGTTAGCAGTATTCTCAGCTAACTCAAGGAATAAGAATTTTATAGTGAACCAAGCAGTTCAGTAAGTATTAAGGCTATAGAAAACCACTATTAAACGTAGAAGAACTCAGGGAATACTGTAGTCTTCCAGAGGAATTATCCTAGCTTGTTCTGTCTAATATGGTAGACATGCTTCAACATGATGGTTGAACTTTTGAAGTAAGGTTAATCTGAATTGTGGAGAGATGTAATTCTAAACCAAGTGCCAGATTTCAAAAAGTATTAAAAAAAGTAAATGATCTCATTAATCATTTTTATAATATTGCTTATATATTGCATCTCTTGTTTAAAATTCAATGAAATTCTATAAATGGTTTATTTCCATTGAAACTTTATAGGATAGCATTTTCTAGATTATAGATAGTGGCTAAACAGAGTGGGTTTAAGAGTAGACCCAGTCAGAATGGTATCTTCAAAAAATGAAACTTATTATAGTTGCTTTGGAAAAGTAATTAAGTGGTTTTTATACAATTAAACTTTAACTTACCACAATACTCAACAAACCTGCTCCTAAATATTTACCTGAAAGAAATATGAATAAAGGTCCATACAAAAACTTGTGTTTATATAAATATTTAGTACCTTTAGTCAAAATAACCAAAAAGTGGAAATAACTCTAATGTCCATCAACAAATGAATGGAAAAACAAATTGTAGCATATTTATAAAATGGAATACTATTCAGCAATAAGAAGGAATTTAATTTAAAAAATGCAACTTAGAAGCAAAATAATTATAATTCACATACAATATAATTGAACTATTCATCAAAAGAGAGTATTTTCCAAAGAACCTTAAATTCATTATTCTAGGTTAGATTTTAAAGAGGAGGCAGTATAGAGCATCCAAGTTATGTTTTGTATGCTTATTCTGAAACAGAAAAGAGAAGACTATATCCAAATATATTCCTATTTGGGAATTTATCAAAAAGGGAGCCAGGGAAAGGCTTGAATCTGGGATGAGAAAGACCATTTTGAAATTCCTTGCAAGTCATGAGATTAATAACAAAAGCAAGAAATAAATATGATAGTAAGTGCTAATATGCTTTGAAAGCATGCACTTCATGAGAGGAAAAAAGAATGTGCAGTCTCCAGTGGACAAGCCTCCATTGGTGGTGTGGTTAGTGACTGAAGACTTCATAGAGATCTGAGTTTGCTAATTTTAGCTAATGAGTATCATTTTTGCTGCTTAAGTTTACTAAGTTTGCAAAACTACTTGTGTTGCTGCTATGATTTGAATATGTCCCCCGAAGTTCATGTGTTAGAAACTGAATTCCCAGTGCCAACAGTGTTAAGAGATGGTACCTTTAATCATGAATGGATTACAGTTGTCATCATGATATGGTTTCCTGGTAAAAGAATGAGTTTTGCCTCTTTTTTCTCTTCTATGTGTTCTTCTGTGTTCTGCTATGGGATGATGTAGCAAGAAGACCCCTGACAGATAAGGGCCCTTCAACCTTCTCAGACTCCAGAACTCAGAGTTCAAGCACTCTTCTTTGTAAATTACCCAGTCTCAGATGTTCTGTTGTAGCAGCATAAAACGGACTATGACTATTCCCAGCAGAGACTGAATGTATAAGAGAAAAATTGTGATTTGAAATGGTATTGTTTGCCAAATATACACTGGGAAAAAATTTGCCATCCTCAGTATTTATAGTTCCAGTTCTGATTTACTATCTCCAAGGAGTACATTTTAAGCTATTCTGGGGGAAGAAATGATGGGTTTGTGCTTCTGTATCTTCCTAGCATTGTTTCCTCAGGGTTCCTTATAACTCTGCTTCTACAGCTAGTTATGGCCTTCGTACTGTTTTTCCCTCTTTATTTTTAATGTTTTTTTATTAGAGTATTATACATAATAGTGGAGTTCATTATGACATATTCATATGGACGCATACCATGATTTACTCTGATTCATTTCCCAGTAGTTACCCTCCTCCCTACCTTCCTCTCTCTATTCCCCTTTCTCTTCATATCTGGTCTTCTTTTTATTTACATATGTATTTTTTCATTGGTGCATCTTAATTATAAATAAAAGTGTGACTACACACTGATTTAAGTCACCCAACTTCTCTACTCATGTGCAGTAGCCCCCCTCCCATCTTTACCTGTGGTTAACTGCAATACAGCATACTACATGAAAAATTTCAGAAATAAACAATTCATAAATTTTAAATTTTATAATACTTGGAGCAGCATGAAGTCTTACACCATCCTGCCCAAAAAGGAACCATTCCTTTGTCCAGAATATCCATGATGTACATGCTACCTGCATGATAACCATCTCATTAGTAGCTGTCTCAGTTATCAGATCAGCTGTCTGTCAGGTTGACTGTTGTGGCATTGCAGTACTTATTGTTCAAATAAGCCTTATTTTACTTAATGTCCCCCAAATCAAAAGCAGAGATTTTGGCAGTTTGAATATGCAAAAGAGAAGCTACAAAGTGCTTCCTTTAAGTGAAAATGCAAAAATTCTCAAGAGAAAAAAAACATGCTGAGGTTGGTAGTGTCCATGGTTAAGAACAAATGTGTCCATGACATTGTGCAGATGGAAAAAGAAATTCGTGCTGGTTTTGCTGTTATACTGCATACTGCAAGTTAGAGCCACAGTACGTAAGTGCTTAATTAATGTGGAAAACACATTTGATTTGTGAATGGAAAACATGAGGAGAAACTGTGTTCTTTGGATGTCAGTGTGTTGTGCCTGACTGCATTGAGCCTCACTCATCTAACCACATCTAGTACATCATGTCACATCATCACAAGAGGAGTTAGTATAGAATAGTAAGATATTTTGAGAGAGAGGGAGAGACCACATTTGCATAACTTATTACAGTATATTATAATTGTTCTATTTTATTATTTTATTGTTGTCAGTCTCATACAGTACCTAATTTATAGCTTAACTTCATCCTAAGTACCTGTTTGGGGGGGGGGGTCATATATATATATATTGGGTTTGGTACAATCTATTATTTAGGCATCTACTAGGTGTGTTACAATATATCCCCCATTGGTTCAGGGGAACTGATATAAATACTAACCCAGTTCATTCTCTTATAACAGAATACCATAGATTGGATAATTTATAAATAATAGAAATTTACTTCTTGTTCCGGAGGCCAAAAGTCTAGGATCAAGGCACTAGCAGGTGTGGTGTCTGGTGAGGTACTGTGTTTTATTGATGGTCCCTGATTGTGGTATCCTCACATGATGAAAGGTAGAATAGAAAGATAGAGACTGACAGACATAGAAGTCCCTTTTATAATGGTATTAATCTACTCAGTTCCCCCAGAGTCCTACCTCTTCAAACTATCATTTGGGGGATTAAGTTTCAGCACTTGGATTTTGGGTAGGATACAATGTGTTAGTTCATTTTTCATCACTATGATGAAGTACCTGAGTCAGTCTCCTTTGTGAAGCAAAGAGGGTTTTTTGCCTGTTACAGAGGACCAAGACCAAGGGGCTGCATCTGGTGATAGCTGGGGTGGTATAGAGTATCACATGGCAAGAGTCAAGGAGCATGTATATGTTTACGTGTCTCTTTTCATCTCCTCCTTCTTTTAAAGCCACCAGGATTCAACTGTTGGAACTCTACCCTGATAACTTTATCTAATCCTAATTACTTGCCAAAGACCTCAGTTCTAAACACCATAGGTGGATTAATTTTCTTCTTTCTTAGTACCTCATCATGGGGACTACATTTCAGCACATGAAGCTTTGAGGGATACACTGAAACCATGAAACAGTATGTCCTGAATGATACACTGAAACCATGAAACAGTATGTCCTGAATGTGTTAAGGAATATGAAATATGTAAATTGACCTTTTTGTATAATGAATGAGAAATTAGTTAATATTTGAATAATAAATTTCTCAACAGAAACTTATAATTTGATGCTTAAAGATAGTGAAGTAATAAGTAGATTCAGTTGACCTGTTTTCAGTATCATCACTGGGATCATTTTTGTTTTTTCTTTTACTCCTTTATTTTTATTTTTTATTTTGTTCTATTTAGTTATACATGACAGTAGAGTATATTTTGACATATCACACATGGAATATAACTTCCCATTTTTGTGGTTGTACATGATGTGGGGTTACACTGGTCATATACGAATATAGGAAAGTTATGTCCGATTTATTCTACCATCTTTCCTGTTTCCATTTCCCTCCCTTCCCTTCATTCCCCTTTGTCTAATCCATGAACTTTTGTTCTTCCCTTCCCCTCTCCCCATTCCACCCTATCCAGTCCTGTGACTGCCCCCCAATTGTGTACCAGCATCTGCATATCAGAACATTTGACCTTTGTTTTGGGGGGATTGACTTTTTTCACTTAGCATGATAGACTCCATTTTACCAGCAAATGCTATAATTTAATTCTGTTTATGACTGAGTAATATTCCATGGTGTATATATACCACATTTTCTCTATCCATTCATTTGTTGAAGGTAGACTCCATTTTACCAGCAAATGCTATAATTTAATTCTGTTTATGACTGAGTAATATTCCATGGTGTATATATACCACATTTTCTCTATCCATTTATTTGTTGAAGGTCAACTTGCTGGTTCCATAGCTCAGCTATTATGAATTGAGCTGCTATGAACGTTGATGTGGCCACACACTATAGTATGCTAATGTTAAGTCCTTTGGGTATATGTGGAGCAGTGGGATAACTAGGTCAAGTGGTGGTTCCATTCCAAGCTTTCTGAGCAATCTCCATACTGCTTTCAAGATGGTTACACCAATTTGCAGTCCCCCTAGCAATGTATGAGTATACCTTTTCCCCTACAACCTCACCAACATTTATTGTTACTTGTATTCTTGATAATTGCCATTCTGGTGGAGTGAGATGAAATCTCAGTGTAGTTTTAATCTGCATTCCGTTAATGATTATTGGTGTTTGAACTGGAAGATAAGAGCAGTATTGGGCTACTTTTTACTTAGTATTGTCCTTGAAAGTCCAGGTGAGTTGTGTTTTCTCCAGAATGCTTTTCTTACACAGTCTAATACCTTCACTTTCACCTCTTACATTTCAAATTTCCTAAGTGCCCTTTTGTCATTATAGAACAAAGATTTATCATTAGGTAGATTTTAGAATCCATAAATGAGACATTTGGGGAAATAATAAAATTTATTGAGTAACTTTTTTTTAATGGAAGCTTCCTTATAAAGCATACATGTTGTTCTTGTAATGTATTTACTTAGGTTCAAAAATTTATTTTGATATGGTATAAGGTAAGGATCTAATATTTTTTCTAGACATTCAATTTTCTTAATATCATATGTTTTTAAATCTATTCCTTGTTGGTTATTGATGTTCCTTTTAGCCTGTGATGACCACATAGTTTCATACAATTGCATCAGTATCTGGGTTTTATTCTGTCCCATCAATCTGTTGTTTATTGTGCTATTACCATGATGTTTCAGTTATGGTAACTTTGGAGTAAGCTTCTCATTATTAATCTGTCTTGAAACTTTTTTGTTTTTATTATTCTCATGGATATAACTTCTAGAAGCACTTTGCCACATTCCTGAAAAATTTTATTGGAATTATGATAAGCTCCCTTATTTCCTTAATTGGCCTTCATATCATGACAAAGAGACATTTGAGTACTGTTACAAGATGGTAGAGCAAAGGTTGACAGTATGCTTTCCTAAAATCTGTGTGGCTTATTTGTGTTCTTAATGGAATATTATCTGTTGAAAGGGCTAAGATGATTCTCTTCTGTAGGAGCAGTGGTGTATTGGTCAGGTTCACCAGAGAAGTAGAACCAATAGGATGTGTGTAATAAATAGAGATTTATTTTAAGGATCTGTCTCATGCAATTATGGGACTTGGCAAGCCCACATCTGCAGAGTGAACCAATAGACTGGAGACCCAGGGAAGAAGCAATGTTGCAGTTCAAGAATTCCCTCTTCCTTGGGCAATGCCATTCTTTTGTTCTGCTAGGTCTTCAGCTGATTGGATGAAGCCTACTCACCTGTAGAGGGCAAATCTGCTTTACTCAACCCACTGACTAAAATGTCTATCTCATCCAGAAACACTGTCACAGAAACATCCAGAACAATGTTTGACCACATGCCTGGTTACTGCAGCCAGCCAAATTAATACAGATTTAACTGTGGCAAATGGAATATACATTTCTATTTAAATATCAAAATGAATTGTATGGTACAATAGTCAGGTGTTGTGATAACTGCTAGTGAAAAGAGCCATTGGAATTAGAATTTTCTGTACAAGAATATATAATTGGTTTTACTGAGATTTTTTTCATGACCTACATTTTAATATTTATTGTAATAAATGCCAAAATGAGGTTTCAAAAGGCAGAACCATTTTTTTTTAATAGAGCATATGGATTCAAAGTCTAGGTTTTAAACACACAACGTTCTGTGAGGCAAATTTTTATTTTAGATGCTTATAATTTTCTCTTACCCTAGTTGAGTGTTACATATCTTTTTATTATACTAAAGGAGCAAACAGAATGTTTTCATTTGGCTCATAATAACTTAGTTATGGATTGATCATCTTTTTTTTTCTGATGTGCATGTGGGAGGGATAATATAAAGGCAAGGTAATTTTCTACAATGATTTTTGAAGGCTTAAAGAACATTTTTGCATATGTTTGCTTTTGAAAAATATTAAGACCTGATTAACTTAATGCAAAGTGAAAAGTTAAGTCCTTGCGTGAGCTAGTGATTGGTAATTCTACAAAAATATGTTCTTGACTTTAAAATTTTTGATGAGAATTCCTAAAATATGTCTGTCTCTTTATAAACCTGATCCTCTTTTATTTTAGAAGTAATTACAGCTACAACATCAATAAAACATAACTGAGTTGCTTTATCTTTAATATTCCCATAGCAGTTTATACATTTCTCTCTTCCAGCTTATGTCAATATATATTCATTATTTGTATATGGCTTTTTCATTTCTTTAGTTATAAATTCTGTAAGGGCAGGGACACAGTTCTGTTCACCTACCATTAACTGGGTACCACTATATATTAGTTGCTAATTGCCCTGGAGAGATTAGTCATCTAGATAGATAAATAATAGGTAAGTTTTAATACAGTATGGTTAAAAGAGTCATGTACCACAGAATGGCACGTCTTCTGAGTCTTGATCACTAGATATGTATTGTGTAGGTGTACTCTTGTCTTTCTCCTTCTACCTGGCTTTTCTTCACATCTGAGACCATTTACAACTTCTTAACACCGGTAGCATTCAGCTGCTGACTCCCTCCCCAAAATTGCCCTGTGATATAGAATGTTGCTATTACAGGCTTAAGGTCTCTAGCTTCAACTGGTAATTCTGTAATGCTTTTACATATTCCTTCTTTGTAAAATGTATCTTTCCTCCTTTTTTTGCTTAGAATATGCTTTATTGTCCTTAAAAGCTCAGCTCATATTACCTTGTTTGTGAGCATTTCCATATTTATACAACTGTATCAATAACATTGAATTGTGATAATGTACTAATCTCTCTCTTTTTCTTAGTAGACAGCTTACTGAAAATGATTTACATCCTACATCTTACATTTCTATAGGGATTCAGTAAAAACATACTTTCCTGGGATGATTTCTTCCACTCCTATGTCCCTCACTTATAAGTATATTCTAACAACTGGGAGACAGTTGCAGTGTGATGTGTATTTGGGTAAGCCTGAAGAAGGAATGCTGAATTTTGAAAATACAGTGCACTTTAGCTACATAATGTGAGGACTTGAAGAACATCCCAATGATGTAGGCCTCATGTGGAAAATTACTGAGGTGGGAAGGAACTTATTTCAGTAAGAAACTGAAAAGCTTGATGTCACTAGCAGGAAAAGGTCAAGAGATGAAAACTGGAAAGTGTAAGGGATCAAATTATGAAAGGACTTTTATGCCATCCTAAAATCATAGAAAAGTAAGTGAAAAACCACTAAAAACTGTGGTGATCATTTAAAGGACGGACCTGAGGATAGCCGTGAAGAAGAGGACACGTTTTTCTGAGACAAGGGTTAAGGACAGTTAATATCATTGGCTGGTCTAGGTGTAAAGGAACAACATATTTTTGCTCTGAATTACCAAGAAAGATAATGCTTGACAGTGATGGAGATAGTAAGTGTTTCAAAATATGAAAGGAAATGACTACAGAATAAAATGATTGCTGAATGTTGAATAAGATTATAAAATACTGATTTGTAGTGGTACGAATCCACTATTAAATCTAACACATTTAATAATATAAGAACTATTTTTAAATTGGGGACTATGAAATAGTATATAGCTAGAGCTAGAGTCATAGTATATAGTATATAGCTAGAGTCCTTTAGTATCAGAAGATTTAGAAGTAAGGTGAAGGTGGGGTTTTAGGGAACTTAGTTAATACTAGAATTGTAGAAATCTTTGTTGAGTAGGTATGGATGAAATTAATTGTAGAGAGAACTGATGGAAAAGGAGAAGATGAAAGAGGTTTCCATAAGTGTAAAAATTTAACAAGGAAATAAAAGACATGATATCAGAAATTGATTTCCAAATTTAAGCTTTCAAACAGAGCAGTTCTACATGATCATGAGACCCTGGGTGTGATATTGCAATGGATTGTTGAAGAGCAATGGGAATTGGGTCATATGTTAAAAGTCAGGGAAAGTAAGGCCAAGTTATTAACCATCTCAGAGTTTGAGATGGTGGCAGAAATTGGAGGTGGAGCAAGGAAATTGAAAGTAAACTATAGTGAACTTGAGGGTTAGAATATGAGTAATGAGAATAGTATAACATTACCAAATGGTAGAGGCTGAAAAGAGAGAAATTGTTTTTTATAATGTGCTTTTGGATAGCTAGACAGCAATGGTAGTCCTCTATTGAACATTTCTCAGGTACATCTTAAGATGACATAATGATCCATTCAGCTCTTTTTTCTTTATACTGAGGTTACTATAATGTCAATTTTAAGTGACTCAACTTTTTTATTGTTGTTGTTGTTGTTTTATTTTTCTGTGTCTCCTCTTGTTTCTTTTGTTTTCCTGGAAAAGCAGAGTAAATTTTATTTTACATTGACTTGTAGTTAGTATAACTTATAGTTAGTTTTAAATGAATCCATTGGATCACTCATTCTTTTAGATGTCTTATTAAGGAAATGACTTATTTGTAAAGCAGTATATAATCCTGTAGGCTCACAGTAAACATTAGGAAATGAAGGACTTCATAAAATCCTGCAGATGCCAAATCTCTTCAGCTTTGTTTACTTGATATATTCCTCCAGGGTATTTAACAGTAGAATCGAATGGATCCTTAACTGAAAATGTTCCTTTGCTGTGTTTTGTTACACGCTCATTCTCTTGGTCTAAAATGCACAAGTCCACACTTGGATGGGGAATGAATCTACAGTAATGATTTTCACCTTCTAGGTGAATAATTGTAGTTACGTACTCTGCTTTTACCACAGTCACTAGCACAGTCCTTCTGGTGTTTACTTTCTCAGTAAATATTTTTATTTTTTAATAGTACAATTTTTAAAATTTTAGCAACTGCTTTTATGACCTAGTTAGTGGTAATTTTAAAGAAAAAGTCAAACTAGCATGTCTCCCTGCTTATTCTGGTGAGATTTCTAAACACAACTTCTACTCCCACAACTTACATTATCCCTGGAATTGAAATGGCTGTAAGACTATCGAAATCATTTATTGTAATTTTATAAAATGAGTCTCACAACTTAATCTTTTAGTAAGACCTATTTCTGATGATGAGTCATTGTATAAATGGGGTTTGTTCTGTTCTTTCTTTTCATGACTGCATACATTCTTTTCTTTCTTGCATCTCTGTTCCTTTTGTGTGTTTAAGATCTTTCTGGGGGAAAAAGGTTCTCATCATGAGAGAAATGTCATTTTATTCACACATACACCCCCACATATTTCATACGCTTCCATTTTCTTTTAGAAACATTAATTTCTCATTTGTTGGGCCATGAATTTACTTTTAGTCAGCATATTCCTCTTACGTGTTTTAAACCCACTTCACTTTCTGTAGACTTGTTACCTTTCTTTTCTTGACCCAGCCTCATTTTAACTACTCCAAAATAGTATACATCCTTTTCTTATTCAGTTATCTTGCTTTAGTTCTTATTCCTGTAAAATATGTTAAGTAAGAATATTTTTCACTTTGTGATTTGGCAAGTGTGGTCAAGGTGTTGTGAACAATATATATATTCCAAATGACAGTTGTGGTAGACAGAGCACCAGACTAGGAATCAGAAATACTGGTTTCTTATCTTTTCCAATATAATCATATCATATAGTCATCTTTATGATATGAAGAACATGATTGTTCATGCCTATCTCACATGACTTTTAAAAACAAAGAGATAAAGCTGGGTCCATAAGAGTGAATGGCTTTTGATCAGATACCTTTGAATGAGGGCAGTGTAAGTCTGAGTAAGAATTAACTAAAATGTAGGGTGGATGGGGCTGGCATTTTATTTTATTTGTTATTAATAGAAGGGTTAGTTTAGGTTACTCTCAAGTTAGTGTGGTTAGAGATAAGAGATAGGATTGGAAAATATGAATGCCTTTGAATGTTTATTTAAAGGTTGTGGAGGATCACTTAAAGATTTAGAGAAGTGGCAAAATTTGCATTTCTTGACGTTTATTTTGTATCATCATAGATGACAGATTGGGTATAGGGGAAGCCAGAATGGAGATAGGGAGACTTTTAAGGCTGTTGCGTTGAATAAGGTCAGAACTAAGAACTTGAAGTGGCAGGAATGTAGAAAGGAAACAATAGATGTAAAAGATACTTGTGAGATGGAAATCTTTGGAACCTGTGTTCTGATTAAATGTGGGTGGTAGGAAGGCATTTACTAAAAGACAAATTTATAATTAATCTATGATTTCTGGCTTAGATTCCCTACAATTCACTGAGATAAAAATCAGAATGAATTTAAAGCAAAGAGTAAATTAGGTTTGGGATATGTTAAATGCGAGATATTTATGGTATCTCCCAGTGCAAATATTTTGTTTCCTATTTGATAAGAGAGAATTTGGGACTTGGTAGTAAATGAAGTCTTGGATTTGGATCAGATTGCCCAGGCATAGGGCCAGATTTCTTTGTTATACCTATTTTTAAATCTTCCCCTTGAGGAATGTACAGTTCCTCAGAAGCCAGGATACCCATGGTCCTTTGAGTCATATTACTGGTCCTTTTAGTCAGTTCCAAACCTGAGTTCTCACCGAAAATAGATCCTCTCCACAAAGTCTTCCATAAGGATCCTTAGAACATGTAACATCAAAATACCATTGTTCTCATAACTAAGCAAAACTTAAAACATCTTTTATTATGTGAAATCTATATTACCAATTTAATCTAAATACCTTTTTAACCAAATGGAGTCATAGTAACAGCATTTTATTTTTATAACTTGTAGTTGGTGTTTACTTATCAGATGCTCTTATTAGTTTGTCTTCATGAAACTATATGATAATCTAATAAATTCAGCTTATTATGATAGCACCCCTGAAAACTCCCTGTTGATATTTAACTGAGATAACTATTTTAATGTATTTAATTGGTTAGCATTGTTGGGAACTTTACCGTTTCTCAAACCATAATCTTAAATGACAAGTTCCTGGCTATTCCCATCTTCTCCCTTCTTTGTCCTATCTAGTTATTGTCCTTGAGGTGTTGTAAGCATTGTGCTTTAACTTCTCTCCATACAACATTGTAACCTGGTTTCTTAGTTTACTCTTCTTTCCAGTTTCTTTGACCTGAATGCCCAGTTTTAAGTGTCATAACTGGGCTGCCTCCTTGTCTTTAGGAGGCCAGATGGGGTGTAGAGATAGAGCTTTCAAGGACTGCACGGGCCCTGGGCATGACTCCTACATTAGCTTCTACATATCTTATTTTAGAGTAGTAATTGCCCTTTGTATTTGGGTCCTGCAGAATTCAAAGGGTGCTTCTAGCTGCCTGTAATTTGTAGGCATATTCAAACATTTTATATGACTGCACCTAAGTATGAAGGAGGAGAAAGATGTTGAATCGATTCTAGCAAATGTGAGTCATATCAAAGGAGTATAGTTAAAAATGCCAATAGTAGTCTGGCTAAAGATAATGAAAAGTCTACCTTTCTTTAAAAGAATCCTTGATCACGGTGCCTTTTTAAAAAATTTAGTTTTGTTTTAATAAGTTGGTATTTATTGGAACTTGCAAACACCAACCTCTGATTTTTTTAATTCATTTCAGGGGTGCTCACAAACATCTGAGAATGTCTATGAGTTTGCATGTAAAGGTACAGTTTGAGATGTAGTAGGTTGCCAATGCAGAAAGTACATATAAAATGAGGTTAAAACTTGGTATTTATTGAACCGTGGTGTTTTCATGAAACAGTAGCATTTTGTTTTTTATATTTTTACAACAAAGAAAAAGGGTAATTCCAGATGGTTAGATTCTAACCCTTCACAGAAATCCACTTGCTAGCAGGTAATACTATTCCCAAATTTTTGATTCCTGTTTTAGCACAGCTGTTCTCCCAATTGCTTTGATTGTAATCTGTGGAAAGTCTTACCAGAGAGCAAGAGTTTGCATTATTTTCCCCTTGCCCCTGACATTCAGCTCTGATATTTAGCCATTCTTTTAGTTATATAGTTAAAATGAGGCATGCATGGGTGATTTGCAGTTAGCTCGCCTCCACACACACAAATGCCTCTGCTCCACATCTAATCATGATTCATGCCTTATGCCAGACTCTTGCTGCCATCCCAGTACCAGCAGATGGTGGGGCTAGACCCCTGGGGCAGCCTGACCCAGTGTTGCAGGTGATATGTCTTCTGGTAGCAGTGGTCAGAAAAGGAAGCGTTGTTTGTTTTGTTTTGTTTTGTTTTAAATGGCAAGTTGAGTTCAGTTCATTTTGGCTTCTCGCTTTAAAAAAATTAATTAATGAACATTAGGTGTTAGATTTTCAAGTGATTCCTTAAAAAATTATTAGTCCAAGATACATAATAAAAGCATATACTGGGAGTGATACATTATTTTAACTCAGAATCTTAGGTACTAAAGGGATGCATGGGATAACAGCTTTTAATTTTTTATCAGAACTCATAATTAGAGATACATTTTATATATTACAAGTATGCATATGTGTACAGTCACTTATGCTTGTGTGTATACATAACCCAAAATTTCACTGTTTTACCTTACAATGTGTAGTTTTTCTCCTACTTTTTATTGGTAGTGTTAATTCTGTCTCTAAGAAATTGCTGGTAATCATTCACCAATAAAATTTCAGAGCTTGCTAATGAGTTGGGACCTAGAATTTGAAAAGCACTGTATTATACAAACAGTTGGCACTTACTATTAAAGTATATTTTATGGGTTTTTCTCAAATTATCCTATTAAAATTATTTTCATACTCTTGAATCACATCAGCTGCCATTTACTTAAGAATTTTGTAGTATTTTCCATTATTTGTATGTATATGCAAGGTCTAAAGGATATAGAAGAGCCATGCATAGAAACAAATTTAAAATTGAATTTTTTAATGCATCTTATCTTTAGACACATACCAGTTCTCTTTATTATTTATAAAGAGTAAATTTATTTCCTTGAGCTTTTATTTTCATCATCATTCCTGTTATCCTTTATTTTAATAGGTCCTCTTTCAAAGACAGATACATGAAATAGTTTGATTGTATAGGCTCCTTAAGGAAAGAAGTTGGAGACCTCCTGAATTTCTGTATGACCAAATAGAGTTCTGAATGCTATAGATTTTACTATTTCCTTTCTTTGTTAGTGGCAGTTGGAATGAGTTGTATGAGAAATACAGTAGTCATATGGAACTATATAATCTCAGCTATCACTTGTTCATTATATGTAAAATGAAGTAGGGATTTTGCTCATTATTATTTCCAACTTTTTTTTACTTGTTGCAGTGCTGAAGTTTAAACCCAGGGCCTTGCACATGGCACGCAAGTGCTCTATCTCCAGTCCTATAATTGTCATATTTTAAGTGGCAATATCGTTATAGAGAACAATAGAATTTATATAAAGCAATATTCTATTATAGCTGTAAAAATTCAAAAGGGACATAGAAAAAGCATTCCTGTTCTGAGTAGACAGACTTAAAACTAACATTAAAAGTAAGTGTTCTCTGTAAATGATATATTCAGAAAGAATCTCTTAATAGTCTGACTGTAGATAGACAAAATATTATAAAGTGTTTTTTGTGATTAAAACCTAAGATCAATCAGTTCATGGAGCAGAAGATAATTTTATATAAACATACATTTGAATGTATGTCAAAACCAATTTCTATTATGGATAGGAAGATTCTTGAAGAATTTATTGCAGATTACGTTGTCAATGTTAGTATTAAAGATTTTCATTGAAACTCTTTGTATTATTTCTTTCAGATATGGAAACAAGTGAAAAAATGCAAGGAAGTGGAATACTTCAAGTGTTCGCAAGTCTTTTGACTCCACAGTCTTCCTGCACAGCCAAAGTAGCTAACATCATAGCAGAAGTAGCCAAAAATGGTGAGGTTTTCCTCAAGAACTTTTCTGCTGGGAACATCTTCAGTTTTACACCTTACTTGTCAGTATGTTTATTATGTTTTAATTTTAGAGATTAGATTTTATTTTCTATTCTCCTTTCTTTGACTTTTTTTTCATGTAATTGTTTTAAATGACTACAGCTATAGTCATTTAATTCATACATTTCTCATTTGCTATTTCATTCCTTCAGAGAGGAACTAAGGGAAAGCACTGCTAGTCTTAGCTATATTTGCATTATTTATTACTTTGCATACACAATTCTTAAGCTTGTCATTAAGTCTTTCATCTTCATTGTCACAGGAGAGTTACCTTTTCTGATATGTATGTTGATTTGTGTTATATCCAGAAAGCCTTCCTTTTTTTTTTTCTATTTTCTTTTTCACAGTCTTGCTTGTCCTTCTGACATTGGTGCTTGACATCAACAGTGCAGTTGGAATGTATGTTCTGTTTTCTGCACTTGCTTTCCTGGAAAACATCTATTTCTTAAGTTTCCATTTAAGAATATTTTGGAAAAACAGCAACAGCAAAGTTAGATTGGTATAATACTTAATTTGTTATTTATGGATTATTTATATCCAGTGAGAGATTTTTTGGAAGAATGATAGCAGAAATGTTTACGTATGATTTTAATTCAGTCAGTTTGAGAAAACACTGCATTCCTAAAGCAGTTTTTTAAGCATGAGGGAAAGCCTCATGTAGTAATACCTTTAGTGTGCTTCAGTTTGTCAAAGTTTGATATTTTTTTTAGGCCTCTCTTTTTTAGTATGTTGCACACTTTAATATGTTCCATATTATACTTTAAAGAGAAGAAATTTTTTTAAAATTCTGGTTTCATTTGGTTAATCATCCTTCCAGGTGGCTTTGTAATGTACTATTATGTATCGTTTATGGCTGTAAAAGTGTGTTCTTATGTATGTTCTTGGAAAATAGTCACAGAATGGTTTTGTTTAAAGGTTATCATCATGCCTTTAGGCTTTAATTAGGCTGTATATTTTGTTGTTGTTACTTGTATGTCACATCTAAGAATCAAATCTAGTTTAAATATGGAACCTCTCTAGACATTGTTTATGTCTTAGCCCAATCCTATCAAAATCTTCTTAAATACAAGTATCTTGTTTTTTAAGATAGGTAGTTAATTTTAACCTCATTAGAATCATACCATAGATTTTCAGAAATCAGTGTAGAGATACAATTTTTATCTTAAAAACACTCTTTCTTAAGAATGGGCACAAATAATTTGGTATATAATCAGAAATTTTGGATTGCTGTGAAATGCTCAATATATTGCTCTATATGTTCTTAATATCATTGCTCATAATGCTTTGTCACAGTTTCATGACAACTGCTACTAGAGGTTTTTTTCTAATAATACTCTGTGTTCTAAAGACATAATGGAATTTTTAGCATAACTTTAAATCAAAGGCTAATGAAAAGGGTGTATTGCTAACCTCTACTAGTTAAAATTAAGAATATTCATTGGATGTTTATTGCTTAATGACCATATTGCTTTTTTTCAAGTGACCAACTGAGAAAATAGATCAGAATTTTTTTAACACAAGTACTTATCATCAGAAATACAACATGATCCAACAGACTATATTAATTATGCTAAAATTAGCATATACTTCATAGATTCAGAATAAACAAAATATATTTAAATATTTTTGTACAAAAAGAAGCCCTAAAAATTTAATAAATCTGGCTCTGTGCTGACATTCATACTTCAAAGGATTAATAAGATAATACATGCAGAACTTTAATGTGGGAGGATAGCTATGACCATCTTTATGGTAAAAGATTTTTAGACCTTTTTAAATAAAGCATTACCTTATATAAAAAACTTGACTGATTTGGGGCAGTGGAATAATAAGCAAGATAGGAAGACTATATGAATACTTCTTCCTTTTCAGAAATAGGCTCTGAAGATAACTAATAATAATTTTAACACTACTATTATGTGCCTTCATTGTGCCAAGTATTATGTACATTATTTCAAATTCTGTGACAATCTGTTTTCTTAGGTGTGAATCAACTTTGTTTTTAAATTTTGTCATTGAGATAGTACGATGCCTATTCCTTAAAACCTATGAATTGTATTTCTGTATTGAAATCCACACATGATACAAAAATAAAAAATAATTCTGTGTTATATAGATATACATATATACAAATACTTAATAATTTCTGCTTTCCAAAACCTAATGACTTTGCTGACTTTGATTTCTACTCATTATTACTCTGTATGCATTTTTATTTCAGCCTCCCTTTATAGTATTCCCCAGCCTCTCCCTTCTCAAGAAGTTTTTTTCAGTTCTCTGGAGCTCAGATTGCCAAGAGTGAGAATTTGATTTTCCTTTAGTTCATCACCATTACTGTGCTTAGCAGGTCTTGAAGAGTAGACCATCTTTTTAGACTATTGACCAGCCCTACATAGTCTCGCCTTGAGTCAGAATCCAGCCTGCTGTGATCAGGGTCAGACTCTTTGGTGGGAACACAGGCATGTGTACAGTAGGGACCTGTTTGAATAAGAGTGACTGCCATCACAGCAATTCTGAAGCCTCTCAATATAATATATAATGTTTTAAACATATTCTAATATAGTTTGAAAATATATGTATCTGAAGCATGGTTTTTAAATTAGCTAAGAAAGGTTGCTGTTCTTAGTTAAAAATGGTTTTTTTAAGAGGAGTTTACTTTCTCCAGAGGCCAGCAGTATTGCCTTTACATTGACTAAAAGCTGAGGACTATACCAGCCTTGTTCTTTTTATGTTTCTGAGTAAAATACAGTTCAGTTTTATTTAATGCCACAGTTTTCCTTTAATTATTTACCTTCAAGCATTCCGAGAATACCTGAATCTTTTAATTGTGAAATCAGTTGTGAAAAATTGGTATGTAAGCAGGCTGGGAGATAGCTCAGTTGGTAGAGTGCTTGCCTCACAAGCAGAAGGCCCTGGGTTCAATACCCAGCACTGGAAAGAAAAAAAAAATTGGTATATAAGCATTTAAGTCATAAGAGCAAAGAATAGTTAATACCTCGATGTTTTCATTGCTTGAGGAATAGTAGCAACAAACAAACAAAATAATATATAACAATGTGTTCCATTTATGAAATGAGTGTAGATCATATTATTACTGACTTTCTTATGTTAAGAGTTGTCAGTGAAATGATCCCAACTGATGGAACCTAGGTATAGCTTGGCGAAAGGGATAATAAACATTGGTCTTTAATTTGAGTTGGTGACATGTTAATTTAATATTTAAAATCTATAAAGATTTATAAAGTAATAGTTAATGTAAGAGGTAGATAAATAGATTGATGTGCCATCTCCTGTAGATGGTCACTGAATTCATGGGCATGTGTAGCATAATTTGTTTTTCTGACAAGTGGTAGGATACCTTCTACTACTGCAGTGTTTTAACATCTCAGTTGATAGATACCATTGTTAAGCTTTGTTATCACTGATGTGATAAACTAAAAGGTTAACTTAAGGTTAGCTTTAAAATAGGAAGTAATTTTAATCTTGGAATTTTAATCACAGAAAGTTTTCAGTGATAAGAGAAAGAATAGGAATGGTACCCTGTGACTTATAGCTATTTTAGGGGGAGGGGAAGATTTTTTTGGTTTTTGGCAGTACTGGGAATTGAACCCAGAGCCTCATGTAGGCTAAGCAAGCACTGTACTGCTGAGCCACATCCCTATCCCCCCAATAGGAAGGTGTTTTAGAGGTGACAGTTCACATCACAGCCCTCTGTGTTATGCTCTAATTTGAAAATGAAAGGAGAGGGCGATTATTACTTATGAGAATACAGGTGAATCAGAAACAAAGGAATGTATCTTCTTGAATGTGAGAGTGAGAAGATAGTTATTTTTCAGTAGGACAAATTATAGATTAAGGATTTAGCTCTGTTTGCTTACCTTTATTGAACAGAACATCCTGATGGTTTAAGTTTTGATGTCCAAAATGACTATTCTGATATTGGTTATTGGAAAATTTTTTTCAATTACATATCTTCATTAGTCTTAAATTTTGTAGTGTCCCCTCATGAAGCACTGTAAAGTGGTTATTTCCAATCATGACCATAGTGGTAGCATTGGAAGTCAATTAGTGGAAAATGATACACTATAAAGATAAGGGAAAAATGAGTTTGCAGTATAAGAAAACTTAACATTTGGTGCTTTAGACCTATAAATGTGTGGGTACAACAGCTGATATTAAGTGCTCCATAAAAAATGGGTTTTAATAAAGAATAGGAATGAAAATAAAGGAGTATGTGATTTTAATACGTCTTACCAGTTGAAAGGTAATATGATTTATAATGATCCAGTGGGGTGCTTTTTTTTAAAAAAAAATTGTTATTTTGGCTGTTTAGAGAACATATAGTAAAGAATCAGGCCATGTGATGGATTAGTTTATAACTGTAGTATTTTAATTACCAGGCTCATAGAAAGAACATTGCCATCATCACATGCTACTTCCAAAGCACATTCAGTTATTGTAAGAAGATAGTGATAAATTAGTGGTAATGAAAGTTAATTAAAAATCCTTTTGGTTTATGGCAGAAATTATCAACAAAGAAAAATATGACCCCCTCATTTTTGTGAACTTATTTCATGAACTATTTAGTAGGGTCATAACAGGGTATTTTTGAATAGAAATGTACTTTTCAAATAGTAAGTCACCGTAAACATTTTAATAGTAGATACTTAATTTACTAAGGGAGATGTTAATGTAAATTGTGAATCTGTAGAATTTTAATTAAATATACCTTTTATTTTCAGAATTTATGCGAATTCCGTGTGTGGATGCTGGATTGATTTCACCACTGGTACAGCTGCTAAATAGCAAAGACCAGGAAGTGCTGCTGCAAACTGGCAGGGCTCTAGGAAACATATGTTACGATAGCCGTAAGTGTTGAGATGTCAGTAATACACTTGTAAATGTTTAAGAATTGTGATTTTCAGATTAATTTAATTTTTTTGTTAGGACTGACTCTTCTAGGCTGACCAATACATTAACGTGGGCTAGCATGATTTAGCTCTACTCACTTGGCAGAACCACTGTGGCCTACAGGCCACTGTATTCTTAACTAAGAAGTGACAGGAAATTATCTTCCTCTGTTACCATAAGAGGTATTTTCTGATGAGAGAGTAAGTATGTTTCTAAAATTGGGGCTTTCAAATTTAGCAAAAATACATATAAATAAATAAATAAATTCAGTAAACCTTAGGGTTTATGAAAGATGTGTGTCTGAATGAGAATGCTTGTGGACAGTTTTTAAAGTGTCTGAGTCTGTCCAAATAAAATTTTAATTGCTTTTTATTCAGTGAAAACATTCAGAAAACCCATTATCTTCTCAAAAGCTAGATTGACATTTGCATTGACTCCATTGCAACTTGTCATTATTCCATTGTCATCTTCAGCACCTTCTATAACACACTGTTCTGGACAAAGCAAAACAAGAACTTGGGTATGGGTGTATTGCAAAAATGTTACAATGTCTACTGCTTCTTCCCGTATATAAACAAAATACAGAAAACCCTTGGTTGAAATCAATTGAATTAGGCTTAACCTGATTTTCCTTACATTTCTATTTTCTAAGCCCAGACCACATACTTATCATTCACTTTTAAAGCCTTCTGGAAATTTAGTCTTATTTATATAACTAGTATAACTTTTAATGCCTAAATTCCTTGTTAACATCTCAAGTGAGTGGTGTTTTATTGCCAACACAAAACGGGTGACCCTTTTATAATAGGTAGTGCTTCAAAAAGTGATTCATGCTTATGAACCAGGTAGAAATTAAGAGTATGAATATTAATTTATGATAAAAGAAAGAAGAAAAAAATTGAAATTATAGTTACAGTTATAACTGTCCTATAGCAGACTGGTAAGGCTGGCCTCATTTGTTCTCCCTTCCTTCCTTTTTCTGTAATGTGTTATGAGCCTTAAGTTTAAATTATCAGTGACATGTCTAAGGATGTGGCGGTCTTACATCAATTTTAATTTATAGTTTCTAGTCTCCAGCGCTGCCTATAAATTTACTTATCTGCTCCTTTGCTTCTGTTTGTTTTATCTTAGAGCATTAGCTTTATTCACAAAATGCTAGTACTTTATGTTTATAATTTTGCATTTTCATAATTATGATTTTTATTATATACTATGTCTTGTAATCTCCACTCTCAAGAATGAGCCATTTTACATTTTGTGATTGATTTTAGCAATCTGTTAAAAAAGACCTCCACACAGTAATAGGCAAGGATTAATGATATGTAGTTGGAGAGTATTGGTTATTACTCTTTTTATTCTTATCCTCCTTCTATTTTTTACTAGGATTTAAGGCTATGGGAAGTATTCTTTAAGCCTTGTTCAGCTTAGTTATTCTTGAATTGAACATTGTTTGGACATAGGGAATATTATCTGTTTTGAGGACGTTTGTCCTGGAGTTTTACTTAGTATTGACAAAACAGAAGAAACAGTGAGTGATCTTTTATCTAATATTGCAGTATATTTTGTGGGCACAGAGTAATTTATTTCCTGTGTACTCTGAAAATCCTTGAAGTTAGAATAATAAATGTCCAGTTAATAATGTTATCATTTTGGTGAAGTTGAAGTCCATTATTATCATGTTTATCATATCCATTTCCTATATCTTAGGAGATACACAGTAAAGTTCTGTGGATATGCTTTAAGTTATGAAGTTTTTTTTTTTGTTTGTTTCACTTATTTATAACTACTTCATCCTCATTTGGTTCAATGGAAATTATGGTTGAATGGTAATTAAGAGTAGTGAATACAAGCCATGGTTTTATGCTTTTAGGCCTTGGTTAAGGAAAATGAAGTTGGCATTCTTAAAAATGAGTATACGTAAGAATTGATATATTGCTGTAACTTAAGTATGATGAGCATGTGTATATGAATATACTTTCCTTAAGACTGCATGCTTTCTTATTATCTTTTAATTTGAAATTAAGTTTCTGTGAATTTAGTGATTTCTCCAGAATTATTATAGGAACACAAGAATCTGTATTCAAATTTAAAGAATGATGTAAAAGTCTGTAAATGTGATACTTGTATGGTTACTTATGAATTTACTTGAAATGTGTTTCTTATTTATTTTCTTTTAACAAACCTAAAACATAGGTTTCTCTCTTTTTTAAAAGTTTTTAATGGCTTCTTATTCTAATTAATTCATCAACCTTCTTCCCTCTCAAAAAGGTAATGTTTTATTTTTGAAGGAAAATAGAAAGCTATGTGAGAGCCTTGTAAATACATGAAAGTTTTTTCTTCCAAATACAGTATGTTTTAAATTCACACTTATGTTTCATCAAACTTACTTGTCAAGTTTAAGCAGTTGACTTAAAATGTTTTACTAATGTACTCCAAACGAATCACTTCTTAGTGTGATTTTTATTCAGGGTGATAGTAAGTTGCAGTAGATACTAAAGCTGATATATACAGAAAGTACTGTAAGCAATTCACTATTGGAGGAAAAAATTCAAGAAATTTGCATGTGTGTTATGTATTTTTACTTACAAAGTAAAGCATATGCTGACATATTTCAGTTAAAATAGTTTATTTGAAAGGAGGGAAGCTCCCTCTGAAGAAAGAAATACCATAAAATTCATGGAAATCTTTAAAAAAGAAGTAGGTCAGATTTCAGTTTTAACAGACTCGACAGTTTCCATTTTAGGAACTCTTCCTAATGGAAGAAACGGTCTTATATAATCTTAACATCAAGTAACAGACTGACATAACTACTAAATAGAACAGTGTAAGGCTTCGTTGCTGATGAACTTTTTGAATCCCAATTCCCCTCTTGCATATACAGATGAAAGAATCATTGACTGGGAACCTTTTTCATTTAAAACACCTGGTCTATTTCTTTTCTCCCAAATAGCTTCCGAGAAGCTTCATTTATGAGTTTCTCTTTCAAAGTATCCAAACAGACTTTTATACAAACAACATTTTAAAACTTTTGCCCTTTAACTTTGCCAAAATAACTCTTTTTATAAGAGATTTGACATCTCTCAAAGAAGAGAAAAAAATTGTATTTCAATTTAGAAGGAAATGCTCAGGAATGTGGTTTTAAATAAAGAGAAGCAATATCATATTTCAAAAATGCATTGTTTGACCTATTAATTACACATTCTTCTCAAAGGTGATATAAAAAAAATGAGTGTTGGTTTCTTCCTGTATGGCCATCTTTGTGGCATTCCATTCTTTCATTGATTTATTCTGTTTATACAACTGTGCACTTTTTAAATTGATATATTTTAATGACTTTATAGTCTTGAAAAGCCTCATGTTAAGTTCCCATCCTGTGTTTATAATTTCAAGGGATAATTTGGCAATTGGAGATTGAGTTTTCCATGTTTGTGACTATTTTTGCCTGAGGCCTGGAAATCACTGGGTGTTTGATGCATTAGTTAAAAGATATTAGTAGAGGCAGGAGAAAATGATTACATAAAATTAAATATTTGTCTTTTTTATTCAAAGAGGAAAAATCACATGAACATTTTTAAATCAAATATTCCTCTTTACAGAAATAAAATTTATGTTATAATTAGTCCCATGATTGGAAAGATATGGACACTTAAGGAAGAAAGCTGATGTGGTAGCTTGTTTCACATGATGTAAAAGAGAAAATTATATTATTGATTACTGATGAGTAAATAAATATTGAGAATGAGAGTAATCAGACCTGGCAAAGAGAGTATTTATGAAATAAATATTATTAATTTAATTGACTTCAAATAATATTGATGCTCAAATATATGAATGCACCCATTTGTATGTTAGTAATTCTTACTGTGCTACACTATTTTTACATAAAGGATTAAGAAAGAATGTAAGGTTATGACTGCAAATGCTGAAAATGATAGTGTATTTATACTATTTTGTACAAGAAGTTGGTCAGATAACTGTGTATTAATACAGTACAGACATGCTTTGAAATTGCCCAAGTAATCAAAGTGTATTTGCAGCTGTTGTAATTAACAGGGAACTATTTATGAGTGGCATTTAAAAATAAATATTTATTTCAATGATATACATTAGATTATTTGATATGTTATTAAAAATTTTTGGAGGTCTATTGCCAATTTTTTTCATCATTTAGTTTTAGAATAAAGTAGAATTGTCAATCAGTAAGTAACATAAAAATAAGATTCTCAACTTTGATCAGTTTATTTTGTGAATGAGTCTGTTATCAAAGTGTATTATATATATAAGTATAAGCAACTATATGGTATTTTTAGAGAAATTATAATTATAACTCATAATCACATGAAAATATTTCATTGTAAAGATGCCATTAAGTATATAAAGTAGATACTGTTTTATAACCCTTTCTCAAACTGAAAAAAGGTGGATGCATAAAAGCTTTTAAAGTAGGAAAAAAATAACATGAACAAAGGAACACAGCTTGAGAATAGAGTACACATTAAATATATGAGTTTGGCAGAATAAAAATAAATAGATGATGAGAGTACTAATTGCAGATGTTTTTTAGAAATTAATCAAACAGTCTGTTGCTTAGGAAAATTAATATAATTATGATATAAAATTTGTATAACTGTGTTTAAAATCTTAACATGCCCCCAGAAGGCAGATGTAATGGATATGATTTACAGCTCTGCATTTATTGAGTTGTCGTTTAATTTTTCTGATTTTAGTTTCCTCATTGGTAAAGTAGGTTTGTTATATGGATTAAATAAGGTTTATATATAAAAGTATCACACAGATTATAAATTACTGTGCAAAGCAAATACTGTGATTATTATTTCTAAAATGTGTGCTGCAGCCTAATGTAATACACACACACACACACACACACACACACACACACACAAATATTTACAGTGAAGCTATGAAAGCCAGAAAGGGAGGCAAAGATAAATCTGGGAGGAACAATGGATAATATATTTAATAACTATAACTATATGAAAGATACATAGTTACAGAGCTTGAGCTTCTTCGTAGCCAAGATGGAGAGTTAATATCCTATGTAATTTTTATGTCATGCTAAAAAGAAATTTTCCATTTCTTAAAGAAACAAACAAACAGACAAAATGCTAGAAGGAATTTATCCATAGGATATCCTTAGTTCACCAGTGATTCTTTGCACATACCTAGTTAAAACTTGTAAAGAATATTGACTGGTATTATAGTATAGTTCAATACTAGTTCTGCAAATCTTGCCCAAAGTGTTCTCCATGTCATTGTTTCTTGTATTAATTGTCAGTAGAATCTAAGAAATAGGGACTGGGGTTGTGGCTCAGTGGTAGAGTGCTTGCCTAGCTCCTGTGAGGCACTGGGTTTGACCCTCAGCACCACAAAAAAAAAATAAATAAATAAAGTGAAAGTTAAAAAAAAAAAAAAAAGGGTTAGCTCGCCTTTAAAGAAAAAAAAGAATCTAAGAAATAATAGTATTTTAGTGAGGATAGTTTTATTTGGGAAACAGTCCAAGTATGTTAACTTTGGATAGTTTGAACTTGGTTCAGGTATATAGTCTAAAATTTGAAGTTTTGATTTGAATATATTTTAGTTGAGTTTTAAATCAGAATACAATTCTACTCTGCATTCATTATCCCTGGTCATTTTCTTCATGTCACATAACATATACAAGTTGTGTTACCTGAGATGAAAAAAATTTGTTTATCTTTGTTGTTCATTGTCAGTTTGATGAAAATCCAGTTTGCATGACATTATTTAAAATACCACATTGGCGATGTTGCATCAACCTACACCTATAATAAGATTGCTTACAATCATACATGTCCACACATATACATTAGTGCATGTAAAAACTGATGCAGTCTGAATAGGCTCTGTAAATGATACCAGCCAGGATATTGTACTTGAGTTGTTTGATATTACCATTGTAGGAATCTGAATAAAATATATAAAGACTTTTCTTTCCTTTCTTTCTTCTGTCTTTCTTTTCCTTTGTAGTACTGTATGGTCGAACCCAGGCTCTCTACCATGCCTTTTTTTATTTAGAGACAAGGTCTCACCAAGTTGCCCAGACTGGCCTGGAACTTCGAATTCTGTCTCATTCTCCCTAGTCACAAGGGTTAAAGGCCTATTCTACCATGCACAGCTATACAAGACTTTTCTTGTGCTTTTTGGGTTGTTTTGGTTTTTCCTTTCTTCTTTGGTAAATTCTGAGTCACTAATTATATCTAAATAAAAAGTCCAAAACCTTCCTATATTCAGGATTCATATATATAAAGCAACTTGTTTCTATTACCCCTTGAGGGAGGGAATGGGGTAGCACACACACAATTTTAAAGCATAGCCTAAAATATGCTTTGTTTTGTTTTTACCGGGTTTGTACAATTAAAGGGCAAAGTTTCCTTTAATTTTTCCCCCTCCAAAAATTAGGGAAAAAATTATTTTAAAAAGTCAACCCCAAAATAAGATTTAGGTAGAGAGAAATCATAATTCATGTTCTTGGGATAGGATCCATTGGTCAAGGACAAAGTGGATTTCTGAGAGAAGGTGTAATTGATGGGGAAAGCCCCCCCCCCCACATGCTTCCCCCTGTGTGTGCGTGCATGCACATGGGGTGGGGTAGGGGAGAGGTACTGAAATTATGAACACAGGTCGGTATAAGAACAAAAAAGTACATTTCTTTTTTTTCTTTTTCTTTTTTTTCTGAATGGAAAACAAAGGTGGATGAATTTAAGCTAAGTAGGTGTTTTCTCAGTTAAGATTAACATGCAGACAGAAAATATTGCTAAATTAAAGATTATGGTATTTAGAAGCATTTTTGTTTTACACCTTTATTTATTTATACTTGACAAAATTGTATGTGTTTAAGGTGTACAGTCGATGATGTGAGATACACACATTGTGAAATGATTGCCACAATCAAGTTAAGACATCTTTCATCTCACCTAGTTACATCATGTACATGTGCCTGCAGTAAGATCCATCCTTTTCGTAAATTTAAAACATGCATTGCATTGTCATTAAATATAAGCTCCATGCTATACATAAATCCCCAGAATGTATTCATATTATAATTGAAAGTTTATCGCCTTTGGCTACCATTTCTTCATTTCCCCCACCTACCAACCCCTGACAACCACAATTCTACTCTGTTTTTCAATGAGCTCAACTTGTTAACAGTCCACATGTAAGAGTATTTTTCTTTCTGTGTCTGGCTTGTTTCATTTAGCAGAATGTCCTTAAGTTTATCATTGTTATTGCAAATGGCAGGATTTCCTTTATCAAGACTGAATGATATTTCAGTGTCTGTATGTATGTGTATATGTAGTCACGATATCTTTATCCATTTGTCCATCAATAGATACTCAGATTGTTTTCATTTCTTGACAGTTGTAAATAATACCACAGTGATTATGGGATAGGAGCTATCTCTGGACATACTAATTTCATTTCCTCTAGCTATATGCCTAGAAGTGGGATTATGTATTTTAATTCATTAGTAACTTCCTGATTGTTTTTCACAATGGCTATACCAATTTACATTTACACAAACTGGGCTCTTTCTTTCTACCTGTGCCAATACTTGTGTTTTTTACGGCCATTGTAATGATCTTAAAATGCATCTCTTAAAATGTATCTCTTGTGGTTTTGATTTGCATTTTTCTGATGATTAATGATGTTAATTACCTCTTTATGGATCTGTTGCCATTTTTATGTCTTCTTAGAAAAAAATCTACTCAAGTTTTTATCCATTTTTAATAGGGTGATTTTGTTTGCTCTTGATTTACATGCATACCTTATATATTTGTGATAGTACCCCTCTTGGATCCATGATTTACAAATATTTTCTCCATTCTAAAAACTGACTCTTCATTTTATGAATTGTTTTATTTTTTTATTGTTTTTTAAATTTATATATGACAGTAAAATCCATTATGTTATATTTATACAGACATGGAATATGTCTTTTTCTAATTAGAACCCCTTTCTTGTGGGTATATATAATGGTGGGATTCACTTAGGTATTTTTATATATATATATACACGTATATGTTAGATTCATTCTACTGTCTTTCCTATTCCTTCCCTCCTCCCTTCCCTTTATTCCCCTTTGACTAATCCACTGAACTTCACTTCTCCCCCACCCCCTTATTGTGATTTAGTTTCTGCATATCAACAAAAACATTCAACCTTTGGTTTTTGGAATTGACTTATTTCAGTTAGCATGATAATCTCCAGGTCCATCCACTTACTGACAAATGTCATAAAGTCATTCTTCTTTATGACTGAATAATATTCCATTGTGTATATATACCACAATTTCTTTATCCATTCATCTGTTAATGGGCACCCAGATTGGCTCCGTATCTTAGCTCTTGTGAATTGAGCTGCTATAAAAATTGATGTGGCCGCCATCACTGTAGTGTGCTGATTTTAAGTCTTTTGGATGTATGCTGAGAAGTGGGATGACTGGGTGAAAGGATAGTTTCATTCCTAGTTTTCTGAGGAATCTCCATGCTGCTTTCCAGAGTGGTTGCACCAATTTGCAGACCCACCAGGAATGTATGAGTGTACCCTTTCCCCCACTTTCCTCAACAGTGTTTATTGTTACTTGTATTCTTGATAGTTGCCATTCTGACTGGAGTGAGATGAACTCTCAGTGTAGTTTTAGTTTGCATTTCTGTAATTGCTAGGGATATTGAACATTTTTTCATATATTTGTTGACTGATCGTATTTCTTCTTCTGAGAAATGTCTGTTCGATTCCTTTGCCTGTTTGTTAATTGGGTTATTTGGTTTTGGTGTTAAGTTTTTTTGAGTTCTTTGTGTACAGTGGATATTAATACCCTATCTGAAGAGTAGGTGGTAAAGTTTTCCCTTATTCTGTAGACTCTCTCTTCATGCTCTTTATTATTTCCTTTTCTGTGAAGAAGCTTTTTAGTTTGGTGCCATCCCATTTATTGATTTCTAAATTTTATTTCTTGCACTCAGGAATCTTGTTAAGGAATTTAGTTCCTGATCTACTATTATTGAAGTCCTGGGCCTACATTTTCTTCTAGTATGTGCAGGTTTATGGTCTAATTCCTTGGTCTTTGATTCACTTAGAATTGATTTTTGTGCAGGGTAAGAGATAGGGATTAACGTTCATACTATTACATATGGATTTCCAGTTTTCCCAGCACTGTGTTTATTGAAGAGGCTGTCTTTTCTCCATTGTATGTTTTTGGCACCTTTGTCCAGTATGAGGTAACTGTATTTATGTGGGTTAGTTTCTGTGTCTTCTATTCAGTACCATTATCTATGTACCTGTTTTGGTGCCAATACCATGCTGTTTTTGTTATTACAGGTCTGTAGCATAACTTAAGATCTGCTATTGTGATGCTTCCTGCTTCATTTTTCTTGCTAAGGATTGTTTTGGCTATTCTGGGTCTCTTATTTTTCCAAATAAATTTCATGATTGGTTTTTCCTATTTCTATGAGAAATGTTGTTGGAATTTTAATATGAATTACATTAAATCTATAATTAAATGCTTTTGGTAGAGTGGCCATTTTGACACTATTAATTCTACCCATCCAAGAACACGGGAGATCTTTCCAATCTTCTAAGGTCTTCCTCAGTTTCTTCCTTTAGTATTCTGTAGTTTTCATTGTAGAGGTCCTTCACCTCTTTTGTTAAATTGATTCCCAAGAATTTTATTTTGTTTTTTAGAATATTATGAATGGGATGATTTTCCTCATTTAACTGACTCATCATTGGAGTATAGGAATGCAGTTGATTTGGGGGTGTTAATTTTGTGTCCTGCTACTTTAATGAGTTTGTTTATGGTGGGGTTTTTGGGTTTTCTAAATGTAGAATCGTGTCATTGGCAAATAGGGATAGTTTGAACTTTTATGGTGCTGAGAATCAAACCCATTGCCTCACACATGCTAGGCAAGCACTCTACCATGGAGCCACAACCCAAGCCCCAGCATTATCTTTTTATTATGTTTTTGTGCAGTTTGCTAGTTCTTTATTAAGAATTTTTGTATCTGTGTTCATCGTGAATACTAGTCTGGAGTTTTCTTTCCTTGATGTGTCTTTGTTTTGTTTTGGTATCAGAATGAATGCGTTTGGAAAAGTTCCTTCCTTCCCTATTTTGTGGAATAATTTGAGGATGATTGGTATTAGTTCTTCTTTAAAGTCCTGGTAGAACTTGGCTGAGAATCCATCTGGTCTTAGACTTTTCTTTGTGGGTAGGCTTTTGATTCTTCTTTAATTTTATTACGTGAGATTGATCTGTTTAAATTTTCTTTATCGTCCTGTTTCAAATTGGGTAGGTCATATGTCTGTATTAATTTGTCAGTATCTTCAAGATTTTCTTACTTATTTTCAAAATAGTTTCTGGTTATCTTCTGTATTTCTGTAGTATATATCACCATATTTCCATTTTCACCATGGATTTTAATGATTTGAGGTTTTTCTCTCTTTCGGTTAGTTTGCCTAAGGGTTGATCAATCATTTATTCTTTCAGAGAAGCAACTTCTTGTTTCATTCAAAAAAATTTTTTTAAATCTCTGAATCATTGAGTTCTGCTCCGATTTTAATTACTTCTTATCTTCTGTTGATTTTGGTGTTGATTTGTTCTTTTCCTAGTGCCTTGAGATGTAATGTTAGATTATTTATTTGGTATCTTCTGTTCTCTTATTGAATGAGCTCAATGCTATGAACTTTCCTCTTAGGACCACCTTTATAGTTATAGTGTCCTAGAGATTTTGATATGTTGTATCACTATTCTTATTTACTTATAAGTGTTTTTTTTTAATTATACCCCTGATTTCTTCTGCTTTCCATTCATCATTCAGTAGTGAATTTATTAGTCTCCAGGTGTTAGTTTGTACTTTTTGTCTTATCATTGATTTCTAATTTCAATCCATTATGGTCTGATAGAATGCAGGGTATTATCTCTCTTTTTTTGTATTTGTGTAAGAGTTGCTTTTTGACCTAAGACGTGATCTATTTTAGAAAATGTTCCATATGCTGAGAAGAAAATATATTCAGTCCTCAATTGATGCAATATTGTATATATGTCTGTTAAATCTAGATTATTAATTTTATTTTTAGTTCTGTAGCTTCTTTATTATAAACTTTTTGTTTGAATGATCTATCTAGTTTTGAGAGTATTATTGTATTGTGGTCTATTTAATTCTTAATTTTGGAGGAGGGTTTGTTTGATGTACATAGATGCTCCATTATTTACAGCATGAATATTTATGACTCTTATTTCTTGTTGTATGATTCCCTTGGGCAGTATGAAATGGCCTTTCTTGTCCCTTCTGATTAACTTTGTTTTGAAGTCCACTTTATCTGATATGAGAATAGAAACCCCTGCTTTTTTATAAGCTCCATGTGAGTGATATGTTTTTTTTCCCATCTAGAAAGGACATTTCTGCCTTAGAGAAAAATAATAGAAGTTAAGTGAAAATATTTTTAAAAATTAAACCAGTAAAGAGGGCAGTGAATATAGTGTTTCTGGCATGGCCTCTATCTTCCCAGTAAAGGAGAAGTTCAGCTCATAAAAGTCAGTATCAAGGTGATGGTTTAAAATTTGGGGCGAATGGCAGGGCGGCGAGAGTTCAGAATTAGGGCTGTGTGGACATGTTATAAACAGTCATGAACACATGATTTTTAAAAAATAACCAAATGGTAACGTGAGCCTTCCAAGGTTTGAAATCTTGATTTTACATCCAGTTACTAATGTGTGTTGTCAATTTAAAATGTGTGCAGTGTGAGCTAAGGAGCTATTTGGTATTTAGATGTGTGGACAGGAAAGAGCTACTAAAAGTAACAGAAACTGGTAGTTTCAGTTCTGTACCATTGTATAGTTTGTATTGCAATGGGAAGAGATGTGAGGCAGAGATATCAGGAAGTTCTTATAGTAGACCAGGTGTGACATGGTAAATACTAACTTGAGACGAGAGAATGAAATTAAAATCTGAAGTGAGAGACAGTGCTCAGATTGAGTTGTTTATTACCAGTTGGTTGGTTCTTGCTTAACCCTGCACTAGCTTTAAGCAATGTTAAATACGTGGGTAACCTTTAGTATAGTTTACATTTTGATGAACTGTGATCTTGCCATTTTTGTACTTGAGATCAAGTTGAAATCCTTTGTTTATTGTTAAAATGGAATTACTAAATTAAGATTTTATAACTTTTTATGTTAAAAGAATCATAGACAAGGAGTAATTTATGTCACTTATTCTCCCAATGATTGATTAGTTTCCAAGTAGTACTATGTTATTAGAAAGGTAACACCTTAAGGAAAACATAGAGTAATGCTCTTTGAATAATTGTTATTAATTTTATAGCTATAAGAGTGGAAGCAATATGTGAGAACATTGCACAGGGCAAAATAGATGATATTTCTTGAGTTAAATCAGAAATCATGTATATTCACTGCATTAATTAATTTTGTATCTGGGATACCCAGTTACCTCCTGAATGACTGTTGAAATTTTCCTTTCCTGATTAACAAGTCTTAATAGGGTAGGAAAAGTCTGAGTTAGAAATCTCTGAAAGAAAAGGTGTTTGTTTTGTTTTGAGTGTGGTTTAAATCTGTTTTGTTTTCTTTATCACCCTTGTTTCACCTGTTAAAGGTGAAGTTTAGACTTAAAAAACCTAAAATTTCTAGTTTGCCTATTGAAACACCAATGGTACATATTATCCTCTGTTCTTTTAAACAGTGTTTTAATTTTTCTATTGTTTTTCTTTTAACCAAACTGAAGTACTGACAGCATTCTCTATTTTTGATCAAAGTTGTCCCTTCTACAAGTTGGGGATATTTCCCTTTGATAAGAGGGAATATGAAAAAGAAATGCTATTTAAAAGTGAATAATTTACATTTTCCTCACTGGGTAAATATTTGTCACTTTTGGGAAATAGAACTATTATCAGCTCAGGTTAAATTTTTTTTTGAGTTTAATAAACTATAATTTGTTTTTAAACTATAGATCTCAAACATTTGGTAATAAAATAATATAGGCATAAAAATAAAGGTAGTAGAAAACACAAGCAATTTCTTTAGCAAATGTAGTATCATTTATGGATCTTCTATTATACAAAATATTTTTGAAAAAAATAGAATTATCGAACAATTTAAACTGATGTGAGAAATCTGTTGTAGTACAGAAATTAATACTCATTTCGGCAGGCACAGCTTACATATGCCCATCAAGCGCTTTGCCATGACCTAGTTTTAAACTGCATCTGTGGTACTAGTGCTTTGGGAAATGAATTTATTTCTTCTCTGCTCTTGGTCTGGTATTACACAAGTAAATACATAGAAACTTTAAAATTTTCCTGCAAAAGGCAGCATTTAAATTTGAATATAATATTATGTCACAAAATTGCAAATGTTGTGCTTTTTTTGATATGTGAGTATTTAATCATCATAGTGACTTTTTCCTCATGACTCATTTGTGTAATTTCCCTGATGTAATATTTATAGCTTCTGCATTTATATCTAGTTTTTCATGGATTTTTACCTGCACCTGGAACATGAAAAAATTGCTTTTTGAATTTCAAAAAAGATGTTGATGGGTTCAGGCTTTTCATTTGAAAGCTTATAATATATTTGAATATGTCTTTAAGTACATAATAAAAATTTACCATTTCGGCTATAGGATAGAAGGAAATATAACCATCAGAAATTAATTCTTCCCTAACAGAATTCATAAATATCTTTTGACTTTATCTTTAAAAATGACATAGGTGTGCACTGCATCTGTGGTACTAGTGCTTTGGGAAATGAGTTTGTTTCTTCTCTTCCTCTCTTGATCTGGTATTACACATGTAAATAAATAAATAACTTTAAAAATTTCTGGGACAAAGGCAATATTTAAATCTGAATATAGTATTATGTCACAAAATTGAGATTAGAATTAGGAACAAACTTTTTTATCATCAAAGACACGTCTTTGTGTTTCATCTTGGTATCTATGCCATGGGTCGTATAATGATGAATAAATGCAAGGAAACTCTTACTTTATACCTGTTTGTTCTTTGATGTGTACACCAAATTGTGTAACCCACAAATGTTCATTGAACCCAGTGTATTCAAGGCACTGTGCCAGTTAATGAGGATCATAGGAGAAAATTTTTTTTTTTTTTTTTTTTTGGGTGCTGGGGTTCGAACCCAGGGCCTTGTGCTTACAAGGCAAGCACTCTACCAACTGAGCCATCTCCCCAGCCCCCATAGGAGAAAATAAAAGCAAGAAATCTGTATTCTTGTGAGTCATGCACAGAAGATAGATAACAAACAACTGAAAATTACAAAAAAGAAGGCACTTACAGATTGTGATCATTAATATCAAAGTAATTAATAAGGTGAGGTAATGGAGAGTATCTGAGGGTGAAGAAAGTTGTGAGGATGTTATTTGAACTGAGATTTTAAAAATGAAAATAAGCAGGCTATTGATAGAGAAGGGGAAGAAAATTGCATATAAAAGTGTAGCAATTGCAAAGCTGAAAGGAGAAAACAGAAAAGAGACCAGGCAGTGAACAGGGAGAGTGTTGTGCTGTAAGATTCAATAAATATAGAAGACGGGTCATGGGACAGAATCATGGACGACCAATGGAAAGACCTGTCATAGTCCAGGCAAAACATAATGGTGATGGGTTAGGTTTAGGTAGTGAGGATAGAGAGAATCAGAAGAATTTGGAAAGTATTCAGGTTGATGGATTGAATTGGGAGGGAAAGGGGAGAAATGCAGAGTGATTCATCAAGAACAAGTTGTTACAAAGCATCTAGCCCCCCCCTTATCCCCCTCTCTCCTTTGCATGAATCCACTCAGCAGTTTTTCTCTGTTGTTATGGGATTTCTTTGTGTGTGTCTGCTTGCTTTTCTGCTTTCTACCATGCATGGAGCAGCATGAGACCTTCACCAGACTCCAAGCAGATGTTGGTACCATGCTCTTGGACTTCCAGAACCATTAGCTAAAATTAACCTCCTTATCGATTACCCAGTCTCAGGAATTCTCTTACAGCAATAGAAAACAGACTAAGACAGTGACATTAGGGTTGAACCTTGAAATTATTAGACTGAAAGAAGTTGGACATAGACAAATAACATAATTCATTTATATAAAAGGCAAACATCTATAGTGACAGAAAACTGGTTCCCCGAGGCCAGAGGCAGAGGAAGATGATCTGCAAAGGAACATGAAGGGTTTTTTGGTTGTGAAACTTTAAATATCTTGTGACCAGGTGGTTTCTAGGTTTCTAACTGTTAAAATCCATCAGTTTTATACTTTGAATCTACATAGTTTATCCTATGTTATTTTATTCAATAGAGTTAATAAAAAAGGGAATATGATCAGAATCTAAATAAAATAGCACAATAGAACAATTTAATAAATTGTAGTAAGGATTTTAAAGACGTTTTGAGAAACATGACCATGAATCTCTCTGACCTCTCCAGGTGAAACTCATTTCCTCATTTGTGCTTCCATTATACTGTGAACACTTTTTTGTGTTCACAGCTTCAGTGTTTCCTTTTACAATCCGTTCTTCCCCTTACTCAAATAAAACTGTGAATTAGTTACATTTGCATTCCCATCTTATTTAGTGTATGAAACATGGTGGTCTTTCCCAAAGATATTTGGTAAATGAAGGAGAATGAATAGTTATTTGGTCACAGATTTTGGGATACCTTGAATAAACTGACTATGCAATACATGTTGGCAGTCAGTACTTTAAACAAGGAAATTATACTCCTATTAAATAGTGTTTAGCTTAGATTATAGGTAAGCTAGAGAAACCCTTTGATTTTACTTGTTGTGTATTTATAAATATTTATAAATATTAGGCAATATACTTACGTTATTATGAACATTTTACTCCTGTGAAGTTTTATGTAAGCCTCCCCCCTCACTTTTTTAAATCCAGAAGAGGTCTGTGTTTTTCTCTCTGCTTCTGTGACACTCTGTAAAAAACTGTTTTGAAGCTTTTATTCTGTTTACTTCTTGTCTTCCTGGTTAGAATAGAAAGTAAAGCCTTTTTATGTCTGTTATAACTGACTAAAAGGTTAATATTTAATGAGCACCTATTCTATAATTGTTAACATGTCCATTTCTCCCAAATTCTGTCAGGTTTTGTTTCATATATTTTGAAGCCCTATTTATGGATGCGTATATATTTTAGAATGTCAGGTTCTTTTCCTAAGTTAGTCTCATATCATGTGTAACGTCCCTCTTATCCCTGGTAATATTGCCTGTTCTGATGTCTGCTGTATTGTCTGACAATATAGACGTAACAATTTTCCTTTGAGCTTGCATGATGTATCTTTTTCATGATATGTTCTTTTATTTCTAATATATTGAATGTTCTTAGATTTAACGTGGGTAACTTGTAGACAGTGTGGTTGGGTCTGTTTTTTTTTTGTAAAATCCTATCTGAATATTGCTACCGTTTTTTTGTTTGTTTGTTTTGTTTTGTTTTGTTTTGTTTTTTCTTTTTCTAGCTCTACCTTTTAAGAGAGAGGTTTGGATTTGAAATCTACCATCTTCTTAGTTGTTTTCTGATAGTGAGAACTATTCTTTGTTCCTTTCCCTTCCCCTCTTTTCTGTCTTTTGGATTTTTTCCTATTTATCTTCAATACTGGTTAATTTAACCTTCTAATTTTATGGTGATTGCACTGTGATTTGTAAAATTAAAATATCTTTAATTTGTTACAGCTCATCATCAAATATTGTCATATCACATATAGTTTAAGAATCTTAAAACTATAATTCCAGTTCTACTCTCCCATGCTTTGTGTTATTATTTTCATGTATATTAGAAACCCCACAGTACATTGATAGTTTTTACTTTATGTAGTCTTTAAGAATAAGAGGAAACTCTTGTATATTTATTTTCATTTTAATAATTTTTCAGTGCATTTTTAGTCTTTGGGTAGATCCATATTTTTTGCCTAATATTGTATGAATTTTGCCTGAAAAGCTTATTTAATAATTATGCATAGTAAGTTTATTGGCAGTGACTTCTCTCAGCTTTTATGTATTTGAAAAAGTTTTTACTGCAAGTCAGGCATGGTGGCATACACCTGTAATTCCAGTGACTTAGGAGGATGAGGTAGAAGGATCACAAATTCAAAGTCATCCTCAGCAACTTAACAAGGCCCTAAGCAACTTAGCAAGATCCTGTTTGAAAATAAAAAGGACTGGAGATGTGGCTCAGTGGTTAAGCATCCCTGGATTTATTCCTGGTTCAAAAAAAAAAAAAAGAAAAGAAAGTTTTACTTTACCTTATTTATTTAAAGATATTTTCAGTGGGTATATTATTCAGGGTTGTAAGTTACATGCTATTCCATTAACTTCTTTCTAGCATAGTTCCAGATAAGAAATTTACTGTATTTCTTGTTTTTATTCTTCTGTAGTAAATGTTTTTTTTTTTTTTCTTATGGTTTGCCTGCAGAAATTCTCCTTTTGGTTTTTAGCAGCTTGGCAGTGATGTATGTAGATGTGTCTAGTTGTCCTATTGGCTTTGCTTGGGGTTCTCTAAATGTTGCCTTTCACTATATTTGAAAAGTCTCAGTGGTTAACTCTTCATATATTTCTTCTATTGTAGCCTGTTTCATTTATGCTTACATTAGACTATTGACTATGTTCCTTCATCTTATGGGTGCTCTAGGTCCCCTTACCCCATTGTTTCCATTTCTTTATATTTTAGCTTGTGTAAGATCTCTCCTCCTGTCCCCCTACCCCATACACCCAACTTTCTCTCAGTGATTAAACCTGGTGCCTCACACATGCTTGGCAAGTCCTTACACAGAGCTGCATCCCCAGCCCATTTTATTTTACCTTAAGACAAAATCTCACTAAGTTGTTGAGGTTGGGTTTGAACTTGATGAGTCTCCTTCCTTAGACTCCCAAGTAGCTGGAATTACAGGCCTGTACCACTGCACCCAGTGAATTATTTCTCTTGTTCTACAAGTTCATTGAATCTTTCTTTGGTTTTTCTGAGCCTCCCATTTAGCCCATTGGAGTAATTCTTTATCTTTGATAGTGTATTTTTATTTCAATCATTTCCATTTAACTCTGATACAGTCTACCACTTTTCTCTAAAATCCAACATCTGTTCATGGATGTTATTCACTTTTCCCACCATATTCTTAAATATATTGATCATAAAGGCCCTGTCTGATAATTTTAACATCAGTCTCACCTTTGAATTTGGTTCTATTGGTTGTTTCATCTTTTGACTGTAGGTATTTAACCCTCTCTTTTGGAAACACATCTAAACTTCTTATTGAATGCTGAACACTAGAGAGGCAGTAGAGATTAACTGTATGTAATTGCTGGAAATGATCACACTTCCTTTTATGTTGGGCTGTTAATATAGGGTAGAACTCAAGCCAGTCTAGTCAAGAGTTGAGTTAGAGCTAGCCATGGTGTTGCATGCCTGTAATCCCAGCAGTTTGGGAGACTGAGGCAAGAGGATCACAAGTTTTTGGCCAATCTCAGCAATTTAGCAAGACCCTGTTTCAAAATAAAAAATAAATAGGACTGGGGATGCAGCTCAGTGGTAAAGTGCCCCGACGTTCAATCCCAAGTACTGGTTTAAAAAAAAAAGAAAAAAAAAAACTCAATCCACATTTTGTTGTTACCAGCTTTACTACAATATCTACTGTACTGACAGTGTCTTCTTCAAATTCCTTTGCTACTGGGGTGCTCTTCCTTGTACTTAGAGTGGGGATGCTGGAGGACCTTTCCTAGTGTTCCTGCTCTCCCTTCAGCCAATGGTCTTTCATTGCGCCTGTACCACTGGTTCCCTCCTTGCCCTGGCTCCTTTTCCTTTGGTAGGCTGCTTTTGACAGGAAGCATGTGGATATAATCAAGGAATCATAAATGATGTTAAAATAAAAACAAAGACAGGGAATGTTGAATAGAGTTTCAAATCCAAAGACACAGATTCAGATGGAAAAGAAACAAGTGTTCCAGCAAGGGTCAGAGGACTGGTTTTTTTAAAGGGAAAAAAGGAGACATTGGAGTGAGGTGAAGTAACTTGTTTTAAATAATTTTCAGTTGGGCCTGTTCATTACAGAGTTTGGAATGAATTTAGTTCGGTGCTGGAGGGTCTGTTCACACATTAAACTACACATCATTGGTTGTAGGAGGCTGTCCCAAGGGGTTTGTCAGTAAACAGTGAGTCTTCAGAAGTAGCAAGTAAGCAGAAGTCCTAGGATAGACAGCTGTCACAACCTGAGGTCTTGTAAGCACTTTTTTTTTTTTTCCAAACAGCATTCTTTATCTGGAAGTTAAAGATGAGGAACTTGAATCTGTGAGGTAAACTGTACCCTGTCAAATGTGATTTCTGAGGCTTACGTAGTATTTTGTTCTCTCTCTTGATCAAACTGCAGCCTTTTTTTTTTTTTAATTATTATTCTTATACAGAGCATCCATCAAAATGCTGTTAACCTGTGGAGTAAAAGATGGCTTCTAAACAATACTCACTTTTTAAAAAACGTGAAGCTTAAATATTTCATGTTGTTCATATAGAGCAGTATATTAGTTTCTTAGGGCTCCTGTATGTAACAAAGTACTACAAATTGGGTGGCTTAAAACAGGAGAAATTTATTGTAATACAGCTCCAGAGGCAATTTCAGAATCTTATTCCCTCTGAAACATGTAGAAGAGGCTTTTACCAAACTCTTTCTAGTTTCTGATGGCCTCAGGTATTCCTTGGCTTGTGGAAGCAGACCAGAGTCTCTGCCTCTGTCTCCACATGGCCCTCCTTTTGCACCTCTCTTCTCTTGATACAAGGACACCAGTCATAGGATTAAGGACCTACCCTACTCAAGTACGACCTCATATTAACTGATTACATCTATAGTGACCCTGTGTCCAAATTATGTCACATTCTAAGGGGTACAAGGAGTTAGGACAAATACTCTTGAGGGACAGTTTGATCTATAAAGATAGGAATGACATCTGTATCTCAAAAGTATACTCCCAATTAGTAGCATTATCTTATACAAATAAAGATATTAAAGACTAAAGTCTTGCTAAGATATATGCTTATGAGTAAATCTCTGTTGTAAATTTTTATTTTAATGTTTTAATGCTCAATAACTTAGATAATTTGTATATATTTTATTGGGAAATTAAACCATGGAAATCAGATTTCTAAGTGAGATTTGAATGACATTTTTAACTGGTTCATCTACTAGTTACCCTGGCAATGTAAGAATTTTCTATGCTCTTATTAGCTGATTAGCATAAGGTCCTGTTCTGTATCTATAGCAATACAATAAAACTAAGTAGACATGGTAAGAAATTAAATAGACAAAAATATTTTATTATTTTAGGATAATTTCCTAAAACTTTGTATAATTATGAAGCTAGTGTTTCTCAGGGAAATACTAGCATATGTATGCCATAAAAAATCATATGTATTTTCATTGTCTCAGTGATGTTCAGCATTGCTTATAAAGATATGATCTTAGTCCCACTCCTTTTATTAGGAAACTGAAAATCTTTTGTTTACTAACTTCATAGTATAAGTACCTTGTGAGCTATTGTGCTAATCCTTTTATTACCTTAAAACTGTCCATTACGGTAGCTAGTCATCAAATTTGGCTATTAAGCAACTGAAATAACTAGTCTGAATTGAGATGAGGGTAAAATACACATGGATATTGAAGATTTGTTACAAAGAAGAGTATAAAATGTTTCATTAATAATGTATATATTGATTGCATGTTGATTTTTAGATACATCAAATTGAATAAAATTCTGCTAAAATTAATTTTTAACCTTTTTTTTAATCTTACTAGTAAATTCAGGTTACACGTGACTTGCATATTTCTGCTGGACTGCACTGTTCTAGAGACTATCATATTTTATGTAAGGAAGTCAGATTTAGAGAGACATTTTCCTTTTATCTCTTTAATTTCAGCATTCAATAGTTAGAAAGTATTCTAAAGCTATTTATATGTTCTAACAGTTAAATGACATTTGTTCTATACATTCTATAATGAAGAATATATTTGACTATTGCCTGATCACTGGTTGTGATATTGAAATGTACTTGGCATGAGCTAGAATACAGGGACTGATAGGAAGATATAGCTAATGATTTCCAAGCTGAGAACAAAAACTTACACCACAGAACATCACTTAGTTCCTTTTTTGTACTTACACAGAAATGTCTTTTGTGAAGGGGTTGGGAGTGATAAGATTCACAGCGTAAACTTCAGGACAGAGAAGTTCCTTAAGCTCTTGTATGATGCCAGTGAGGATAATCTTTTTTCTCTTAGAATAAAAAGTGTCTCTTTTTCCCATCCCACCCCCATTTCCATGTTTATTCGTTCTGGTTTTTTTTTTTTTTTTTTTCCCAAAAAGACATATTTAGTATCCCATCTATGTTTATTTTCTCCTTACTCACTAATTAAGGAATAACAAACACTGTTATGTTTTGTATTTGCAATTATAAGGTACATTTCTTTTTTGTTTTATTTTTAATTTAACTCTTTGTTTTACAGATGAGGGCAGAAGTGCAGTTGACCAAGCAGGTGGTGCACAGATTGTAATTGACCATTTAAGGTCACTGTGCAGTATAACAGATCCCGCCAATGAGAAGCTCTTGACTGTCTTTTGTGGCATGCTGATGAACTATAGCAATGAGAATGGTAAACAACACTGAAAACTTGCTTTATCTCTGGGGGAAAATTTAAAATCATTTTTATTTATAGTACGCAACAAGTATTTTTGAAAAATGATAAAGAATTCATAAGGGCATATAAAGTTAACAGTTAACTCACATTAAATTACATTGTTTTGAAATTACAAAATGGTCTCATTCACCAAATGGGACTAGTATTTGATTGGTGGCCATTGTTAATCAGTACCCAAACCTAAAAAACAATGCTTTGGTATGGTTTAAGCTTTCTTGCTGTGAACATTTTTTAAATAAGCAATATTAAAAAGTAGCTTCATGTTTATTTTATTACTGCCAGAAGTAGCTTTAAGACATAAAATTTTCTTTAGAAGTAAAATTATTTTATTCTAGATATATTTACTTGGAAAAAGAATCTTCAGTAAAATCTGGCTTTAGAAAAATAAAGTTCAAAATAATTGCAGCTAGCTCATTTTAGAAATTGGATTAAGTATTTTTTAAAAGCAGTTTCTTCTGTAAACAGTTTTTAGAAGCTTTACTCCCAATTTTCAGATGGCCTGTATATTAATTAGATGAAAATTTAAAAATTATATTAAAACTTCATATACCTTTGTGTCAAAAAATATCTTTATTGTCTTATATGAAATACTGTGTGGATCAAACACTCAAATTCCAATATGTTCCTGGCATGTAAGCCAAATAAGGTCTTTCTGTGGTTGGTTTCATAATGGCATTTTACATTATTGTCTTTCTATAGAGACCTTTTATTTGCCTATTGAATGTGTAATACCATACTTTCATGTGTTCTACAAGTACATGGCCCTCTCAGCATATATTCCTTTTTTTTTTTTTTTTCCACTTTTGGTACTTATGGCTCTAAAGAAGTGTTCTCAATAACTAAAAAAGAAAAAGTTAAACTTTGAGAAATGACTGCTGACATTTAACCTTTGCTGTTATCGACAGTGAGCTGTGGGGACTGTGGCAGATCAAAAAGCCCATGTCCTATTGAAAGGGGAGAGCTACTACTGTTTAGTTAGCTGTTAATGTGTGACAGTTTAGCCATATACTGTCAAATGATTGTATCTGGGGAGGAGGGAAACTGAAATTGTTTTTTTTCATGTGAAATATGAATTTTAAATGTTGGGCTCCATTTTTTTTTTTTTTTTTAAATACTGTACAAGCTAAATAGAAAGTATCTTCAGGTCTCATCCTGTTCATGGGCCACCAATTTTAAACCTCTAAATTTTAAAAGTATCCATACTAAAATATAAAATAGTTTTTGTTAATGAAATGGCCACCCTGTTGAACTTGAGCTAATAACACTTGGTGGGCTTTATATGGTCAGTTACTTCTATTTTTCCTCCTCTTTGGTGAATCTTTTTTGAACAGAAAATACCTTAACTATGATCAGGAAAAACAGAAAGGACAAAGTTCAGGTAATCTACAAAATGAATATCTAGTTCCTGAGGAACTGAACTTTGACCTTAGTACCCAGCTCTCTGAACTGCATTAAGAAATCATTGGTCAGTCGTTCATTCATGTTGCTTCCTTTCCTTTAAACTTCATTTGAGCTTGGCCACTTGAAAAGTTGAAAAAGTGCCAAGTGGGATAAAGATAAGGAAACTGGTCATCAAATTGCTATAGCAGCTTTGGATATAATAGAATTCATCATTAGGCATCTAAACTAATTGTCCTTGGAGAAAGTTGTTCAAAAATCTGTGTAAAAGTTTTCCAAACAGCCAAATAGTTCTCAAAAGCATCACTAATTCTAATCTAAAGCAGATAATGAGTTGAGTTCCTATAATAGAATTTCAGTGTGTAGGAAAGTGTTCTGAGAAGGTGATGATTAACAACATGCAGAGTATGCAGACTTTGAATAATATACTTTTAAGAATTGCCTTTGTTCTAGTGTTAAAATATTCCCAAGAAATAACTTAGATGTTTTGGAAAGCTATATTAACTTTCCTCGTGTTATTGTGGTGCAAATGGTATTTTTGTTCTAAGCATTGCATATTGAGTTTACCTTTTAAAATTAAGTGGGTAAAACAAATCATCTTTAGTATTTTTTTTTCTTCTTCTGGTGCTGGGAATTGAACCCAGGACCTCGTGCTTGCAAGGCAAGCACCCTACCAACTGAGTTATATCCCCACCCCTATCTTTAGTATTTGTAAGAAACAAATGCCAAACTTTTGACTGTCATCTCTTTTGTTTCCTTTTTCTATTTTGTCATGAGCTTTTTAGTTTGTGAACAGAATCATTTTCTTTTTCATGCTTTAAATTATGTACTGTTTGGTTTACTTTGCATTACTATTAAACATCTTTATTGTTGTGTTTATTATTTACTTAACTTTTTTCATTAAAATTAGTGTTTAAAGACTTAAATATTAGACCTTCTTCGGGTTATTTGATATTAATCCTGTCCACCTAGATGAATCATTGATACCCTCCCTCCAAGAAATGGAGCTTTATGAAACTCAGGAGGCACTTGAAGTTCCTTTTTATGTGATTAACCATTAAATTTCAGTACACAGCTTCTGCTAATTTATCAGTAGATTATATGATAATCTCCTTTCTATTCCAGCAGAAAAATTAACTGTGTCTCTGGACCCAATAACCTAACTCTTATCCATAGTTAGGGAATTTCTCACTCCATGGATAAAATCAGTTAAATATACAGGTAAGATTGTACTGAAACTAATCACAAAGATCCACTAACAGTTTCCCTGAAGAAAACATTTTCAGGTAGTTAATTAGTCCTCAAAGTGGACTGACATTATATTTAGAGTGAAACTCTGAGCACATCCACTTTTTAAATCTATTGAATAGAGAGTAAAACAAATTTCCTGAACACAGGTAAGATAGATATATTAGGGAAATGCTTGTTCATTTTTGTACCATTTATTTTTTTTTCCTGCACTACTGGGGATTGAATGCAGGGGCACTTCATCATTGACCTATGTCCCTATCCCTTTTTATTTTATTTGGACAGTGTGTTGCTAAGTTGCTGAGGCTGACCTCAAACTTTCTATCCTCTTGCCTCAGACTCCCTTAATTGCTGGGATTAAAGGCCTCAGCCATCGCACACAGCAGATATTCGAAAGTTTGAGCTATTTTCTTTCATGTTTATAATTGGTATTATTCAGTGTCCAATTTGTGCCAAATACATAATCTTTAGTAATCACACCTCCAGAAGAATGTTTCAGAATTTTTCCTCCTAAGAGTACTACTTTAGCAGAGCACCAGATTATTTTATACTTGTTTCCTTTTCCATTTTTCCACATCCAACAGTGTTTTATTCCTTCATTTCTACCCACCCCTTATCTAGAATTGTTCCATGAAAATTTTTATGATTTTAGACTTAAAAAATTAACCAGTGCATAAAAACATTAAAATCATACATATTTTGGGGGTACCATATGATGTTTTGATACATATGTGCACGGTGCAGTATTTAAACCAAGTTAAACGTCTATCCCCTTGTGTATCATTTCTTTATGGTGAAAACTTTCAAACTTCTTTCTTCCAACTATGTGCTCCTTTTTAAAAAATTGATTCTTCTTAGTTATATAAGACATTAGGATACATTTTGTCATCATCACAAAAGTATGGGATATAATTTGCTCTGATTTATTCCCCAGTATGTCCCCCTGCTCCCTTCCTTCTACTCTACTGACCTTTCTGCTATTTACTTACGGTTTTTCTTAATTAGTGTCCTGTGTATATGTATTATTGATGTTGGGATTCACTGTATAAAGAAAAACATAAAGGAAAAAAAAATCCAACCAATCATTGTTAAGTCAGGGACTATCTGTATTATACTCTTTTAGAGCACAGTTTGGAAAATATGTCTTGCTTGACTTTTCTGAATACTTAGTATTGTCTAAAATTTTGATTAGCAAAATCAACCCTTGGAAGAGAAATACGTTGTTGGAAAGCATTTTCTTCATTAAATAAGTTAGAAGAATTATAAATTATTTCCCAGCATATTAGTTTATATTTCCTATCCAGACACATGGCAGTAGTAGAAAGGAGCATTGAAAATTGCAAGTTCCAGAACTGCAATTAAAATTTTTCCATAGGTGATTCACAAACTTGATAAGTCTGCATATGTATACTTGAAAGGTGATAACAGGTTTGAATAGAAACAAATATGTAATCTAAAGCAGAGAGACCAGAATAATGCCTTGTTGAGAAATGTGTTCATGGTCACCATTGTGATATTAACAACTGACCATGATTAATCAATAAATATCTAATGAAAAACTAATTAATAATTTAATTTTTTGTTAATATACTTGTGCTAGAGACATGAAATAGGAAGAAAAGATTTTATAAATCCAAAGGAAATTTTAAATGATGATAAGAAATAAAGACTGAACTTATTAGTTTTACATAAGCTATGCTATAATAAAAAAGCAGAGGCAATAAACATGACACTAGGAAGAAAAAATGAATCCCTTCTATGTTAACATAATATACACAGTCTATGGCTTCTTCATCTGACCTGTATTTTATATATAGGCATAAGGGGTGTGTGTGTGTGTGTGTGTGTGTGTGTATGTGTATGACATATATGGTTTCTACAAATTGAACTAATTTTTCTCTAATATCTTACACCTTATTTTTGAAAAACTAATTTTTTCCTGTCTATTTTGATGGTTTCCTGAAATTTCACTAAGATAACCTTCATGTTAATTTTCACATTTATTCACTGCCTGGGCTTAGGATAACTAAGATATGGTTGAAGGGAAGCCATCTGTGTGATGTAGGGAACATAACTCATGGGGTATTTATTGCAGGATAACAACTGCACTTAAGTATTACACTTAGTCCTTAAATTCACTTGTTTAGGTCTGTGAAGTATTTAAAGATCATTTAATATGTAATTAATTTTGACTACTACTTCAATATGTTTAATCATGCTATTAATTTTCTAGTGAACCAGTCCAATAACTTGGGTTAGTTTAACTTTCTTTATACTTAAAATATGGGAGGAGTAGAAATGAATGAGAAATGATACTAATTTAAAACAAAAAAACTTTTTGGCCTGAACTATACATTTCTCCTTATGTTTTGGTGCTACTTTATTGCAGGTGAGAAGGAACATTTCCTAATGTTAGATGTTTTAAAAAATGATTTGCTTTGCATGTGTGAGGAACTATTTCCAAAGTTTACCTACTATGAGTACAAGCCAATTGATACTTCCATGTATTTCCTGAATATTAGAATTTTTTGTCTTAACTCTAAGGGGAGGCAGAATTCAAAATTTAAAATTGTATCTTTGCAATCATTATCTTTTTTTAATGATATTTTCCAATACACTGTTTTAAATGAATTTTCTGTTCATCTTTTTCTCTGATTTTAGTCATGGGAAATGTACTTAATATATTTAAGTTCACATCTTTTAGAGCCCAGCTAATCAAATTAAAATACCTTAGTGTGTTTAATTAAGTGCATTAAATATTTTACTGTGCAGCTAAGTTGTTAGGCTTTTTTATTCATTATTTACTTTTGTTGTTTATTTCCTTTTTTATACACACAAAAAAAGTTAGTCAACAAAGTTTTTAATTTTTATTTTATTTCCAACAGAGCTTTCTAATCAGTTGACTGAAGCAGGTTGCATTCTTGAAGTTCTTCTACAATTAAAAAAGAAAAAAGTTTCATTGAAAGCAGTTAGGAAGAGTAGGCCTCTTCCTAATTCTGCCTACTAAGTTTAACCAGTTAGACTAGATTAGCTTTTAGTCAATGTTTCTAAACTATTGCTACAACAGTAATTTTAAGGGACAGCTTGAGGATTTGTTTTTTAGTAGAGGTGTATCAGATACACAGTTTGGTGTAATACTACGTGTTCAAATATTGGCTTTAATATTTGGCTTTGAGCGTTATAGCTTAATGCAGAAATCTAAAATTTTATCTCATAAAAATGAAATGGTTATTATATAATTATTTTGTCAGTACTTTTAGTAGCCTGCTGCTTAAAGTTTGACTTTATATAATCACAGGATCAGTACTTTCTTGGCTTTGTCAGCCTCTGGATTGCTCCTGCAGTGGTAGCACATTTGGCATTGTAATGTTACATAGATGCCCACCTTTAACCAAGGGAAGTGAAGACACAAAGTACATTTGGAGTTCCTCATTCTCTAACATGGTTTTCTTTTCTGTACTTGATTTATGTCTGAATTGAGATGACTAATCATAGATTTTTTTATTTTCAAGATTTTCCTCATTGTGAAAATTTTAGGTGGCAAAGTTGGTTTTCTGAAATTTTTTTTACTTGATAAAATATAAAGAATTCCCAAATTGAACTCTTTATTGAAGACTCTTTGCTTGGATAGAATTAATTTAAAATCACAACAGTTCCTAACACTTACTGTTGTAAATTCTGAAGAGAATATTCTATTCTGCCTTGATTTGATTTTTATATTTATGGTTTATCCATCATTAGTTGTTGCAACATCTTAATACTTGAATAATACACATTTACATTTCATTTGATTTATAGATTTTCAACATAGGAAGCACATAGATTTTTCTCTGTGCATGGAATACTTACCTTTGGAAATGAATATTAAGATAGTAACAAATCTGAAAGACTAGATCTTATTTTTATTATTGATGTTGCTATACTTGTTGAAACATATGATGGTTATCTAGCACATGAACATTGATCTTGCACAAATCTCTAGGTCCCAGAAATGGCAGTGAAGCAAGCATTCAGCCATTTGGTCTTCCAAAAGCTGAGGCTAAAGTCAAAGGTGAATAATAGATTTTGACCAAATACCAGTGCATCTCTAATTTAGGACACTTAAAAAGTCCATTCAGAGAAAAACCGAAACTAGAAAAGTATCAATCTGTAAATTAACTTTTATAAACATTAGCAATCCCGATTCTTAACTGCAAATAAAATCTAACACTGAACAGTTCATATAGTTTTATTTACTGAAAAAAAAAATTAAATACTATTTGAAAAACAAGGATATTGTCTAGGAATTTAAAATCTTTTAGCTATGCACCTGTGTCGTCTTAACACAATTCACAAAAATGTGATTTTAAAGTGTAAACAACCAAATCATACAAAGGTCCAGAGTCACTAGAATTTTTTATTCTTTTAAAAAGCCCATGATCATTTTTAAAATAAGGACTATTTATGTTTTTAAGTACATGTTTGTAAGGAATGCATGTTGGGATATAAATTAACCTGGTATTTAGCTTAGGTCACTATACAGAAATTCAGGTATCCACTTAAACTTGTATACATGCGGTCATTATTTATAACCGTGCCCTATTATAGCAGAGTGGGTTTGTTTTTCTTAATAAAAGGTATTAAAGTAACAACTATCAGTAGCCCTCTTGGGACTCGTACTTTACAGACCATTTCTGAGGTGATAGCATTGAATTTAAAATCAGAGTAGACATAGCTGAACAAATGTCATTCATTATAACAAGAGGTGATCTGTAGCAAATAATTCAACCTTAAGTAGGGAAAAATTATCTACTAAATTAAGATATAGTCACTAGGTATCATTCGATTGAGAACAGAAAGTGTTTTAGACCTCCTAAGGAGAGTAAAGTATTTTTTCCATCTCGTAGTGTTTTGCTTTGGGGGTTTTGGTTGTTGGCGCTATTTTACATTACTTTCATGCATGTAATTTTGTCATTAATCTTTAGAACTGTTACCAAAGGGAAGTTTTGCAGTACAGAGACTTTTATTTTCAGAACCCCCCAAATTTTTTTGAATTCTCTCTTCTGTTTTTCATGAACTTTTTAGATAAATGTGTTGTTTTGAACCTCCAATAATCTAAATACTAAAAAATCTTGATGTATTTCCTTTTTTTCTTTTTGAAATCTCTGTGTGTCTGTGTGAGGATTAAAGGGTAATCTGGATGCAAAACACATGTGCATGTTTTGTGTAAAAAAGACTTTAATTTGAGATTGATTTTGAGCACATGTAAGTAATCTAGTTTTATGTCCTCAACATTAGATTAGAATAAAACTTCTCCACTTTCCTGATCAATAAACTAAAGAATACAGAATAGGAACTGAAAAGGAAGTCTGTACTTGTACCTGCACATTTGTGTATGAAGTTTTTGACACTAGTCATTCTCTTAATAGCTGTTTGTCAGTTTCCTTTTCTGTGTTACAGAGCTAAAACCTGCTTAATGTCCAATTTGTCACCTCACTCTTACATCGATTTTTATCTTCAGTTTTTATATATTGGTTTTGGAAATACAGATGTTCCATTCAGTCAAAGGCAGTTTTCTTCAGTCTTTATTATTCCCAAATGGTTTTTAACCAATTTATATTGGAATTTTACATATTTTCTTGTTTTCACTGTTTGAACTGTTATGTATAATTCATTGACTATAGAATAGGGTTTTTGTTAAAAGGCTGCAGGTAACAACATCATAGCTTTATACTATGAGTAGTGTACGTACACTTACATACTAAGGTAGAGACTGTATTTTAAATTGTGTGTATTTAATTTTGACACAATTTCTTCCTTAAGTTCTATTTACCATTAAATTTAATAATAATAATATGACGTCTGTAAGGGTCTTAGGACTAAGATAAACATGTTAAAATCTTCTTAAGAAACTTATTTTTAGTAATTGATCAACATAACTTCAATTGAGTTACTGGAATTCACAGCATACTTTTCTGGATCTATTAACTAGTCTATACCAATGTTTTAAACATTAAACTTAAAACTCAGGGGGATAAAGGTTCTTCAACTTAAGATCTTCTCTCCAGATCTCCATTCTTTGGAGTTTCCATGAGTGTGACCTGAAGAACTTGGAACCATTGAAATTCAAATGTAGGTAGGTAAGTGTTCACACCAGCGCATGCGTTGATTGCCTTATATCTCTTTGTATATGCATCTGTATTGCACCCCCTCAGTGCCTTTCTTCCTCTTCCTCCCCATAGATCATGTAGGGCCTGTGTCATCTTGATATTATGTAGTTTTGTAAATCTGTATTTTGGTCAATATCTGTTTGTGATGTTTGTCAGGAGCAATTTTTTTTAAAAGCCTTCAGGTGTTTATGACATCGTGTTGTCTAAAGACTGTCTTTCACACATAAGTGTTTGCTATGTATGGGCCTGGGTTGCATTTTTGTGAATTGCTGTGTTTGTTGAACTCTGATAAAACATTCCCTGGAGTTGCTGGTGTTTGTTGAGGGATGCAAAAGTTTTAGTCTTGTAATTGTTTCACATACTCCCTCCAGTGTATCTAGAGAATGTGAATTATTTTGGTTCTAAGAATTTCTTCTGTTAGTTTTTCAATTAGAAGTCATACTCCTGATTTTATTCATGATAGTATGGGTGTCAGCTCTTATCCTATGAAGAACATTCACAAGCTTTCTTTGCCTAATTTTAAAAAAAGGGGATCAACTAGTAATTTCCTTCTGTTGATAAAAATTAATATCAACTTACACAAATCAGACTCCCCTCTACGTAAAACAGAACAAAATCTACTTCATGGTAAACTGTTGTAACTGAAATAGATGAACAGACTAAATCTGGAGTATTCTCCTAGGCTTAGCTAGACCTCCTGTTCCAAATAAACAAGATGAGAAATTCAGGTGCTTTATTAAGGTAAATTCTCTCAGAATACCTGAGCACCAAAATTTGGGATTCTACATGCTTTAAACTTTTAATTCATTTTTTTCTGTTATCATATCTGCCAAGCACATTCTTTGACCTTCAGAATGTCTTTTCCATGTTTTCTTCCCCTCTTCCATCTCTCATAAAAATTAAGTAATCCTTTGACAGTGGTTCTTAAATGCTTGGTCTCTGGATCCTTTTAAACACCTAAAAATTATTGAAGCTTTCAATAGAATTTGTATGGGTAATATCCTAATATCTAGCAACATTTACTGTAATAGAAATTAGAATAGAGAAAATTTGAAGTGTTTAGTATTACATTTTAAAATAACAGTAAGTTCATTATATTAACATAACATTAAAAATATTTTCAAAAACAAGAGAAAAGCATCTTATTTATAGTGTGTTACGGTGAAGAATACAACAACTATTTACACAACGTGGTGTCACTGCCTGGGTTCTGGCTACAGAGCCAGCAGTTATATCTACCATTTTTTTTAACCCCGTCAATGCAAATGTCAATATAGTGGAAAAGGCAATGTCCTGGTAATTTTATAAAAAGAATTTGGACGTGGTGATCCTTTAAAAGATTTCAGGGGTCCCGCTTTGAGAACCATGTTTTAGGATGTTTTTTTAATACATAAAATTTATATCAACCTATTTGAGTAAAGGTCTTTTTCTCCCCCTTCTGTGGGCCTTCATTATCCAAGAATTTCTTGAGTACAGTGTGAACAAATTTTAGAGTTATTTGAGTAGAATTATTGTCCTAGTTATTATCATAGAAATAGATACAAAAGAAAGCACCCAATTGGTCCGAAATGAATCTGTCCAATTGGATGACTATATATTTTTCTCTTGTGTGTGGTATGTGTGTTGTTTGTGAGTATATAGTTGATTTAGCTCCTTAGTAGTTTTAAAATACATTTTCAAGAAGTAATGTGATTTTCATGAATTATGGCAATTCACATCATTTGCCATTTGACTATGCTACTTTTCCTGATCTGTAATTTCAGATATTATGGGTGCAATTTGTATGCCAAAGACTTTGTTAAGCTCTGCAACATTTCTTAAATTTTTGCCCCTCTTTTTCCTGGAATAAAAATTTATAGCATTTTAAAAGCAGTCCAAGAAAGTGATGGAGATGCCAAGTTAGGAGAACATGAAGAACATCATCTTCTAAGTGGCATTCTCCTCTTATCTCCTTCACAAATGTGTTACTCCTCTGAAGTCCCTGGACTGTTGGATTTTTATAGTTTGTACCAACAGTACTGAGGGGGTGTGTGATGCTTACGTATATGCAGACATAGAGCAGAGTTTGACTCACACTCAATGCATGCGCTAGTGCTCACGCTTACATACCTGAAATTTTAATAATTCAGCAGCTCTGCAGTATTTGACAAGCTAGTCAAAATGAATTAAAAAATAAATACACTGCTAAAGAACAAGGATATACAGAGGTGATCCTCTAATAAAGAACTCTACTGGTAAGTAATCAAAGTAATTTTTAACTTGGAAAGCTCCTTGGTGCATGACCATTATAAAACTATAATCATAATGCCAAGTATTCTGCCTGTATGACATAGACGTATACCACTATATCCTATAACATAAGTACTTTGCTTGTAAGTGTTGTCAACCATCTGTTGATTGCTCTCGTATGTTTAGGAAAAAAATTTATATCAAAAGTATAAAAATAAATCATTTAAATATATAGTCTTTTAAAATCTCCATTTAGAATAAACTGTAAAATTCCATTACAGAATTTAAAGGTATTTTATTAGATTATTTGAACTTTAAATGTAACTTTCCTTTTTTCTCAGTTTTATCTTATATTCTTGCTTTGGTAATAGCTCCTTTCTAGTATAGATGGGCCCCCAAAACCAAACCAAACCAATTATCTGTAATTACCCACTCACCAGTTTTCAGGGGCAGCAAGCCTCTCTTGGCTATTTCTTCATACCTCACTGTAAAAGCCAGGAAGAATCAACAACAGAGTCCACCAGACAAGTAATCAGCTGGCCTGTGAGACAGCTCAACCCTGCCTTTGTGTTCTTTTCTGGTAATCACCTACCCACTTCCTTATCTGCAGGTCAAGAACTATAGAGTGTAATAGAGATTAGCAAGCATACCCTGTCAGGGATTTGTGCTATGAGGAAAATGTGTTTTGTAGGAAACAGTGTTATCTTTAGATTTCAAATAGGTAACTTAAGAGAATTTGGAGAAAATTATTAGCTTGAAAATGGCATATAATTTTGAAAAGAAAACCTTGAAAGAATATTCTTATGTCTTTGGATGAACCAGTTATTGACACTAATATAGTGTTTTGCATAAACGTACAAATGTTTACATGTCTTTCTTTAGCTTATCCTAAGAGGCAGTGCTTTTGGTTTTCGTTTTGGCTAATGTACCTTCAAGCTCGCTGCAGGTATTCTAAGTCCATGAAGAACTATTGCGGAAATTCAAGGCATATTTAGAACTTTAAAACTAATTTGCTGCTTAGAAAATGCAGGCAAGCTAATGACAAGGTCATGTTGACCTCATTCTCATCACTTCTCAAACCATCTCTTTTACTGAGATGATCTGTCATTATAATTAAATAAAGCTTTGAAAAGAAAAACATTTTTGCCTTGTTAAAACTACATTCCTTTCTAGCAGTCATCAAGGAACATTCTGCTTGTAAATACTTAAGTCATTTTATGTATAATTTTCTTTTTTTACTATAAAGAAACTATTTTTAAAGAATGTTAAAGATTTTTGTCTCCTTTCTTGGTCTTTACTAAACTTGCTATTTTTCTTAGGATTTTCATATATTCTGTGACTTCCTGTAATGCAAATGTTACATTGTCTGACCTTTTAAAAGTCAATGGTAATGTTTATTTATACATCATAAAATCCTGATCGTTAAAGGAATAAGACCCTCTTTAAAAAAAAATGATATATTCTTTAAATTATTTTCATTTCTAAATTTATTTTGGTCATTGAAAAGATTCAAAATTCAACCCTTCTGAACTGTGTTTTAAATGTCTAGTCAATCATATGAATGGACTTCATTTTCCTTTACTGCAATTGAAATTGCATTGAGTTTAAGGAGAATAACTGGTACTTTCTTCTTACTAATGTTCATTTGATATGTGAACAGTTTTCTTCCTTTTTTTTTTTTCTTTCTTTTTTCTTTTTTACAGATTCCCTTCAAGCTCAGCTTATCAATATGGGTGTTATCCCTACCTTAGTGAAATTACTGGGTATCCACTGCCACAATGCAGCTCTTACAGAAATGTGTCTTGTTGCTTTTGGTAATTTAGCAGAACTTGGTAAGTCTGAGTCATGAACCACAAATGTCATGAACTTATTAATGCACTTATACTTGTTTATTTAAATGTTAAGAGCCTGAAATCCACTTAGATTATATTGTTTTAAACTTTTGAAATACTACCTTCCATTTTTTTTTAAAAAAGATCTAATTAGATCTTATGATGGTATTGTTTATGTATTTTTTTTCTCCTTTCTTTGTTTGCTTTCTCTCCCTTCCCTTACTCCTTCCTTCCCACTACTTGGCAAAAAAATGACAAATTGAGTCTATCCACTTCCATGTTCATAGTAAATCCTGTATTGTGGGCATAGGGAAACTGTTGATGTTTTGTCATAGCTAAATATAGTAGTATAACAAATAAATTTAGCAATTTTGCTAATTATCCCCATTTTGTAAATAAAAGCACCAAGACACTGTTGATTTTTCTAACTCAAAGCTCATGTCCCTGTACACGACACATTGAAGTCTTGATTTTAGTACTATATTTTTGCTTTGATGTCAATTTAAAAAAATAGGAATTATTTACCACAGATTTTTAAAAAATCATTTTTATTCATTGGTCATATTTGAATATTTGTAAATATTTCTTTTTTTCACTGTTTATTTCTTCTTTTTTATACTAGCCTGATTAACACATTTCCCCCTACCATTCAAGTGAAACCAAAAAGGAAAGAACATTCATTCAGTGTTTCACACTTATTTTGCATCATTTAACTGAGTTGTAGAAGTTTGTCCAATATAGTTGGTAGAAATAAATCAGATATCATGCTGTAATCCCATACCAACAATGTCAGTCTGTGTACCAAAAATATAAACATCTCTCTTAATTTGCCTTCAGTTTCATCAGACTCAAAGAGTGTAGGTCCTTTACTTTTACATTTTAGGATGAGTAGTTTCTAGAATAGCGCTGATCAGTATAATAGCCACTAATCTTACCTATTTTCCTTTACTTTTTTACTATATCTATAAGGAAATTTTAATTTGCATATGTGGTTACATTTTTAAAATGAATTGTATGTCTATTGGACAGTGATGCTTTAGAAAATAAACTCTATAGCAAAGTCATCCTTCACTTTGCGAAGGTTCCTTTCCCTTTAAAGTTTTAGGAGTACATGGAAGAAAACAAAGGCTGATGTTTATCTCTCCTAACCTTAAGAAAAGGTTAGTACTAATTAAGGAAATGATTATAATCCTTGAATAGACTATGTTGTATTATAGATTATATAATTCTAGTTGCTTGCTGAGGATTATTTGATTCTTCCTGGTTGTATAATATCTGAATTTTGTAAATGCTTCAACCTCAGGAACTATTCAGACCTCCTGCTTAATCTCATGCAAAGAGAGTTAGGTTGTTGGTTCACTATATTCTGGTAAACTGTTTTATTCCAGTAAGAGTCAAGGAGAAGGGTTTACTGATTACTATACCTCCTTTAGAGAAATGAATATATTACCATGAAAGAGGGTGGGACTTGAGAAAATTTACTTGTAAGAGTCCTGCACTTTATAATGAAGAAGGATCCCGAATCTGTATTAAACTTCATTCACCTTTACAGTGGTCCTATGAAGTAAATAGGACCTGATTCTTACAATTAAATCAACTCAGTAATGTATTTAATATATGACTTACTAGTAATTAGTCATATTGATTAGTAATATGAATTCATGCTTATATAATAGAGAACTTCCTTCTGGGAGGCAAATTTAAAAAGGCAATTAGTGTTTTTTAATCAAAATTACACAAATATCTTGCATATTTGAACCTTAAATCATTCAATATAGAAATATTGATCTAGCTCTTACTGGGTTGACATTATAATACAAATATAAAATATTAACACTTCTCAAAGTGCAGCACAGAAATCCATATTGTAAATTACTTATATTAGGGCAATATTTTTGAGTTTTTGGATTTTGGCCCACAATAAGAAATGCATTTTATTTCACCACTTATTACATAAACACACCTGGAACTAAACAGTACTTATCTTCACCATATTCAGTGCATTTCGATAGTTTATTTTCTGTTTTTTTAGCATATTGGTCACAATCCTAAATTGATTTTTATAACAGTGGATTACTATTTGGCCTTTGAAAATATAGCATTCCTATTATGTGAAATCATTTGAACAACAGTATTTTGTACTCTAATACTCTAGATGTATGATCTTTTTATATTTAAAAAATGTGAATTCTCATACAAGGAATCTTTAAGTGATACTTCAAATACTATCATTTGGATCATTTGAACAACAATATTTTGTACTCTAATACTCTAGATGTATGATCTTTTATATTTAAAAAATGTGAATTCTCACACAAGGAATCTTTAAGTGACACTTCAAATACTATCACTTCTTATATATTTTCCTATGTAATTATTTTTACTATATGTGTAGCTTATCTGTTACAGATATTACTAAAACATTTGCTTTATTCAGGCTGAAAGTAATTAGTCATTTAAAATTTTATTGGATAGATAAAAAATTCTCAATGATCAAATTTAAGAATTTATAAAAATTTTGTTGAGAAAATACATACTTGCAAGCTGATGGTAAAGTTCTATAATCTGTACCATGCTAGCAGTCTGTGCTTTCTAAGCACTGTTTTTTACTGAGCCCTGTGGATTTCAGAGATTGCTACAAAAGTAGTGTTAGAAGAGTAAAAAGAGGGGGGAATAATTCAGTATTGAATCCAGTCATCTTATCCTTGAGAAAAAAGTGAAAGATTTGCCAAAAGCAGAAAGCCCAGAAATAAGCAGAAATATTTGCCCCATATTTCCTGTTTACCAATCCTTTTTAGACATTAATACTATTTGAGATAGCCAAAGTTTTCAAACATCCACCTCTTATAAATTACTTTCCAGTCTTATTTTGTATATCTTACTGGATAGTGCTTGGCGTGTATTATTTGTTAAATGAATGGAAATATGAATGCACAGATAAATACATCACAATAATGTTAGAAGCAGGGCTGGGGAGATAGCTCAGTCGGTAGAGTGCTTGCCTTGCAAGCACAAGGCCCTGGGTTCAATCCCCAGCACCCAAAAAAAAAAAAAAGGCATTCTGTCCACTGCAACTACCAAAATAATGTTAGAAGCAACTGGGAATGGAAGTTTTGATTAGACAAACAAATAAGGAAAAATATTCTGGGCCTCCCAAAACAGCACAGGAGCTGGGAATATAGGTTAGTGGTAGAGTATTGCCTAGCATGCATTGGGCTTCCCTGGGCAGGGGAGGTAACAGGTAAGTAAACAATTGTAAATTCAACTTTGCTTACCTTGCTGTTATCCCTGCTGTACTGGGTAAATATATCTAAATCCATGTTAGCTGGCATACTCTACACTCTGCAGTCTCTTTTCCACCAGACCTCTATAAGTTCCTATTCCTTGAGATTTGGTCCTTTGCTTTCTTTCATTCCTAGTTCTGACTGACCCTAGACAATCTGCTTCCCTTCTGTAGCATCAGATGCCATCTCTCTGTTGATGCATTCTTACTTTGTAGGTCCCAAAATGGAAATATCTTTAATCCCACAAAATTTATGAGGCTTAATAAGGCAGAGTTGCATTTTCTTTTCTCCCTTCAGTTGTGAAATAAATCTTACATGTCAATTATTTTTCATTTTTTCTTTCTTTTTTTTTATTATTGTATACAAAGGGGATACATGTTGTTTCTCTATTTGTACATGGAGTCAAGGCATACCATTTGTGTAATCATACGTTTACATAGGGCAATGATGTTTGATTCTCATTTTATCTTTAAACTACTATATATTAGTGAGCAAAACCACACAAATTTCTGTGATTTATCATTTTATTAGAAATTTTTCTGACAAAAAGTGACTCTAGTACTTAGGAATGCATGTGAATTAAGAAAGTACAGGCAATGCATACAATGGTATCAAACTTGTTTGCAAAAGTGAATGAGATTTACTTTTTAAAAAAATTATATTGGATATAGTTGATGAAGAAAGTGGGATATAGGGAGAGAAGGTGTTTTTAATTTTTCTATGTGAGAAATTTACATATTTAAACTTCACTGATGGTGAAGTTCCAGAGTAAGGGTCTAGATTGAACTTACTGAAGAGGAAGAGGGAATGAGGAATGAGATTTCCCACTACTTGTGAATAATTGGAATTTAAATAGTAGTCATAGAGTTGGGGGGCATAGCTCATAGAGTGCTTGTCTAGCATTGCAAGGTCCATTCTCAGCACCATGAACCTCCCTGCACCTCAGAAGAAAACAACAAAAAAACGGTAAGCAGGACTGGGGATATAGCTCAGTTGGTAGAGTGTTTGCCTTGCATGCACAAGGTCCTGGGTTCAATCCCCAGGACCACCAAAAAAAAAAAAAAAAAAAAAGTGGTATTCACAGCAGGACCAGTGCAAAAACATACTACTTTAATAAGACTAAAGATAAGACAGTGTCACCCTTAATTCTGCAACATATAATCTGTTTTGAACAGTTTTTCTTCAACTGAAAGCCTTGACACTATGAATTTTATGACTCAATTATTTTGTTGTTGCTGTATTACTTTTATTGTGCTAGTGAACATTTTTTACAGTCTCAAATATAATTGAGTCCGAATATTTTCTCTAGAGCCTTAGACATTTTTCTTTTTCAAGGTCCTCCGTTTGATTGTGCCTGTATTTGAAGTGTGCTTATAGTTAGTAGTAGTACAAAATGACCAAGTATTAACAGTAACAGGAAACAAATTTCTGGGTTTCACTTTCTTTATTCTAAATTTTTTTCCCTTTGTTTTTCAGAGTCAAGTAAAGAACAGTTTGCTAGTACCAACATTGCTGAAGAGCTGGTAAAACTCTTCAAGAAACAAATAGAACATGATAAGAGAGAAATGATTTTTGAAGTTCTTGCTCCATTGGCAGAAAATGGTGAGAAAATACACACACCTCTTGACTTTCAATCATACAGAATTTTTCAAGTTTTAGTTGCTAATTCTTTAATTCAAAACCCTTCCCTGTGTTATTATTGATATACTACATTTTATTTAGGTATCTCTAACTTCAGCTACATTATCTACCCCATAACTATATCTATATTGGTGAAAGCTATCTTCCAAAATCTTTTGATTTTTAAAAACTTAAGTAAAGAGGTTTCTGTAGTTAACACTTTCTTGTTCCAATCTGGAAAAGGCAACTGAAAGGCTAAACTTCATTTCTGTACCCTTCTATGGCAAAGGGAATAAAAGTTGGAGTCCCAGGCCAGCCAACAATGAGGATATTGGTAAACCACTAGTTTTTGAGCAAAAAAAAATCTTCTGTGATGCACTGTAGGAATGAGTGAATCAGAGGAAACAAAAAATCCCTTATAACAATTTTTCTTTTTTTTTTTTTTTTTTTTTTTGCGGTGCTGGGGATCGAACTCAGGGCCTTGTGCTTGAGAGGCAAGTACTCTACCGACTGAGCTATCTCCCAGCCCTATAACAATTTTTCAAATACAACATCTAGCACAGAATTAAAGAGGACCTGACACATGAGGAGATGAGACTCTAAGCAAGAACTAACAAGGAGCCAGGCACCAGCAGCAAATCTCCAGACAGAATTATTAGACATTGATTCAAAACAGGTGTGCCCATGTTCAGTGAACTGAAAGCAAGCCTAAAAATTTAGAAGGAAGGAAACTGGAAACTTTTTAAAACATATGACATGGCAGTTTTGAAAAGAAACAAATGAAAATTGCTGATTTGAAAAATCCAACCAAAATTAAGAACCTAATTGGTGGGGGCTGGGGTTGTGGCTCAGTGGTAGAGCACTTGCCTAGCACAAGTAAGGCACTGGGTTTAATCCCCAGAACCACATTAAAAAGTTAAATAAACAAAATAAAGATATTGTGTCCATCTACAACTAAAAAATTTTTTTTAAAAAAGAAGAAGAACCTAATTGATGGGTTTACCAGCAGATTAGATATAGGTGAATTAGAGAATCAGTGAACTAAGATAGATTGGAAGGGAATTCAGAATGAAACATAAAGAAAAGGAGATCCAATTTACATAAAAGAAGAGGTAGAGAACTTTTCATGAACATTTATTTAGAGTTCCAGAAGGAGTATAGAATTTGGGGGTGAGGGCTGCAGAGGCAGAAGATGTATCAGAAATTTTGGAAGATGTCAAAGATTCAAAAAACCCATGAGACATTCAAATAATCTTAGTCTGTTTTCTGTTGCTGTGATTAAATACCACAAACAGTAATTTATAAAGAATTAATGTTTGTCCAGCTCAAAGTTCTGAAGACTGTAATGTTCAAGATTGGGCAAATTTACCTGGAGAGGTTCTTACTAGTGCAAATTTTCTGCAGGGAAATTTTCACATGGCAAGGAAAAACACTCCCGTTCTTACAAATCCACAATCCCATTTGATTATATACCCACCCTTGTGGCTTCATTTAACCTTAATTACCTCCCAAAGATTCTACCTCCAAATACCATAGTCAAATCAAGTCTGTACCCTCTTAATAAAATGGGGATTAAATTTCAACATGAGTTTTGGTGGGGACATTCAAACCATAGCAATAAAATATAAAATAAAAAATGAATAAAATGAAAAATGACTTCACGTGTAGGTTGCATCAAAGTAAAAATGCAGAAAACAAAGGACAAAATCTTAAAATTAACCAGGGGAAAAAAATAAACAAATTACCTTAAGAGAAGCAACAGCTTGACAGCTAACTTCTCAACAACAGCAATGCAAGACAACAGTGGGACAGTATGTTCTATGTAGTAAAAGAAAATAAATGCCAACCTGGAATTCTAAACTCAGTGAAAGTACTCTCCCAAAGTGAAGGCAATATAAAAGTGTTCAGATTTAAAAATTCAGTTTACTAGCATACCCTCACTAAAGAAAATTATAAAGCGGAAAATGACACATGCACAGGAGATGAAGACCACAATTTTTTTAAAAAAAAAAGCAATTAATTTAATTGTGAGGTTTAAAATGTATAGTGCATAATCTAAAATATACCACAGAATGGGCATATAAAATCAGGCGAGAAGTGAAAGGAATTATAGTCTAAGATCCATGCATTATATACTGTTTGTTACTCCGATTATTCCATGATTTCATTTTCTAAGGTGACTACCAAACTAGTTTTTAAAAATAATATGTAACTACTTATCTAATAGAAGGATGCATGGAAAGTTTCTGTGACCTAAGTGTGTACAAAGTATCTGCATTAATATTAAGAAATAATTTCCAATTCTTCAGAGGTCAAAGAAGAATCATCATAGAAATCAGAAGCATGGTGCTGCACACCTGTAATCCCAGCAGCCTAGGAGACTGAGGCAGAAGGATCAAATATTAAAAGCCAGTCTCAGCAAAATCAAGGTGCTAAGACACTGAGACCCTGTCTCTAAATAAAATGCAAAATAGAACTGGAGAAGTGTGGCTCAGTGGTCAAATGCCCCTGAATTCAATCCCCAATAACAAAAAAAAAAGGAATCAAATTTTTCTAATGAAAATTAAAATACCATATGTCTCAAATCTGATATGATGCCCATAAAGCTATACTTGGAAATTTAAATTAGAAATATGTGCTTTAAGTGCATGTTAGATCGGGCAGGGGTTGTAGCTCAGTGGTAGAGTACTTGCCTGGACCGTGTGAGGCACTGCATTCCATCCTTAGCACTACATAAAAATAATAAATAAAGGTATTATGTCCAGCTACAACTAAAAAATTTTTAAATAAAATAAATACATGTTAGAAACAGAGGAAAGCTAAAATCAGTGAGCTTACTATTCATTTCAAGCATTTAGGGGAAAACAAACCCAGTACAACCGAAGGAAGAGAATATAAAGAGCTAAAATTAATGAATTAGAAAACATGCAATGCACTACAAGCATCAAATTGCCAAAGTTGAATCTGGAAAGACAATAAAATTGGTAGATCCCTACAGTAAGATCAGTGAGGGGAAAAAAAGAGAAAGCACAAATAACCAAAATCAAGAATGCAAAAGGAGACCTTACAACAGATCTTGCAGATATTAAATGGGCATTTAAAGTATGGATGACACAAACAAAAAATAGAAAAACAATAATTTTATCTTAAATTCCACCAGATAGTAGGAAAAGCAAATATACGTACCAAGTTTATTTTAGTGAAGCTAGTGAGACCTTTATACTTAATCCCCAAAAAGATAATGCAAGAATAAAAATTAAAGGCCAATCTCATCCTGAACATACACCAGGATTCTTCTTGAAACTTTAGCAAATCAACTTTAAGAATACATTTAAAAGTTAATCATGCCAAATTGCATTTATTCTGAAAGTGTAAAACAATTTGATATTCAAAATTCAGTCAATATAATTCATCACCTTAATTATAGTGGAGAAAGGATATTATCTCAGATTTAAAAAAAAAATTGCTAACATTATCCTGTTAAAATTTTTAAGAACTTTAGCAAACCATTACTAGGAAAGGATTTCTTCACCCTAAAAAGAATAGCTACAAGAAACTTACGGAAAAATTATCAATGGTTAAATAAAAAACATTCCCTTTGAGATTGGAAGAGAGGAAGACGAGTCCCACTTCTTCTATTCAATATTGTGTTGAAGAATTACCCACTAAAGGATAAATGAACATTATAAATGTTCAATTTAAAAGAATCTGTTGGTCAATTTTTTAAATTAAAATTCAGGTAAATTTTCTGACCAAAAAAAATAAGTCAAAACAAAATTATTTCTATATGCCAGCAAAACCCAGAAATAAAATGTGTAAAATAAATTTTTCACCATGGTATGAAAAATAAAACACCTAAGAATGAACTGACAAAAGACTTGCAAGATCTCTGGGAGGAAACTGTAGGAAAGCATTGAGATAAATAAAAAGAGCTAAAAAATGGAAAACTGAAACACTTTCATAGATTTGAAGCTTCAAATGTTCTAATGATATATGTCAATTTATAGACTCAATGCAGTTGTAGCCCAAAATTCCAAAGGTCAGGAATAGCTAAAATTATGGGAAGAGAATGTGTTGACAGAACTGGTTTTACTCGATAACAATAGCAAAACTTTATTCTAATAAAATGTATTTAAAAACTACCACAAATCATTAATAAAAATGTGAAAACTCTGGGGGAAAATATGCCCAAATCTCACAGTAATCAGGAAATGCAAAACAAAAACACTATAAAATATCACTGTCGATCTATTGGGAAGAATGATACTCTAGGTGTTGGTGAAGGTGTGGAGCAGTGGGAACAACCATTAAGTGCCAGAGGAAGTGTAAATAGTACAATTCTGAAATTAATACCTACTGAAGTTGGAGCTATTCACCCGTGACCCAGAATTCCACTCTTAGAAATAAACCAAGAAACCTGTGTGTATATGCACCAGAATATCAAAGGCAACATTATTTATAATAACAAAATAATTGGAACCAACTCATATCCATTAAAGGTAGAATGATAGTAAATCACAGGATATTAAAATAATGGAAAAATCATTATGAAAAGGAATGAAGACAGCGAGAACCATTAACATGTATGAATCTCATAATATTGAAAGGAGAAAGCCAGTGCTGAAAAAGTAAAATTTGGCTTATGTGAAATTCAACATAAAGTGCAACAAAACCAGTTTTCAGAAATGAACTTTATATGGTGAACCAGTAAAAAAATATAGAAGCGATTACCATATCATCCCAGGTAGTGATTTGAGAGAATGAAGGGAGATGCTTGTGATCAGAAAGGGAAATGCAGAGAGGGACTTCCTAGATTGTTGGCAATGAATTTCTTGCTCTAGATGGTAGGTGCTTGGTAATTCGCTAATTATTTATTATACTTAACATTTATATTTTCTGCACTCCTGTGCATTTTTGGATTTTTTCACAATTTAAAAAGTCATTTAATATATTTGCATATATATGATACATGTATGATACATGTGTGCATTCATACACATGCATGCAGATGTCCTTGGACAGAATGGTGATGATAAATGTGCTGGACTTTCTACTTTGTCAGAACACCTTGCTGGTCCTAATTAAGGCAGTTTGAGCCTTCTAAATATATTCATGATTACAGTCAAACTGTAAGAATAAAGATCTGTGATCTTTAATCTTGACACATTATATATTTTCTAATTGCCTTAGATCTTATTCTTCAGGAATAAATTTGTTTTTGATGTCATTTGATGGTTCTGAAAAATGAAAACTTCAGCATAAACTTTTTGTTTGCTTGCTTATTTGTTTGCTGGTACCAAGGATTGAACTAAAGGCTCTTAACCACTGAGCCACATTCCCAATCCTTTTTATTTTTTATTTTGGGACAGGGTCTCCCTGAGTTGCTTAAGGCCTTACTAAGTTGCTGAGACTAATCTCGAACTTGAAATTCTCCCAGATTGATGGAATTATAGGAATTACAGGTAATTCTCTGGCATAAAACCAACTGCCCCACCTTCAGTCCGTTTTATGCCAGAGTTACCTGTAACTTTCCTTGCAGTATTTGAGAATAACAATATTTTATTTTTTTAGTCAGATCTATATGGTTTTATGTAGTCATTGGGTTCATTCCACCAAACTTAGACATGCATGAAAATCAGAGTTTCTTGTTTGTTTGTTTGTTTTCTCCTCCACCATTTCCTCCATTTTATAATGGTGTAGTGCGTGAAGTGATAACTTTGAAAACTTGTTTCTGGATAAACCTTTGCATATCATTGTGGTTTCCCTGGTATACAAAGAATAATAATCATAGGTTGGGATTTGTATAGTTCAAGGATTTTTAGTATTTTTAAGACTTTTTTTTAAATGATAGTTTTCAATTCTGTTTGCTACACATTTCTAGCCCTAGCATTGTGTAACCAAGGAAACGCCCTACTTTTTACATGGCACAGTACAAGTATACCTTTAAAAAAGTATTCCAGAATGAATAGTCTATGTGTTGTGAGACAATATTCAAGAGAAAATTGATCTTCCTGGTGATAGTAAAAAGCTATATTTTTGTATGTTAAAATTGCCAACAAGGAAAGTCTTAAGTATATATGTGTCTTAAGTATAAATGTTTATGTCTTTGTTTCTTCCAAATGAGAAGCTGAAATTGATTACTGTAATGTGAGCATGTACAGCTTAAGGAAACCAAGGACTAAAAAATAAAATTTAAATTTAAAAAATTCTTTGCAAATGTATTTCTAAGGTCAAATGGCATTTATCTTAATCCATTTTGTTCCATTGTCCTAGATGTGGAACACCTATAGAAACTTAAGTCGATGTTGTTTGAGGGTTTTTAAGGGTCTGGGGCATGGTTGGTTATTTTCTGGGTTTGGTTTTTTTTTGTTGTTGTTGATGGTGGTTTTGTTTTGTTTTTTTGGTGCTGGGGATTGAACCTAGGGGCTCTGTACCACTGAGCTTTATCCTCAGCCCTTTATATTTTTTTTGAGACAGATTCTTGCTCAACTGACAAGTTGAGGCAAGCCTCAAACTTGCAATCCTCCTGCCTCAGCCTCCCAAGTAATCCCTGGGATTATTACAGTCATGCATTAACAGCCCAGCTAAAACTTACATTGAGCAACAAATATACCATTTATAACTTTAATATTCGAAAATATATTTGTGGAATTTAAAATTTGGTATTTAATGGGTTAAGAAATGTCAATTTCAAAGCATTTAAATAAGCCAGTTTAGGTTAAAAACAAAGATTAATAAGGTATATCTGCTCTTAATTGGAGATGGATTATGGATCCAAATACAACATCTTCATTGAAAGTGCTATAAGGCAAGGATATTTAAAGCATTAGGGATGTAAAAAGTTTACATACTACAGCAATAGAGCCTTCTCAGTGTTTATAGCAGCACAATTCACAAGAGCTAAATTATGAATCAACCCAGATGCCCATCAATAGACGAATGGATTAAGAAATTGTGGTGTATATATACAATGGAGTTCTACCCAGCCATAAAAAATAATGAAATTATGGCATTTTCTGATAAATGGATGGAAATGGAGAATGTCTTGCTAAGTGAAATAAGCCAAACTCAGAAACTCAGTAGTTAAAATTTTTTTTTCCTCATATGCAAAAGCTAGAATAAAAGGGAAAGAAAGGTAGGATATTATAAAGAACCAGTCAAGTATAAATTAACAGTAGAGCAAAAGGAAGTCAAGTAGAGTAGAGGAAGGAGAATGGAAGAAGAGAAGGGAAAGAGGGAACATGAACTGAAATCTATTTCCATGCATGTATGAGTTTCTCAGGATGAACCCAACTACTGTGTATGATTATTGGGCTCTAATCAAAAAAGAAAAAAATAATAACATTAGGAATATAAAAAATTTGATTTTTCTGGAGTTTTCTATGAAGTTTTTTAGTGTAATTGCTCTATAAATTGTTTCTAAAATACCTTATTGTTTAACCTATAGAGAGCTTCAAAGTTATTTTTTCTTTCAACTTTTATTATGAATATTTTAAAGTACATTCAGAAGTAAAATTTAGTATAATGAATCACCATATACTCACAACCCAGAGATACCTTAAATTAGTGAAAATCCAAAGTCCTTTTAAAAATGTGACTTTAAAATTCATTGTTATAAATTGCCCTAGAAAATTAGCACTATACAAATATGAAGCATACTTGTGATATAGGTTAAAATTTATTAATGTTTACTTTTCAGTAGCTTGGTTTTAACATCCCATTGGTGGGGGTGTTTTAAGTTTGTGTAAATAGGTATATATGTAATACGTAATTTATAGTATTGCCTTTTAAATATAAGCATAATATCTAGAATAATAGTAGAGTGAGATTGCCTTCAAGGCTGAGAATTGATTCCTTTAGGTGCTTTGAGACATTGTGAAAGGATAAATTTCAAATGGAGAAATGAGCTATAGTCTTTGTGTAATTAAACTGTACTGTCAGATGTTTCATTCTAAAACTCAAATCTGGAATGCTGTTTTCTCTAAATTCTGCATTTCCCTGGGTTGCTACAGTTCTTCATAATGGATTGCCTGTACTAAAGCTCCTATTCCATCTAAAATTGTGGTGGTTTTGTTCTCATCGTTCTTTAGATGCTATTAAACTACAGCTGGTGGAAGCAGGCCTTGTGGAGTGCCTCCTAGAGATCGTTCAGCAGAAGGTGGATAGTGACAAGGAGGACGACATTGCTGAGCTCAAAACTGCCTCCGATCTCATGGTGTTGTTACTTCTTGGAGGTGAGTCGTAATTTACGTCAAAGAATATGGGTGTCAGAATCTGTAAGTGTATTAAGTTTCTTCTGTAGATATAATTACTAGGCATTTTCTCATTTTCCTCTCTCACTTCTTGTTGAAGTGATGATTTTGAAACCTAACACCTCATGGAAAGTACTAGAGATGATGAACCAGAAAAAGAGGAATCTTTGCCATGTTCCAACATATGAAGAGCTGTCATAAAGAGAGCGCTGTGGCATCAAAGGAATGAAAGCATATGGCTACAGAACTTGTACTAGGAAAATTCTAAACTCTTAAAGCTTATAAAAAACAGTCATTGCTTTTCCCATTATGAATTTAATAGTTTGCCAGGTTTGTAATGTCCCAGTGAGATATTTACTTAGGGATATGGATTTGTTACTTGTAATTATATTTCTCTTGTTTAACTATTTATTGTACTTATGCCCAGATGAATCCATGCAGAAACTGTTTGAAGGAGGAAAAGGCAATGTGTTCCAAAGGGTGCTTTCTTGGATTCCTTCAAATAACCACCAGCTACAGCTTGCTGGAGCATTGGCAATTGCAAATTTTGCCAGAAATGGTAAACATATTAGTTCTTGCTTTGTAAAGCAGATGTTCTACATATTTGTTTAGTTATGAAAAATAAGTGTTTTTAAAAATTTTTTATTTGTTCTCTTTAGCTATACATGATAGTAGAATGTATTTGGATATATTATACATATATGGAGATAACTTCCCATTTCTGTGATTGTTCATGTTGTGGAGTTACACTGGTCGTGTATTTGTGTAAGAATATAGGAAAGTTATGTCCAATTCATTCTACTATCTTTTCCTATTCTCCTCCCTCCTCCCTTCCCTTCCCTTCATTCCCCTTTGGCTAATCCAGTGAACAACTTCTCTACCTCCCTCGCCTATTTTGGGTTAGCATCTGCATATGAGAGAGAACATTCAGCCTTTGGTTTTTTGGGATTGGCTAATTTCACTTAGCTTGATATTCTCCAGTTCCATCCATTTACCAGCAAATGCCATCATTTCATTCTTCTTCATGGCTTAGTAATATTCCATTGCATATATATACCACATTTTCTTTATCCACTCATCTGCTGAAGGGCACCAAGGTTGGTTCCATAGCATGGCTTTGTGAGTTGAGCTGCTATAAACATCGATGTGGCTGGGTCACCGTGGCATGCTGATTTTCAGTCCTTTGGGTATAAACTGAGGAGTGGGATAACTGGGTCAAATGGTGGTTCCATTCCAAGTTTTGTAAAGAATCTCTACACTGCTTTCCAGAGTGGTTGCACCAATTTGCAGTCCCACCAGCAATGTATGAGCTAACCTTTTCCCCACATCCTCACCAACATTTATTGTTACTTGTATTCTTTTTTTTTTTTTTTTTGCGGTGCTAGGGATTGAACCCAGGGCCTTGTGCTTGTAAGACAAGCACTCTACCAACTGAGCTATCTCCCCAGCCCATGTTACTTGTATTCTTGATAGTTGCCATTCTGACAGGAGTGAGATGAAATCTCACTGTAGTTTTAACTTGCATTTCTGTAATTGCTAGAGATGTTGAGGTGTTCTGCATTTTTAGAATTTTTGCTTAACTATCACATGTACTAAAACTATAACAGTTCAAAAATTTGTGTGTGTTGCTTCCTTAATTCTTCAGAAGTCAGATACTTATGGTGACTTTCACAACAAATTACATATTTTATTTAATTCAATTAATTTCTAATAGTTAAAATATCACAAATATGTAGTGCTTTTTTTGAATACTTTGCATATCAAAGCTTAGTAAACTTGAGTCCTGTTCTGGTGTACATCTGATGTGAAAGGGATATGCTTTTGTGCCTGGTGATTTAATTTGGGGCTTAAATAATTGGAGTATTCAGCCTCTGGCTATTGAGCCCTACTTTATACTCTTATGTCTATAAAACTTTAGTATGAATAATCCTGATTTAGTGTAGAATGTTTATTTTAATGGTATTTCAGAGGCCCCAGATCTATGACTATTGAAATCTGGCACTCTGATATTCATTCTAGAAACTCGTACCTTGTCTAGGAAAGACAGTTTTCTCTTTAGTTTGATTTTACTCTAGTATGAACTGTTAATATACAAAACAGGTTGAGTATCCCCTATCTAAAGTGTTTCATATTTTAGATTTTTTCAGATTTTGAAATATTTGCATTATATAATGGCATATCTTGGTGACAGGGCCCAAGTCTAAACATGAAATTTATTTATATTTCCTACATAGCCTGAAAGTAATTTTACAACAATAACTTTAGTGTACTTGCATTTTGACTGTGATCCATTACCTGAGATCTGTTGTAGAATTTTGTATTCTACAAATGGCATTATGACAGTACACCCAAACTTTTGAATTTTTGAATATTTCAGATTTTGAATTTTTGAATTAGGGAATACCCTTATATTATAGTGGCAGACATCTTATTTTCTCTTGTTTTTGAGAATAACTCCTTAATGATGGTGTTAAGAGGACTGGTAAAAATATTGATGATTATTAAAGCTAAACGTGGAATAAACACTGGTTCATTATAATCTGTTTTGTAAATGTTTGAAAAATTCACTAAAAAATAATGTAAGTATCAAGCCATGATAAAAGTTGACTACTGAAACTAACACTAAAACTGTTCACGAATGGGATGCTTTGAGCATGCAGTTTCTACTTCTGATATATGATCAGCCTCTAAACGAGGGATTTTTCTTATTTTAAAAACTTTTAAAAGCATCTTTATAAGCAGACATCTTATTCTGGAAATAGAAAAATTCATAAATCTGATGGGAAAAAGAATTGGAATTCATTTTATTTTGTTACAGTTCCATTTTCTCTAATGTAGATAATGGGCAGGCAACAGCACCACAACATATTCATAAATATTTTTTAAAAGAAGAAAATTGCTTTTGTTTTTACCAGATGGAAATTGTATTCATATGGTAGACAATGGAATTGTAGAAAAACTTATGGATTTACTAGACAGACATGTAGAAGATGGAAATGTAACTGTACAGCACGCAGCACTAAGTGCCCTCAGAAATCTGGCCATTCCAGGTAAGACTTAAAAATAGGAGGAGAGAGCTCTGTAGAAAATAAAAAGATTTTTACTATGTACAATTTGTGGACCTTCCCTGACCAAGAAAAGAAAAATAGTCTTAAAATTGTTGATACTTTTCTTACTGATAAATGGAGATCATGTTAAATAAGTTTTCTGAGACAAAATAATCTTTGCTTTTAAGATCAGAGATTCCATTACCTTTTGTGAACTCTTTCGTTTTCATTGTATTTGTGCAGTTAAGATTTTTAAAGCATCTTCTGTTGAAGTTAATATAATGACATCAATTAAGAGTCCCCTAAAGAATGACTTATCCAGGTTTTTTTCTGTCTACAAGTAGACATGCAATTTTTAAAAAATAGTCTTACTGTCTTTGGATTAGAAACTTTTGGGCCATGAAATCACATTATCATGTGAAATAATACAGAAGATAATTAAAACAATTTTATTCTGTTTCCTAAAAATAAATTTCTGATAAGGTTAAATAATGTGGTTCTTTGAAGATCTAATCTACATGCATTCAGTTTTCTTCATATACATGACTGGTTTATTGATGTTTATCAGTTATATTAATAATTGGGTCAAAGACAAAGATCACATTAGAAATTGGGCTTAAAAAACTAGTATGATCCTGGGTTCGATCCCCAGCACTGCAAAAAAAAAAAAAAAAAAAAAAACAGTATGGTTTTATATTGTTATGGTCTTATAAACAGGATACTTAACCACACCCAATCCCATGTTTAAAATTTACAGACCAGATTGTTTCTAAATAGAAAAATATAATCTGGGACCTTAAAGCTAAAAGAAAGAACTCAGTAAACATGTATCAAATTGAATATTTATCATTAGGAATGTTACACCACTTTAACCATAGTCTCTTTCTATTTTTTTAGTTGTAAATAAAGCAAAGATGTTATCAGCTGGGGTCACAGAGACAGTTTTGAAATTCCTTAAATCAGAAATGCCCCCAGTTCAGTTCAAACTTCTTGGAACCTTAAGAATGTTAATAGATGCACAAGGTAAGAGAAATGCTATCCCAAGCATTATACTTTTAGTGTGCCCCTCATTGAAAAATCACTTTTTTTTTTTTTTTAGCTTACACAGTTTTATTATCATAAAAGTAAATAGCAAATAAGAGTTAAAAGATATTGGTTTAGGAATCCCACTCATTAACTAACTCTCTTGCTTATTATAGCTGACTTTAAATGGAAATTACACAATTTCTCTTTATTCATATAATCCTCGTTTTATGTTGGTTATCAGTTCCTGAGGTGTTTCAACATTCTATGCCTTTTACCTTGTCTTCAAAATCAAATTTTTAAAAAATTTGTTTTGCAGAAACAGTAATGCAAACCACTCCTAAGAATGAATTATGTTTATTTGCTTATTTTTAAATTCTAAGCCCTTCTGTATACTAATTGCTCAGAGAAAACCCTTTGTTTTAGTCTGCCAGACTGCTGGGCTTAATCTAAAGAGTGTAAAGTTATTTATTTTTGTGTTTTGTATAAAAGTCCACAACTTTATAGAAAAAGTTAAATAGCCCATCAGGTGAGGAGTATTTGTAGTTCTTGAAGTTTATTGAACTGTTTTTTTAGACATGTAATTTTCCTTCACACCCATATCTTTTAAAAAAATTTTTTTAGTTGCAGTTGGACACAATACCTTTATTTTATTTATTTGTTACTATGTGGTACTGAGGATCTAACCCTGTGCCTCACATCTGCTAGGCAAGCACTCTGCCAAGCTACAACCCCAGTCCACAGTCATATCTTTACCAATTATTTCAGCTGATTGCCCATCCTTTTTGGTTTGCCTTCTTTCCTATAGCAGAAGCTGCTGAACAACTGGGAAGGAATGTTAAGTTAGTGGAACGTTTGGTAGAATGGTGTGAAGCCAAAGATCATGCTGGTGTGATGGGAGAGTCGAACAGACTGCTTTCTGCCCTCATACGCCACAGTAAATCAAAAGTAAGTTCCAGAGGAAACTGGGGGCTTTTGGGAAACAGCATTAGATCCTATATCATGAGCTTGTGTTTTTATACATTTTATGTAAATACACTAATCAGTAGTTCTGGGGGAAAATGAAGATTGAGCCTTTTTATTTCTCCAAACAGAAAAGATTTTCTGTCTCTTCCAAATAATAAAAACTGAGATAACACCCATCTAAAACTGTTGTAAGGATTATGTATACAAAGAACCCAACGTGTACTTGGGACATAGGAAACACCCAGTAAATGGAGGTTACTGTTACTCCTGCCATTGTTACTGTTATTTTCACCATCACCAGCATCAGAGTCAAACATCTTCTGTGTGATGGGCACTGACCTAACCCAGCTACTGATATTTGGAAATTAATTGATATCTAGATAGTATATTATGCCCAGTCCATATTTATGGCAGTGTCCAACCTAGTAGCTTTCTGGCACATGGTAGATAATGACTGAAAGAATGGACTAATTTAAAGATAACAATGGTAGGAACCTAGTCTAGCAATGTAATGACTGCTTTAATATCTAGATTAGTTCTTTATAAATATTATAAGGTGAACCTTTTTTTTTTTTTTTTTTAATCGTGATACAACCGCAGTAGTGGCTATGTATGAGAAGAAGGGCAGTTTAGAATTGAAATTTACCAGCAGTTTCCATTTATTTATAGAACACACAGAGGATTGCAAGAGGAAAAAAAGTAAAGGTATTCCTTCACTTGCGTAAAACTCTTTCACATAATTAGATTTCACCCTCATGGCCAGCTGGTTTGCCACAGGAGTGTTTCCCATCAGGGATGACATGGAGTTCTTTTCCTTGGGAAAGACGGACGTTAGCCAGGGCTACCTGTTACCCGTCTCTCAGACCAGCCTAAGAGTTCATCCATTGCACTGCTATAAACACAGGACCAAGTGGATGGAAAGTATGAAGAACTAATGGTGACCTCCTTTGATAACCCCTTCTTCCTGCTTTGTCATAGTGGTCTCGTAGTCCTGTTGAACAAATAATATTTGAAGGCTTGCATTGTTATAAAATGTAATTGTTACTTTAACTGTCTAGTGAGGGTACAGATATGAAAACAGCTGAGTACATCATAACTCTGCATACTCCATTCAGTGAGGAAAGGACAGCCACAGCCTCATATGCACAAGATCTTGGGTTCAATCCCCTGCACCACACACACACACACACAAATATATATATATATATTTATAAATATATATATTTATAAATTATATATTTATGAATATATATTTATAAATATGTTTTTTATATATATTTATAAATATATATTTTATATATATTTATATATATATGTACGTGTGTGTGTGTGTGTGTGTGTATGAAATAATGAAGACCTGAATGAAGGTTTGGGGTTGAGTAGTTTGAAATTGCTAATCAATCATTTTTGTCACAAAGAAAGAAATTTGTTTCATTTCATGGTTCATCTGATTAGTAGCACTAAGGGTGGAAAAGAAGAGGACTTGAAAAAATGTGGGCAGTTAAACTAGTGGTTTTTTTGTTTTTTTTTTAATTTATTTGTTGTTTTTAGATATATATGACAGTAGGTGTATTTTGACATACACATACATGGAATGCAACCAATTCCAATTAGGATTCCATTCTTGTGGTTGAACATAATGTGGAGTTAAACTGGTTGTATATTCATATATGAGCAAAGGAAAGTTATATATGATTCATTCTGTTGTCTTTCCTATTCCCATCCCCTCGCCCTTCCCTTCATCCCCTTTGTTTAATCCACTGAACTTCTATACTTCCCCTCCCTACCTTCCCTTGTTAGGAGTTAGTATCTACATATCAGAGAGGACATTTGGCCTTTGGTCTTTTGGGACTGGCTTATTTCACTTAGCATGATATTCTCCAGTTCCATCCATGTACTGGCAAATGCCATCATTTTCATTCTCTTTATTTGTTATTATTCCTTTGTGTATATATACCACATTTTCTTTATCCATTCATCTGCTGAAGGGCACCAAAGTTGGTTCCATAGTTTGGCTATTGTGAATTGAGGTGCTGTAAACATCGATGTGGCTGAGTCACCGTAGCATGCTGATTTTAAGTCCTTTGGGTATAAACTGAGGAGTGGGGTAACTGGGTCAAATGGTGGTTCCATTCCAAGTTTTGTAAAGACTCTCCATACTGCTTTCCAGAGTGGTTGCACCAATTTGCAGTCCCACCAGGAATGTATGAGTGTACCCTTTACCCCACTTTCCTCAATTGTGTTGTTAACTTGTACTGTTGATAGTTGCCATTCTGACTGGAGTGAGATGAAATCTCAGTGTAGTTTTAATTTGCATTTCTCTAATTGCTAAAGATGTTGAACAAGTTTTCATATATTTGTTGACCAGTCATATTTCTTCTTCTGTGAAGTGCCTATTCAGTTCCTTTGCCTGTTTATTGATTGGGTTATTTGTTTTTGTTTCTGTTTTTGTGTTAAGTTTTTTGGAGTTCTTTGTATATCCTGGAGATTACTGCTCTGAAGTGCAGGTAGTAAAGATTTTTTCCCATTCTGTAGGCTCACTGTTCATGTTCTTGTTTCCTTTGTGTGAAGAAGCTTTTAGTTTAATATAATTCCATTTGTTAATTCTTGATTTTACTTCTTGCACTTTTGGAGTCTTGTTGAGGAAGTCCATTCCTGAGCTGACATGATGGAGAGTTGAGCCTACTTTTTCTTCTAGAAGACTCTCGGTCTTGGTCTAATGCCTGGGTCCTTGATCCACTTTGAGTTGACTTTTGTGCAGGGTAAGATATAGGGGATAAGTTTCATTTTGTTGCATATGGACTTCCAGTTTTCATAGCACCATTTGTTGAATAGGCTATTTTTTCTTCAATATATGTTTATGGCACCTTTGTCTATTATGAGATAACTATTTATGTGGGTTTGTCTCCATGTCTTCTATTCTGTTCCATTGGTCTTCATGTCTGTTTTGGTGCCAATACCTTGTTGTTTTTGTTGCTATACCTCTGCAGTATAACTTAAGGTCTGGTATTGTGATGCCTCCCATTACTTTTCTCGCCAAGTTTTGTTTTGGCTATTCTGGTCCTCTTATTTTTCCAAATGAATTTCATGATTGCCTTTTCTTTTCTACGAAGAACATCATTGGAATTTTAATGGGAATTGCATTAAATCTGTATAGCACTTTTGGTAGTATGGCCATTTTGACAATATTAATTCTGCCTATCTAAGAACATGGGAGATCTTTCCATTTTCTAAGGACTTCAGTTTGGAAGAGGTAGTTTTAAAGGTACTCCCAAGTTTGGCGTTTGGTACCAATAGGGTTGTGCCATTCATCAAAAGAAGACACAAAAGGAAGAGATGCAGATAACACTCCCTCACTAGCTTATTCCCAACCTACTTTCCTGTACTGGGAGAGTTTACCCTTAATCCTTTGCTTCATTCCTTGAGAATTCTCAGCAGTAGATTACAAGCAACAGAGACATGTTTCCTGCATCTGAATTTAGAACAGACAGGGTTTACATTTTTGAAGGCCTCTTTCCATTAATGACCCGAGAAAGGGCTGCATAGTGTGCCCTTGACTGTCTGGAACTGGGTAACCTCCTGGTGGGGCAGGTGGAGGCCCCAAGCTGGTGGAGCCATGGGAGCATAGCCCACCCTATTCCATACTTTGCAGGCAGAGCCTGGTATTGAGGGGAATCATTCTGCCGGTGACTCTCATCCTCATGGCATTTTGTGTTTACAAGCCCATTCATGTCAGTGACAGCCCAAGTTGACTTAGAATGCCCTGATTGCAAAGCAGCATCCAGTGTGAGGATCTTAGTGACCTAAGGCTTATGACTCCTCACCTGTGTCTGGAACTGCACTTGGATGCCCCCACTGAAATCAAGGTCACACCAGGTACATAGAAGGTATTTTTGATGTTTAGTGGGTCTCACTATCTTGCCCAGCCTATCCAGAAACTGCTGGACTAAGCTGCCCAACCTCATGACAATAAAAAGTACCAGAATACAAAAGAAAAAAGAAAAAAAAAAAAAAACTCTTAAATTCCTGGTGTGTGTGGTAGAAAGACCAATGAAGCCACTATTAATCCATAATGAGCCATCAGTTCAGTATTCACTAATAGTATTAATATAATCAGAACTTGAGTGGACACAAATGTATCCACAGAAAAATTCATCTCAACTTTTTAAACAGCCATATTTAGGAGCCAAAACTATTCAAATGCTATAATACTAAGTTGAAATTTGAGAATTGAAAGGTGCTTCTGTGAATTTCATTTATCATAGGTTTCCCTTTCCCTCATCTAACCTCCCATTTTCTCCAACCCCCTTTGGGTCATTGGCCAACTGACATAATACAAGAATTTAATCATCCATTTAACCATTCCATTACTAGAGTCACAGTTCAGACCTGGAAGGTATTGTAATTTCTTGTTCAAATGACTACACAGATAAGGGAATGGAAGGGCACAGTGCCTCAGGTAAAGGCCCCTAGTCAATCTGAATGTCAGGTTGCAAGCTAACTGGTAGTGGAATTGCATTGTCCATCTGCAGGAAGCTTCCCTCTCACAAGCCTGGCATGTGGCTAGATTTTTTACGTACATTCATACATCATAACTTTGACAGAATACCACTTTGAATCCTTGCACCACCACTTAACAGCAATGTGACCTTGTGCATCTTGAACCTTTTGTGTTATTTTAGTTGTACAAATTTTTATGAGGTACAGTGTGATAATTCAATAGATGTATCATGCATATTGATCAAATCAGGCTAGATAAAACATTTCCATCTCTTTTAAACATTTTTAAACTTTTCATTAATAATCACATATTTATGGAGTACAGTGTGATATTTCAATACATGTGTACGATATGTACTGTGTAACCAGGGTAATGTTTTCATCGCCTCATCATTACTTTTTTTTCTATAACCTTGCCAGTATTTGTTATTTTTGTCTCTTTGATATTAGCCATTCTAACTTGGGTGAGATGATACCTTCTTGTGGTTTTGACATGCATATCCCTATGACTAATGAAATTAAGCATTTTTTTCACAAATTTATCGGACATTTGAATTTCTTTTGAAATGCATCTATTTTTATCCTTTACCCATTTTTAAATAGATTATTTAGGGTTTTTTGTTTAAGTTCCTTATGTATTTTGAATAATCTTTTAATTTTTACAGACTGCATTTTGATTCATTGTACACAAATGGGGTACATCTTCGTTTTTATGGTTGTGTATGATATACATTCATATTGTTCGTGTAATCATACATGTACGTAGGGTAATGATGTCTGTCTCATTCCACCATTTTTCATACCTCCCCATTTCCTCTACGTAATCTAAAGTTCCTCCGTTCTTCTCTCAGCCCCCACCCCCATTATATATTATCATCCACTTATCAGGGAGAACATTCAGCCTTTAGTTTTTTGGGATTGGCTTATTTCACTTAGCATGTATTCTCCAATACCATCCATTTATCTGCAAATGCCATAATATTATTATTCTTTATGGCTGAATAATATTCCATTTTGTATATATACCACAGTTTCTTTATCCATTCATCTGTTGAAGGGCATCTAGGTTGGTTCCACAATCTAGCTATTGTGAATTGAGCTGCTAAAAACATTGATGTGGCTGCATTACTGTAGGATGCTAATTTCAAGTCCTTTGGGTATAAACCGAGAAGTGGGATAACTGGGTCAAAAGGTGGGTCCATGCCAAGTTTTCTGAGGATTCTCCACACTGCTTTCCAGAGTGGCTGCACCAATTTCCAACTCCACCAGTAATGTAAAAGTGTGCCTTTTTTCCCCACATCCACGCCAACATCTATTATTGTTTGTCTTCCTGATAATAGCCATTCTAATTGGAGTAAGATGAAAATTCTTAACGTTCAGCCCTCCAGAAGGCTGTACTAACTCATCTGAGCCAAATGAAATATATTTTTATGCTTATGCCCATAAGTAAGTTCACACCTTCCCTTGAAAGAGTGTCTTATACTAGAGCTCCTGATCAACTAGCTAGACCTCCCAACTGCAGGTATTTTAAAACAATAAAAGAAATACAATTGGCCTTTACACTTGGACTGTAAAATCTCCTGCCTATTGAAGTAGGCACTTTTCTTTACCCTTTGAGAGTCCAACATTCATCAGTAACAAGCTAAAAACCTGTTTTAAACAAATGTATTTAGTCATTTGCTCATTCATCCAACAAACCCTTATTTAAATCCCTTACTAGGAAGGCTTTGACAAGTATGATGTGGGAAAGGAAAAATTTTGATAAGTGACTCAGTGGCTACACCAACCTGCAGTCTTATTAATTGATGACCTCAAATGTAAACTTACCCCACAACATTCTATTATAATTATATTTTACATTTTTATACAGTTTTCAACAAAGCCTTGAACTTAAGTTTGTTTCAGTAATCAAAGGTGCAAATTGACTATAAATGCTAATACAAAGGTGAAATTTTTAGCGTAGATCATTTGCCTTAGTTTTCAATAAGAAAACTTGAAATATAAAACCATAAAATAAAACTTTGTTTCAGATGTCATAAAACCTCTCCAGAATTTCTGGAGATTTTGCAGAGACATCTAGAGCTTACTTAGAAGGACTCCCTAGTGAACTGTTTCATTATATATATAATTTATTACAAATGAAACAGTTTGAGAATTCCTGGATTCATTTTTGAAGTTTGTTATTAAAATACTGGTAATTGTCCAGATGAACCTTCTTGCTCTGTGAAGGTTGCTAATCTTCACTTTTGAAAAAATATCTTCAAATTAAAATATAATTTGAAAATACATTCATAGAGCCTTTTCAAATCACATTAAGTGACCACTTCTGTGTGGCACTATGAATTTACTACATTTATTTATTTATGCATTGGACATGAGTGGTTAAGAACAAGGATCTGCAACCAAACTCTAAATTCAAATCTTGGCTTTACCAGAAATCACTGTCTGATCTTGGGCAAATTTTGTAACTTAATCTGAGCTTCGATTTCTTGATGTATAAGCTGGAAATAATATGCAGCTCATGGAATTTTCTGCAGAATAAAAAGGAACTAGTATCCATAAGCTACTCAGTTAAGTGTCCAGCATAAAATTGTTGCTCTAAAAGGGTAGCCATCAGTATTACTGTCTTTTCTGTCACATAACTCAAGTATAATGCCTTATTTCTTTTCTCCCACATTCTATCAGGCAAAGCAACCCCATGGAGTAGCTAGTCAATAAAGTAGTTAAAGTAGTTGGAGATAAGCAGGCATTTTAAAAGGAAATAGCTTTTCCTTTTGGACAAGATGAAGCAGCAGCTGTATCTGGACTTAAGGGAGGACTACTCATTTCTGATGCATAAACTTCCCTTGTTTACTCCCTGTTCTTCTACCACTGCAGACTTTTCAGGGTGAATTGAAAGATAGAGGATGAAATGACAGTCCAAGGACCTTCCTGAGGTGACTGCATACGTATCTGTTAATGTTTTGTGGTCTTTACTCAGCCAGCTTCTGTGTGAAACCTATAAAATTTTTTAAAATTCATAAACATTTTTGTAAAATACTAATTTTAAGAATTATGTATTGGATTAAAATAAACTCACCAAGTAAGCAGTAAATTGGAAGATTAGAAAAGCCTTTAAAGGATAGTTTCTTGTTTTTCTAAAAGAAGTTAATGGGAAAAGACTTACAAGATGCCAGAATAGAGCTGCCATAAAAAACACATTTCTTAAACTTAATTATTTGAGAATGTTTTATCACTAAACAAGTTTGGGAACAGAGTGAAGATATTTTCTTTTTTTAATTTATTTTCTTTTTATTTTTATGCGGTGCTTAGGATTGAACCCAGGGTCTCATGTGCTAGGCGAGTGCTCTACCACTGAGCCACAACCCCAGCCCGTGAAGATATTTTCGATAAATAGTTGTCTTAAAATTTTACAATAAGATGGAAGGATAGAGGAAACCTTTATTCAGCAATTTGAAAAAATTTGTAATTACAGTTAGTTCTATAACACTGAAACTAACTTTGACAGTCTACTTTTTAAAATATACAGAACTTCATGTTACTCGAAAAAGTGAAAATGAGCAAAGAAAGTAACTTTTAAATTATTATAAAATTGATATTCCCCCCTAAATCATATTTATTCTAAGAATTCTAAACCAAAGCCCTCACTGGAATGAAGACAAAATGGTTACCAGAAAGAAGTGTGATCATTTTTTTCCATCTAAGTTTTGCCACATTTCCTTATATGTGCTTTTTATGTGATTACTTTGTAATTATTACAAAAACGTGTGAGAGATACACCTAACATCACCCCCGCATCATAAGATAAAGTCTCTGGGATAGGAGAGACTTGGTAGTTGGCTCAGACTCAGCATTGGCACTGGGATTAATTAAATCCAGAGCTCACTGCTCCCTCTGCCTTGGAGAAGGACAGAGCTCTAGGCCCCATGAGAAATGAGGGCAGAAAGAATTTTGATTAAAGTTCTTTCAGTCCTTTGGCATGTCATCCACTTCTCATATTCCAGCAGATTGAGTCAAGGGGTAAAAGGTACTTTAAAAAAGTTTTTTTTTATATATTTACAAGCTTTACTTAGAGCCAGGAGAAAACTATCTGGCATTATCATAAAAATTTAAAAAGGAGAAGTTTTTTTGTTTTTTTTTTTTTTTTTTTTAATTCCAAATTTTATTTCTCTCTTGTTGATCCTAAGGTAACTCAACATTTGGGGACATTGGAGCTTTTATTTCTTTGACTTCAATGGCTTCTAGGCCTCTATTCCGTCATATGAAGTGCAATGGTCTTTTTTGCTCAAGCAATTTGTCATCTTTTGACGAATTTATTTAAAGCTAAAAGCTTTTTCCCTTTCCATGAAGAAAAAAATTTATGGTTAAAATGTAATGATTCATACAGGACACTGTCACAAAACCACTCAACAATGAATTTGAATTGACTGATTGTAATGTGATTTTTTTTATGTTTACAATTAAAGTTTATAATTCTATTTATTTATTTTAGGATGTAATTAAAGCCATTGTACAGAGTGGCGGCATCAAGCATCTAGTTACCATGGCAACTAGTGAACATGTAATAATGCAGAATGAAGCCCTTGTTGCTTTGGCATTAATAGCAGCTTTAGAATTGGGTAAGTACCTCAGTGACAAACTTATTTTATCCTATTTTTATCTTGGATAAAAAGAAGTACAGGAGTGGAATAAATGTAAGATAAAACCTTGACTGGAAGCATTTGGCCAATGTGTATATGTCCTTGTATTTGAGTATATGAAAATCATATTATATAGCTTATTACCACAGCTGTTTTCTTTGGTTGTGCTTTCGGTAACATTTTTAGGGAAAAGTTTTAGCTTTTAGGTAATATCTCAGGTTATAGCCATTTAGAGAATATAGAAAACATTTTTGGCAGGCTTCACAGAAAAATGAAACAATGTGTAGAATACCACAGCAAGTGAAGAATCTGCCACTCTTCCTGTGACTCAGAGTTTCTCTTCCACCCCTTTTGGTTCTACTGCAATTCTCTTCTGCTAATCTTCTCTATCATCATGATTTCCATTGCTTTGTAGCATTGCCTTCACTGAATTCTGACCTTCTGTCACTACCCTGCATGTTTTGTGCTCAAAACTTCCCCAAAATAAAGTCTAAATGATTCCATTAGTTTCTCTAGCATATAGCATCCCTGTGGGCAGGATTCCACCCAGGAAACTAACTCATGCACACCTAGCAATCTTGGGCTCAGGAACCAATCCTGAAACAGTCATCCAGAGGCTGTGAATCAGTGTCATATACCCTGTGATTAAGGGCTAAGGCTGTTCTACATGAAGAACTATAGACTGGTAGGCATGTTCAGTTCTAAGCCATATGTGTAAACACTGTTAACTTATCTCTTAATTTCTACTGACAGTTTACATCCATAATTCTCACACAAGGCAAGTGGACCCACCAACTTGGGAAGGCAAAACCAAAAAATACATATGGCATATCTTCTTCTCGTGTAAGATTTACTCAGATTTATAAGGAAGATTTGAATTTTTGTCATCTTATAGGGTTTTGAATTTTAAATAATTGATAATTATAAAACTCATACGTGTACTGTAAGCAGAATGTAAAATTGGTTCAATTTTAAAGATAAAAAGACTGAGAATGACTTTGGCTATGGTTAGAGATGCTTTGGTGGTCCTTGCTTAGCCTCCCACTGTTTAGGTAGATTATGTGAGAGTCTCTAGAAGACCACACACGTAAGTGGGGAGGCCTTGAAAATCAGGACATGTGGTATCAAACCGTCCTCACTGGCCTGGTTTTAAATGGCTCAGGGATAGAGCGATTAAAGAGTATTTTGATCTCCCAGCCTGAGATGAATTTGGTTTTATGTCCTACATATATTGTGTCTTCCAAACAAGGTAGGTAGTTTCATGTGCTTCCTGATAGCTGAGAATTTGACTGGTTACCTTACCATAGAACTACATAAAATGACAATACATATGCCTATTTTTATTGAAACCTAATGTTTCCTAGGCTTCTTAAGCCCAAAATATAAAAATAAGGCCATTATACCTTTGTTTTCTTCTTTTTTTTTTTTGCGGTGCTGGGGATTGAACCTAGGGCCTTCTGCTTCTGAGGCAGCACTCTACCAACTGAGCTATATTCCCAGCCCCTACCTTTATAATGTACGACACACTTTGGAAAGCATATTTCTCCAGTCTTGTGTCCTCACAGGATATTTTATGTTAAGGAATTATCATTGTAAATTTTTATATAATAGGAATAACAGCATTTTAAGAGTCTTAAATCTCTTTTTTAAAGATAATTATAGATTCACGTATATTGTAAGTAGTAATAGAGTGAAATCATTTATAACCATACCTACCTCCCTATCTTCCACCTTGCCCCTAACCCCTGAAAACTACTAATCTACCTCTCATTTCAAAATGTTATGTAAATTAGATCATAAAGTATGTGACTCTGGGGGTTTGGCCTTTTTTGTCCGTTTGCTTAGCCTAATTACTGAGAATCATCTATTATCAATAGTTCATGTTCATGCTTTTGTACTGCTGAATAGAATTTCATGATATGTTATGTACGGGCTTGTTTACCCAGCCCCTATTAAGGGTATTTAGCCTGATTCCAGTTAGTGACTTTAAAAAGTAAAGCTGCTATAAATATTTTTTTATACACAGGTTTTTGTATGAACGTAAGTTTTCATTTTTCTAAATACTGCTGGGTTATATGGTAGCTTCATGTTTAGTTTTTAAAGAAACTTTGAAACTCTTCTAGAGCGACTATCCCATTTTACATCCTCACCAGCACTACATGCGTGATCGAGTTCTCTCTGAATTGTCACCAGCATTTGATCTTCTCACGTTTTTTATTTTAGCCATGCTGACAGCTATGTTGTGGTATCTATGGTTTTAATTACCATTTCCTTAATAGCTGACTATACTGAACATCTTTTCATGTCCTTATTTGCCATTTGTATATATTCTTTGGTGAAATCCTTATTTATTTCTTTTGCCCATTTTCTAATTTTTTAAACTATTGAAGTTGGAGGGTTATTTATTCTAAAAACTTTTTGGTTTTCATTTTACATGTAAACCTGTGCTCCATTTTGAGTTATTATCTGTATAAGGTGAGAGGTTTAAGTCATTTTTGTTGTATCCAAATTGCTCTACCACCATTAAAAAAGCTGTCTTTCCTCCATTGAATAGATTTTGTACCACTGTCAAGTATCAGTTGATCATATTTATGTGGGACCTCAGAAGGGTTCTCTGTTCAGTTCCTTTGATTCATGTATTGGTCTATACCTTCACCAAACCATTCCACTCTATTTTGATACTGTAGCTGCACAATAAGCCTTAATATCATATAAGAGAAATTCTTCTATACTATTATTCTTTATCAAGTTGTTTTAGTTATTCTAGGGCCTATGGTTTTCCAAGTAAATTTCAGTATATCTGTTTTTTTAATTGCCCCTTATTAAGAGAGATGTTTTAGTGATGAACGGATAGGCCTAAACTTCTGAAATCTATTATTTTCACAAGGTCTGAATTTAATATTAGTCTCTTTTGGAATGACTCACATGGTTAGTTTCTAGAAGAGGAAGCAGTGGTTAGCTGAGAGTACTTGGTTTATACACAGTGGATACAACTTACATTTTAACTATTTACTATTCTAGGCACTGCTGAGAAAGATCTAGAAAGTGCTAAGCTTGTACAGATTTTACACAGACTGCTAGCAGATGAAAGAAGTGCTCCTGAAATCAAATATAATTCAATGGTCTTGATCTGTGCTCTCATGGGATCTGGTAAGTATTTCTTCTGTGGTTGACATCAAATATTAAATATGGAATAATAGTGTAAGTGGTGTCTTTGTGTGTAAAAAAGTATTAGAAATTAGTTTATGGGGAATGTAGGTTGCTTTTCCACTGAAAATTCTCCCAAAAGATTTCAACTATAATAAAAAGTATCATATAGCAAATATAGGCAAAAAAAAATGTTAATTATATAAAATGACATTTTAGGGTTAATGAAACTTAGAAGTTCTGATTTTGTATGCTAAGCTGCTCCCTAAGGAATTGTTCAGTGACTCATTGGTATATATGCCATGGACACTTGAGAAGAATGTGTATTCTACTGCTGGGTGTGTTCTACTCTAAATTCCAGTTAGATCTTGTTGGTTGGTTATGTTGTTGAGTTTCCTGTATTCTTGCTGGTTTTCTAATTGTTCTATCAATTGTTGAGAGAGGAGTGTTAAAATTTCAAACTGTAATAGTAGATTTGTCTTCTAGTTCTGTCAGTTTTTTCTTCATATATTTTTCAAGTCTGTTTAGATGGACTTTAGGATTGCTGTGCCTTAGTAGATTCTCTTGTCACTATGTAATATACCTCTCCACTTTTCCTTGAGCTGAAGTCTACTTTATCTGACAGTCATGTAGCTACTCCTGCTTTCTTTTAAATTATATTCATATTTTCTCCCTCATCTCTTCTAGTTTCCATCTGTATTGTTAATATTTGAAGTGTCTTGTAAATAGTATATGGTTGTCATGTTTTATAATCCACTCTGCCAATGCCTTTCATTGGTGTAGATATTTACATTTAATGTAATGAATGATATCTGATGGTTTAAGTCTACAATTTCATTTTTTTCTGACCTTCTGTAGGTTGCTTGAACAATTTTTAGTCTCTGTACTCTCCTTATTTATAGTTTGTCATAAATGTTTTCTCTATATACATTTAAAACTAGATTCTCATAATTTTTGCTTCACTCATCAAATGTAATTCAGAAAATTCTTGACCAAAGTCTACTGTATTTACCCTTGTGTTTAATCCCTACCCCCATTTTTTCTTAATAATGATTTGTAATCAGAAAATTTCCTTAACCATTCTTGGTTAAGTCAGCTAGCAACAGCATCTTTTAGTTTCCCTTCATTTCCTTATTTCCCCTTCATTCCTGAAAAATACCTTCTCTGGATAGAGTATTCTGGATTCCTAGTTTTGTTTCTTGTACTTGAACAAATGCTGTGCCATTTTCTTCTGGACTCTTCTGACATTCATGGGTTTCTAATGAGATATCCACTGTGCTCCATTGCTCCCACAGCAAGTAAAATGTCATTTCTGTCTCTCATATTTCTTTCTTTTAATTTTTAGGCATATCTTTTATGATGTGGGTTTATCATATGTGAAGTTTGCTCAGCTTTTTGATCTATTAGTCTATGTCTTTTACCCTTATTTCTTCAAGTACTATTTAACTCTGTCTTGTTGTCTTATTCCAGGTCTCTGATGACAGAGTTAGTTTAGTGTTAAAGCTCCTGAGACTTTGGTCCCTCTCTGTTTTTTTCCTCTGTTGTTTAGATTGAGCAATTTTTGTTTTGTTTTGTGGTACTGGGGATTGAATCCTGGAATGCTTTACCACTGAACTACAGCCCTAGTCCTTTTTATTATTTTGAGACAGGCTCTCACTAAATTGCTGACACTTGCCCCAAACCTGCCATTCTCCTGCCTCAGCCTCTCCTGGGATTACAGGTGTGTGCCACTGTGCCCAGCTTCTGCTGTTCTGTCTTAAAGCTCACTGATTATTTCTTCCATTCCCTACATTCCAATGTTAATCCTGTCTATAGAGTTTTTTTTTTTTCAGTTATGATTCTAAAAATCATTATTTTCTTTATATCTTCTATTTCCTTGATAAGACTTTTTAAATTTGTTTCAAGCATGTTTGTAGTTGAGCCACTTTTTAATTGCAGTAAAATTTACAAAACAAATTCTATTTTAACCATTTCTAAGTATACAGTGGCATTAAGTACACTCACAAGCTGTTCACCTATCACCCTCATTCATCTCTACACCATTTTCCATCTTCCCAAAGTGAAGCTTTGTACAAGTTAAGCAATAATTCCCCACGTACTCCTACCCTCTGCCTTTATGAATTTGCTCTAAGCACCTCATGTAAGTGGAATGATAAGATACAAAATGACAAATATTTTATTTCACTTTATTTCATCTTTAAGACCCATCAGTATTGTAGCACATGTCAGAATTTCATTCCTTTTTAAGTTTGAAATATATCACATTTTGTTTATCCCTCCATTGATAGACGTTTGAGTTATTTTCATTTTTGGCTTTTGTGAATAATGCTGCTGGGAAGATTGATATGAAATTCTCTCTTCACACTCCTGTTTTCAATTCTTTGGGGTATGTATACAAAAGTGGAATTGCTGGATCATATGGTAATTGTTTAATTTTTAAAGAAATTGCCATAACTGTTTTCCAGAGTAGCTGGGCCACGTAACTTTTACACAGGTAAAATATTGGGGCTCCAATTTCTCAATAGCCTCACCAATATCTATTTTCTCTTATTTCAATAATAGTCATGAGTGTGGTGCTGTCTTTTTTGTGATTTTGATTTGAAGTTCCCTAATGAGTAGTGATTTGGAGATCTTTAAATATGCTCGTTTATAAATCTTCCTTGGAAAAATGTCTATTAAAGTCCTTTGTCCATTTTTAAAATTGTTTTGTGTGTTGAGTTGTAAGAGTTCTTTATGTTCTGGCTATTAATCTCTTATTAGATATGATTTACAAATGTTCTCCCTTTCTGTGGGTTGCTTTTTTACTTCATGATAATGTCCTTTGTTAGACAAAGGGTTTATTTTGATGAAATCCAATTCATCTATTTTTTTCTTTTCTTGCCTGTATTTTTGGTGTCATATCCAAGTACTCATTGCTAAATCCAAGGTCATGAAGTTTTTTCACTCTTTCTTCTAAAAGCTAAGTTTTAGCTCTTTGCTTCATTTTGAACTTAGTTTTGTATATGTTAAGAATTCTTTTCTTTTCTGCACGTGGATATCCAGTTTCCTCAGTACCATTCATTGAGAAGACTGTCCTTTCCTCATTAAATTGTCTTAGTACCTTTGCCAAAAATCATTTGACCACATATGTGAAGGTTTATTTCTGAGCTCCTTTCTGTTACTCTATTATGTCTGTCTGTAAATACCAGCACCACAATGTTTTGATTGTGGCTTTATATCAAGTTTTGAAGTGGTGACCTCCAATTTTGTTATTTGTTCAAGATTGTTTTGTAGATTTGGGGGTTCCTTGAATCTTTTCCATTTTTTCTAAAAATACTGATTCTAGTTTTAGATGTCAGTCCTATCAAAATAAATACATCAGCTTGAGGAGTGATGATTTATTAGACCTCCCCTTTCCCATAGTAGATTCTCACAGTCTTAAAAGGAATCTCATATTTTCCTATAATTAAGGTTAAATAGAGCCAGAAAGGGGAGGATAGGGAATCTGAAAGAGAGCCCAGTGTCACAGAAATTTGTTGGATGTGAAGTATAAACTTCATTTGCCACAAAATTAATTTGAAACAGATTCTAAGGGTTTCATTAAATCATTGGACTTCATGTGTGAACTGGTGATAGGGTTCAGTTAGACTCTAGACCTTGACATCTGATTTCTTTATAAAAATGATTGCAATATAATTTCTCTGATTCAGTTATAATACATTCCTATGACTAGAATTGTTCCTAGTTTATATAGTGAAGTTAGAACAACCTAACAGAAGTACATCTGCTATCTTGTTTTTGCCTTCCAGAATCCCTACACAAGGAAGTGCAGGATTTGGCCTTTCTAGATGTCGTATCCAAACTTCGCAGTCATGAGAACAAAAGTGTTGCCCAGCAGGCCTCCCTCACAGAGCAGAGACTTACCGTGGAAAGCTGAGAACTGCCTCTCCCTGACACGCAGCACCATCCCATCCGATTTCCTCTTTGTCCTCCATCCAGCTGCCTTTTCCACTTCATTCTCTACCACATCACTTGTGCATGCGTGTAATGTTCCAATATCAATTGAAGAACTGCTGTAGGTACCTGCCTAATAAGATTTCTAAACCCATAGTTAGTGTGAACATGACTGTCAAAACAAGTCTCCACCCATAACTGTTCTCTTGTATTCCTGTTGCTTGAGCTACATTAAGTAGAATGTGCATGTTGTAGTCCTATGATGATGTAAACTTGGTACAACATAATGACTTGCTCCTCACATGCAGTAAACTACATAATAATGTACTGGTAAATTAGAAACAAAGAATGCAGCAGGATCTGTCTATCTTGAAGATGAAATTGAATAATTAAAAAGTAGCTCCATGCTCCATTTTTCTTTTCTTCCCCCCCCCCCCTTTTTTTTTGTGCTTGTGAAGCACAATGACCAAAAAAAACTGTTCAACTGTATGGCTGCTCCTTCATTAGTCCTACCTACTAATGTCAATCCCATGGTACCTAGAGTTAAATAAAATTCCAGTGCTCACTCTTTACCCTATGGTTTCTCCTGTTCCTGTGTAGACTACTAAAACTGCCATAACCTTGGCAAGACTTCTGAGATTTCTGATTGATTCCATATTTAATTGATGGTCATCAGTAGCCTCATATTGAAAACAGTTGTGGTTTTCAGTGTGGTTAGACTAAAAGGTTAAAGAGTCCCTATTAAACAACTATAGCATTTTGAGTTTTGCCTATGGTACCTTAAATTCTGATGTATGTGTAGTTTCATCTCAGAATGCCTTCCAACACTTAGATCGGCATTTTTAACACTTGTCTTTAAAAGCTGTTGGCATTTGTTTTCAGTTAAGGAAAATTGAGTATAGCACATTTAAGAATGTATTTTTTTTTTTTTTTTCTGTCTTTCATCATTCAGGTTGAAAGCAAGAAGTTTCATCTTTCATAGTCCTTTTTAAGCCTTATAGTGAGACATAGGAGGAAAGATGAAGAAATAAGCTGTCTAGACTAAAGAAAGGAAGGCAGGTTATAAAAGCCATAGTAGTCAGTCCAGTACATCCTGCAGGTGGCCTCATACCAATCACTATTTGGGTTTCCCACTTCCACTTTCCCACTGAGAACTACAGGCATCTTATAGGCTGTAAGAAAACCAAGACTCTGGATAAGAAGAACCCCCTTGGCAAAATAGAGTGTACTCTTCACTGCCACTACCACCACGGGTTTCTAGAGCTTTGACACACGATCTTTGTAAATTAATCAGAATGTCCCTGTGATCCATCTGCCTTCTCCCCATGCCCAGGTTTGACCACTACTGGCCTACAAAGGAGGGTGGGCTCCACTCCAGGACTGAAGGGCAGCAGAAAAGGGCTGCCGAGGAGGGGAGCTTCCTCCTCTCCACCTGAGATGCCCATCTGTGTGATCTAAGTTGGACTTTTGACTCAAACAGCTATAATTCAAGAAAGTTAAAACCCTAATGGAAGAACCTTTTGATTGTTCCCTTTGAAATCTAAATAAGAACTATTGTGAGTACTTAATATGCTATACTTTCTGTAAGAATGATCTTGTATTTATTGTTGTTCTCCTGGGCTGGATAGTGGACTATATTTTGTTAGGTTTTGAAAGACATCTGTAATGTTACATAATAGACTATCCATATTAATAACTTAATAAATAGTGAATCGAACTATGACGGCATTGTTTAATTGTGTATTTTACATGTATTTGCTCATTGTGGGTACTCAATAAGTATTTGTGGAATGAATGAATTCCTACGTAGGAGGTTTCCAGACTGCCTGAACTCATTCCAGATAGACTTAATTGACAAGATATCTGTCCTTATTGAAAAAGCATTATAACGGAAGCCTTAGAACAGAAACATCATAAAATCATAGAGTTGAGAGAAGTCACCATTTGGGCCAACTGCCAGCAATCAATCCACTGATACACTAGCAACACCCAGCACCAGCAAAACCAGGTGCAATTCAAATCACCAGCTCTACAGGAGGACCTGAAGGCTGTGCCTTAGGATGACAGGGTCATCAGTAATACTCTAAACCACAGCAGTTGCTGGGAGAATACAGACTGTTCCATCCCTCATCTCCTACTACTAATTTTAGTTTAAAGGCCACTGTTAAAAATGAGTACATTTTAAGGGAGAGAGCTGAAAGAGCAGCACAATAAAACTTTACCTATCATCTTGTGACAGGTCTAAAGCATACACAAAAAGTAGAACAGCCAAGAATCCCAGCACAGAAGATTCCTGAATGCAAGGCTCTAGAATGGTTGTTCTCTGCTCCAACAGCAACTTAGAATCTTGCTAATCACCTGCCCAGACTGTAATTAGCTCAAAAATTGATCAAGCACTAGCCTGGAGTTCAGTGTTTCCCTTGATAAAACATTTCAAGCATACTATAAGAATGGAGCTATGGAATGAAAATTTTCAGTTCTAAAGTGATTTCCTCTCAGATGGAATAGAATGCAGCTCTGGATGCAAACATTAGTGTGAAGTGGTCTGAGAAATCCTGCACGTGAAGAATTCAGAAAGATGCTCCTAAGTGCCATTAGGAGGCTTATCTAATGCCATTGAACATATAAGGTGAATATGTCTGAATGTTAAGACATTTACTTAGGAGAGCACTGCCCTTTGTGTCCAGTGTTACCAGAATCAATAAGCTTAAAAGCCACTCAACTCTAGGGAGCCATAGCATTTGAATTATGTACAAGTACCTATCAAAGCACTTAATGATATTTGGGTTAGGGTTAGGAAGATTAAGGCATTTTTCACACACAGGTGTGATATCTGCACTTACGTAAATATATGCCATGTCTCTTCATGAATGTATGTTTTATAGGTGTATATGATTGAAATGCTGTGATAACTACTTCTAAGCATAACAGAGGAAAAGAGTATGGTTTTTGGATACTGTATGATCCATAGTCACATCCTTGTTTTATTTTATTGGCTATGTGAATGTGGCCCAGTTACTTAAACTCTCTAGGCCGGTTTTCTCATCAGTGAGATATTTAATAATCCCTACTTCCCAAGATTTTTGTGACAAAACTTTAGAGGTTCAAGATAAGGTTGGATAAAGTTGTGAAACTTATGGCCTAAACTATACTCCTTTCTCCCCTCTGCAGGATTTCCAACTAAAAATTTTCAAAAAGCAACCACTGAATGGAAGACAGTATGCTTATTAATAGATCAAGGAACACTCAATGACACTCAATACAGAACACATAACCTCTTGCTTTCTTTCCCCAACACTGAGACGGCCAGTTCTGCAGAGCAAGCCTTGAATTAGGCACCCTCTACAGTGCTTTCTCTCCTGTCTCAGACTTCTTCATCTGTAAAGTGGGAAGAATAAGAGTAACTCGGTAATACTAGCTTCATTACTATTACTACTACTAAGTCAATGCAAATAAACTCTATTACTAGTTTTTCCTCATTCTCAAAACAAAAATTTTATCAAATTGAGCTTTTTAGCTATGGCCACACAGATTCTAATCTAACACTTCAAGAATGCACACTACCTGTCCCACTTCCTAAGTAAATCAGAGAGATCAGGCTGATGTGATTAGCAGTGCCATTTCCTCACAAGTGACTCACATAGTTTCTCTGGTCCCCAGTATTGCCAATGCAGCTTTTAAGAAGTAAAAATGGAGCAAGTTGGGTACTAAGTCATTGAAGTCAGGGCTCAGGTAGAATGGAAGTATATACTCACAACCAACTGAAAACCAAACTTGCCTGTCACTTCCATCTGCAACCTCTCATCACATATTTGAACTTAACTGTGACACAGAGATCCATGGTTTTCCTGGTAGGTATGTGAATAATCTCACTTTAACATGCTTACCACATGGATAGAGCCACATTGAGTATGTGCAAAAACTTCACTTTGTCACGTATAAAGGGTGCATAGAGAAAAAGAGGCAATTTTCTGTTTTGGGATTCAGTTAAAATAGCTAGTTTGTTGTTGTTGTTTTTTTTTTTTTTTTTTTTTTGGGTGCTGGGGATCAAACCCAGGGCCTTGTGCTTACAAGGCAAGCACTCTACCGACTGAGCTATCTCCCCAGCCCCTTGTTTTTGTTTTTGTTTTTAATCCTCAAGGAAGAATAAAGCCTAATCCTGTCATACTTTGAAGTCCTTAAGTTTCAAGCTTGGGATTGTTTAATAATACGATTTTTAAAGGTTTTTGTTAGATTTTTGTTTCAGTTTGCTTTTCATCACTAAGATCAAAATACCCAACAAGAACAACTTAGAGGAGGAAAAATTTATTCTGGACTCACAGTTTCAGAGGTCGCAGGCCATAGACAGCCAGTTCCACTGCTCTGGACCCAAGATGAGGCAGAACATCATGGGGGGAAGGGCCCAGTGGAGGATAGCTGCTCAGCTAATGGTAGGGTCAGGAAGCAGAGAAAGCTCCACCAACCAGGGACAAAACATAAACCACTAAACCACAAAGGCATACCCTTGGTGACTTACTTCCTCTAGCCATAGCCTACAGTTACCTCCCCAGTTAATTCGTATCAGGAAATTAATACACTGAGACTATAGTTGTTGCAATCTAATCATTTTATCACTGAACGTTCTTGCATCGTCTCACACATGAGCTTTTGGCGGACAGCTCATATCTAAACCACAACATCTTAAAGTAGAAGATATTAAAGCCTTATCCAGGCTTCTAGGATATATACTTTAAGTACAACAATAGGTCTTTTAAAAATAATTTATTTTCAAGTGTAATTGTGAGATATTACTATCGCGCTCCCTCTGCCCGCAGAGAGAGACACGACAAACGTCTGAAGCTTTGGAAGTTTATTGTGCACAGTCCCTCTCCTACACTTCTCTTACTCCTAGCTTCCGCGCACTCCCAGCTTCCCTTCTCTCAGCTTCTCCCAGCTTCCGCGCACTCCCAGCTTCTCTTCTCTCAGCTTCTTCCAGCTTCCGCGTACTCCCAGCGTCCAGCTCAGCTTCAGCCTCTGCCTCCGCCGCTTCTTCCGCTTCTGCCTCTTCTGCCTCCCTACTCTCCCACCCACCAGGCTTATATACACTTCAACCAATCAGGGGAGAGTACACGAGGTAAACGCGGACAGCTGCAAGCATAGAATAGGTACACGAGGGGGGCATGCTCTAATCACATCGTTAACTAGCCAATCATTGGAATCCGCTGGTTGTTTACTGTATAGCTGGCCGCTTTTGGCTCAGCGTCAGGCGCCATCTTGACCATGCCCAAGGCTGGGGGTCCTGGAAACCCCGACATATTACTGTTAGTCCACTAGTTACTCTGTCTTTTATTGATTCCCAGGACGGAATCCCTATGAATCCTGAAGAAAAGAGACTTGGGCTTACCGGGGTTACCGTCAGCTCACTGACAAAAATTAACTCCTATATGTGTGCTTACTTTGCATTTTATAACCACATCCACTTAACATGAACCTCACTTCTAACCGATATCTGTAGTTTTCCCTTTGGAAAGGCAGTGTCCTGTAAAGAATAGAGCCAAGCCTAGTGGGAATGGAAAGAGGCCATAGCCGCCTGCTGTTGAGCGGGTCCACCCCTACCCTCAGGGTGTCTGAGTATTCACATGAAGACCCCTCTGCTTGAGGGACTTTCACAATATCCTTCCAATGTTACCATCCTGCCACCACCAGAGGTCAGGGCCTCTGCCCTGCCTTCTTCAGGGAGATTCAACTCGGCTTCACACCTAAACTCACTTAGAATAACTGGATGAGAGGAAGGTTAGACAGTATTCTAAGACCACAGAAAGGCCTGGAGATCACAACCCAGGACAGAAAGGAGATGCAATATCAGGGTGAAGAATGGGAAAGAAACCCTAACTAGAGTAACCCTAACTTCAGGCTCATTTCTACAGGAACCCAAAATAACTAATTTCAACTGCAGCCAACTATCAGTGGACAAGTCCTTCACCCCACCCTCTTTAAGTTTCCAGAATTGTGCAACCCAGGCTACCACGCCTCTCCTGCAGTGACTTGTGTAGGAGGAGTCCTGAGCGAATCGAATTCTGTTCTTTCACCCTCACAGCTTCATCTTCTAGTGCCCACCAAGGTTAGAGAAAGTGACACAGCAGAGTGACCACTTCACAATATCTCAAAGTAATCATTATTTTATCCTCTGCTTCCCCCTCTCCCACCTCTTGCCCTCTTATTCCCCTATCAGATAACTGAGAAATACAGGAAGTGAGAGCAAGATGTGCAGTGACCTAAGAAAAGTATCTGATGAAAATTCACTTTGTTTCTATTCAAGGGACTAGCCATGTGTTTGGATATTTTATCACCAAACCTGACAGTCACTTAGTCTATGAAAAGCATGCTTTGTTATACCTGTGGCTACTCTCAGACACAAAGTTCCAGAATGATATTCTGGTATTCTTCACCACAGCAACTGCCCAGTGTGACAATTTTGCATAGCTTAAGTGTTATGCCATGTGTGGCTACGTTCTTTCTTTCCCCACTAAAAATTCTTCACATTACAATAAACTCTTAAGCTTTTTTAAACCTCATTTTAAATGACTGCATATTCTTCAATAACATGGCTATATCATAATTTACTTAACCTTTTCCCCACATCTGGACTTTTAAAGATGTATTTTGAGTTTTGAAGAACAAACCCCCAATGCTATCTTGTGAGCATTTTCTGACATTTTCTCAACTAAAAACTACTTTCTGCCCCCTATCCTAAAATCAATGACACCATTCCTTTCTTCCTCAGGGATCCTTATCCATTTCTCAGTGTGGCAGTTCCCTCAGCCTCTTTTCATCCATCCTGGACACTGTTCTTGCCAAACCTTCCCACTCTCCTGAGGGTCCATGACAGTGCCATCAGGAGAGCCTGGCATTGCATCACTTATACCCAGTCATTTATTGCCACCCTCCCCCCACATCACATGGGTCCCCTATAAGAGAGGGGGAGCAGATCACATCTCTAAGCACCCATCCATGCAGCTGGTGTTCAGCTGCCTAATTGGAGGCTGCCTCTTAGCACTGTCAACAGCTCCTAGCACTTTTGCACCTCTTACCGAGCCTGTGAACCAACCGCTGTGATGTGTTCCAAGCAGATAAACACTCTGCAGGCACCACTCACGTGGAGAGGGGCCAGAGGGGTGGAGAGCCTTTCCTTCACAAGAATCAACAGGTAACAAACACTCCAAGATTCTCTGCCCTGGCCAAATGGTTTCTTCCCCTATAGACCAGAGATGGCAGGGGGGCCTTCCCACATGTTTTGTGTGGTCTATGTATTTTTTTTTTTAAAGAAAGAAAAGGAAATGGGGGAAACGGGTAGCTGTAAACATTTAAAATTTAAATTACTTTGCACAAAAATCTAGTTTCTGACTTATCTTTAAAAATCGGAAGATCTATGAGCTGAATCTCAGTGGTAAAGCCTGTGCTTAGGGGTGTAGCTCAGTGGTAGAGCATGTGCTCATTAGCATTTGTGAAGCCCTGGGTTCAGTCCTCTGCAACAAAAATAAATAGTGAAGTCTAGCCACCAGGGACTCTACACTGCTTGAAGGCGAGCATTTGGCCACGCTGGACAAGGCAGCCCTCTCCTGCCTACTAGAGTCCCTACCTGGTCCACAACCTATTCCATAGCCACTCATGCAAATGTGACCCTGTGAAGACCTCAGGTGTAGGCTGTCTGCTTCCAGAGCAGGAGCAAGGTGAATAGATTGGGTAGGGCAGGGTGGGGTGAGGGGAATGGACAAAGAAACACCATTCCGGGAAAGGCCATGTCTAAAGGAGGTCCAAATATCTGACCCAAGGGCCTTTCTATGACCTGTGCAAAGATGCATTGTTTTTATCCTCTCAGAGAGAAGACTTAACATTCTGAAGGCTAGTGACAGCTGCAGTTTGGCTGGCAAGTGGCAGGAACATGGGAACAGACGCTGTGCCCAAGCCTGTGCCCACCCCATCCTGCTAAAAGAAGAGTTGGTGCTGACCTTGCCGTCCCATAGCAGGTGTGACAGCATTCTGTGGTGACTGCAGGAATTTAGAAAGTCACTTCTTAGCCCATTTAGGAACACAGCCTTTCTTCTGAGGCCAAAGGCTTCCACATGATGGTTTTTATCCCATGAGCCAGGACTCCTTAAGCAATGCAGTATCCTGCTAACCCAAGCCCACTAGCCTCTGTAATGCCCTCTCTTAGAGAATTTGTACCCCAGACTGCACCTGCCAACCTCCCAGGATAACCTGAGCAACCACAATTCCCTTCTCATAGCCTACCTCACAGAAATAAAGTCTCCCCATTTAAAAAGCCTCACACAATTGGAAGTTTGGCTCTACTCCCAGTGAAGACCCCAGTGAAGAGAGGCACATGCTGTTGCTAAATTTTTCAGTTACGTCATGTACCAGAGGATGCTCAGGAAAAGTCACATAATTCTCCATGCCTCAGGCCACCAAGGATTGCCTTGAGAGAGAATGAAAATAAAGCATAGCACAGGAGCAGTTCCCAACCTTGCTTCCTCTAAAGATGGTCGACCCAGGACCCCAAAATGCCATAACTCATCTCCCTGCTAGATATGAAGTTATTCAGGATCAATAAGAGTTGAAACTGGTTTTCTGGCAGATATTTCAGGTTATTTTTTCAATATCCTGTTCCCCTGTCTTCCTTATTGACTAAACCCTAATGTGACAAGCTTAAAAGACTTCGATTTCCCAGCTTTCCAAACTTGTGCCACGGTTTCATAGAAATCTCCAGAAGGTCTACACAGTGGAGCAGAAGGGTGCAAAGAACCTGAATTTTCAGTAGCATTAATAAGCTGGGGCCCAGCGCAGCACTGAGGACCCTCCCACTGACTACGTGAGACATACTGCTGCCTGTGGACACCCCTAGAGCTGGGTTTTCTGTTATTAAGCAGATCAAAATCTTGATTCATGGGCTGGGGATATAGCTCCGTTGGTAGAGTGCTTGCCTCACAAGTACAAGGCCCTGGGTTCAATCCCCAGCACTGCAAAAATAAATAAATAAATAAATAAATAAATAAATAAATCTTGATTCACAAGGCTAGTCATTAAAGCATCAAGATCTACCCAGGACAAGTTGTTCTGCTCATAGGCCAAAGCCACAGAATTCATGAAAACAAAGTCCAAAGGATTAAAACAACTGGAGCTGCCAGTTTTAACTCCAAGTTCAGAAAAACCCCTAATAGCCTGACCTTCTGACCTAGTAGCCTTTCTCACTACATGATTAAGTGAACACTTACATGAGGCACTGTTTTGGGTGAAGATGAGAAATTTATAAATCTATTAGGCAAATAAGGGCTTTAACTGAGATGTAAACAGAGGTCTAAGGTTCTGGAGAGAGATGCTTCGGGGCCCTGTGGGCATCCTAGGGCAGATGGCATACATTAAAGAAGGTTGGAAGCAAAAGATATGGTTGGAAAAAACAATGGGCTAGATGGGGAGAGGAACTTAGATATATCAATATTTTGTTATGTAACAAAAACAACCAAGATTTTAAAACAGAAGATTGGTATATTTGCTTTAAGTTTTGTTCTAGAACCAGAACTTTTGCTGATGGCAATGTATGTGAAGGTACAGTAGACAAAGAGAGAAAGACACACATACTATCAGTGGGGAGATTAATAGCTAATCATGATTAATAGGCAAATGTAACAATTCTCTATGGGTGTCTCATGTTTCTACATATCTGTGCAAACACAGCTTTCATCTGAAACATTTAACAGATTTATACAACCAACAGCTTTGTGTGAGACAGACAGGGTGTCCCTCTGGGGCAGAGAGATGATTTTTGTTTTGTTTATATGTTTTTACTGTACAGGAGAATAAGGATAATGTCTCCCTTGGGGAAAAATCTTGGCCAGTATTGATCGCAGATGCCTTCAGAAGATTGGGTTTCTGGAAGCTCATAGTTCCTCAGGGCACAAACCCACTGTGTGTGAAACATTCATCTGGGTCACTGAACCCCATGGAACTTGGGGGGGTCAATAAAAACTACTGCAAACCTGAAACTCATGCTATTTGCAAGGCTTTGAGCAACAGAGTCCTTTGTTTTTAATCCAGAGTCTCATGTCTTCTGTCTGCAGCTCTGAAACTGTGGTAGGCTAACTTGTTAGCTGTAAATAAGGTAAAACTCTTAGAAGCTTCACACTTTTTAAATTTTAGTACTGGGGATTGAACCCAGGGCCACTGAGCTACATCTTTATCGACTGATCAATAGATCAACCTATCTATCTATTTAACATCTATCTGGGTAGGATCTCACTAAGATTTTGAGGCTGGCCTTGAACTTGTGATCCTCCTGCCTTGGCCTTCTGTGCCTCTGGGATTAACAGGCATGTGCCACCATGCCTGGCTATTTGTTAATTAATTTATTTTGCAGTGCTGGGAATTGAAGGGCCTAAAAGCTCAGCCTACTCACTATCATCCTCATGCAAAGCCAAGTTCACTAAGACATCAGAAGCCCTGGAGGATCATGTAGGGCCTGAAACTCTTACAGAAGGCTGTGTCCCTGAACTCAGTGTTCCTCTATTAGCTTTCTATGACTATTTACCATGTAAGAAATTAAAAGAGAAATGCATAATGACACATTGCCTCAGATGTCTGAGGGAGAACATCTCTATACCGTGTAGTCTGAGGAACCCTGGGACACCCAGAATGAGGACCAAAAGGAGAGAGCTGTCTAAGGATTATGAAATAGTTTCAACCTGTGAGCCCATGGCCTCTGAGGAGCTGCAAAAAGTCATGGACCAAATTTGAGGACCCTTGATCTCTACAATAGACATGTGACAAAAATATTTTTATTGTATAAAATATTCACTGGCACTGAAAATATTATGATTTAAAGAAAACCAACCACAAAATAATATGGACATTACTGTGAAATTTGAAGCCTATAAAAACTTAATGTTTTAATATATTACAAATATAGACCTCTAGATGGTGAAAATACAAGATATTCTTTTTTGTTTTCTGCTTTTTTTTTTTTTTTTTGGTAACCAGATGTAAACACATTTAACAAACATACACATATTGATTATCTCCAGTAATCTGTATTGGTCTTGCTCAGACTCCAAATTTTCAGTTTAGCAGTTTTAGGAAAGATACCACCCAAAAATATCCATAAGGTATTAATATTTTTCTGTCGCTTGGTGATGGGGATGGAATGCAGGGATTTTGCCCACTGCACTCTATCACCACACTGCTCTCCCAGCTCCAGTAAGGTGCTGGTTCTGCACAGCCTTACGTGTCCTTGCCTCTCAGAATAGAGTACTCCTAGGGAGCTTGCTAGAACCATGGACTCCCTAGCCTCACTCAAGTCCTCCTTAATTAGCTTTCTTGAGACCCAGGTGATTTGTGTACATAGGAGGTTTGAGGAAACCCTGGCAGCGCATTAGAATGACCTGGGAGTTTTAAACAAGGGTCTTGGGAAGGCTGCTTTGTTCTTTATTGCTCTCAGGTGATTCTTAGCTGCATCCAGGAGTGAGAAATGCTGCTCTGACACCAGGGCCTGGCTTCAACCTTGAAAAAGAGCAAGGCTGTCACCTCCAAACACCACCCTGCTTTGGTGCAATGTCCCACCCTCCAACCCTACAACATATGGGGACCTCCCAGCCAGTTTCCAGATCCCGGAAATCTCACAGGGACAGACAAACTGGATGAAGGAAAAGCTGCCATCTTAATCCATTCATGCTACTATAACAAAATCGCTTAGATCAGGTAATTTATAAACCAAAATACATTGCTCACGATTCTGAAGTCTGGGAAGTCCAAGATCAAGGCACCAGCAGTTTGGGTGTCTAGTGAGGGCCTGTTCCTCAGGGATAGAGCCTTCCCCAGCCCTCTTCTTCCCTTGGCGGAAGGGGAGAACAGCCCTCAGGCCTCTTACACCCGTACTTACCCCACACTCGGCTCCGCCCTCATGACCTCATCAGTGCCCTAAAGCCCTGCCTCTTAATACTATCACCTTGGGGGTTAGGTTTCAAATCTGAATCTTTCCAGGTCACAAATATTTAGATCACAGGAGTTAGGTCCTCTAAGAATCTAAAGAACAAAAAGAAAATATAACGTATTTACTTCTGGCCTACAGAGTTCTAAGGCCATTTGACTTGCAAGTTTGTAAAGTTTTAATGACTTCCTGAGGGACCATGGTGTGTTGAGATTGTTAACTTTATTTGCCTTCCACAAAACACCGTGACAGACAATTCTGGCAAAATTCGGGAACATTTTTAAAAAACATTCCAGTAAGATAGCAGGGTTTTTGTACCTACACTGTCCAATTTTATTTAAAAAATCCTATTTTTGAAGTCACCTTCATTCCAGATGAGGAAGTTACCCATCACCTCAACTACCAACTCCTGTGGCACAGCAAAGTTTTGAGTACCCAGCATGTGGAAGGGACTGGGTCATAATCCCAAGACTCTTGGCCTTCTTATCCCTTGGTATTTGCACTTTTTCCCACTCGTCTGGAGGTTCTCCCCTCAGCCTATGCTCCCAGCCCTGGAGTGTCTCCCTCAGCCTCCTTGGGGGCCCAGATCTGGCCTCTTCCTCCTCTTCCACGACCCCAGTGTTCCTCTTACCTCTCATCCTCTCTTGGAGGGTGGCTGTCTGCCTCTTGACAAAGCCTACAATTTCCACTTGTGGGGACCCCCCCCAACAGTTTACATTTCCTCTAAAACTTATGCCAAGAGCTTTTAACACTGTGCCTAGAACAGAGAAAACATTCGGTAAACCTGTTATTTCAAGGGAGAGATAAGCATTCATCCCTGGTAGTTTGGCTTGCAGCTGTGAGTCATTGAGCTGGTGGGTTGATTCAGTCACAAGGTAACAAGACTAAGGAAAGCACAAGTCATGACCCACTATTTTATTTATAAAACTTTAATCACTCTAGCAAGTTGCAATTAAGATAGTTTTCTTCAACTAAACTCAAAATACAGCACCAGACTTTTAATCATGCATTCTTTGTGTTTGAAATGTCCTACAAAATGTACCAAGACTGTTAAAGCAGATGCAAAGCATGCCCTCTGCCCTGTTCAGGTGCATCCATTCAATAACAAGGAGCACAGGCATGCTAAACATCCAACCAGAGAAAAGGAGCATCAGGCCCTTATAGTCAGCCTCCAGGTTCAATTCTGCAAACCAACAGGCCAAAAGGCTCTGTATTAGTTCTCCAGCATTGCAGGAACAGAGCACCACCAAGCAGGTGATTTAACAGACATTTATCCTTTCCAAGTCCTGGAGACTAGAAGTCCCGAATCAAGGTGTTGTCAGGGTTGCTTTCTTCTGGAGGTTGAAGGAGAATCTGTTTCTCAACTCTTCTAGCTTCTGGTGGTTGCTGGCAACCTTAACATGTGGATGCTGTGTGGTGAGCTATGTGTTGCTCTGCCCAAAATATCCAGTAGGAACAACTTAGAGGAGGAAAATTTGGGGTTCATGGGTTGAGAGGTCTCAGTCCATAGAGGCTAACTCCATTGCTTTGGGCCCAAGTGAGGCAGATCATCATGGCAGAAGAGCATGGTGGAGAAGAGCTGCTTTGAACATGGTGGCCAGGAAACAAAGAGAAAGGGAGGTAGGGAAGATGAACCCTTCCAGGGTACACCCCCAGTGACCCACCTCCTCCAGCCACACCCTACCCACCCACAGGTACCACCCAATCTCTCATGAACCAATCATTTCACCTCTGAACATGCCTGCATCAACACAGGAGCTTTTGCAGGACACCTCACATCCAAATCATAGTGGACAACACCCCAATCTCTGCCTTTGGTCATGACAATCTCCCTGCGTGTCTATTCACATAGCCCTTTAAAATAAGGCTACCATCATAGGACTCCATCCTACTTAAATATGGTCTTATCTGAACTAATTACATCCACAATTTACAAATAAGGTCACAATCTGAGGGATTTGGGGTTAGAAAATCAAGAAATGAATTTTGGAAACACATTCAACCCATGACAGATTTCAAAAATGCACGTCTTCATCCAATGCCTTTAAAATCAAGGCTGCAAATTCTCAGATCAAGGGAAACTCCTATTGACCAATATTGGTGTTTTTAGAGGAATAGAAGGTATGTTCCATTTGGTGTTTGAGGAGAAGCTTGTGCTGAGAACTGAGATTTGAACCAGGACCCTGGGGTCTTGGTTAACAAGTCCTCCCTTTCCAGTGGAGCAGGTGTGAGCTGGCGAAAACCACTGTGCTGACATCCTGTCAGCACTGACAGGTGCCTCGAGGACACAGTGCCTCCTGCCTGGCAGATAAGCAGCTTTAGACCATCACCACCGACTTCTAGAAACTGCATTTGAGGCCTGGCAGAGGGGTAGGGGCCAGCTTCCGTGGGACCTGCACACACTTGCTGCAAGTCCTCTAATAAAATTCCAAAAGCAAGATTAGAACATCGATATTAATGAGAGCAAACTGCTCTCATTAACTGTCCCTTAACTTTCCAAAACAAGCCATGCCATTTTCAGGAATGTGAAAAGGGGCAAAACACCCACCTGTCCTAAGCTACAGACCCTCGAATTTTTCCAAAAAATCTGAGAAGACTTGCTGTTGTATTTTCATCCCTGAAGTAACCACTCTTCCAACTCCAGTCAGTTGCAATTTTACATGGTTGACACTAGAGGGCAGGCCACCAAAACATTTCTGTTTCAACCCATTGCGCTGCAGGAAAAAAAAAAAAAAAAAAAAAAACAAAACCCTGGCTCCAAATTTAAAAGGTGTCTTTCTCTCTGGCTTTGCCCAAGTCTAATGCCAGCAGCATTCAATGGACAACAGCAAAGCACTTTTCTTTTCCTTTTTGGTATTTTGGAGATTGAACCCACATCCCTTGCTTGCTAGGCAAGTCCATTTACACAGTGTAAAACCATGAGCTACCTTGCTCCTCCTTTAGGTCTACATTAGTTGGTGTTCTAGATGTGGGGGAATAAATTGCACTGACCAGTGTCAATCATGAAGGGTTTGATTTAGGCTAGCAGATACTAGGAGGGGCCTAATCAGGTGTCTCTCATTGGTGGCAAGTTTACAAGAGATCCACTCAACATGAACACTCCAGAGAAATCTGAAATTAGTTTCTCAAATCAAAATGTCCTAAAAAACTGTAGTTCTTATAAACTCCACCCTTATAGCAAACTTCCAAGAAAAGAGAAAACCTGGGGTAGTGTAAAGATGTTCAGAGTTTGGCTTCTCTTCCCTGCTCCTCAACATAGAAACATCTGACTGCCTGGTCCGTTGTCCCAGATTTTCCACAGTTTTACTGTGTCAGCCTGATAAAGCCAACACTGGTTATTGCCAGGCAAATGCTGCATCTCCTCCCTGCTCAAACATGGGCTCCCCCTGCTGAGAGGTGGACCTAGAAACAGTCCCATGGCCACAGTGGAGAGTCCTGGCCACCAAATTCCATTGGCCAGTATTTATGGAGAGCTTCCAGCTCTTCCTTGGAGGTCTGAACAGGATTTCCCTAGAGGAGGGCTTTGCAGAATAAATGACAAAGATTGCCCGGGAGGGCCTGCCAGGTCACTGGGCTCTGGCTCCTCATTGTTCAGCCCACCGGCTTCCCAGGGCTCTTGTCCAAGTGAGCCGGAAACAGACACAAGAAGCCCCACAAAACTGCAAAATTGTTCCATTCCTGCCCACACAAACATGGAGCACAAGTGATCATACATTCTGCATAGTAAGAAAACACCAAGAGACACTTTTTAAAACCCCCTTGAGGGAAGAATCCCCGAGACCTGTGGCAGGAAGAAAGACAGAAGTTGAGGTCTGTTCCCTGGGAGAAGAACGTGGAGTTTTTCAAGTACTTTGTGATGCAAAGTTCTAGTTTTAAATTCCTCAGTCTCTTTTTCAAAACCTTATATTTTTATATTATGGAAGCAATACTGTTTGTTATAACCAAACAATAGGAAACAGAAATGAAGTAATCTTCCTGAAGTCTACCATCTACACACTAAAGAATTACAAGTTTTGATTTTTATAGACACAGCATCCTTTTACTTCTGAACTGTAATCTTTCTCTTTTGTTGGCCAGTTTGCAAGAAGTGAGGGCCAACTGTCTCACTATAGATAATCAGCAATGTCAAGGAACAGGGACGGTCTTCTCTAGTCACCACTGACAAGTTTCATTAAAATCAAAACACTTGTTTCAAATGTCTGAGTAAGTGAGACAAAATGTTTCTTGAACAAGTCTTGGAACATACTGTCAGAATCTGAAAGTACGATAAGAACCTTACAATTTAATTTCCATTTGATTCTGGAAAAGTCTTTCAGCAGGACAAAACAGTATTTCAATGCTACACCTGCCAACTATTTTTCTTAAAATACATTCTTTGCATCTGCCAATACTATTGTCAAACTTATTTTTATTTTTTATTTATTTATTTATTTTTGTGGTGCTGGGGATTTGAACCCAGGGCCTTGTGCTTGTGAGGCAAGCGCTCTACCAACTGAGCTATATCCCCAGCCCTTATTTTTATTTTTAAAAAATTTTTAAAATATTTTTATAGTTGCCAATTTACCTTTATTTTATTTATATGCAGTGCTGAGAATCCAACCCAGTGCCTCACACTAGCTAGGCAAGTGCTCTACCACTGAGCTTCAACCCCAGCCCATGCAAAACTTGTTTTTAAACAAGCACATTTTTTTTTAACTAAGTGCTTGATTTTAAACTATCGATGCCATCAGATTGTATCTAACAATGTATAATTGCCAATTCATTGTGACTACTATTTATTTTTAAATGGAAGTATAAAATGATTTGATTCAAGAAACTTATTTTTAAACTATTTCCTCTTTTTTCATGTAGCATAAAAACTGTCCTGTTTGAATCTTAACTGCCAGTAGAAGACCAGTCACAAGTGAACCACTTCTCAGTTGCCAGTCTTTGCTCACATTAAAAACAGTTTACAAATGTTTAGTTTTTGTGTTTGATCATTAAAATGTTTATAAAGTTTTTTTTAACCAAAGAGATATAATTCATTATGATAAAGTATTTCAGAGTAAACTTTGTTTTATAACAACAAAAATGCCTTTCAAGGGTCTTAAAACCTAGTCTTCTTCTAGAGGGATAATTTACAATGAAAAAACAAGTCGATATTTCTCGAATGGGTTAAGATTCCTGTTTCAAGGGGCTGTGAGCAATTCCTTTCTTACAAAAAGATTAAAAATTTATCAGGTCATAAATGCTAAGTCCTACTGTGCATTAAATGTTCGTGGGTGCTTTTTAAAAAACACACACACATTCCAGAACTGCTAGGGGCAAGGCCTGGGATCTGTGTTTTACATGGTCCCCAGGAGACAACCTCAGGGACAGGAGAGATCTCCTACTTACTGGCCTCTGCATCTGTCTCTCATCAGTTTGCATTTAGCAGCACAAAGGGACCTTTCCCTCCACAACCACAAAATTTTACCTCTTCCCTTGCCATCTAGAGAACTGTATCAGAGCAGAGCTTCTCAAAAAAGTGTGGTTCCCAAGATAATAGCATCACTTGGGAACTTGTCAGAAATGCAAATACTAGAGTCCCATCCTGGGCCTACTACAAAAGAAAATTTGGGGATGGTGTGAACACAGTCCTCTGTAGGTTTTTTGGTTTGGGATGGACCCCAGGCCTCATACACGTAAGCCCCACCCTGAGCTCTACCCGCAGCCCAGCCCTGTTTTGGCAAACCCTTCTGGTGTTTCTGCTGCTCAGTGGAGTCTGTGAACCACTGGATTAGAGAATTTCACAATTTCAAGAGAGAAGTAGTGAAGAAAGACATAATTCTATGTCAGGTAGAACCAAGTTTATTAATGACAGCCTTTATTACAATCACTCTCAAGTGTAAAAAATAAAGGGCGATTAATTAAAATTTAAAACTCACTTGGACTTGCTGTTTGGCCTTTCACTGGCTGTGCCAAAGGGTGGGGATCTTGCCTGATTCTGAATCAACTGGTCAGATGGAGTTCACTGGAGAATGAGGTAATAAAAAAAAGACGAAAGTGCCAATTGGAGAGCTCAAGTCTTCTCCATGTTGGAAGGACATTACAAAATGACAAGTGTGGGGTGGGCGGGAATGAAATAAGATACTCTTACATCCAGAATATGGACCGAACATCTCTACCTATACAGAGACACAAACACACACATGCAGAGTCATACACACATCCAAACTGTGGAGACAAGATTTTAGAAGAATCTGTCCTTTCTCTAAGCAGACTGACACATTCATCAGCCACCATGATGCAACAGGGGGCTGAAGTGGAAAACCATGCTACATTTCCACCAAGTGTGCTAGCTGGCAGCCCTTCTGTGAGATGGCAAATGTGTCGGGTCACCACTAAAATCCACGTGTGGTTTTACCAGTGCTCCACAGATCAAGATCTCCTCCCCAGGAGAGCAACATCCGAGGGACACAGCGATTAAAATCTGGGGGGCAGAACTCACCCTCCCACCTGAAGTGGGGGGCAGGGGTGGCAGCACCTGGAAGTGGTTCTCCACTTTATGTCAAAGAACACTTGCCCGCTTCAGTGCACCTCCCTCCAGAGTATTTTTGTGCTTTGTTACCATCTTGATGGCGAGGCAGCAAAAAGGACAGAAGGAGCTCTGGCCATGCATTAATCTTTTAATAAAACTAAACTGCAAGGAGGAAGAAGGGGAAAAAAATAACTCATTAGAGGCTTTGTGATTGTGACAACACTGTTTTGGAATTGGGTTTAATTCCATTCGGAGAGAAAGAAGCAGACGGCGCAGAGGGAAGGGCACCAAAATCAGCAATGGAAGAGATGGTGGAGTCCATGAACTTCGTGATGGCACAGCCCGTCTCTTCCCAGCCAGGCTGGGACAACATGCCATGATCTCCCGAGGACGGGAACCTATGGCCTATTATGAAATAAATGCTGACCAACATTTTAAAAGGTCAGTAGAAAAGATGGCAGGAATGGGAGATGGATTTAGAATCACAGGTCATGCAGGTTAAGATTATACAAACAAAATTAATATTTGAGCCAAGTAAGAAAACATTTTAAAATTTAAGAGGGACAATATCATAGCCTTCACCTCTGGGAGACTCAAAAAAAAAAAAAACAAAAAAAAAAACCAAACAAACAAAAATCAAAACAAAACAACACAACAACACAGAATATTCCAAGAGTTTCCAAAGAATCCAACCACTAATTTGGTGGGGTAGGGGTGAGGGAGTATTTAACACTTCTCATTAACCTCATTTTCTCCTTGGAATTCACTGATAAATAAAGCTCAGGCCTACTTAGAAAAAAGATTGGTCCTGCTAAAATACAGCATCGTGAAGTCTCCGAGGCTTGCTGGGCGCACACGGAACACACGACTTTCTTTGTAAGAGATGCTCCAGGACAGACCATGAGTGCCACCCACATTACCTGCTCAACACGATCACAACCCTGAACCTGAAGGCAAGCAAGCTGTCTTCCTCTTCAGATGACAGTGGCAACCATCTCCTGAAATGCACAGGGAGGGATGCACAGACACCACTGCCCCCCAGGTAAGCAAGAGGCTGAGCTTGAGCAAAGACGTACTTCATTAGGCCACAGAACACAAGGCAGTCTCTCCACAGCGGGACGAAAAGCAAAACACCTCTCCCAGTCCTCCAGTCACTGAAGTGGAGGACAGGGCTGTGTTCTCCACAAATCCATGGGCCTCCGGTGCCCCACCCTCCCTCTGTTTCCTTTTTGGTCAGCATCCATCCATCCATAAATTCATGGCTACAGTAGAGATTCACGGCGCAACGACTTTCATTCTGGTTATCTTTTTTAAAAAAATTTTTCTGTCAGTGAGCAGCATTATCCAGTTTTACGCCCCCCCGCCCCACAAAGAAACAAGTCCTTGGCAGCTTCATTAGGTGGGATTGCAGGGTGCCTGTGTGGCTAGGTCCGCACAGCTTGCACATCAGCTCGGCACGAAGGAGGGTGATGAAGGCTGGGTCAGTCCAGTGTCTTGCAGCAGCTGTTGCAGGGCCCTACCAGCTAGCCCTGACAGCTTCAATGTCACTAACCAGATTCTGGGCCAGGCATATCCCAAAAATCTGAGAAAGGAAAGAAAAGCGTGTCAAACAGTGAGACTCGGATTCATTGGGCTTTTCCTTGGCCATGTGTTCACTCTTTGGTAATGTGATTATTAAAAACTGAGAATCAATCCATGTGCTGTAAAATGCATCCATTTAATGATAATAATTCAGTAGGTGTTAGTATATTCATGAAGTTATGCAACTGTCACCTCTATCTAATGACAGAATGTTCTTATTAACCCTTGAATAAACCTTGTATGCATCAGCAGTCATTTCTATTCCCCTTCCCATATAGGCCTGGATGTATTTCTGTGTATGAATGAATTTCTATGGATTAGATAATCTGGACATCTCACATACATGGAATCACATAATATGTGGTGTTGTGTCTTTTCACATGTTCTCAAGTTTCAACCTCATGTACCAATAGTTCATTGTTTTTTTGGTGAGGAGTGTGCTAGGGAAGGGTAATAAATTTATTTGAAGAAATGGAACAAATTAAATAACTTAATTTTTTTTTTTTTTGTACTGGGATTGAACCCAGGGGCACTTTACCACTGAGCCACAGCCCCAGCCCTTTTAATTTTTTATTTTGAGACAGGGTCTTGCTAAGCTGCTAAGGCAGGCCTTGAGTTTGCAAACCTCCTACCTCAGCTTCCTAAGTCACTGGGATTACAAGGGTGTGCCACCATGCCTGGCTTTAAGGGAATGTTTTGGTATGACTGATAGAAGAGTTAACTCCAACATACTTGCACTACCTTTGAGACCAGGGAAGTCACCCTATGGCCATGGGGCAGTCAGCCTAAGGCTTATCACTTATCACTGTGTGCTTGTCAAAGAGGTCTTCTGCCATGACAGATCCAGGGGCTCCTATGCTGCATAAATTAGTTACATGGTCACCCAGTTCTTTGATGAATTTTGCCTGATCATTCAGGTAATGAGTCTCAATAAAGTTACACAGTGGGGGTCATTTTTGTCAGTGGCCAGTTTGTGAGATTCTAGCAGTTACTCTCCATATTTTTAAAACACACATTCCATTGCATTTGGCCTGCTCTCCCTGTCAAAGTCTGGGTTCTTGATATTCTGCAGGATGATTGAGCCACCTCACTGATTCTGGAGCTTCATCAGTTTCCCAGGGTGGTGATCCCTCTCCTTGTGAGATTTGTGAGATTTGGCAAAACTCTTCAAAGTGACATCATCCTGGTCAAAGCAGGAGGACAATGGGCAGGTAGCGAGAGGAAGGGAGAGCTCCAGTGTGACCTGGGACAGGGGTTGCTGAGAGGCAGAGGTGGGGATGGCAAAGATCTTGGGGTAGTCTGAGGACACCGTCAAGAGGTGGCAAAGGGCTGGCTCTGGAGGCCTGCCCAGGTGGTGGACAAATGGCAGGTTCCTTCCAAGCACTGTTGAAGCAGGAAATCACACTGACTCTTGCAAAGAATTCCTGGTCAGGCATTTTGATGGCTGTATGATATTCTATCATGTGTCTATACCATATTTTGTTTATCTACTCATCAATTACTGAATATCTGACTTGTTCTTTAACTTGGATATTATGAATAAAGCTGCTATGAACATTTATGCACAATTTTTTTTGATGAAGGTATTTTTCAGTCCTTTTGGGTACCTTCCTACGAGTGGAATTACTGGGCCATATGATACCTTTATTTTTAACTTTCTGAGGAGTTGCCAAGTTGTTCTCCAAATAGGTTGTACCTTTTCATTCCTTCCAGCAACATGTGAGGGTTCCAGTTTCTCCATATCCTCACCCACACTTATTGTCTGTGTTTTTTTATTATTACTGCTATCCTGCCGAGTGTGAAGTGGTATCTCAAATCAGTTTTTATTTGCACTTTCTAAAGACTAATGATGTTGGCATCTTTTCCTGTGCATATCAGCCATTTTTATCTTCTTTGGAGAAATGTCTACTGAGATCCTTTGCTCATTTTAAAATTGGGTCTTTTTATTGTTGGATTGTAAATTTTTTTCTATATTCTTGATAGACCTTTTTAAGACAATGATTTGCAAATATTTTCTCCCGCTATGTGGGTTATCTTTTAACTTTCTCAACAGTAACATTTTCAGGAGAGAAGTTTTAAAATTCTGGTGAGGTTCATTTATTTACATTTTTTTGGTTGCCTGTTACTGTCATATCCAAGGCAACACTGCCTAATCCAGAAATCATTGTTCCTGTTTTCTTCTAGAGTGTCACAGTTTAGCTCTTATGTGGCTCTCTTTCTTCCCTTCCTTTTCATTTCTTTTTTTGTTCGTTTGTTTATACGGGTTCTCGCTTCATTCATCTTGAACTTGTGCACTTAAGCTATCCTCCTATCTCAGTCTCCTTACTAGCTGTGACTTCAGGCATGTGCCACCATGCCTGGCTGTATTTAGGTCTTTGATCTATTTTAAGTTAATATTTATATATTATATGAAATAGTGGTCTAATTTTACTTTTTTGTATATAAGATACTCAACATTCCCAGTACTATTTGTTGAAAAAAGGGTTTATCCCCATTGAATGGTTTTGTTCCTTTGTCAAAAAAAACTGGTCATAGACATATGAGGTTATTTCTGGACTTTCATTTCTATTCCACTGCTCTACAATGGTTAGCCGTGTTTAAGTACACACTATCTTAACTGATGTAGCTTAGTGGTTGGTTTTGTATTGACAAGTGTGAATTCTTCAATTTTGTTCTTTTTCCAGTTCATTTTGACTATCTGGGTCCCTTGCATTTCCACATGAATTTGGAGTCAGTTTTCTCATTATGGCCAAAAAGGCAGTTGGAATTGTGATAGGGACTGCAATGAACTTGTAAGTCAATTGGAACAGTAATGCCACTTGAAAATATGAAGTCTTGCAATCTGTGAATATAGGATATCTTTCCATTTATTTAGGTCTTCTCTAATTTCTTTCAACCATGAGTCCTGTTAGTGAATCTCCACAACAACATAGAGTCCAGTTCTGACAGTTCGTGAAGAAAAGTGGGCGCTCCTTCCCTCACTGGCACTTTGGCAAGCTGGTCTAGACAGCAAAAGGGGCACAACATCTCTGAAATTCCCAGAAGTCCTAACCTTGTCACTGAGATCTACTCTGACCACTCAAGTCTGTCCCAGCTATTGCAATGCAGTATTACTGAGCTCATGGAAACAACGGAACACCAGCAGGCAACTAGTGGTCCAGTTAATTTCTCCATCCTGAAAAGGGAAAGGAAAAAAAAAAAAAAAAAAAAAAGATTTCCTGCAGCATTTCAGGATCTAAATCAGATCTCAATAAAATGCAAACTGAAAAGTTTAGGTCTGTTCACAGTCCTCCAATGTGTCTTAACAACAATGACACTCAGGTGAGTGTGCAAAGCTCCTGTCCTGGTGAGGGCTCTCCTGGGGCACCATTTCCCTGTGTTATTCATAAAGGACCTTGTCTTACCTGCAGCAATGCAATGCCTATGAAAATACCAGCCACGATGGTTAAATTGTCCTGCAGCCACTTCTCAAACTGGGGCACACAGCCTTTTGTGTAGATTACAATCTGCTGGTCAACTTCCTTCACAAGGGAAGAGGAGAGCAGAGTGTCACAGAAACAGCACTGTGCATATGCAAAAGCTCCTCCAAACACCCTGCGTACTAAGTGGCAAGAGGAGATTCCACTTACTGGTTTTTGCCTGGCATCATAGCCACACTGAGTGTTGATGACATCTTCCTGGAAAAGAAAGAAAAAGAAAAGTGAAATTCATTCTCATTCAACAGAAAATCCATCTAGAAATGAGCAGAAGTCCCCTGGTAAGTATCAGTAAAAAAAAAATGTCTATATGGGCATTATAGATGAGAGAACTGTGTTAAACACTTTATATATGCTATCCCATGTAATCATCATAACAATTTTCAGAAATAGGTACTAAAACATGCCCTATTCTATACATGAGGAAAATGGAGGTTCAGGGAATTACAAACTGGACAAATCCATTATGTAGGTAGCTCAAGACTCAAAGTGCTGTCAACCCCAAGGAGTTTATGGGGTCTAGATAATAGAGGAAGGAGATAAAAACAAAAACATAAAGGACACAGTAATTACCTTAATGGGGGGGATACTTTTATTTTTATGCCAGGGGATGCATGTTAAGCACAAACCCAGGGCCTTGTGTATGCCTAGCACATACTCATACTTTTTAATCTATAAATTTCTATATTGTTCAGATGGATTTTCAACAAGAATGCACTACTTTAATATTTAAAAACAAAACATGACCCTGACTACCTATCACATAGGCAACCTGACATCTCACAGGACCTGACCAAAAACCTGGGTTCCACTTTTTTTGAGTTAGTTTATTCTCCCCCTGGGTGGGGCATAAGGTTTTCTTAGCTTAGATTTCGTAGAATGAGACAGTTTTACTGAAAGAAACTGTAGTTGAAAGGAGAAGCTGAGTGAATCCTGAGAATCTTCTGAATTCTTACGATGGACTGTTAATATTGAACAGGAGCCTGCAGACAGCGAGTATACCATTCGGTACTTGCTGACCTGTGGCAAGGCCAAAGGAATGGGCACCTCCTCTGCCAGAGGAGAGAGAGAGAGAAACGAGCCAGCAGGAAAGGAATCAGGGCCAGGGTTGGACAATTCTTAGTGACTCTCAGTCTCCTTCAGACCAAGAGACACAGCCCAGGCTGAACCCCGAGCCTGTGGGGAAGGCCTGCCCACAGCAACACCAAGACCATGGTCTCTTTTAAAAAGGCCCACAGCCTCCACTTTGCAGGCAAGCAACCCTTGGAACACATCTGTGCCCTCTTGGTTCCACTCATTGAGGGCAAGGACAGGCCAGGGGGAGGACATCTGGGGGACTGAGGGACAAAGAAAGACACTGGAGTCCAGGAAGGCATGTAGCTGGGAGAATGCAGGGATGTGTATGGGGCAACCTCTCACATCTAACACACAATTCTGGCATTTCACTTACAAAGAATTGCATTTTCAGTCATTCCGTTTACCAGGCTGACTCCTTTGACCCCCAAGATATAATCAAACCTGTCGTATAAGGGAGTGGCTTATGAACAGGCTTTTGTATGCTTTCTTTTAAAAAATAATATGCAAATAGCAATTATTGTAGTCATTATGACACCTAAGAGCCTGGGTGGCTATGGTCTAGCCAAGAAGTAGTCTAGCGCTAATGTGTCTCAAACTCCCCCCGCTCCTAATACCTTCCCCAGAACTCAGCTGGGAAGAAGGAGGTTATGAGCCCCCAACTAATGGAGAGCTCTCCTATGAGTCCAACCTTCTCATGAAGAAGTAATAACAAACAAGTGGTACAGGCAAGCTGCCTGCCGTCTGGTGCTTTGGCTCCATCACTGGTAGGAGGGTGAGCTTGGGAAAGTGACTGACACTCCATGTGCCTTGATTTCTTCACCTGAAAACGGAGGGTAATGGTGGCATCTGCTGGTAGGAATGTTCTGAACTTAAATGAGCCAATGTGTATAGAGCCTTGGAATAGGAACCAGCATATACCGCTACATTAATGCCAGGGATGATTGCTTCTACCAGAAGATCTGAGCACTCTACCCACTACAGGAGTTCCAATTAGCCAAAGGCAGGTAAGATGAGGTTTCACGACAAAATCACTGTGCCCATCCCACACACCCTCGCTGTGGCGCGCAGAGCAGGCCAACAGTTTGCTGGCAGTCACTCACCGCCGGGTCTTTAGTACAGCAGGAGAACGGCACGCCGCAGCGCTCTCGACTTGCATTGGAATCTGTGCAATTGAAGTAAATATTTAGGTTCCAATCATCAGCTCCAAAAGCCCCACAGCACTGCCACTAGAGCAAACAGGAGAGAATTAGAACATCTCGACTTGGAGGCGACCAGGCGCCTACGCTCACACCCGCCAGAACGACACCCAGCCTCTGCCAGCTCTAACCTTCTCTTCTGTCTCAGAATTTATTTTTCAGCCAAACAGAACCTAAATGGCCCCTGTAAAAGCTCCCAGAGTAATTAAGGCTGAAGGTTTACAAAGATGTGTTGGCATGTGATTTAAATGATCAATGAGACCCATGGTGTTGGCGGGTAAGAGTGTCATACAGCAAGAACTCACTAAGAACAAGATTGGTTTGGCTTCGATAACTTCTAGAAAAATCAATAAGAATATTCTAGAAGGATCACTAACAACATGGAAGTGTCTGAAGGAGGCACCTAAGGCTATGGGTGGGCTTAAAGTTTTGATCTCCACATTTTAATGTTTTTTTTTAAAGTTTTACTGAGGTATAACTGACATGTACAAACTGCACATTTTACAATAATACACCAACTATATAATTTGGTAAGTTCTGACATATTATAACATTGTGAAACTAAAACCATAATCAAAACAATGAACATCAGGCTGGGAATAAAGCTTAGTGGTAGAGGGCTAAGCTAGCATGCCCAAGACCCTATAAGCACAGAAAAAAAAAAAAATGATAATGAACATATTTACACCCTAAAAGTCGTACAGGGTTACTTTCATTACATTTGTTTCTATTCTGAATTTTTAAAGACAAGAACATACGGGTTACATTTTCAACTTGAAAAAGTCAGTTACCTAATTAAAATATAATAAAATGAGCTGTTAAATTCAGTGGGTCTTAAGTGGAGCCAGATTCAAGGGCTATTCCATAAGACCCCTACTTACCCCCCTTGTGCTAAACTATCCCTACTTCTCAATACCAAATTTTGACCATTGTAAGGCTTTCAGAACCAAAAGCTACTTCAAAATATTAAATTCTATGACATAAAAATAAAATCACATGAAACGACAGTATTTCCAAACAGAGCAGACAGCGCTTCAGGAGACTGTGTACACGCATGTTCTTCATGCTCATCGGGGCCTCCGAGGGCTTGGGCTGTGCAGCTCCAGGTCTGCCCCAAAGCTCCTTCAGGTTTGTCATGCACACTAGTCAGGAAAATACTTGGGGAGCGTGAGCTCACATCCATTATGACCTAACAGAACATGAAGTCTGCCGAGGAGACGACACAGGGCTCCATTTCCCACCTGACCTATGGCTCGCTCCGGACAACTGCTGCTGTGCCACACAAAACGCACGACTCAGCCCGAGCTGAGCACCCAGAGAGGAAGGGTGGCTTCTCCTAGGACCAGTGCCCGTGCAGCCATGTCCTCCCTTTGCCCACTGTGACCCCAGCTCATTCTGGAAAATGGTCCAATCCGATGCAGGCCATTGGTCCGCTGGGCTTCTGCCTGCCCTCCAGTTCTGCCATATTCATTAATGCCATGGACACCGCTGTCCAGGTCCACTGAGCTTACCCAATTTTTCACTGTAGGCATAGAAAGACCTACTAGTCTGTAGGATAAAAATACCTCAGGCCTAATATAAAACCATGTACATCACTTGAGTATCATAATAGCCCCATGAGTTAGATAGTAGCTATTAATATTTCTATTTTTTCTAATAAGGAAATAGGGCAAGATTTTGTTGGCCCAAGGTCACTGAGACCTTGTGTCTCTGGGTCCCTCTTTTACACCATTTTGAGTGAAAAAGAGCAGCTGCTTCTCTATTTGCATTGAGTTAGCTGTCACAGAGTCAAGTTTACACACCTGAGGGATGGGCAGAACTTTCCTGCACAGATTCTCCACTTGCTAGAAAGCTAGGATTTAGGAGAACTCCTAGGGTTAGAATTTTCTAAACTTTTGGTTTCAACTGCACATGCTATAATAATATTTGAATAGGCATATTTTAGGAACTTTGCTGACAAATATTCTATGAAGTACATTGTTACAAGTTGTGAGGTAGGGAGAGTTCCCAAAAAAGGGGGTCAAGGAATAAGAAAAAATCCACATTTAATAACCAAATAAAACTTTAAACCCACAGCAGAACAGTGTTCTTCAAAGGCTGATAGGCAAGGACCGCTATGATTATAATTCTTTTTTACAAAAGTTTTCTTCTTTGTTCCTCTAACTGAAGTTGACACAAGTTAAGAATATAACATTTCCATTTAAGATGCAAATCCTGTAAGTCACAGAGTGAGAAAATAATAAACAAGCAGACAAAGAAGAAAAGAAAAACATGCAGAAAAGTCAGAGAAGTTTCTAGCTGGCAGAGATGCAGAAGCCAGAAGAGTATTGTGGGGTCATCCTTTTGAGAAGACTTTCAACTTTAAAATAAACCAAATTTGAACTTACATATTCCTGGGTGAAGTCTATAAGGTTTTGCAAATCAATGTCATCCCTGTATGCTCTGATGTTGTTGTTTATAAAGAAATACAGCTGGTCTTTGATCCAGTCTTTGAAAACAAATGCCAAAACCCCAGCAGTGAGCTCCAGGAAGAAAATAATTCCCAGGAACACAGAAAACTAAGACAAAAGACACATACACAGAACACAGTTAAAAGGGCTGTTTTGATCGTATGTAGTTAAATAGTTACTCTCTAAAAAGGTTTGTAATTACAGTTGATTGTTACACATCTCCAAAGCAGATAATCTTCAGTTTCTTAAGATTTATTAATAGAATATTACACTCCAAGAAAGAATTTTTAAAAATTAAAAATCACTTCATAATCACATTTTAGAGTCTCTGGAGTTCCACTTGATAATTAACCAACAAAGCCCATAAGCAAACATGAGTAATAGGAATTTCTCATTAGACCCACATTATGGCCTAATGAATTTCTCGTGATTAATGTACTGCCAGACATCTGAACAATGACCTGCCCGTACCTCGAGTAAGCTTTTTTCTAACTTCAAAGATAGATTATCCCAATATTTTACAATCATCTGTCATTCGTACTGTGGCCTTGATTCTTTATGCAATATATTCTTTTTATGGATTCAGACACAGTTTTAATTCCCCTTTGCACCTGCTGTACAGCATAAAATAACAGATCTGTTCATCTTGGATGAAGAAGTCAAAGAGGAAGTGGGGAGAGGTATGAATGTGACATGAAAATAATCTCCAATTATGAAAACAGAATGAGCCCCCGGGGCTAAGGGTTTTCTCGGGAATGCTAGCTGTATTTGGCTTCCTCCCGGAAGCACCATGCTCAGGAAACATTTAAATAACATCCAACTGCAGCCAAAGGGAGACTTGTGGCTCATGTAGATAACAAGAGTTTAGGGCTAGAGACCATAAGGCAATGTGGTAATTGTTCATAACTCTGGAGAAATCTCCCTTCCTTCTAGAATCCTCAGAAGAGCCTTGTCTTAGTCATTTATTGACTTCTGTTTATGCCCATGATTCTTTCCACCTCCAATCACTCCCACATCCTTACCTTTCTCAATTTTTTAAAACTAAATAGATTATGAGAAATAAGACCAGAGGGCAGACTATAGGCAAACTCTTGGGCGAGAATGGCAGAGGGTGACATTGGGGCCACAACTGCTGGGCCCAGGTCCTGAAGGCTGCAGAGCAGTGAGGGGTCAGCAAGCAGACACCCCGAGAGAGAATGTGTAGAGGGAGGGGTGCAAGGGAACAATGGTTACTTAGTCAAAAACATTTATTCACTCAGCAAACGTCAGTTGAATGACCTGCAACGGCCCTGTGATAGGGCAGGATCTGCAGAAGCAAGGATGAGTAAGACCATATCCCTGCCTTCAAGGACATCACAGTCTTAAGTGACCTGGGGGTGGAGGATGGGGTGGGAGAAGGCAGTGGAGTGGGACAATTTCACACCACTAGAGCTGAGTGCTTATCTAGGGTGCCAGGCGTGGTTCTGTGAGGAGGGATGTGGAAGGAGGGCTATAGCAAAGGAAGAACTCAAGTGTCTGGCAAAATCTAGGACCCCAAGGCTTAGACCCCAACTCTAGAATCTCCAACTCAGTTCTTCAGGTTCTCAGAGAATTTCTGGTTATTTTTCCTCCATGAGTTCACTGGAAATAAAATTCAAACAGTTCTTAATTATCATTAATGATACCAATAATTTTGAATTAAGCTTTCCTTTATCTGGAAAGAAGAAAAAAATCCATATTGCTTTTGCTCAGTGCCTACTTCCTATAATATAGTTCCCTTCCTTTAACTGGGGTACCACCCCAAACATGCAAATGTGATAGTTCCCACACTATAGAAATGATAAAATCATAGCTAGCATGCTCGTTGTACACACACAAAAAACAGCAAGACAGAAGTCATGCACAGATTTTAATGAGATTTTTGTTCTCATCTCTGTAAAGGTTAGGGAAGTTCATTTTCCAGTTCCCCTGATACATTTTCTCAGGTTACATAATATACATATCAAATATCAAGTCCAAATTCAATTGATTTCAAATATTTGGAAAACTACATGCCCCAGGCCTTGTGAGCTAACTTCTCCTATTTCTAAAAGGGCAGACACTAACTCACAGGCTTCATCCTAGCGCCTCGGTCAACAGGAAGCTCCGCTTCTATCTCACAGTCCCTTCATTGCTGGATTTTTCCTCAGCAATGGTCCTGGTTTTGGACATCTGAGGCTGTGTGGAGGCATGCTGGCATTTACTCAGCCAGTTTCTGTCGTTTGTACTAAATAGAGAAAGAAGCCCTTTAAAATATTCTCCAAGAATTAAAAAAAGCCAAAAACTAGCAATATTTTTTTAATTTTCAACATGGGATTTTATAAACTACTATTATTAATGAAACTATATTTAAGTAAATCACAGTAAAGGGGAACCTATATTTGGGGACATGGAGACTTAAGCTGACAAAAGAGTGACAACAGGTAAGTATGACAGGGCCCAAACAGGCTATGGTAAGGCTAAGTGAGCCCAGCCTTCAGAAGTGCCTCATGCCCAGAAGGCTGGCGGGCTGGCAGGTCAGGGTCTGGGCAAAGCTCTATTGGAGGCTCCACAGGTCTGGCAAGGCAAGAATGAGGCATTTGGCTCTGTGTGTGCAAGGATGAATCTGGAAGAAAACACAGGTAGAGTCTTGGGCAACTAGCTACTCCTACCACAGTCCCGTGTATAGAGAAGGAGCTGCTCATTACACTGTACCTATGAACAAGCACTCCTGGGTTTTCTGTTAGCAAAAGCCACATGAACTTTCTCACAGCCAGAGCTGCCAAATGCAAAAGGGACCAGCCTGGGTGGGGTGCAGTGAATCCTTTTAGTTATTGTTCGAGAAAATTTGTCAGATATGCTGGCAAAGAGAATCACAGGCCAGCACCACCAGAAAGAAAAAAGAAAAAAAAACAAAAAGCCTCTTCAAAGAATCACAGGCCACATGGCTGTTGGGACAAGATCCAGGATATGCTCCAGTTTTAAATAAAAATGATCCTACATGATGTCGTGTCAACAAAGGTTGGGAAGAATTCTAGTTATACAACAATGGTCCTCTGAAGTCAGGCATGGTGGCACATGCCTGAAATCCCAGCCACCTGAAAGGCTGAGGCATGAAGATTCTGAGTTCAAGGCCAGCCTCAGCACCTTAGCAAGGCCCTAAGTAACTCAGCAAGACTCTGTGACTCGGGTGGTTAAGCACCCCTGGGTTCAATCCCCAGCACCAGAAAGAAAAAAAAATGGTTCTCAGGAAATCCCTACTATCTTCCTCCACCACAGGAAGGATCATGGTCTGATCACTTCCCTGTTCCTGGAGAGGGAGTAGAGATGCTTTTCATAGGGGACTCACCATAATGCCAAACTCCACATCCACAGGCACATTCAGCAGGCCCTTGGCTACCCTTACCAATCCTATTTCAGATACAAATATGCAGCACAGGCCATTTGTTCTCCTTTAGATACACTCTCCAAAAGGAAGGCTTTCACTTTTCATTCTTTACTTTTACTTTTAATCCTTATAGACCTCCTGGTAAAATCTCTCCTCTACAAATATTCCTGTTAATAGCAATCACACAAACACTCTGTAAAGGAACTAAACACTATGCTGATCATACCAAGGAGATCTTTGTACTGGCCAAGCACAAAGGAGATTTACTTTTTTTGTTTCTCTATGTTTACTAAAAACAGAGTTAATCTGACAAGCCACTGTCACTGTGTTTAGACCTGGTTTCTACAGACCAATACCTGAAAAGCTTTCTATTTACTCTTTACATTAAAAATGGAGGAAATTGGACCTGGATTTATGCTCAGTGGTAGAGTGCTTGCCTAGCACATGTGAGTCACTGGGTTTGAGCTTCAGGACCAAATAAATAAATAAATAAATAAATAAATAAATAAATAAATAAATAAAAAGTTATTAAAAAATGGAGACAATCACTTGAAAGAAGAAATATATGTACCCACCTTTGTCCTAAATCTACTTTAGGGATTAGACTATATTTGTAACACACATGTATAAAATCTCTGTGGATAGCATGGGTGAATGAAAATTATATTATTAAGGAGGGAGATCCAGGGTGGGGGTTGAGGGAATCTAGAAAGCTCTCCTGAAAGAAAAACAAGACTTGGGTCATGTTTTTGTCAGTGCCTTGGGTACAGCTCACCATCTTGCCTGTAGCCAGGGTGTCCTCTTGATGTAAGATAAGAATTTGGCTTTGAAATCTGCAAGCAGAGAGTGAGATACTTACAAACTTGAGAAGGAAAGTGTTTTCCCTTAGTGCTCCTATGCACCCTGCAAATCCCAAAATGAACATCACTCCTCCGACCACGAGGAAGAGCCACACTGGGTCGAAACCGCCAAGATCAGTGATGGACGAGATGTTGGACAGAACTCCCTGGGAGTGGAAAAGAACACATAAGGGGCCAGGATGTGAGGCCAGTTTGCTAACATGTGAGGGCTACAGCACTTGTCCCCCTGTCCCCAGAGCAACACTTCAGAGGTCATCTGAACGATCAGGCATGGTTAGTATCCCAGAGACACCACCAAGAAAAGAAAAGGGAAGGGAAGGGAAGGGGGAAGGGAAAGGGGGAAGGGAAGGAGGGAAGGGGGAATTAGAAAGAAGGAAAGGAAAAGAAACTGCTTTCTTTCTGAGGTCCGCATTTGTTTATATTTTGGCAAAAAAAATATATAGAGCAAAAAATAAAATAAAAAACCAAAATGACCCTAAGAAACTGTCATCGGAGTCTGTAAGAAGAAAATTTATTACTGTTGCTTCAATGTCCCCAGATAAAAGTGGTAATAAGTCCAAAAAAGAGTGCAAGAAAAACACATTCTCCGACACCCTAAAAGGAAGGGGAGTCATCTTCAAGTCCCCTGGGCCTGGAGATGTTAGACAATGGCCTACTTCAAAGCCCCTGGCATTTCTCAGGAAACAGAGGGAGAGCTAGAAGCTAAAAATGAACACAGCAGCCAGTTCTGACCACAAGCTCCTACAAGTTTCCCAGGGAAAAACTGCATCTCGGATCCACCCTGAGCTTCATGGCTCAGAGCCCCAGAGCCCACTTACTCAGTTTGTGCTGATGGATGTTCTATGTTTGGTAGTTAGGGGTTATTTCCTAACACCTTCTTTTAAGAGCCAGGATTAAAATAAAAAAATAAAAAAAATCAAAGACTCCATCACTTTCAACCCTTTGATTCTCCTATTCCAAGACTAACAAAGGAACCCAGAGTAGATTTATTTGTCCACAAACAATGCTACTTGTTTCTGAAATCCTTTCTCTCAAGTATAAGACCACATCAAATACCACTCAGAACCTGTTAGAAGTTGAGAGATTTTTTTTCTCCAAAATGTATTGTCATACTTACTAATCATTCATATAAAGATGAGAGACTATTGTTTTGAAACTGTGAGTCTCAAATATCCAATATCACCAATACTTTATTTTCTTATTAAGTTCATTTTGAACTCCAAAATCAAAATACCTCAAGAGTATTGGGCTATAGTTTGCTGTATGGTTTGTTGTAAAGTCTTGATATTGCATATTTGTTTTCAAAACACTTCCAACAACCTAGAACAGGAAGAATTCGTCTGATTTTACACATGAGGAGAAAGGAACCCAGAGCAGTTTGAGGATGGGCTGAAGATCATACAATGATTTTGGGGAATTAGAGCAGACTATGTCAGTACTTCCCCTACCATGTTGTGGTCATGTACTTGCTTCCCTTTGTGTCCCAATTGGTGCTAATCAACACCTGAGTTTAAGAGTTTTAAGTTTCAAGCCTTTCTAAGGTTGCAGAAACATTTGGAGAAGAGTACTATTTGTTAGGTTTTTCTTTTTAGAGTGGTGTCAATCTAAGAACCACCATAGTATATTAGTAAGAGAACAAATATGGGGGATAGCCAAAAGACTCTTAAAAATTAAGGCTTAACCCCAGTAGAAAAGGTCAAGGGTTTAAGTGAAGTCTCAATCAGGGCTGGGAAGCTTTGGGAATGAAGGGCGAGTCTACCACCTTCAGCAGTGACATCACAGAAGGCAGCCACACCCGTCGCCAGAACACAACTTGTTTCTTAGGTTTCCAAGGTCTGAACTAGAATAGTCAGTCCAGGAGGAGAATGGGTGAAAAGAAACACGGAAGTACTGGAATAAATTCTCCACCTATACAAATGTTGCCAAGAAAAAACTTGCCAGAAAAGTCAGACAAGATCCAGGCAATGGTGTTAGGGACCCAATGTGGGAAGGAAACCAATCTCTCCTCTTTGCACAGGTGTTAAAGTCTGAATGTTCTGCATCTGTTCAGCCACTGGAAGAAAGGGCTTTAGGGGTGCATGATACTATTCTTAAAATGTGAAAAGGTAACTTCATTATGGGAGAAGACTTAGGCTTTCTTTACTTGCCACCTGCAAGAGGAGGTAGCAGAGGTGGAAGTGACAAAGACACTGGCTCCATCTTAAAGATGCATTTCAAACACCACCCAGTCTCTAGCAATGGAGAAAAGATTGCCCTTAGAGTTACAGGTTTCCCTTCATGGGCAGCTGAGGCTGGGACCTCTCAACTGTGTTCTAGGAAGGATTCCTAAAGTGGATGAGAAGTTGGGACTTAATGACCTTTAGGCTCTTTCCCACTTAAGACTGTTCTATGATTTCATCCATTTTTAATGGGCTTTTTGTGACTCACACTCAAGTCTGAGCAAAGATCAGATTGTTCCCAAACACTTCTACAATCCTTGGTTATACACAAAGAGCTCTGTGGACAACAGGGACAATTATCTGGGTGGTTCTATAAGGCAAGCAAACAAGCAAACATTCACATGCCTGAAATATCAAGAAGAAAATTCCTCCCCAAAAGGTAAAAAAAATTATGATCCCAACGATCAGTAGATTCCTCGATCATTTGCCCTCTCGGGATTTAATTTGGAGGATGAGAATTTGGCTTCTCAGACAAACTCATTTTAATACTTACTCTCTCTAGCCTGCAGGGGCAGTTTTAATTGAGAGGCCTTCAACTGTTTCCATGGAAACAACAATCATTTGGGGGTCTAGCTGGACTGCAGATTCTACTCATTTAATCTAAATCCCCGCAAAAGATGGGGCTGGAGACAGATACTATCAATACCTTGGGGAAACTACTATTCTGAGAAGCATAGGACAGACCACCAAGAACTTTATTTTTAATGGATTCAGAATATACCCAGGAGTTATCAGTTGCAAACTAATTCAAATCTTCTTTTGATGGAAAGAAGATATCCTTTATTTATTTAAAAAATTTTAATTGTCAGGCAAAATTGTGTGTACTTACCCTGCACGATGTTTTGAAGTACGTATGTGCACACACGCACACACAAACACACACACACACTGTGGCATGACTAAATCTAGCTAACTAACATGCATTTCCTCATATAGTTATCATTTTTGTGGTAAGAATCCATTCCATCTACTCTCAGCATTTTTCAAGAATACAGTATATAATTAACTCAAGTCTTAAAGCACCGTTTTGAAGTCGATGCCCAATGACAGTTTTCTCTTGGGTTTACTACCTAGACGGAGAGGGAGAAAAAATCGGCTCTTTCATCTATGCGAAGTGTCCAAATGCTCACTGCAGAGCAGAAGTTCTACTGAGCTGAACATCATCCTGGCAGCAAAGACTCTGGATTACGAAAATGATGGGGAGAAGACAGGTCAGCCTTCTGTGTCTTAAAGAGGGGTTTCTCGATGGACTTTGTAATTCTGTTACGCTCAATTTGACAAATGAGGAAGAAGCACTAGTATATGCCTGCGGAAGAATAATTATCATCAAAGCTTGTAGTTGACAAGAAGCTGGAAGAAAAAAAAATCTAAGATTACAGTGAAGTCTGCCAAGTGATTTAAACTAGGCAGTGGGATTTGTGGTAAATCCTCAGGAATGTGCAAGAACAACACCGGCAGACACCTAGTCTTGGGGAAACCTGCAAGCACCTCCTCCTCCATCCACTCCACAGCCCCCGCGGAGCTGTCACTTCCTTACATGAGGCCTCTGTCCCCATGAGAGCCGAGTCCCCTTACTGGGATGCTGGGATTTAGAACAGGCCTCTCTCTCTAGTGGCTGAAACTGTAAAATGCCAAACTCTGGAGCCATGTGCAGAATGTCATGTTTTTTGCCACTTGGAGAAAGTCAACCTATAGTGAGAAACAGAAAGCCAGAGCTTAGGAAGAAACAAAGATGAGAACAAGGAGGGAAAATTCCTGACAGCAGTAAAAATCCCTGGGCCCAGAAGCCGGAGGCCTGTCCTAGAGTCCCTAGAGTGTCACTCTGGGAATCCTCAGAAGACAACCCTTGATTGCTTAAGAGGGTTCTTTGTGGGTCTTCCTTTATATCTGAGTTCTGCCCAACATAATAGCTTTGAACAAACCATGCTTCAGCAAATGTGTGTGTGTGCAGCGGGTGTGTGTGTGTTGGGGGGGGAATCAGGGGAGTGGCACACACACACAAAAGGCTCAAACTAGAGCCCACACTTTATGCAAGGGAAGAGAACTGCTGTGGGGGCCAGGAGCAGACAATGGTAGGAGGAAGAGCTGGATTTAAAATGGTCACTTTACCCTGCTGGCTGATATTTCAAGTTAACATAGCAACTAAACCAGCATAAATTGTCTTCATTCATGTTAACTCACTCTCAATTCCGCATCATCAATGAAATTAGCAGTTCTGGATGGAAACCTTCAGGTACTTTGTCTATTACTGACATAATATGTACTTCCTTTAACTATTTGTTTTCACTAACATAGAAGTGGGATTCTGAACAGGAATTGCAGAGACGGAATAAGAGTCAGAGATCAAGATTGCAGATCATAAGAAAAATATATTCAGAAGGAGTGCAGATTTGGAATATAGGAAGAATTCCTCTTATAATAAAGATCACATTAATAAGGACTGATCAAAAGAACATAGTCATAAGCACTCTTCATATTCAAACTGTGTGTTCCTATGTCCTCACTGTTCTTAGTTCCCTTGGTCTTCTCTCCCACCTGTAGCCTCTAGCTGCTGGTACAGCAGGCAGCAGAGGCAAGAACGAATTGACCAGAACCTATAGCACTGCTATAAAGATGAAATGAATAGCAATCAACTCAAAAGTTGAGAGAAACAAATATATTCAACATCTTGGCCATTCCACAGATTGGTTTTTGGACAACTAGTTTTTGGCATTATCAATCTACAGTCCTAAAGAAATGAAGCCCCAGCAAAAATAGATTTCCATTGTCCACGAGGTACTAGACAGTGTCCCTCAGAATTCAGCAGAGACAAATACGCATCTAAAAAGAAATAAGACATGTTAATGGAACAAGTCTGAGACAATCATCATTATAACAGAAGTGAAACAGCCAGCAAACAAAAAGGTATCCATGTGTGTCCATTAAGGAATGAGGGAGACTGATAATCCATTCACTTAGACAAGCTGCTTCAGAGAGGGGCAAAGAGCGTTCCAGAGTCTTCAACCTGCACAAATCAGTACTCCAGCTCACATGGCTCACTTGCAATTTCCTCCAGGATTCTAAACATAGCAAGGAGGGTAGCTTGGAGGAGGCTAAGTGCGGGGCAGACCAACATAGTGACTATGGTTTCTTTTTTCAAGTTTATGTTTAAAAAGGAATACATAAAGACATAAAAATTGCACATACTTATGGGGCATCATGCAGTGTTCCCTATGTGGATAGGCTGTATAATGTTGAAGTCAAGGTAAACACCTACTCAACACATGTCTTTGTGGTGTCAACACTCAAAATCTTCTTTTTGAAATATGCAGTACATGATCATTACCTATGGTCATCCTGCTGGGCACAAGCACATCAGAGCTTCTTATTCCTAACTGTAACTTGATGCCCCACTTTCACTCCTACTCTCCCCAGTCCCTGGACACCACCACTCTACTCTCTGCTTCAGTTGAGTTTGCTTTTTTTAGATTCCACATATAAGTGAGATCATGTAGAATCTGTTTTTCTGTGCCTGGTTTTTTCTGTAGCATAATGTTGTACAAATGATGGGATTTCCTTCTTTTCAAAGGCTGAACCGTATTCTTTATGTATACGTACCATATTTCCTTTACCCATTCATCCAGGGAAGGGCACTTAGGTTGTTTCCATTTCTTGGCCATTTTAAATGGCATTGCAGTGAACACAGGAATGCAGAAGTCTCTTCAGTACATTGACTTCATTTCCTTTGGGAATACACCCAGGAGTGGGAGAGCTGGATTACATGGTAGCTCTATTTTTAGTTTTGTGAGGAACTTCATGCTGTCAGGGGGGTGTTCTCCATAATGGCTGCAATAATTTTTACATTTCCATCAACACTGTGCAAGGGCCCCCTTTTCTCCACATCCAGGCCAGCACTTGTTATCTGACTCCCTTGCTTTGAATCCCAATTCCTCCTCTTACTACCTATGATCTTGGGCAAGTTACCTCAACTGCCTAGGTCTCAATTTCCACATATGTGAAATGGTACCCTATGACATAAGGTTATTATAAACATGAATGAAAAATAATCCAAGTAAATTCAAACATCAAGTTCTTAGCACACAGTAAAAACTCAATAAAAGTTTATCACCTTTATTACTATTATATTAGAACAGAAGGAAGTCATTGGGTACTACAGAGGCATCTAAGAGGAGTTTTAGTCCAACTGTGTTGACTCCATTGTGTTGACTCCATTTCACTCTGAGCACTTGTCCTCTCTGAGCCCCTTCTAAGGAAAATTATGGCCACATCTGATGATCATGCCTAATGGAGATGACAGTGACTGGGGCATGCTACTCAGATTTTTGGGGAGAGGAACTAGGAATAATCTAAGACATGCAGAGAAAGGCAGAAGGGGAAGCCATGAATATGCTAAAGCCAGGAATAGGCAGAGGCCTCGAGAGAGTGGAAGCTAAGAGTATATAGACATGGTGCTGCAGAGAAGAGAGCAGAGAGAAGTCAGTGACAGCAGCAGGCAGGTGGGTACAATCAGCAGTATTGTGGCAGTGCATGGAACCAGGAGCAAGGACACCTCTGCATTCAGGGGGCTGGCTGGACACACTGGGTGTCCGAGTCACTACTCTTGAATGACCCTCAGTTGCTGAACCACATCCTGTCTCCTGTGAGATCTGACTGTCCTGTGGTTTGCTGAACATAGTATGCCTTGGAAAGAATGTGAAAAATCAGCCAGCCTTCCTATTTATCTCCATCTCCTCATTAGTACTTCGATCATTCAGCTTGCTCTGGAATTGAAGCAGCTTCTCCCCATGGTTCTGCAATAAAGGAATATGTTCTGAGTAACAATTTCTTCTTGACAGAGGTTTCTATGCACAGGCAGAAACGGAAAAGGCAAACAAAGCTCCAGAGGGTTCCAAACCAATAAACTTCAGGAGTGTCTGTGGCTTTTTTCACCACCAGCACAGAGCAGCCTCTGTGTGCCACCTGGCAAGTTTCAGCTTCTTCTCTGTCAACCCACACAGAAAAGAAATACAAAAATAGCACTCATACACCCTGAGGTCTGGGACTCTTCTGCTTTTGCGTATACAAGCACATTCCTTTCAACTGCTGGATGAGAAACAGAGAGACAGGCATATGAAATGTGTATGCAAAGTCAGGCCAGATGGACCCCTTGGAGATTTATGAGACAGGGTCTTGATTCACACAGCCCTCCGTAAATCAGGCTCTACAGGAGTGGGACTAACAACAATTTCCCTAGAGTAAGAGGGAGATAAGCATGTTCTTATTGAGACAGGAAGACTAGGTATGACATTTCAAAGAAAATGCAGTTACCCAGGGGTGGTCCTGGAGAATTGGAAATGTGGTTTCAAACAAAGTCCACACAAAGACCAAGTAGGGGCCAGAGGACCACAGAGAAGCCTGTCCCTATAGAAATTTACCAAAGACCCTCAAAGAAAGTTACATGGAAACGCCACTCTGCAAAACCCCAAACCTTTATCTACCTAAGAAACTGATGCAGAGGCCAAGAAGAGGACTAAGGAGGAGAAGAAAGCTTTTTAGACCTGAAGAGTCCCAGATGTAAGGGAGTAACAGCAGCTGGCAAAGAGACAAGTCTTCAGGAAGACTAGCAGCTTCAAAGGCATGTGGTTCCTTCCCAGTTTATCTTATCACAGAAGGTTATCAGTGGGCTGGGCGTCGTGACGCATGCCTGTAATCCCAGCTTCTTGGGAGGCTGAGGAGGGAGAAGCAGGAGTTGGAGGCCAGCCAGGGCAACTTAAAAAGACCCTGTCTCAAAAAAAAATTTTTTTTTAATAAAAAAGGTAAGAAAAGGGAAAAACAACAAGGTTATCAGTGAGACTCAAGTAATCTTTTCCTGCAGATAAGAATGGTCATGACCTGCCTTTGAGGAGCAGTGACAATCATCTTTTAGGTCTACATAAAATCCCACAACCAAGCAGCTGCCCCAAGTCCTGTCAGCTAGTCGCTCACAGGCAGGGAAACCACTCTCCCCATGAGCACTGGTGAGTGACTGCTGCATAAATTCGGGAACAGTCACGTGCCAAAGTGCCACCTTTCAGAAGTTCCACGTTTTCCTAACCATTCCCCAGAATTTTCATGTGCACCTTCAGAAAAGGGGAGAAGTACCTAGGAACATTCCAGGCTATGCATACAGTTTAAACTGAATAATAACAGAGAATGTTATGGACTGAATGTGTTGCCCCTAAATTCTTATGTTGAAGCCCTAAACCTCAGTGTGATGGTAGATAATTGGGTGACTAAGTGGGGAGGGTCTTCTGGGTGGGAACCCCATGATGAGCTAGGTGTCCTTATAAGAAGAGGAAGAGACGGAACCCAACTTCTCTCACTCTGCCATGTGAGGAGATAGCAAGATAGCATTCAACTGCAAACCAAGGAGAGAGCCCTCCCTAGGAACTGAACTGATCAGCACCTTCATCTTGGACTTACAGGCTCCAGAACTAAGAGAACGTCTGTGGTGAAAGTTCCGCAGTCTATCGTATTTTGTCAGAAGAGCCTAAGCACACTAAGACAGATTTTGATCATGGTGCTCCAAAACCAAAGTGAAAAAAAGCAAAGTCTAGCCTAGTGGCGGCGATCATCTATTCTGAAACCACAGAGATCCGACTCATTCGCTACTGAGCAAATACTTCAACAGGGATTGCCTGTGGGGCCAGGTACTGTGTTAATCATGGACCCTTAGAGAGAACGATGCAGTGACACCCTAGGGGAGCGGGGCCTAGAGGGGAGAAACTAAAACAGAGTGTGCTGCACAGAGGACCTGGCACTGGGTGTCATGGGGGGCAGAGGGAGGGGCGGTTTGTACCAGCAAGTATGGAGACAGGGTGACAGGTCTTGGCTCAATGCGGCATCTATGTGGGAGTGTGACAGGTGGCAAGAGGAGAAGAGGCTGTCAGGGTGAGGCTGGATTTGCCTCTAAGGCATTTTGAGGAGAGAAAGGCCCAACCACAGCTGCATGTAGGAAGCCTGCTCAGGCAGCAGGTAAGTGCCTTGCAAGCACCTGGGCGGTCTGTGGCAAGCAGGTGAGAGCTGCTGGGAACTTAAGCAAACACCACACTGCTAAGCACTGACTCAGCTAGGCACTGAGCTCCCAGCTTTGCCTCACCCTCACAACAAACCCAGCAGCTGGCCACTAGCATCCCATCAGGAAACACAGAGAGGCAGTAACTTGCCCTGTCACCCAGGTAAGAGAGTGGCAGAGCAGGAATTTGAGCCCAGCCCACCTGACCCCTGAACCGTGTGCTAACCACCCACTATGCCCTACTGTGTAAAGACAGCAGGAAGCAATGGGCAAGGAGACGCTTATCTCTAACCCAACAGCATGTATCTGTTTCTAGAATTTTAAGAAAAACACATCAGATTTCACGGATCACTAGGAAGATCAAAGTGAGCCAGGAGCTAATAAGACCCCTGCCCTCCACATGCTACCTCCACCCCTTTGTCTCGCACACTCCAGCAAAATCAGGCAAGCAGAAAAGGGTCAGTGGGACGGCTGCATGAGGGGATTGAGACTTCCCTGGAGAAAGCAGTGGCTGTGCTACGTGGTAACACTCCCCGGGGTGAGGGCGGGTGGGGACACTGTCCTTCTGACTCTAACCCTAGTGAGGAGATTCAAGGGGAACCCTGGAGCTCTGAGTGGCAGTCTACAGTCAGGACACATGGCAATTAGGGCCTGATTGCCTGGGAAGGGCTCTGGGGGATGTGGGCTGGCTCCTGCCCTGGAAATCTAGGGAGCTGGCTGACTGTTCCGGTGCCAGGCAGGGGTGTGTGTGGAGGGGTGCTGGCAGGTGGGATTGACCTCATTCACAGATGGTTGTGTCCAAGAGAAAATAGGAGGGCAACGCAGGAGGGGCAGCTTGGGGTTGTCTTGACACTCCTGTCAGATAGGGCTGCCCACAGGGTAAGCAGAGACCTCCAAAGGCAGAGCTCAGAGGTACACTAGCTGAGGAAGAGGCAAGGACTGAGCTGAGGTTGCCAAGTGGCTACCCAGATACTACCAAACTCAGAGCAACCACCAGGCAGAGGAACTCAGCAGGGAAGCTTCAAATGACCAAGACATCACCCCCCTTTAATATCTGCCAGGCCCAGAATATGCAAACCCTCACCCCACTCTTCCAGGGAAGGAAATGAGCAGGGCCTCTGGTGAGTAGGGGAGAGGAGGAGGAGGGGCCAAGGCCCACATCCTCCCCCTCCTCTGGGCCCAAGGCAGATGGGCCTGGGCCAGCGAGGACACTGCTGTGTGAAAAGAGGTTGGGCAATCCTGTATAACTGAGCCTGGACCTGTGCCTCAAAGTGAGAGGAGGGCAGCAATAGATATCTGAGAATAAACAACAAAATCATTAAAATTTTGACCAACCTGAATTTTCTTAGAGAAGTTCTTCTGAATAAAGTAAAAGGAGATACAAAGAGAGGAAAACTATTTTTTGTGACATGTCATGCACTTGTTGACATGCTGATTACAGCAGGTTAGAGCACAGGGTAACTTCCAGGCACAGACCAAGAGCAGTTTGCCATCCAGCTATTCAGATGCAATAGGGAACATGAGAGGATTATGTGGATAATTGAGGAGGAGAGAGGCAGACAAGCAAACTACACTTCAGTCAATAAAATGAAATCTTTGCAGAAGTCTTTTCAGCATGTCAGAGATATCTCCCTATTGTGCCTTCACAGCTAAGGAGTCCATTTTCCTATTCTAGTCATCTGGGTAACCACTTCCACCCACTGCCTACTCCAAACAAGAACCTGAACTGCCTAAAGCACTAGTCTCACTGTCTCTAACATCCTTTCTTGGAAAGAGGGGGAAGGATTTTAAGGGTGATTCTACTGTGGGACCATGATAGGAAGCAATGGGAAGGTTCTAGAATGAGAACCACATACAGATTCCCACTTCTGTGACAGAAACAAATGGCTATCTTCTTTTCTGATATCCCTGAGGCAGAGGGTTGGAAAAAATTTTCAGGAGAAGGAATCTTCCCTATTTGCAGGAAAGTCAAGGAGAAAAGCAACATGGGGGCTAATTTCCCATTCTCTTAATTTCTCCCTCCTGGGAAGGGCTCTGTGCACCAGATCTTTCCTTCCCACCATGCCCTAGGGAACCCAACCAAGGGAGCATGAAGGTGGGCATGGAGCACTGAAAGGGAACTGGACAGAAGCAGGCTAGACGTCCAGCTTAACATCTCCAGGCCTCCAGTGTCTCCACCTTTGAAATAGAACGCTATCCATCCCTTATAGAAGTGAAAATGAAACCCTTTCAGAAAGAGCTATTTTTTCCTGTGTAGCATTTTCCAATGTATAAAGCTCTTTTGCATATTCTCATTCCTTTGGTCACAAACATCTTGTGGGGCACAGTGCTAGGGCAAAGGAGACAGGCCGTCAGGCCTGTTATCCCCTCTGCCCAGTGACCAGGGCTGGGTTCAAGATTGCAGGGTGAGCAATGAGAACCCTAAACTCCCACTAACGATCAGGGAGGAGCAATTTTCCTATTCCAAAAAGCTGGATTCTATCCCTTCCCCTCAACAACTCAGCAGGCCATGTCCTCTTGGAACTGTTAGTGATGTATGGCTCTCCCTCCTGCCCACCTAAGAGCTACGTAGTAAGTTGGGCAAAATGGAAAAGGAAAGGCACCTTAACTTTCTCATGAAGTGAGATAACCACATACAGATTCCCACTTCTGTGACAGAAACAAATGGCTATTTTCTTTTCTGGTATCCGGAGTTTATGAACTTGCTATTTCTAACACTTTACCACTCTCACATCAGACTTTAGAAACCACATGTAATTTTACATCCTTTTATGCCATAAGAAATCTCAATAGAGTAAGCTCACTAGAGATCTGAGGAAATGACTTTTATAATTCAATGACAGAGAACACAAATAAGCCAGAGTTTAAAAGAATGCTTTCATTGTTCATTTGCTCATTTATTCTTTCATGGACAATATTTCTTGAACACCACCACATGCCATTTAATGTTCTAAGTACTGGAGTGTAGCAGAGAACAAAAAATTCCCCAGTGAGCTTGCTCTTTAGTGAGGAAAGCTTTCTAGGAAAAAGCCTACGAAGCACAGGATAAGCAGGTACGAAGGCCCTGGGGTGGTGGGGCATGTTTGGGATGTAGGACTGGCAAGATGGCAAGAAGAGAGAGGACTGGACCACAGAAATGGAGGGTTCAGTGTGGGAGGTAAAGCCACAGAGGCAAGGCACCACATACGCATGGCTCTGAGTAAAATGATAAGCGCACAGAAGGGTTTGGAGGGACAAGCAACAGGATCTGTCTTACATTTTTAAAGGTTCATTCTGACTGCAACATGGAGACAGACCTGGGGTGGGTGTCAGGATGTGAGTAGAGGCAGAGAAATAGCTGGAAGGCTTCTGAAATAATGCAGGCAGGGCATTGTGGCTGATTAGACCAGGGTAGAATAGAGGAGGTGGGGAGAAGAAATGAGATTCTCTGTAGAGTTTCAAGGTAGAGTTCATAACACTTGCTGATACACTGAATGTGGTATAAGAAGAAAAGAGAGAACCATGTCAAGGCTACCTGAACAAGTGGAAAGGAGGAGTTGCCATTTACTGCAATTGGGAAAGGCAGACTGGTGGGGGCTGGGATAGGAGTGCTGTCTCTGAAGTGTTGAGAAGCCCTTGGGACATTGAAATGGAGACCCTGGGTGTGTCTCTGGGTATGAATCTGAAATTCAGATGAGGTTGGGACCAAAAGTATAAATCTGGAAGTCAGGCAAGATGTCTAGTGTGCAGGCCCTAAGCCTACCTGGGATCTCTGGGAGAACGTGAAGATAGAGCAGTGGTCTCAGGTTGCAGCCTGGGGCAACTAAAGTTTAGAGGTCAGGGAGGTGAAGTAAAAGTAGCAAGGCTGTGTGGGAAGGCACTGTCTGCAGGCAGGAGCAGCAGGAGGAAGCCAAGTGAGGAAAGTGCTTCTAGGAGAGAGGAATAACGCACCCTGCCTTCATCCCTGTTCTACTGACAAGAGACCCAAATATCTGGGTAAGAACGTGATGTGCTCCAGGATTCAGCACATCAGTGAGAAACTGTCCGGTTCCACTAAGTTCTGAAGCTGGTCACTCAGAGAAAGTGAAGGATACAGTCCATCTATAAAGACAGGGTGCAGAAAAACAGTCTGATGCAATGGCAAACAGATGGATTAAAAACTGCTTGATTGCCAGGCAAGGTGGCACACACCTGTAATCCCAGTGACTCAGGAAGTTGAGGGAGGAGGATGGCAAGTTTGAGGCCAGCCTCAGCACCTTAGTGAGATTCTAAGCAACTCAGTAAGACCCTGTCTCAAAATAAAAAGTAAAAAGGGTTGAGGATGTGGCTCAGTAGTTGAGTGCCCCTGGTTAAAGCCCCAGTACAGGGGAAAAAAAAAAAAAACAGCTTGACTAATGACACCCGAGAGCAAACGTAAGTGAATGAGTGTCAGCTCTGGAGAAAATCCAAGTGACATGTTGTTGGCTCTGTCCTTGGTCTGCTCAATATATCAGTGACTTTTATCAGTGACAACTAAATATGACTGCTGTTAGAACGATGGAGGAGGCTTTTGTCCCAGGGTCTCTCCCAGACCTACTGAACTGGAATTTCCTCAGGTGGCAGCGGGGCAAGGGACAGGCTACAGGAAGTCCTCATTCAGAAGGGGGAATTAAGGGAGGATATTGATCACCATGTGCAGCTAAAGCCAAGCTGAGTGGAAAGGCGACCTGCTGGATGATGTTTGGCCTCCAGAGCCATCTCAGCAGGTATGGAGGTGGGCTGACAAACAAGCAATCTTGCATTTGACTTTGAAAACCGCCAGACACAAGGTGGGTGGGTAAGCCAGCCAGGTCGTGACCAGCCTGGGACTCTCAGCAAGTTGTGGACTCAGTAATCAACAACAGTGGGTCTCAAGCCTCAAAGACATTCGATGATGTGAGATGGGACACAATCCAGCCCTGTTCCCTCTGTCCCAAAAGCATTCCATCCAGAGTACAGACACACTCAGGGAGGCCAGAGAAGCATGACCAAGATGGAGAAGGGACTCCAGCCCAGGCCTGTGAGGACCACCCAGAGAGCTGTTTAGTCTGGCAACTCCAAAGGAATCAGACCTCCACCCTGAATTGCCTCAAGGGCTAACACATGGAAGGACTTATTCTGTAGGATCCAACAGAGTAGATCCAGAACCAACGCATGAAAATTAGTGGGATATGAGTCTAATTTGATGGAAGGAAGCTCTTTCTAACAGTAAGAGCAACCCAAAGAGACAGAAGTGGTGGGTAGTGGCTGTGGAAATTATTAAATGTATGTACACTCCTAAGTAGTATTTATGGTAATATCTTGTTTTGTGCACATGTATGTATACATTTATGCAAACCCTTCCTACAAATGGGTAAATTCCCTGAAGGCTGAAAACACCTCATCTTCATATCCCTAGATCCAGCACAGCCCTGTCACATCTATGTGCTAAATAAATGTTATTTGAATGAATGAGTTCATTATGGCTGAATGCTGCCAGAGTGTTGTTATAGAGGTGATTCATGTTACACGACTGTTAGTGTTCTTCCAAACAGCAGATCCTATGATCACTGAAAAACTACAAGTAACTCAGCTTTCCCTGGAGACAGGCATCCTTTGTATCTTCACAGACAATTTAGAATTTATATAAAATAAATTATTTAATAATTATTTCTAACATTCACTCTAGGTTTAAAACTGACTGACATTAAGTATGAGTGGTAATAACTTTTGCCTCCAAAGTTTCTGTACTCCAAGTAAATATGTTTAAAGTCCCATCTAAGCTGAGTGGGGTAGTACACACCTGAAATCCCAGCTACTAGAGAGGCTGAGGCAGGAGGACTGAGTTTAAGGCAAGCCTAGACAATTAAGCAAGACCCTGTATCAAAATAAAAACTAAAAGAGCTGGGGATGTAGCTCAGTGGTATAACATCCCTGGGTTCCATCTCTATTACTGCTAAATAAATAAATACAATATAAAGCCCCATCTGTTTAGGAAATCTGATCCTTGCAGTGGAAATCGGATCCTTCCATCTGTGACCCAGTTTTAGGGTTTTCCCTCTAGGCCTTCTTTAAATATCACCACATCTTGGGCTGGAGCATTTACTGATTCACCCACTAAAGTTATCAGCTTATGAAGGGCACACTTGCCTGCTGCCCTCAAAATGGTTGGGATTCACCTCAAAATATCCCATCAGAGTTCTGGCTCAGCGTGGAGGTTAACCCAAAGGAGTTCAACAGTGTGGCCTTTGCAGTTTACTACGGTGATCTCTGCACATCACATCCTCCTTAAGAGAACCTAAAATAAAAGCAGTCCTCTCTGTTGCATGGGTTTGAGTCTGGAACTCCTCTAAAATTTGAGGTAGCTTTCAAAACCACACTCTGCTGTTGCCTCTATGCAGGAGCGAATGGGCTGTGGTCATGCTTCCAAGGGAGAGGGCCATGTCTCCAGGGACCCAAGCCTGGTAAGGAACATCTCATTTAATCCTCACAATAATCTTATTAGGTGAGGGAAATGGTCCCATTTGCACACACAAGAAAAGAGCAACTCAGAGAAGAAAACTCAGTTGCCCAAAGTCACCTGGAAGAGATGGTGAATGGAGGAGCCAGAATCTGAACTCATGTCTGTTCAGGCTACTATATCCAATACCATAGACTGGATGGCTTAAATAACACTATTATTTCTCACAGTACTGGGGACCAGGAAATCCAAGACGAAGGTTCCAATCGTCTTTTTGCCTAGGGAGGGTCCCTTCCTGGTTATGTCCTCTCCTGGCAGAGAGAGAGAGAGAGAGAGACAGACAGAGATAGAGATCTTGTCTCCTCTGATAAGGACATTAACCCTGTTCATGAAAGCTCTATCATCAGGATCTAATTGCACCCACAGCCTCAACTCCAAATATCATCACTGGGGACAAGGGCCTCCACATCTGATTCATGGGGACACAAACATTCAGTCTGTAGCCAGCCCTGAAGCTGTGTTCTTTACCCACATAGCAACCAGAACAGTCATAAAATGAAAGTCAGATGGGGATACTCCCTTACCAAAATGCCCCGGCAGCTCCTCTGATTCCTAGAATATACTCGAAATTCTGCAGGACTCTGCCTGGTCTGGTCTCTGCCTATCTCTCCAGCCACATCCCCTACTTCCTGTCCTTGATCCTTCCTGTCACTCAGTGGAATCACCCAGGCCCTGCCTCAGGGCCACTGCACTTGCTGTCCCTCTTCCTTGAATGCTCTTAGGCCATTACTCTGCAGAGTTCTCTTACTTCATCTGGTCTCTGCTCCAATGCCACTTTCTCAGGGAGGCTGTTGCCAAGGATTCCATCTAAAAGAGACTCCTCCTACCACACCATAAGTAGCCCTCACCCTATACTTAATGTTTCTTGCCAGTGCTCACCAGTACCTAGAAGAATATTCTTGGCCAATTACCTGCTTCCAGTCAGTGTCCCACTAGAATGCAAGCTCATTTCCAGCTGCATCCCCCATACCCAGGGCACAGACACTTGGTCAGTGCTCACAAAATTGGGTTGTTGTGTGGCTGGACACCTCCTTTATTCTCTGCTACTATCTGGTCCTTGCTTGTGAAGTTCTGCTACACAGTAGCTAGGTGACTTGGCAGGTAACGCCAGGCTTCAAGAGAAACACTATGTTACCCCTTGCTCTGGATTTGTGAGACACTGCCAATTTTACAAGTTTGTGATTTTATCAGAAAAGAGACATTTAAAAGGCAACCAATGAAATAAAAAGATAATTATATTTCATAAAAAAAAACTATAAAATGATCAAGTGTTTATTGCTAGAATAGACAATTAGTTCATTTAATACCTCCCAGCAGCTTTTCAAAGTGGATAGAAATGGACTCTTATTAAAGGAGTTATAAAAGGCTATGTTATCTGGCATTTAACCAACCAGAGGGCTTTTAAAAGGGGAATTTCTGAGATTCCACCAATACAAATCCCTAAGCTTAACTGGGATGAGGCAGAAGCTAATCATAATCCAAGAGAAGATTAGTATTCAATGGAAAAGTTTCTGGAGATAAAATTATCTCTGTTTGGGGAACTCAATTTGTCTTACTTCATGTATAATCACAATCCTGCCTCAAAAGCCTACGTTTGCTGGGGACAGGTTCATTTTCCATAAGACATTTAATATACTACAGTGGCATTTTGTAAATAAACAGAGGGTGGCATACTTTCTTTCTCTCTTTTTTTTGGGGGGGTGGAGTGGGGTGTCAGCGATGGAACCCAGGGCCACACACACGCTGAGTAAGCGCTCTACCTCTGAGCTGCACCCACCACCAAACAGCACATTTTCAAAATTCACGATTAACTTCGAGTTTTGTTTTAGGAGGTCTATCTGAGGGTTGTGGAGATTCCCACTGGCATGTGAAGGTCTTTTGTTAACCTCAAGCTGCTTAGTTTTTCTCATTTTTATCTATTGATAATGGCCCTTAATACATTTATCACTTCAAAAGAACTGGCTTTGACATGATCAGGCTGCAAGGTGAATAGCCAAGAGATGAAGCAACGGCCTTCTGGGGAACGTTAAGCTAACCCCTTAGTTTACAAGAACTTTTAACCAACCAAACACCCTCATACTCTGGCCAGGTGGATGACAGCGAGGCTTGACTATAGCAAATACCAGGACAGAGGGAGGCTGCTGGAGGTTTCACTTCCAAATAAGGAAGAGAAAAGGGGTTCACATTCATTTTTGAATTCCAGAGGTGGCCTTGTTAGAAGTTGTAGAAAAAAACTAAAGATGCAATGGGAAGTCCAGTGGAGGCGTGAACACGGGCTGCCGTCCTCACAAACATGCTTGGAATGGAAACACTGCACCAGCTCCCTGTAACTTAGAACACGTTCCATGGATTTCCGGATTCCTCCTTTTACCATACTCTACTTGTGAATTTCTTAATACTTACAATCAGCATCCACCTCTTTGCATTTTTTGAGCATTAATTATGAGTTCATTTGATATTCAAATGTGAATTTATATCTGGCTTCTTTCATACCACGTGCTAATAGTTTATCACACAACATACTAGAAATAACATGTTTTATAGCTTGAGTCATCTTCCACAGGATTTAAGAGAGAGAAGGGGTGGAGGTTATAGGTGGTTTAGTGATATTTAAAAGCATTACTGAAATTCTTGTGCCTGAGTAAAAAATATGCTATGGAAACATAGATCTCTGGCCAACTGATTAAATCCCAACCACATTCTCTGTTGCACACAAATACTGTTATTTTTGTAATTATTTTGATGCAATAAACATGTTAGGGTCTATCCCTAAAGAGACTTGGCGAATGTGACATTTAACTTTCAAGAATTCATTCTTTCATCCAAGAGTCATATTTCTTTACACTCTGCAGTTGTCAAAGACAAAAAGGAGACATGTAATGTACAGAGTCTAACCGAAATGTGGGCATTTTCATGATATTCAACTTACTTTTTCATTCCACGCCCACAGTCCAATTCCAAGAAATGCTATTCCCAAAAACTGAAAAAAAGAAAGAAAGCAGTGTAAGTATGAGGGTAAACACTGTATGTCTACTAATACAAACAAGAAAGACTTCAATCAATTCTTCTGTCACTTCACCTGACTGGAAAATGACTTCTCCAAACTCTGAGAAATCATCTTTCCCAGGAAAAGAAATTCCACAATCTTTCTGCTTTAAATTATTACAATATCAAGAAGAATGCTTGGAAGCCATTGAAAATAAGGAATAATACTTAGGTAGAAAGGTAGGGACACCCCCCCCCCCAAGTACTGGGGATAAAACTTGAGGGCACTTAACCACCGAGTCACATCCCCAGTCCTGTTAATTTTTATTTTGAGACAGGGTCTCACTAAGTTGCTTAGGCCCTCGCTAATGTGCTAAGGCTGGCCGGGAACTTGGAATCCTCCTGTCTCAGCCTCCTGAGTCACTGAAATTCCAGGTGTGGAACAAGCATTAGGTAAAATCTTGAGTGAAATGAGCATTCCAGGTGTGAACAGGCATTAGGTAGAATCATCACAACAGGCATTAGGTAGAATCTTAAGTGAGATGAGTTATTGACAATGTAGAATTCTGTCTTTGGGGGTAGGAATGAAAACAGTGGTATCCCCATGAATCTCAGCCTGACAGTCACTGGAAAATGGATAAGCAGTGCATGAAGTCAGAGGAGCCAACCACCACACCATTATAAACGGCAGGAGCATCCAGGTCCCCCAACAAGTCCTTTATCACTGCTTCAAAGGCAGCAAGAATCTTATCAAGTTCAATTCCTAGATTCTTTTATTTTTCAGAAACTTAAATTACTTAAATTGTAGGTCAGACAGCTTCCACGGCTCTTTCTGGTCTAAACTCAGTCCTCCAACTTCATGCATCACTTGACGCATTCAGCCCAGTGCAGAGTCGCATCTCAAACACATCACATATCTCACAGTTCTGCCAATTAGCTGCATTGAGGATGGGAGAGCAGTGACAGGAGGGGAGCAGTTGATAACTGGGAAGACTTTCCACTTTAATTAGTTCTCACTGTATTCCATCTGCTCTAAGATGCACATTTTTCTCCCTATATCTTAACAACTCTGAAATTGGAATATGTCTTAAAGTTGATGGTATCTCATAGCTTGGTCCCCTTTCCTTTGATAGTACTTAAAATAAGAGTGTGTCTTATCAGTGGGATGCCACAGATTGGGTGACACACTACACAGGGCTCTCCACCCACTGAGAGCCTTGATTGGAGCTGGTTAATTGGCTATGGGGAAAGAGTCACCTCACTCCTCACCTTTACTGTCAATGGTGACTCTGGATTTCCTTTCCAAACATTTAAGTGAAAAGGGAGTGGGTGGGCGACAAGCAGGTTAAGTCTGATGGAGGCAGCGCACACTGTTTGTTTTATTAACATCTTGATTAAGTTAAATGTCAGGAAAGCTGTCCAAGGAGAGGGTGTGCAGAGAACACGAGAGTGAGAGTGGTTATTCTTTAGGGCTTCAGGGAAATCTGAGAACTGTCCACCTGGCGGGAGCTCTGCTGCTCACAGCAGGGAGTTACTGACATTTTGGAGGCAATGGCTAATAAATCCAAACCAGGCTGGGAAAATAGCAGGAGTAGAGGGAAAGACGGGACTGAAGGAAAACAATCAACTACTCTGAAATGTGGTGGTGTTTTTAGAAGTAGAACTTCCCAAAGCTCCCAATAATTATCCGACATTAAATAATATGGTAGGCAATACATACTGAGCCCCTATACAGAAAAGACTCAGCACATCGTTGATCTGTAAAAAATGAAGACTCTGTTCTTCTGACCCTTGCTCCTACAGAGGGGCTGCTGCAAAGTGTTTAGAAAGAATTCTTGTCTTCATCACCCTGCAGAAAAACTGTGGTCAGCCCCTCTACGGCCTTGGTCAAAATGCTATTTCATGTGACATTTCAGAATCAAAACAACAAAAGAACCAAAATAAAACAACTCAGTATGTTATAATTATATAGTGTTTTATGATCATATTTATCATGCAAACAGAGGAACAACTGACAAGTGAATGCACAGGACCCTACAGGACTGAAGAAGCACCAGCGTGCAGAGTTGAGGCTCTGATGTCACACACGATGGCATCAAACTCATCCCAGTGACACGGCTACTTTTTAATGTAAAAGCTCTTCAGGGACAATTGTTTGGTTATCTCCCCTGATGGTGCTGAACAGAGTGGATGTGCTATTGGTGAGGGCCCCTGTCTAATTGCTAACAACTATTTGTATTTATTAGTTGTGAGGTGCTGTGCTTAATGTCCTGTAGGTAAGGCCTCTTTTATACTTCAGAACAATTTCATTTCGAAGTAGACACTATTTTTACCCTCTGCTTTAGGAAAGAGGAAAATGTACCACAGAGCGTTTACATAACTTGTTTAGAGGCACAGAGCCTCTAAGTGGAGGGGCAGATGTGATTAAGATGAGCATGTGTTCTCACCACTCCTGAGAAGTTCCCATCCCCCACCCCCCAACATAAAGTTGCAGCATTCAGGCTAAAATTACATGGGATATGATCAGTAGATCATAAATTCTTCCCCCAGCAAGCAGAGATGGTATCAAAGAGGTAAAAAGAGACAAAAATCTTGTCTTCACCTAAGAACTGGTTGTAGAACAGAAATTTCATATGCTGGTGTCAGCTATGGAGCGAAGGAGAAAACAGAGAAATTCACTGGGGGATTCAACTCTCTCCCCTTTAAATATAAAGTTCTCTTTTTTTCCTCTTGGCACTTTGAAAAACATTTTTTTTTTCTTTTAAAAATCACATAAATAGCTTAGGCCCCATTGGTTTAACACAAAAAGGAGAGAAAAAAAAAATTCAGATTTAAAGAAGACCCAGAGACAATTCCCTTTAAAATCTTGCTCCATTATTTCATGCTTTGTGACTTTCCAAACAAGGGTTTAAGAATTTGGAAAAAGAGTACAATTTGAAGTTAGGGAAAACGCTGGATACCTAAGCAAGCAAGTGGTGTGGGGCTGGGGCCTCAACTTGATACATACCTTTGGTGCTACATCACTAGCAAACGTCCTCCCAATTACTCTCAGCCCATATGTTTTGTTTTAAAATCAAGTTGTTTCAGTTCCAAATAATTAAACAGAGAAGAGCCAAAAAACCAGAGAAAGGCACGCAGCACTCGAAGCACACACAGTTTCCCCTTCCCAACCTCCCAAAGAAAAGACGACCATAAACTACCAAACTGATCTCCTTCTGAAACCTAGAGAGGCTGACTTACAGGGAACGGCCAAGAACTCTTCAAGGCGACTCTTTATTCGCTTGCAATGGAATCAGAAACAGTTCTGAGACATCTTCTCATTTGGCAATACATGCAAGTGTGCATTACAAATGTTTGTCCACCCAATTTTTGATGTTTAAAAATGAATAACAATAATTTTGCCAACATTAGTTGAATGTTAGTATGAGCTAAGCTACTGAGTTTTATGTGAATTAGCTAAAACAGCACTGCCCAGTGCAGTAGCCTCTAGCCCCTGAGCACTTACAGTGCAGCTAGTTCAAACTGAAACATGCTGGTAAATGTTGCATGTACACCAGATCTGAAGATATAATATGAATAAAAGGAATGTAAAGTATCTCACTAAGACTTGCTTTGTTGATTACATGGTAAAATGATAATATTTTGTATTTCTTGGGTTAAATTAAGCATACTATAATTTATCCTGCTTCATATTCCCACTTAAATATAGATACTGGACAATGTAAATGACATCTGTGGCTTGTGTTATATTTCTATAGAATAGGACAGATCTAAAGTCTCCCACAACAACCCCATGCAGTAGGTATTGTTGTTATCCCCATTTTACAGATTAGGAAACAAGGGATACTAAGGGATACTACGTATCCCTTAAACTAGGCATACTAAGTATTTTTCCCAAGATCACATGGGTAGGGACCTGAGCAGGGTGGCTCAGAAAATCTGACTCTTCCACCCAAGCTCAATAACTATTACAGTACAGGTTGAGTATTCCTTATTCAAAGTGCTTGGGACCAGAACTGTTTCAAATTTGTTTTTTGGATTTGGAGACATCTGCACAGACTTTACCAGTTGAACACCCCTATTAGAAAAATTCTGAAACTTTTTGAGCATCATGTTGGTGCTGGGGATGCTCAAGCTGTACTTCCCTCATGTGCATAAAGTGTCCAGAGAATAAGCTCAGGAATGGAGAAGTGTAATGACACTCAGGTCCTAAGACCCTAAGTAGCTCTGTTAATGTCCAGGCATCAAAGGTATGTTCTCCTGACAGGAGTGAGAAGGGCCCTTGGTGGAAACAGAGAGAATGGCTTGCTGATGAAAGCCCACCAGACTTGGCGGCACAAGATCCAGCAAGGTGGATCCTCAGAAAAAGCCGGGAGGAGCCAGGGTGAGTTCTTGAAGAACACAGCTGCCCACCTTTCTCCGAGGCCTACAAATGGAAGAGCTCTTCTATATCTGTTTGTTTTCCTCCTGGCAGATCTCCAACATCTTGGATTCCATTTTTGTGCTACATTCTAAGTAGCACAAAAATGAGAACTTCAAAAAGCCTCTCATCCATCTGTCCATCCACAAAAACAAGTTTCTACTTTTTTTCTTTTTATCCCCAGTACTTCAATTGATCCCAGGGGCACAGTACCACTGAGTTCAATCTCCAGTCCTTTGGGTTTTTTGAGACAGGATCTTGCTCAAATGCCCAAGGTGGCCTCAAACTTGTAATCCTCCAAGTCACTAGGATTACAGATGTTCGCCACCATGAAACCGGGCTTGGTTTCCTACTTTGTGCTAGATGCTATTTTTCTCTTGAAATAAATAGAAGAAAAACAGATACAAGGGACTGGGGTTGTGGCTCGGTGGAAGAGTGCTTGCCTAGCATATACGAGGCACTGGGTTTGACCCTTAGCACCACATAACAAATAAAATAAAGGCACTCTGTTCATCTACAACTAGAAAAAAAGAAAAGAAAAGGAAACAGACAAAAGATGGGCATGGTGGCGTGTGCCTATAATCCTAGCCAGCCCGGGCATGGTGGCACATGCCAGCTTCAGCAATTTAGAGAGGCACTAAGTATGCTAAGCAACTTATTGAGACTATCTCTAAAGGTTGGGGATGTGGTTCAGTGGTTAAGCACCCCTCAGTTAAATACCTGGTACCAAACCAAAAAAAAAAAAAAGAAAAGAAAAGAAAAGAAAACAGATATGGTTCCTGCCCACAATGAGGTTACAGTCCAGTGAGAGAGACAATAATTAAATAATCAAACAGTTAAAGGTAAAATTGTCCATGGATGCTACAAAGGAGAATCATACAAGGTCAAGGAAGATTCTAAGAGGAGAGTAAACCCACAGAGTGGTCGAGGAAGAATTCTTGAATGAGGGGTGCACAGACTGGAGTCTGAAAGGTTAGAACAGGCAAAGGAAGGAGGGAAGAGTGTGTTTCAAGCAGTGGGAAGAGAATGTGTACAGTCCCTGTGGTGGGCTGGGCCTGGTGGCAACTCTGGAGGCTGAGGCAGGAGGATTACAAGTTTAAGGACGGCCTGGGCAACTTATCAAAAAATAAAAATGGGTTAGCTCAGTGATAGAGTGTCCCTGACTTCAATCTCCAATATAACCAAAATATCCATGTGTTGAGAAAAGCATCACAAACAAACAGATCTGTACAAGGATTGATGTGACTGGGGCCCAGAGAAAGAGGTGAGGGTGGAGGAGACAGGAAATTATGGCAGGTTTGCAATCAGAGATTTGAGCACGGGCCAGCTCACACAGGTTTTGTAAGGAATCCAGTCATTACCCCAGGATGGGTAGGAAGCTACTTAAGGGCTGTCTGTGTACGGTGGGCAGGGTAAGCTGGGCATGTTTGGGCTTTGGAATAATCACAGTGTGGTTTGCAGAAAAGATTAGCCTCCAGAGCAGATCCGTAGGAACCAAAAGGAGGTGGTTTTGGAAAGGCAGGTAAGACCTGGCCATATCCAGGACAGTGGCAGAGAAGTGGGTGGAATTGAGAGCTATTTAAAAAAGTAAAACTTAAATCTTCAGTGGTGACTGGGGATGGTGGCGGGTGGGAGGCCTGAAGTATAATACCTATGCTTCTGGTATCTTCTACATGGAGATTATGGCTGTTCAAAATTCCAAACTCTATGTCTTTCTTGGACAAAATAACTCTCAGGCAATTAGCTTGATATAGTGGCACTTCTGAAGGGCAGTTTTCTTTTATAGGAATTTTAGCTGCTATCAGGATTCTCTTTTGAAGTAAATTTCAGTCTGTGTACTTTGAAAAACAAAATTATTTAAAAATCTCTATACATTTTCACCCACTCTACTTTTATTCATAAAATGAAGCAATTATATGTACAGTGCTCATCAAAGTTCACAGGAAGTTCCTAAATGGACACTTTGAATCCACTTTGCTTAAAAAATAGCAGTTACGTCAATGGCATCTGTCCAGCATCCCGTGAACAGACTCAAAATAACAATGTACCAGGTAAACACTGCAGAGGGAAATAAAAATCAGGTCAATTTTCTCACCTAAACTGGAGCCTCAAAAACATTATCCCAAATAACAAAAGAAGGAAAAAACTAGTATTCTGTTGAATTTCTAAAGAAAACTTTCATCTGTGCCTGAATAAACAGAAGAGATACATTTAAAACATATGACTCAAGAAGGGAGGGAAGAGAAAATACACCTTTGCTAAAGTCCTAGCACATGTCGCTTTATTAGATATTTTCTGACACTTTTGTCTGAACGACACTCCAGTTGCGGCAGGTGGGTAGAGAAGTCCACACAAGTGTGCTAGACACTTAAGCTAAGAAAATCCGTGTCTTTATAGAGCAGGGACTTGTTTCACGAATAAAAAGCTCCTGGGCATGATCCTTGCCAGGTCAAAGAAGTCTATGTGGGCTGGTGGAAAATTCAATACATAAAAAGTCAATTCTAGTTTTGCCACTGGGTCCTGGTGCCCCAAATCATATGTTGATTGTCTGGAATCCTCATGATAAGATGGCATGACACATAAGCTCAGATCTGTAAATAGGACATTCCTCACTGGGACAGAGTCAGTGTCTCCTATTCCACTTTGTCCTAATGGCCACCTCAGCAAGGCCTACGCCATACCCTGCCTGCTCAACTCTGACTCTAGTGCTTCATAGTTCTCTGAGCTCTAAAATGGCTCTTCATTCATGTGGTAAATATTTACTGAGCACCTACTATGAGCACAGCAGTCATGCGGGGGCCTTGGATAAATCAGGAAATTAAGCAGTGCCTGCTCCTATGGGGTTGACAGTTAGTTGGAGTATGCAGGGAGAGAAAGGCAAATTAAAAAAAAAAGAAATAAGGATGAGTGGATTGCATAGGATCTGGGAAGCTGAGAAGCACTACAGACAGCAGCATAGGGCTCTAGGGTTGTGGCAGAAGGCAGAGAGAGCTGTTACAATATGAAAATAGTGCACACAAGGTGGGTCTCCATGAGGAAAGTTACACGGAAGAAAAAGGCATGAAGGAGTGAAGGAACCGACTGGAGGATAAATGGAGCAGCATCCCAGGCAGTGGGTATCTGGGCTGAGGCTCTGCAGCAGAGGCATGAGGCTGGGCAGAGAGGCTGGAACACACAGGACGGTGGGTAACAGGAGCCAGGCTGCGCAGGGCCTCCCAGGCCAGGGTGAGGACTGTGGTGTCTCCTCTGAGACAAAAAGAATTCTTGAAGGTTTCTTGATTTCCACAGCCTGGTGTCCTTATGGTCAAATGGAGATACTAATGACATCCGAAGAACTACACAAAGCAACTGGGGGGTCAATGGTATCACATGAGGACTGAATGACATTCAAGAGCCCAATACCATGCCTGGCACAGTTAGCATTCTGTAAATGTTAGTCCCCTGTTCTTTCCCTGTCCTCATTTTTCTGACCTGCCTCTCTACCCCTACCATCCACAACTGGTCACTATGAAACCCAGCTGCCTCCCGAGCATGAGAAAATACCTGGTGCATGGTGATCAGATACTCCCTCCCTTCTGAACTTCTGGCCAGGTGTGACCTTACTTGACAGATATACACAGGCACACACATGCAAACATATAGGACTGTACAGGAGTGACATTTTCTGGCGTCAGATAGCAGGAATGACAGGGACTATGTTAACCAGAGAGCATGTGCCCAAATAAAGTGGCAGCAGCAACACTTGCCTGTCACTTAATTCTCTCTCACACTAGAATGAAAATTGCTTTTTTTTTTTTTTGGACTGGGGATTGAATCCAAGGATGCTTTACCCCTGAGCTACATCCCCAGTCCTTTGTATTTTTATATTTTGTGACAGGGTCTGGCTAGGTGGCTGAGAGTCTCGCTAAGCTGTTGAGGCTGGCCTCAAACTTGTGATCCTCCTGGCTCAACCTTCCAAGTTGCTGGGATTACTGGTGTACAGCCACAGCTTCAGGATCCTTCCAAGAACACTGGATATCTGTGCATTTAAAAGAATTAACAAACTCTAGTTTGAAATTGTCTCAATTTCCTTTCATAGAGATCTGGTTCATGAATTCTGGGTAAATGGCTCCAAAGTCTTTAAAAAAAAAAACCCCACTAATTTCAAAATTCCACATTAAAGGAAGATTCTCCCCATCAGAGTTTCTTGGCGTGTCTTCCCGCTTTCTAAATCGGTCACTTCTTGTTTGTGTATGATAGCCTATGTGAATGGGTTGAGTTTCATTACACCCCTTCTTTAGTAGAATCTTGTTGGAAGAATGTGGGATATCAATTATAACCAATATTGGTTGAGACAGTTTCTCAATCTCCACCCTCCAGGGTGGCCCCTGATGCCACGTCTGCCCAGGAGGCCAGCTCCCACTCTCCCCTCTCCAGATAATGACTCAGCTAAGGTCTGACACACGACTGGAGAAGAGCCATTGAGTTCTAAGCCAAGGCACAGTCTCCCTCTTCCACGAGTCTGGTGTCAGATGCAGTGATTTCTGGTGGCACCAGGTTCCTTATGCTAGAAGAGACTGCGGGGAGTTTGTGCCCTGTGCTATCAGGAGAGCATGCAGATGTGGAAAGTAAGGAGAAGACAGTGTCAGATGTTCCTGAGTGCTTCTGGCTCCTCAGCCCTGGCACTCCTGCTCCACTTCCTCATGCTGGGTTCCATTTAGAACCCCTGGACTTTGAGAGCTTTCATGTACTTGCAACCAAAGGGTCCTATGACTTAAATAAGAGGCCAGATTAATTTCCTTCATGCTTTACTCCTATGAAAGTTCACTGTGAAGGACAAAACATGCAAAGCAGGCCTGAGGTTGCTCTGGGACTTACAGTGCTCTGGCAGAGGGCGTTGTTTCTTGCCAAATTACTCAGTGGAAACGTGAGTTGTTCTGAACTGCTGGCCAGTTCTTGCTACTTGGTTGTATGTGGAAATACATAATTCAGCCACACATCCACCTGAAGGAAAGAGCTGCCCTGTGCTCGCTTGTTAAATTATGGAAGGAGAAAGCTGTAGCTCAAATCCAAGGAATGGATCCCAAAGCAATAGTTGCAGCAGATCCTGGGAGTGGGATGAGGAAGAGTAAGGGAGGGGGTCTCCTTGGCGGTTCCCAAGCAATGTGGACCTGGGTTCTCACCTCCATTTTCACAGACAGGATGAAAAGGTTCTTTGCTTTTGAACTTGAGCTCTGCCAGGAGAAGGTTAGGGTGCCCCTTGAAGAAATGTCTAGAGTCCAGGGACCGTCTTGTTTGGAAACTTCTTTGTTAAGAGTTTGGAACTTGACATTCTGGCAAGAACAAGTAATCTGAGATGTGAAGGGCGAGTAAAGGGGGGAGGGCTGTGTAAGCAATAAAACCAGTTTCTTGGGAATTACCCAGGCAATGCAGGCACACGTCAAAAGAAACATGAGGGGTTAGCTATCCACTTTTGGATGGAAATGGGGAGGCTGCAAGTTCACAGCCCACTAATCTTTGCTTGTCCTGGTAAAAGAAGGCGTACCCTGCCTGGACTGCTCCATCTGAACCCTCTGATTAGATAAAGCCAAGGCTGAAAACAGAGCAGAGGCATGTTCTGAAGGCTGAGAAGGACTGAGGGATAACTCAAGGATCTCAAACTACAGACAGGAGAAGTAAGTTATCTGTAGACAAACATCAGCCTTTGTGGGAATAAGCTCCTGCGTTGAACAGCCCAGAGGTGTGGTCCTTGCTAATGGCAGCTTTGAAAGTTTAGTATTCTCAGATGCGTAGTTTTTGTGTTGAAATAACCTGATGTTAAAACAAAACAAAACCACCTTAGGTATGATTTAAGAGTTAATACAAATAAAAAATTAAAATGGAATTACTTATTTTTGAAGGCAAAAGTAGAATTATATCATTCAATTTCTTAAAGGAGTATCTTCAATGTATATCAGGCCTCATGGTAGGTGCCAGGAATAGAAAGATGAATAACATAATATCTTAAACAGCTAATTTGGGGGGAGTGTATAAATGAAATGTAACTCATGTGCAGGAAAAGAAGACTTCCTGAGAAACGGATGGGTTGCCATGGAAACATACAGGCCATGGGATCACTGCAGAGGTCAGAGGAAGCTTCCTAGGAAGTGACACTTGAACTGTATTCTAAAGGGAAGGAGAGGAAGACCTCTCCTTCAGAGGCAACAGCTTATGCAAACAGATCAAAGCCCCAAACAGCAAGTCCCTTCTAGAATCTAAAGTGGTCTACAGGGCTCCAGGCAGGCTGTGGTTCTCATGTGTAGATCCTGCTCTAGCAGCAGAGGCACCAGGGAACTTGTTAGAAATGCAAATTCTCAGGCAGCCCCAGGCCTCCTGCATCCAAAACTCTCCGCAGAGCCCAGCAAACTCTGGTTTATTCATATGCCCTCCAGGTAACTGTGGTATGTGATAAAGCTTGAGAACTTCTGGGCCGGGGGCTAAGCAGGGGCCGGATCAGCACACTGTGTATGTTATGGATACCAAGGAATCACCAAGCCATAGGAAGCCAAGTGAGAATTTTAAGCAAAACAGTGACAGCGATCAGATCTGCATTTTAGAAAATCCATTTCAGTACAGTACACAGAGTGAACAGAAGGAGAGTCAGGCTGCAACAGTGGGACAAGTTGGGAGGCCTCTGCAGCAATCCTGGTGACACGGAATCCAGCTGAAGAGGAAGAAGCAATAACCGCAGGATGAAAACAGATTAGACAAGGAGAGACTCTATGGGCCTTGGTGTCTCTGGAAACAGAGGGTGTAAGGTTAAAGTTCAAGACCATGCTCTTGAATTGGCGTGCCTGGGTTGGAGTCACAAATACATGAGATTTGGCAAGTCACCTGACCTCACTATTTTTCAGATTCCAAAATCTATAAGATAAGGACATGAATTCCTACAAAAACATAGGCACCATGGAATCAGGGATTTTTGCCTCTAGTTCCTTCTGTATCTCCCGAACACAGAGCAGTGCGTGTGGCTCATAGTAAGTCCTAAATATGTATTTGCTGAATGAATGATTATCTTGTGGGCGATGAGGAAAAGGGGAATCTAAGAAAATTCTCCAGGTTTTCAGCTTTAGCAACTTAGTAGGCTACTGGTATCATATACAAAGACAGGAATACTGGAAGTGGAAACTATTCTAGGAGAAAGATTTGTTTTAGATTTCGGTTTTAGACACATTACCACCAAGACAGATGTCAGGCACTTATGCGGCAATGTCCTGGGACATATGTGTGGGCACTGGGAGCCGGATACAAAGGTGGCACCGTGGTCCAACTTACCTCAAAATTCAGGTTTTACCACTTATCTGCTGTGTGACCTTGGACAAGTACTTTAACCTATTAGTTCTTCATTTTTTATAAAGTGTGGAGAATAGTAGTATCTATTTCATGTGTTCTACTATGGTTTGAATATGGATGGCATCACCCAAAGGTCCATGTGTTAAAAGTTTAGACCCCAAGGTGGTGCTCTTGGGAGGTAGGTAGATATTTAGGAGGGTTTAATGGCAGGTTTTTAGGACATTGGGGCATGCCCTAGAAAGGGATTATGGGACACAGTCAGTGCTCTCCTCTCTGCTTTCTCGTGCATGAGATGGGCAGTTTTGTCCTGTCCTGAAGTGCTGCCCTCATCAGAGGCCCAAAGCAATAGGATCATTTGATCTTAGACTAGAACCTCCAAAACTGTGAGCCAAAATAACCTTCTTCTCTTTAAAAGTTAATTACCTCAGGTTTTCCATTATAGTAACAGAAAGCTGACTAATACAGGGTCATTCAGAAGATTAAATGAGATAATAACACATAGAGTGTGCTTAGGAAAGGGCCTGGCATATGGAATATGCTCAATAAATAATTGCTTTGTGGTTACTGTAAAGCCCACATATGGAGTCTATACTGAAGAGGACCAGAGCATCACTCTGGAGAACACTAGAATTTATGGGAAAGTACATAGAAGAGACTGAAAGGGAGACTGGGAAAATGTAGAAAAGGGAGCAGTAAGAACCCAGAAAGGAAAGCCCACAAAGTAACTACACATTAAGTTAAGGAGGCAAAAGGCTAGCTCTGATATGGAAGGGGTTGAAACAGTAGAGACTGCTTGTATCCAATTAAACTGAAATTAAAACACAGAGTGATGATAATGCATTAAAGAAAGTAACTTCCTTTAATTAGAATTAGTCCCTGATTCCAGCAGTACCTCCCACCTCCATTCTCCCGGTATGGCTGGGGAAGGTCTGAGATTAGTTGAGAGACAAAAACTCCAAAAAGGAACATAGCACTGGACTGGGTCACTGCTCTAATGGCTGAGACAAAAAAGAGACAGGGTTATGCAATGTGTTTCAAAGACCAACAGACTGCATGTCAGGAAGCCCCAGGTGTTGTGCCAATCTGTACATAAATTCGCCGTGTGACTTTAAGTCACTGAATGAGTCTCCTCATGTGTAAATGGTTAATCACAGCACCTACCCCAACTACAAAGGCTGTGATTATAAAATACAAGGGAAATATTTTGAAAAGGATATGCTAGTTGGGTGCAGTGGCACATACTTGTAATCCCAGCTGCTTGAGAAAGAAGGATTTTAAGTTCAAGGACAACTTTAGCAAATGAGCAAAACCCACTCTCAAAATAAAATAAAAAATGGCCTGGGGATGTAGCTCAATGGCACAGTGTCCCTGGACTCAAACCCCAGTACTTCCCCACCACAAAGGAAAAAAAAAAAGGAAAACAGAAAAGAAAATGCAATATAGATACATGATAATCAAAATACCACATTTTATCCATCTGTTCAAGTAATAAGAGATACATGCTATAGCTACTGGCTATGTCATCTGACATATGTTGCCCTTAAAAACTCAGTGCAGATCAGTGGTTCAAAGAATTGGGATCTTTTCCCGAGTACACAAATTAGGAGACAGTTCTCTCACATTTCTATAGTTCTTTTGAGCATGGCACTGGTCCGAACTACGAGTGAGTCTTTTGTTGTGGACTCCTTTCAAGGATATCTGTACGGTGGACAGACTTGGAAGATAGTTGTTTGCTTGTCGGGCAAAGGATCAGGCAGGCTTGCTTCCCATTATAAAGGAATTGAGTTCCTGAAGTTCAGGGTTCCTTTCCCAAAACACAACCCACTATGCATAAAGGAGTCACCTGGTCCTCTCTGCACTACCCTGTGAGAATTAGGACTCGGGGAAAAGATGCAAAAATACTGATGTTCTGTTTGCTGGTGTTGCTGTGAACAACGAAGTCCTATGTCTCTAACCTAGGAGTTTGTTGTCTCCAGCAACATCCATGTGGCAGGGTAACCTGTTCGTTGGATAAAATCTCAGATCCTTCCAGTTTGTGACATTTATCATTATTGTTTTACAGGAGGGGGTTAGTGTTTTCTTCCCACCCTATGGGAACAATGGATTGTTCTCCAGTACTCCTGGCTTGCTCTGGTTTGCCCTAGTAGAAGCCAGCTCAGTCAGAGCTGATATCGATAGCTAAAGGGATACTAACATCTGGTACTTTCTAAAAAACAAACAAAAAACAAAAAAACCCTAATGGAAATGCTCTCTGCACCTATATATTTGTTTTTAATTTTTGTTTTGTGTTTTCTTTTGGTTTGTTTTACCAGTGAAATTTACTTCTTTCTCCCTCCTTCTCTCTCTCTCTCTCTCTCTCTCTCTCTCTCTCTCTCTCTCTCTCTCTCTCTCTCCCTCTCTCTCTCTCAGTGCTGGACATCAAACCCAGGGCCTTGTGCATGCTAGGTCAGCTCTTCATCATGGAACTACACATCCAGAGCCTTTCTTTTCTAAAAAACATAAAACATTTGTATACTTACAGAGGGGAAAATGGCTCTGTTACTAAACAAACTGTGTCAAATTGATGATTCTTTCATTCAAAAATGTTCTCATTTTATGAATCAGTTGTGGTAGCACAGGCCTATAATCTTAGTGGCCCAGAAGGCTGAGGTAGGAGGATTGCAAGTTTGAAGTCAGCCTCAGCAACTCAGCAAGATCCTACCTCAAAATAAAACAATAAAAAGGGTGGAGGATATAGCTCAGTGGTAGTGCACCCCTGGGTTCAATCCCCAGTACCCAAGAAAAAAAGGTTCTCATTTTAAATATTAATAACTCCTAAGAAATAATTGCATGTTTCTGGTAAATTTAAAGAACACAACAGAATATAATTTCAACTCTTCCAACTACATAGAATAATGAGCTGAATGGTGTTTGCCTAGCCTATGGGCTCCACTGGCCTCTTTTCTCTCTTAGACACCCCAACACATACATGCACACACGTGCACCCCACAAAGTTGCTACAGAACACTATATTCAAAATACATGGATTTCTAGTTAGAATTCAGAATACTTCTTTAAAGAACTCTGATAACATTAGTAACAAAGGCACCAAGAACTCATCTTTGAGAACCTCATGTTCATATTAAAAGGGGAAGTAAATTTTCTCCCCAGAGGACCTTCTGAAATGCTATATCCTAGAAAAACACACTGCTTCCATGTAGCCTTTTTAATAGTTATCACAACTTATCATTCTGATCAAATCAAACAATCACAAAAAAAGAATCATGGCAAGTGCCTTCATTCCAAGTTCTTTCATACATTTCCGTACTCACGTTTAAAATCCCCTTAATATTCTATCAGATTGACGTCATCTTTCTGATCCTTTATATTCAATCAAAACCTAAAACATCTTGAGAGATGAATGCAGTACACATGGAGCACACCCAGGAGATCAAATTCATTGATTATCATGTGAAAGAAGGCCCAGAAGCAATTAGTCCTTTGTTGTAGATGACAAACAACCTCCACATAAATGCTTCATCCACTGAGGCATCTTTGATCAGTATTACTGGCTCAGTGACTCACAAAGGAGGAGGGAAGAGGGGATGTCTGCACAGAAAAGGGCAGCCTGACGGCACCATTTAGTTATTTATTCTGTATGTTCAGCTCAGTTTTTCCTCTTTCCAAGTTTTCATGGCACTATAAAAAGAAATGGAATGGATTCCTTCCAGCCAAGAACGTCAGCACTGCATACTAAGAAGAAAAGTATGTCTTCACCCAGAACCCACAGAAGCCACCAAATGCCAACCTGCTCTCTCTAGGTATGGGGAGATGGGTTTTGACCTATCAGTCTTTTACATGTTCTTTTACATAAAAATGTATTAAAGGTGCTTGGAAAATGATTTGCCTATAGGACAAACTGTAAGCACATAATTTGCAACTCCAAGATGGAAGCCTGAGTTCTCCACAGGCACTGTCTTGGAAACTGTCCATGTGTTCATACTCTGGAATTTTCCTTTCCTATTGGAACTGTTTGGAAGACCAGCATGAGGGATATGAACAAGCTGCATTTATTTCCTCTGGTTCAAAGATGTCCAAAACTTCTTGTTCTCTAAATAAAAGCAGCATGATATTAAAATGATCTGAAGATATACGATAATGTGCTAGAGATCAACATGCTTCTAAAAATGACTTATAATTCAGATGAATATAAAAAAATAGAAGCAGGAATAATATCATTAAAGAAGAAGACCACTAAGCATTTCCTCAAGATAAAAGGGAAAGTAAAAAGAGACTTTATGAATTATAAAAAGCAACAACAGTCAAAAGCTTTATGAATTATAAAAAGCATGACCTTCAGTGACAAACCTTGGTTCAAATCTGGACCCTGCATTTACTAGCTGTGACCCTGGGCAAGTTGACAGACTCTCAATTTTGTCACGTATAAATGTAGGCAGTAATAGCATTCACATAGGACTGATGTGAGAACTGCTGAGTTAAGGTAGAAGTTTTCCATGTAATAGGCACTTAATAAACACACTCTTATTGCAATTAAAAATATGATAGAAAAAGTCTCTAAAGCATAATATAAGGTCACTTTTCAGATAACAGAAAGAAACTATCTTGTCATCTGTGCCTTATTCAATTAATCTAGAAGAGTTTTATCAGAACCAAAAGAGTATACACTGTGGGGAAAAAAGATTACAAAGAGGATTTTAAATCTTTCTTTTCTCCTTTTGCAAGAAACTTCTTTTCATCCTCAATATAAGATTTCATTTAAAGCTGTTTAACCAGAGTGGGTCGCCATGGGAAAGTAAACCGCTGACAGAATATATTAGGTTCACATTAATTTATAGCGGTAGCATAATGCTTATGAAAAATAAGCTGGCTGGGAGCCCACGGTTTGCCCTTGAGCCTCAGCCAGCAGGGAAGGTTCCTGCAATGTGATTAGTGAATGGGGAGACCCTGGGTGATTAATTAGTGCTCTGTGTCAATCCTATCAGATGGGCTTTCTGCCAGTAACGTAAATAAGCCACCTATTTTAACTTCCTCATCTCAAAACTGGCTTCCCTGTGAACATGACTTTGTCAAGCACTTTAAATATTGAAGGAAGATTTTCTCCAAATCTCCTTTAAGACAAATCCTGCTTTCTTTGACACACATTTTAGCTCTGGTAAATGGCAGGCAGGATGGGAAAGAATCTAAATAAGGAAGCTTGTCTGCAAATTCTCTGAATACTGAATTAAACTAAACTCATTTCAAAGTTCCTATCAGTGTTTGATGCTCAGAAGAAAAAAACTTGCCTATGGACAAAGAGATTTACTATATAAACCTAGAGGTCCATTAGTCTTTAAAGTCATTTAAAAAACTGCACCAGTGTCTTCTCCCAGATTTTATCATCCAGTTTTCAGTGTGTTTTTAATCCTTTAACTGTTGGCTCCGTTAAATGTTTAGTAATCTGTTTATAAACTATAATTTCTAGGTATTTGTGGCATGTATTTTATCAAGGTATTGTCCCAAGATGGATGTTGCTATGGCTAGATTTGTCACTTTATACAGCTGCATGGGCAGATTTCTAGTATCTATTACAATTTCAGTCGAGCTTCTTAAATTTGATTAAAAAGGGAAAGAAAAACCTTTCCTAAATTAAATCAGTTCCTTTAAATGAGGTTGACCTTTGGGTAGATAATTTGTGTAAGCATAAAATGGGTCCTGCTCTTCTCTAAATCTCATCATTAGTCAGGATCTCAAAACTAGGCTCCAAGTGTGAAAAACAGTGTGTAATTAAGATATATAAATATTTCATTCTCGTCCACATATTTTTTTTTCATTGTAGATGAAAGCCTCCATATGAATTAGTAAAACACTGTATACACATATGCCTTCCCACAGAGGACCTCTGGATCAGAATGTCCACCACAGAAATAGATCTAAAAGACCTATAAAATACAGGCCTCATAGCCTAAAGCCATTATCTGTCACAGGCTGCAAAGGTCCAGGGTTTAAAGAGATGGGGCTGGGCTGAATCAGAGAGGAGGCTGGTTTTTACTCAGACACTGTCAAAGTAGAAAGGAGCCTCTGAGACCTAGCAAAGCCATGTCAGGGAACAGGAAATTGAGAATCTCCATGTGGGAGCCAGAATCCCAGTCCCAACCTAATATCAGTCTTTTTCAGATACATAAGGAATCCAAGGCAGCCCAACAGATGAAAACATGTAATCTAGGCAGTAGTTATGGCAAGAAGCAACCTGCTCCCAAAGGCACAGACACACACTCTAATTTTCTGGCTTTCAAATGTCAGCACAAAGGTAGGGAAGCATCCAGGACACCATGCAATTTCCTAACAAATATCGTCGAGGGCAGGTGGGCAGGATGCCCTGCTCTGCACACAGGTTGATAAATGAGGGCACCATGAAGTTCATGCCCTCATGGTACTTACCAACTTGCTGAAGAGATGTTATAAATCGACAATTAACAAAAAAGTCAATTGGCAGTAAACACCATAAATGAGATTGAGAAAAAATGGCTAAGTTCCGAGAAGACCATCAGATGCCAGGATGAGGGAAGATTTTATGAGGGAGTATAGGTCTCAAGGGAGGGGTAGAATGTCAAGAAACAGGGAGGGAGGGTCTTCTAGACCACTGTTTTTCAAGTAGCACATCACAAACCACTTGACACCAGTTTAGTAGGTCAGGAGCAGCATTTTCTCCCTCAGTGAAATGGAACAGTGTTACTGCATGTGGCAAGACAAATGACTATTTCAAGAAGCTTTTGTTTCATCTGTAAAATGATTTTCATATTACAGTCTTGGTCAAAAAGTTTGATCTGTTTTAAGGATAATGAAGAGCAAAATTGTCTATTTGACTAGAAATCAAGAACCCAGGAAGTCACATAATTCATACTTGACACTGTAGGGACAAAGAAGTCAATTTAGGTTTCTAATTGTTTACCTTTTTAAGTTTTATTGAACCCTGCTGTGCTTAGCATCTCACACACAGGATTAATCACAGCAACCACCCTTTGAGGTGGGCACCGTGCTCTCCATTATAAAGAAGAGTGAACAGTCAGACTGTACGACCAGCCCAGGAAATGAATACAGAGCTCATAACATCTAAAAGATGCAAAAGAAAATTATGAAATGATCAGAGCTGGCCTTTAGAAATATTAATCTTCTACCTTCAAAGTGCTAAAACGAATAGATATTAGACAACTATATCATTAGAGGGGTTTCTTTTGATCACTACAGTTTCAGAATATATGGCTAATTTTAAGACACTCCAGATCCCAGGCAAAAATTACATCAACACTAAGAATTAAAACTGTTTTTTCTAAATGACCCAAAAAAGATTCGAACAAAGGTTCTTATTTCTCAATAGCTACATTAGTATATCCCCTTACTTCATTTGGCAGCAATGAAGTTAGTGACTGTTATCACTTGAAAATGCTTTGAAGAAACATGAAAATAGGTGCAAATGCAGAAGCCTGCCTGAAGCAGCAATACTAACATGAAAGAGGTAACCCACTGCTTTTCCCAGACTCACTAGAGTCTTCCATTCTCACCACCCCCATGCCCTGTCCCATCCTACCTACCTTAGGAATGACTGTGAGAACTAATGCTATAAACTGTGCCCAGCACAGAGTTCCCTGAGAAAGAAAGGCTGTAGAAAGCCCAGATATTGCCACTAGAGGTGGCTGAGAACATGCCTACAGACTACTTACCGATACAAAAGTATAAAAGAGAAATTATAGTAAATAGAATAATGGTGTATCTAATTTAAAGGGGAAAAAAAGAACTGGGAAGTAGCTATGTCTGACAGAATAGGCAAGATCGGGATATTGAGCAATGAAAGAGAATAGTCTTCCCTTTTTGCTAAAAATACCCCTCACAAGAATCAAAGCAACTCTTCCATAAACATAACAATGGATTTCAGAACAACCCAATTGCCCAATGGGCAGAGAAAACAGGAAGGTAAAGCATTCCTCTGCACAATGTATAAACAGCAAGAGAATGTGCATTGGATACCCAGAAAATCAGAAAACCTAGGGTGCACAGGATTCTGCTCTTCTCTGCAGACACTGAATGATCTACTCAGGAATTCATATGGTCCCTGGTTAAAAGAAGAGTCACTGACCCTCAATGCTGACTCAAAACTATTTTATTAAATGTGAAAAACAGAAAATTGGCATAAAATTCCAAATGAATTCAGAAATCAACTACAGAAAGCACAATCAAATCAATAGAACTCAAACTAATCACAAGACTTAAAAGCAACAGATGATTTTTTTCTGTCACTAAAATACTGATGTGGCATCCAGCCTGGTTCTATGTTTAATCTGTTTGGGTATTTTGACTTTCACAAATGTTTACATGGAGAACACCTGTTTACTTAAGTATGTTGAACAAAACAGCAGAAAACCCCAGAGACCAGATTGGGATAATTAGACCTCATATTGAACCCAAAGCCAGACAATGATGATGAAGTGTCATAGGATAACTCTCTTATTTGTTTGAACAGAGCACTGAAGAGTTACTGAAATTGAACCCATGGAATGGGTGTCTAATCCAATCACTGCTAAAATAAGAAACAGACATTTTTTCATATATTTACCAGTGATGCTGACTACTAAAGAAATATTCTGCAATGTTCCCATTCAAGGATGGACCTGCCCACTATTCTGCTGGAAATGGAAGTATGGTATTGACTTAGTCTGAGCATGTTGTAGATCACTTTCAGTTATCTCATTCAGGCTTCACAATTACCCTGGGGGAAGAGATACTATTAGTATCCACATTTAACAGATGAGGAAACAGCTGGGCTAAGGGACTCACCTAAGGTCATAAAGATTGCTGCTGGTAAAGCCAGGATGCTCCAGACCCCAAGCTCTAAACCACAAATGCCCCTTGACTGCTCTTAGTCCCTGAGCAGTGCGGCATGCTGTGCTGTTACCTAGTCTTTTGTCCATACACAGGAGCAGGAGTGCCATCCACCCACACATTCACTCAGTGTGGCTGAACACATGATCCTGAAGACAAGAGCATCTTCATCTGCCTACTACAAAGCCCCATTTGGCTCTTCCTCATTCCACTTAACAGGTGCTCTCAAAGACCAAAGAAATTGGAGACTTTCTGATTTAGGATATGAAAATGAATATATTTCTTAAGGTTAAAATCTGCCAGAAGTGGTCAGTGAGCTTAAAAATTACATAATTTCTTTAAATAAGAACAGAAGCTAACATTCATTGAGTCCTTACAATGGACGAGTTAAGCACTTATACTGTTTTATTGAGGTCTCAAAGTCATTCTCTGAGGTGAACACCTTACCTCCACTTTAAGCTTCAGAGACATGAAGTGTCCCGCACTAGAGCTATCACCTAGCTATTGAGTGGGGGAGTCCAGATTCAACCCCACTTGAGTACACCCCTCATGGTAAGGGTGGGAGAAGATCCATGGGGTATCTTTACCTCCCCTCAGAACTGGGACCTCTGTCTCATAAGACTTCTTAACCAGTTTGATCTTAATTTACCAGTCCCATTTGGTTGGACCAGAGATATTACCCTGCCACAAAATAAGAAAAGTTTGAAACCTTTTGGCTTTAAGACTCAAAACTACTGTGATCTTAAGAAGAATATCTTATTAAAGACCATTAAAATTTCAAGCATGCTCAATCAAAAAGATCTGTGCTTGTCTTGAGGCACAAAACCCAAATTTGGTCAGAAAGCTGGACCATAGTTTCTACTGCCTCCACCCTAGACTCCAAGATCCTTTATACAAGCATCAAATCTTGCACCTGGTGTCAGGCAGGGAAAGCTTAGCTGAGTGACTATGAGCCTCAGGCAGTTCCCACCCTGCTGCTTTCCACCCAGCCATTCCAAACTAGATAGGCAGATGTGATGAATGCATGCTGCTGGGAGCTAACAAGGTCACTGAGATCAGAGCAGAAGACACAGAGTAGACAGGGAATCACAAGCACATCCTCTGAAATGCCAGAGATGCTCAAGGATGCGCAGTCCCCATCATGCTGAGAGACAGTGATAACAGTTAACCTTTTGTTGCTCACCAGCCTGTGCCAGGAACTACAGGTGCCTTCTATATATGATTAATTCTTATCATCTGTGAAGTAGACAATGATATCCCCTGATATAGATGAGGAAACTGAGGCAACATAGCTCTAGGAAGTGGCTTGACTGAGGCCAGAGCTCCCTAAAGCCACAGCCATTTCCACTTCGCCAGGTACACACTCCACTCCATCTGCACTCCTGCTGTAGGAGCTGAGACAGGAGACTGGGTGGGTATTGGACTGGAGGAAAGGTGGGGGTGGGTGGCAGGGGAGAACGCAAGCTAAGCTGAGGCAGAGATATTTAGAACAGAACAAAGACCTTAGAGGTCATCTACTCTAATCTTTTCATGCGCAGAATAAACTGGAAAGGTTATTAGATTTACAAAGGAATGCAAAACTTTTGTTATTTTTAACTAAGATTACCCTTACTATGTGCCAGAAATGGTGCTAGTATCTTTAAACACTCTAATTCTCATAACAACCCGTAGGTAGGTACTCTGTTTTAAAGATGAGGAATCCAAGGTGTAAGAATCTAAGGCATAATGAGCTTAACCCATTATGCTCCATAGTCCCACTTATGGAACACCCAAAAACTTAAACTGACCAACAAATATACCATTTATGATTAATTTTGCAATAAATATTTGTTTGGGGAGTTCTATTCTTTTGAGACAAGTAACAGGTGAATGATTACTGATAATATTCATTAATAGCATTGATATCATTAATATTAATGATAATAAATTATATAATAAGCTCCAGGTTTCCAACTTATTTTAATGCACCTGTGTCAATTTCATTGAAATACTTGCAGAACTGAAAATGGAGTTAATGGTGTGAGTAATGTACTGCTGCCAAATCTTGTGCTCTTAACAAATACCTTGCCACTCTCCCCACAAGCTGCTCTACAAATTGGTGCTCAGGCCTCCAGTTCTGTCTTTGCCTACTAGAGGGTGACAAGAAGCTGGCACAGAGGTCTGTGACAGCAGTCAGGTTGTGGCTTCTGTCCACAGCCCTCTGCACCTAAATGCATTCTTCCCATAATGAAAGGCTGCAGGGTTGCCCTGGTTTTGCTCTATTTTATCTGTGCCACTGTCATGCGAAATGCTGCTCCCCATAGACAGACAGGTCCATCTTTTCCTGTGTTCTTAGCAAGGTAGGCCAGATTCCAGCTGAAGACAGGGCAAAGGGGGTTGGGTGGCCACCCGTGATGGGCTCTGCCCAATGAATGCCCCAAGATCAGGGCCTGGGGCCCCCAGGGCCTGAGATGCTGGATGGTATCACCACCTGGCATAGCTTTCTCTACATCAGCAGCATCAGGGAAAAATACTCCAGGGAAGTCTCAGGTTCCTCACACTCACACCAGGGGACTGGCATCTGGATCCAGCACAGCAAACAGACTGTTCCCAGGCTACAGAGCTCAAGACCTGAAAGGGAGGGTTTGTAAAGGGCTGTGGAGGTCAACTGTTGCTTATGAAGTTGTTCCACTGCCAAAACAAACAAGCAACTCTGAATACTTCCAGGATGCAAGGATGCAACCAAGGAGCAAGTGCAGGTCTTTTTGTAGGTCTGCTCCCCATCCTTGGCCTCAATAGATCTGGCCTGGGATGGAGAAATTTGTGGATCTCCTCTGGCAGCAGGAGGCAGGTTCAGGGGGCCAGAAACCACCTAGACACCAGTTTGTTGTGTTGGCTCCTTAGTCTGCTGGAGGGTTCACCACATGGGCAGGGGCAGGGGCCAAGGCAGAGGCCAAGGGCTGCTGCTTAGGTGGGTTCTGGTCTAGTCCCCTGGCATTTAGAATTTGCTTCTTTGGGACTACTGCAACCTGTGGGTCAGTCAGTAGAGGCGTGGTTGTAAATGTTAGATTGAAGCTGCCTTGTGAAAATTCACATCTTTTCCCCTATGGCATGGTACATACACACTATTTGATGAAATACTAGCTTTTATTGAATACATGATATAGAAATTCCTTCAAAATTAATATTTCATGTTATGCTTTGTATCAGTTTATGCTGAAATATTTATCAACATACTGAATGCCTGTGCAGGAATTTATTCAAATTTATTCCATTTTACTATTTGTTTTGTGCTGATTTTTACTGATAAATTTTCTTTGGCTGGGTGTCCTATAAAAAAGATTCATTCAAATTTATTTGATATTACAATTTGCTTTTTGCATTATCATTATTCACCAAAATACATATTTTGGTTTTTGTTTTTTGATATTTTTTAAATAGAAATTTTGTGTGATAAATAAAATATCCTCTATTTATAAATCTGTTATGTTATCTACTGTTTACCTCCTAAGTTTCCCGTTATCAGTATGACTTGATAGTTGAGAGTACGAACTATAGATTATTCTTTATCCAGATGTTATTATTTCCTACTGAATCTCATTATAACATATTTACATAAGCAAAATGCTCCCCCCACAAAAAAAAAAAAAAAAAACTACTTTTAAGTCTCTTTCAATACACTTATGTTTGAAGTACTTAAATCTTTTCGCTCCATTTATTATTTGTACAAGCAGAGATAAATTTTACAAGTCTCTGTCTGGGAGCCCCAAGCCTCTCCCAGGTTTCAGCCTCAACTGGATCCTCAACTCCTTATTCCATCTTAGAGGTGGGGACATCGGGTTCCTCAAAACACAAATGAGGCTAGGACCAAGGGTTATCTAGATCCTTCCATTTGCTCTTTTGCCATGACTTTCTTCCCCCTAAACTACACACATCTTTTCATGGAAAAAAATCAGTAAGCTCCTCTAGGATGAGAGACCAATAAACAGTATTGCGGCATTCGTTGCTCAACACCGCATTCTCTTCAGTTTTTCTTGATGGTCTTTCATTATCTTATAATCTCTAGGGGGGAAAAGGAGAACTGTGGGGGAAAATCTATATAATTTATTCTAAAACTAATCATTATTTACTCTGTGGTAAGCAACCTTCAAGAGGGCCTCCAGTGAGCCCCACGTCCTGAAATTGACACTCTGTTTTCACCATAAAGATGGTGACCTTCCTCTGTCTGATGTCTCTAATTCCTGGGCTGAAAATCATCCAGCACAGATTCGATGGAGATGCTCTGGTGTAGATGTGCACATGGATGATGGTAAACTGAACAAAATTCTTCCCCTTAGGAATCCTTGATTACTACCAATGACATCCACACACTGCCAATCTGTGCCTTTTCTTCCCCCAAACAAGTTGATCTGTTGACTGAGGTGTGCAAAAAGCATATGCACTTGAATTCAAAAGCTATTTGGGATGCGATTCAGAAAGAACTTCTAGACAAGAAAACTGCTAAACAAGAAAACTGCACAGCATGAACAATTATTCTAACACAAAGACTATGAACCTCAACTTTAGCAAGACTAGGTTAACATCTTAATTTCATTTCTTTCTACCTGTGTGATTTTGAATAGATCCCTTTACCTCTCTGAAGCTCAGTTTCCTTACCTATAAAATAGTGGTAATATCATCTCCTTGTAGGTGCTCAATGGGTTTTATTCCCACTTTTCCCTGACAGAGATGGACGAAACCATATCACTAGGCACTTTCCAGCCCTGAGATTTCTCTGGTCCAAGCTTCACTGCAACTCAAGGAGAAAGATGTTGATTTGAGAACACTGTGTCCTTATCTACCAATCTTCCTACTTTCTTTGCAAACTCTCAGAAATTCTCATTTCCTGAATGTTTCTCTATATTACATATACTGGTGTGCATCATTTTCTTCTAGAGGAAAATGTGGAGTAAGTCAGGAAACTAGGCCCCAAGAAAAATATGCCCATTACTACATGGGTGCTTATAAAGCAAATCATTTCACTCCTGTGGGTCTTGGTTATCCTGTCAGAACATGGAGGGGATACGGAGGGGTCATTTCTACCTCTTTTTTTTGTTTTGTTTTGTTCTGTTTTGGGTACTAGGGATTGAACCCAAGGGTGCTTTACACTGAGCCACATCCCCAGTCCTTTTTTATATTTTCTTTAGAGACAGGGTCTCGCTGAGTTGCTTAGGGCCTCATTTCTACCTCTCAAAGCATAATTTTAGGGAAATATGGAGACAGTTTCAGAAGTCTTTATGTGTCCTGATTGAACTTTTAAGGGATAGTTTTCTCTATGGTTTGTTTGTCTATCTTATTCTCTCACTTTTAATTCACCTCCATGAGATACACTCCCATTCTCCTTGCAAAACACACTGACCAAGGCATAGGGCAGGCTGAATAGTGGCAGCTGGCAGGACTCTCTTAGGCAATCCAACCTCTGAACATCATTTTCCTCATCTGGGTTGTTTGAAGATTCAATGTGTCACTGTGTACATCAGTTAGAACACACAAAAGTCCCCTGTGTCATAATGCCCACACACCAACTCATATCTGATCCCACCAACAGAGCTGTGTGCTTAAGCCAGGAGAGCTTTTTGTGCATTTATACTCTGCAAGCATTTTTTAAAATATATATTTTTTTAGTTGCAGGTGGACACAATACCTTTATTTTATTTTTATTTTTTTTTTATGTGGTGTTGAGGAGCGAACCCAGTGCCTCAGGTATGCTAGGCGAGGTATGTAAGCCACAACCCCAGTCTCCTCCAAGCATTATATAAGAGTAATTAAATATAAATGTCAAAAAAATAATTGTTTCTATAAAAACTAATTTAAATGTCCTGTAAAGATTTGGTGAAGGACTGGAGATCATTATTTTAAGTGAAATAAGCCAAGCACAGGAAGACAACTGTTGCAAGATCTCACTCATGTGGAATCTTAAAAAGTTGCTCTCACAGAAGTTGAGAACAGAAGAGTGGTTGCCAGAGGCCAGGCACAGTGCACTGTTGCAGGGTGGGTGTGGGGGTGGAGAGACGTTAATTAATGGGTACTAAATTACAGTTACATGGAGCAAGAAGTTCTGGTGTGCTACTGCACAGCTGGGTGACTACAGACAACAATGACGTGTTGTACATTTCAAAAAGCTAGAAGGGTGTCTGAAAGTTTTCACCATAAATGATCAATGTTAGAGGATATAAATGTTTAACATTATGTAACGTATACATGTATCAAAACATTACACGTTACCTCATTATTATGTACAATTTTTAGACTTTTATGTATCAGTTAAAAATAAATTCTAAGGGCTGGGGCTATAGCTCAGTGGTAGAGTGCTTGCTGGCACATGTGAGGCCCTGGGTTCCATCCTCAGCACCACATAAAAACAAATAAATAGAATAAAGGTAAATAAATAAATAAATAAATTTTAAGCCAGGAGAGATGGTACACTCCTATAATCCCTGTGACTCAGGTGGTGGAGACAGGAGGATACCAAGTTCATGACCAGCCTCAGCAACTTAGTGAGGCTCTAAGCAACTTAGTGAGACCCTCTCTCAAAATAAAAACTTAAAAGGGTTGGGCGTGTGGCTCAGTGGCCCAGTGCCTCTGGGTTCAATCCCCAGTATAAATAAATAAATAAATAAATGAATAAATAAATAAATAAATAAATAAATAATCAATCAATCCATGAAGGGATCCCATGAAAATAGTTTGCTGTTGAATTAGACAACTAAAAGAAAAATCTAGAAATATCTCAATTCAGATTACTTTGCAAGTATCACTAAGTTCTAGATTCACTTTAATGCATGTAAATGAAAGTTGTGACTGATAAAATACGGCTAAAGTTTATATAAGAAAGATATTCTGGTCAGAGGACACTGACTCAAGGGAAAAGTCTTAGGCCTACATCAAAACATTCCTGATATTCAAAATTTTACAGTAAGTGCAAACCTTTAGGAGAAAAATACCTGGGTCTCTGTGTACACAGCACTAGTAGGGAAAAACCAAAATGCTAATTCAACCTGGTGATTTAAAATTATATTTTCATTTCCACTAAAATACTTACAGCATGCATCATTTCACATACTTCCTTATCATTTCAATTGACTCTGGGTTAACGGAACAATTTCCTATCCCAGTGAATATGACAACTGGGTTTCAACCTTGTGTAGGATGAGCCTACAGGATGCAAATGTCCCATCATCTAATACATGTTAATCACATCTGCACCTTACCTAGCATTTCTTTTATCCCAAATATTTTTGTAATTGTTGTAGATGGACATGAGATCTTTATTTTATTTATTTATTTTTATGTGGTGAGAATTTTGTGTGCTGAGAATTGAACCCAGTGCCTCATACATGCTAGACAAACACTCTACCATGGAGTCACAATCCCAGCCCTAGCTTTTCTTTTTTTTTTGAGGGGGTAGGAGGGCGGGTAACCAAGGATTGAACTCAGGGGCACTTGACCCTATTTTGTATTTTATTTGGAGACAGGGTCTCACTGTGTTGTTTAGTGCCTCGCTTTTGCTGAGGCTGGCTTTGAACTCACGATCCTCCTGCCTCAGCCTTCCGAGTCTCTGGAATTACAAGCATGAGCCATCTCACCCGGCTCCTAGCATTTCTTAGTACATCTATGTAACAAGTGTATGTACACACATAAAACATGTACACATAAGAATTCTGAAACTTTAGAAATTTTAAATTTTTTGAAGAATTTCCTAATACCCCCAAATACATATTTTGAGACCGCCTGAGTCCATACCTTTTTCTATATGTGAATATCACAACATTTTATGTATTCATTCTATTCAGTTATAAAATATTGGAGCACAATATTGGGCTTAAAAAGAAAGGATGCTTACCTTGTTTCTAATGTAATTAGTAGGCCAAAGACATCCAGTCCATGGAAGATAAAACGCCCTGGTATGTGCCCTTAACTTTGCTGGCTCCAGATCCACAGTTCCCTGAAACTCCCTGGCAAAGACACTCCACCATCTGGAGTCCCTACTGAAACCAAAGTGTCTATTGTCTACCACCCATCTGTGTCTGTGTGTGTACAGGAGAAGTCATGGGCTCTACAAAGCTGAGAGACCCAACCTCATGTAGTCTGGTAACTCAGTGATCCTCGTGCACAGCCAGAGGATGAAAGGACAGCTGCATAATGTGGTTCTGACCTTTGGGCTGGCTAGACCACAAAATGAAAAGGAGTGACCACTGAGGAGGTGGGGCGTCACATCTCTCTGTCTTGTTCATAATGAGAGCAACAAGTACTACGAGCTTGGGAAAGCAGAGGGAGGCATAAAATGAGAAAGAAGGAAAGGATGACTTCTAAGTTGCAACACAAAGACAGGTGGCCAGAAAAGAACCTTTTCAGCAGTGATCAGAAAAAAAAGGGCTGTCACATCTTCCAACACAGCTGCACAATACCTTAAGAATGGGGACGACCTATAGCTTGGAATAAGAAGTCTTAACACTACCCTCAGTCCAAAGCAAACATCTTCTATAACATCCTATGCTCAGGGAAAGGATGGTACAGGTGTGCAGATGGGCTACTGGAAACCCCCCATGGAGCAGCCCATCTCCCCTCTAACTGTGTGGACTGAGTGGCACTGAGTCCACAGAGTGCATACGTGACCCAGGACACCCAGCAACTACTGCCTCCCGTGACTGAATGACTAAAGAGGCAGAAGGTCAGGAAGGGTGACCTGAGTCTAGTTCATCAGAGTCCATGTTCACCAGATGCAGGACTAAGCCAAAGCAACCAAAGAAGAGGCTTTTTCTTTTTGCTGGGGGACATAAAGCTAGAGCAGCTGGTGGTTGTTGCTGCCTGCTTGGGGCAAGTCTGCCTGGAAATGAAGCCAACAGAAAACAGCAGAGCAAGACATGAAGATAGAGATTTCGAATATCATTGAAGTGGCTGGAAATGGCCAATGCCAAAAGCAATACCCAGACTTTTCCATTATGGGAATCAACAAATTCCTGGTTTTGCAAAAGTCAGTTTGGTTAGGGTTTTCTTTTGCTTATAACTGAAAATGTTTTGACTAATTCAAGGTGTAATGTCTGGTTGCAATATCTTCATTTAACCATACTTCCTAGACTCCATGCTTTATCTCTACACATTAGCAACTGCTCTTAGTGGGCTCCAAATGTAATTTAACTTGCAGATGCTTGCAACTATTAAGATCCAGGGTAATATTTCTTTTTTAAAAAAAATATTATTTTAGTTGTCTGTGGACCTTCATTTATTTATACGTGGTGCTAAAAAATCGAACCCAGTGCCTACAACACCCTAGCCAAGTGCTCTACCACTGAGCTACAACCCCAGCCCCAGGATTAATACTTCAAATAGCAAACATTTGCTAAACTTAATAAAGGCACATAGTAATATTTAATCAAAGTTTAATATCAGTATTAATATTAATTTATGTGTATTTATATATTAATGTATTAGTATTGAATTTATATACTGAATCTACATATTAAAATAAAAGTCATAAGAATATTTATCTTAAAACATAAGGGCACCTGCATTTTAAATAAGGGAAAACTTAAGGGTAAGAAACTTTCCCAGTGTCAGAGCAGGTGGTGGGGTAACACAGCCAGGACTGAATGAAGCACTCTTAACTAGAACATTCACTCTCAAACGCGACACTCCCTCAAGAATGTCCCAGGTATCACTGAAAAGTACACAAACTCAAATCCACTGTGCCACATAAAAAGGCTCAATCACCACGTGGTGGCCAGAGTCAACCCTCACCACAGTTATATGAAAGAACACATCCCACAGAGCATCCCTGAGCAGTGATTTTCCCACTGTAGGTTGCAAACCATGAGTGGATCATGAAACTGAAGTAATGAGTAGAGATCAGCAGAATATTCCCGTATAGAATAGAAATGATCAGAATTCGGTGTATATTAATTAAGAAAGTAAATATTTCTTTGTGAAACCTTTTTAGTTCTATCTATACATGCATGTGTATGTAAATGCTAGGTCAGGATATAAGATATATTTCACTATGTAGCTCACTCTCAAGAAAAGGTTTAAGGACTCGGGCAGAGTGGAAGAGTATGTGAATGCTGGCTGTTAAGATCACCTACACCCGACACACAAGGTCAGGCAGGGGAGAGGGAGAAGTGTAAGCTGAATGGCCTCGGAGGGGAGGGAAATTAGAACTGACCCACACTGTAATACTTTTCATGAGGAAACCCTTTCAGCTAATCCATTTGATTCCCTAAGAGGACCTTTTCCTCAAATAAATATTAGAGACAAAGAATCCTTTCATAAAACCCTCAATATCTATGTTCATGTAGTAATTGGAAACTGCAAAGATGATGCCAGCAACACTGAGACACAGCATGCTGGACACTAGTTAGCGAGGGCCACACGGCAGACAGTGCACGAGCCACGGGTCCAGGCCACAGTGCAGACACGATGAAGTCATGTCACAGGGAGAACTCGAGTATGGGGGAAGAGGGTCAAAATGCATAAGGGTAACAGTAGCCTCGACCTGAGTTCAAGAAACGCCAGGCTCACTCTCCACACTCTTCTTGTGTGGAGGCACAGGAGATGCTGACAGGCTTAACATGCAGCACTAAACTTAATTCCCACTAAGGCTTCTGGGCTCCCCTCTTCTCCAAATAAACGGATGCTTCTAAAATTTTTATTAAACTGTTGTCATAAATTGCTTATGAAAGTAAAGTAACATTTTATCACTTTCCCTTTCCTTCCAAATGGCAAGAGGTGCCCTGTGCCTGCTGCAAAGCACTGAGCCAAAATCAGCTGGCAGCAGATTTCCAGTCATTAAGCATGGAGCTGGCAAGGTTGGGGAGGCCCATTTTATTACAGGCTCATCCATAATATATTTTGTTTGAACCCTGTATGGACTGAATTCATTAACATAAGTTAACAATTCATCCTCGAGCTCAGGTTCCTCTGTGCTTCTCCTAAGAGGCACTGCTCTTTCAGTTTCTCCCACACACACTACGATACTTAACCTGCTGAAGTCAGGAACGTCCCTGTCAGCGGAGGTATTTTTCTAGCAGTGGTTCTAAACCTTTTGTGGGTTAAGGATCCCCCTTGGAGCATCTAATGAAATCTATGGATCCTGACTCAAGAAAAATGAACACAGGTGCGCGTGTGCGCACACACACAGAGACACACACAGGATTTCGAGAGGTACACACATACCCAGAAACCCTTCCATGGTCTCTTAGGAAGCATATGAACCTCCCCATTAAGAGCCTCAGTTCTAGTCCCTATCACATTTCATCATGTTAGATATATTTGTGGCAAAAATAAAATTCGTCCACTATGGATTTAAGTATTTTCTCTCAAACATACAAAAAATGAAAACCAGCCAACAAACAAAACAATGGTGTTAATATTTCCTACTGACCTCTATTATCCTTCAGCAATGGTATTTTTTTATTTGTTCTTTTTAGTTTTACATGATAGTAGAATATATTTTAGCATATTATACATACATGGAGTATAATTTATTCTAATTAGAATCCTATTCTTGTGTTTGTACATGTTGTGGAGTTACCCTGGTCGTGTATTCAAATACAAGACTAGGAAAGTTATGTCTGATTAATTCTATGGTCCTTTCTATTCCCCTCCCCCTCCCTTCCCTTCATTCCCCTTTGTCTAATCCAATGGACTTCTATTCTTCCCCTCCCTACCCTTCCTTCTTGTGGATTAGCATCCACATATCAGAAAGAACATTCAGTCTTTAGTTTTGGGGGCTTGGTTTACTTCTCATAGCATGATATTCTCTAGTTCCATCCATTACTGGCAAATGTCATAATTTCATTATTCTTTATGGCTAATATTTCATTATAGATAAATAGATAGATAGATAGATAGATATAGATATATAGATATAGATACCATATTTTCTTTATCCATTCATTCGTGAAGGACACCTAGGTTGGTTCCATAGCTTGGTTTTGCGAGTTGAGCTGCTATAAACATTGATGTGGCTGCATCACTGTAGTTTGCTGATTTTAAGTCCTTTGGGTATAAACTGAGGAGTGGGATAACTGGGTCAAATGGTGGTTCCATTCCAAGTTTTCTGAAGAATCTCCATGCTGCTTTTCAAAGAGGTTACACCAATTTGCAGTCCCACCAGCAATGTATGAGAGTACCTTTTCCCCCACATCCTCGCCAGCACCTATTGTTGCTTATATTCTTGATAATTGCCATTCTGACTGGAGTGAGATGAAATCGCAGTGTAGTTTTAATTTGCATTTCTCTAATTGCTAGAGATGTTGAACATTTTTTCATATATTTTTTGACCATTCATATTTCTTCTGTGAAGTGCCTGTTCAATTCCTTTGCCCATTTATTGATTGGGTTGTTTGTTTTTTGTTGTTAGGTTAATCTGGAGATTAATGCTGTACTTGAGGTGCAGGTGGCAAAAATTTTCTCCCATTCTGTAGGATGTTCACATTCTCTATTGTTTCCTTTGCTATGAATAAGATTTTTAGTTGGATATCATTCCATTTTTTGATTCTTAATTATACTTCTTGAGCTTTAGGAGTCTTGCTGAGGAAGTTGATTCCTAAGCCGACATGTTGTAGGTTTGGGCCTACTTTTTCTTCTAGTAAGCGCAGTAATGCCTAGGTCCTTAATCCACTTTGAGTTGAGTTTTGTGCAGGGTGAGAGATAAGGGTTCAATATCATTCTAGTACATATGGACTTCCAGTTTTTTCAGCACCATTTGTTGAAGAGGCTATCTTTTCTCCAATGTATGTTCATGACACCTTTGTCTAGTATGAGGTAACTATATTTTTGTGAGCATGTTTCTGTGTATTCTATTCTGTTCCACTGGTCCTCATGTCTGTTTTTGTGCCAATACCATGCAATTTTTGTTATTATAACTCTGTAGTATAATTTAAGATCTGGTTTGGTATTGCAATGCCTCCTCCTTCACTTTTCTAAGTATTGCTTTGCCTATTCTGGGCCTTGTATTTTTCCAAATGAACAGATATCTGATTATTTAGGATTATGTATACGCCTGAGATGGATATAAAAGGCCCAATCCTCTACCTTAACAAAACTGATGGGGTGAAGAAGCAATAGTGGGAGAGAAAAATCCATACACAGTTAGATGCTCAATTATATGGTATATGGTATAATGGGAATTTAGACTTCATTCTTCACTGATCTTTTTACTAGACACCAAGGGGTTTTCTGGGTGCTTAGAGTCTGCTGCCTACTTTCTGGTACCTTGATATTTCTTGGGTAACATACTGCTGCTTCAAAGTGAGATGGCAGGAATGGGACCCAGGCCTGGCAATCATGGCTTTCCACCTACCCTGCCACAGCAATTGGCTTGGGAATAACAAGCACTCGAAGCTTGTCCAATCCCAAGATTCCTATTCAAGTATTTGGAAAGAGAAACTCTCATTTGTTAGAGTTATTAAGCTGGAAGAAAAGATGCCAGGAGCTGTTAGGGGCCCCTGCGAAGTCACATGGGAATACTCAGAGAAAGCAAAGCCAAGGAATAAATAGATCACTGTGACTAGGTTTGATCACTGGATATGGTGTGTTCACATACATGAGCCAGTGACCTCAACCTCCCAGAGTGCATGGACCACCATGCCAAGTTCAGCCTCTGTACTTGTACAGAGGCTCCACCTCTTGTACTCCACCTGTTCCCTCTAACTAGTTCAACTCATTAGGAGCATCTGGAACTTATGAAGTTGTCACGTAAGCTAAAGATTAAAAAATGATGAACAACCCATGTACTTTTACTTTTCTTGATGCTACGACAATGCTAATCAATATCAACAGTCTTTATTTAATTCAAAGTACACATTCATTATTCTTTATTTAATAGGTATTTAAGTTAGAGGCTGTTTTTTGACTTAACATCTTAAAATGGAACAGCAAGCAAAATATATTGCTAGATAATACTGCTAGTAAAAAGTTACCTAATTTGCTGTATAAAGCAAATCAAATAAAAGCTGAAACAATGATAGCACTTTAGCACCAACCTAAATCTCCAAGAGGAAAAAAAAATTAGAATCTGAGGCCAAAACCATAAACTGCAACTTAAAGGAAGTGAAAATAATACATTAAATACTAGATGGTTTCGAAATTATTATCCCTAGGTGGCAGTATTACAGAAAATTAGAACAAAAAAAAAATCACACACATTTCCCAAATTATCCATCTAAATCTTATTATCTTGATAATGGAACACAATTGAGCTTTTGGAAATAAAAGTCAAGGTGATGATATAGACTGAAAACAATTATATGCTTTCCCTTTAAAACATTTTAAGATGGACTCACTCCAAAGAAAAGTTTACTGAGATAAACTTCAAATGGTGAAACAGGCATTTACAGGTCTTTAGATTGTTTCCAGAATGTTTCTTAGGATCAAAAGATTGGGAGGTCACACCAAACCAAATCAGAGTTTAGCTAGTTCTCCAGAAATCTACCAAAGAAAATGTCAAAAGCATTCTTGGTGGTATGTTAAATCCTAACATAATCTTGTGATCAACAATTTTTTCTCAAAGTGTAAACTTCAATTCCATTTTATACTTGATTTTTTCAAAAGTAAAATTTTCCTTGCAGTGTAAAAAGAAACATCTTGTCCCAATTCCCCAAAAGGATATACAATGTCAAGTTATACTAGCATCTTTTGTTAGGTTTTTAGCAGTGTTATTAAAAATTTGAAACTCATCTTGTCTTGAAACATGAGTCTACTGATTCCAAAACTCTGCTGTGGTTCAGTGAAGTTCAGGGCCTCCTACTTTCTGGGTTCACAGTGAAGCCATTATGGAGAAAGCTTATTAAAAAGTTCTCATTTGACATTACTAATCCACAACCTAACATACTAATCATACTCATTTGGTTGCTGCTCATCCATAAATGCCATTGTACACAATAATCATCATTAAGATTCACTATGGAATTATAACTTTAAAA